>NC_071397.1:55475606-56165106 GCF_022682495.2 Desmodus rotundus | reverse complement strand
TTTCTTGTATCTTGTATCTTCTTCAATAAATGTCTTTATTTTTTTCATATTAAATGGCTGGATACCTTCTGGACTGACCTCATATATTAATTCTGAGAGGAAAAGGTGGAAGGGAAGAAGGGAAAGAAAAAATGGAGGGGTTTAGTAAGAGGAATCTGGAAATGCTGGCAGTGGTTTCAAGGAACTATCTACTTCAGTGAAGGTGTCTCGTGTTTAATTGAAACAGAGTGAAAAATGTATGGTAAAATAACAATTAAATTCCAATTATATACACCTTTCATATACTCCACTTTCTCTGATTTTTTCCCTTAGAACGAAGATTTCCAGTGGCTCCAAAAGCAGTATATCTATCGAGCCAACAAAAATCCTATCTATTAAATTTGTAATTTGCTCTTCAAGATCAGACTCAGAAATATTTTTCTGTCTCCATTTGAATTTATTTGAATTCTCTTACTGGTGGTACTGTAAGTCACTCCTCTTCTTCTCAAATTCCTACTCCCAAGCGGGCACCTCCACCCTCTCCTCCCCAACACACACAGACACACGTACATATTTACTGGTCTGGAACTGCTTTGTCAGTGGTCTGCTTTATTTCCATTTTAGTAAATAGAGCTCTGACTCTGTTTCTATTTTCTATTTTTTCTAAACCAAATCACCTCTCTCGCACCAAAATTAACTGCTATGTTTAATTAACTCTGTCATCTCTGTTTCCGGCAGATCTTGCTTTGATATCTGTACCTACTTTTCAACTCCTTCAGACTCACTTTTAAAAGTTCTATGGCTTCCATAATAACTTTTCTGCTCATAAAAAATATATATTTCAGTCACTTCAAATCTACACATTTATTCCTAATCACTCTCTTGACCTGAAGTGAATTTCCAGTGACCTGAGTATAGATTTTCAATATTAATATGTTCAATATGAGCTCATAATCTTTCTTCTTAATCCTTGCCTTTTCTTGACCTCTCCACTGTCAATAGCATCACAGCCAACATCCCTAAATTAATAATGGCCATGGTTCTGCCACCATCCCTTAGCTCATCCAGACTACACTTGAAAGTCAAATTCAGTTCTTTGTATTGCTTTTCCCCACAACTGCAACCTCCAAACTCTTCTCAGGTTATACTAGTCCACCTCCAGAACGTCTCCTTCCTTTCTTGTCCTGCTCCCACCATGTTTATTTCTGTTGGTATTAACAATAGTTCAGACTGTCGTATCCTGTAGCGGTAGTCTCCCATCTGGGCTTTCCACTTTCTTTTTATTCCAAATTTATAAGTTCTACCTATTGCTTCCCAGTTAACTTTTCATGCAGAATAATGCCCATATTTCCATAGCTTTTTAAAAACAAATCTTTAATCATGACCAAATCTTTAATCATGACCACAGTCTATATACAAATATATATACTTTTAAGCAGGGAATTCAGGATCTTCCACATATCATTCCAGAATTATGTTCCACTAGTTTTTCTTCTACCTGCAGGCCTACTGGCCATGACCCCTCAACAAAGAAAAAAGATAAACTACCATATTTTTTGGACTATAAGATGCACCGGGCCACAAGATGTAATCAGGTTTTAGAAGAGGAAAATAGGGAAAAAAGCCCTGCTCCACTGCCGCACCCGGCCCCACCACAGCGAGCCCGGTAAGCTACATTCAGACTATAAGGTGCACTTTCCCCCAACATTTGGGAGGAAAATGGGGGTGCATCTTATAGTCTGAAAAATATGGTATATTGGTTTTTATTAATTTCTTTGTTCAAATGTCCTTCAGCCTGTAAATCCCTATCCTTCACCCCAATGACAATCAAATCCTACACCTACCCTTCACTCCAACACAATACTAAAACCTAGTTGTAGTTTTTATGACCCTTTCATGGAAGACAGTTATGGTAGAGAGTGTTACTCTCCCCCCGTATTCAATGTCTTGCCTGAGTTTTACTGGGCACATAGGTGCCCAGTGCATAAAACTGTGCTTCCCATCTTGTAAGTAACTAAATTTGAGCCACTGGAATTTGAGCAGAGTGATATATATAACTTCTGAGAATTCTCCTTAAGGATATGTACCCTGGACTCTCTTTTCCTTTTCTGTCTTTTAGGAAATGGTGATAACTAAAGATTTATTAGAAGCTCCATATTGAGGATGACAGAGCTGGCCCACCAGCCTTGCACTCTGCTGGACTGTGAATTATTCAAAGAAACAAGGTTTTCTGATTAGAGGCACTTTATTTTTGGACATCTTTGTTAGAGAAGGTAAACCAGTACTTGAAAAATCCAGGTACTTCTCTTTGTATACGTAGCATGAAGAGCTTCAAATCATTCTTAGCCTGGTTTCTTCACTATAAATTAAGGTACATTTCTCCTCTAATCTATTAGGTTGTTAACAGATACATGCAAATGCAGTTTATGATTTTTCTGTGTCTCCTAAAATTTCTAGCACAAGTTTTCCAATCTAGTGAGCATTTAAATACCATATGGTCAATAATATCATTACAAGTTTGTATAGTGATAGATAATTACTAGACTTAATGTGGTGATCACATTGTAAGGTATATAAACGTTGAATCATTATATTGTATACCTGTGCTAATATAATATTGTATGCCATCTATAATGTATAAAAATAGAAAATAAAAAGCATATTTTAATTATTCTTATGCTGTTTTTCCATTGTCTTCTTCTCAAGACTATCTTTTAACCAATTTGTGCTTCTATTAAAATTATTGAACACTGGCCCTTTGATATTTTCTCTTTTAACTTCTGTGACCTGCACTCCTGCTTGACTACCTCACCCTTACTGATAAGGCGTTCCTTTAGCTAAGAATTGGCTCACAAATCTTCCCTCTGTACTCAGTAACCTGACACACTCAAGGTTTAAACAGCAACTATAAAACCATTGCTTTTTACCATCATGAATTCTCACTCAATGTATTCCCACTCATCTTTGCATTAGGCAGCTCACCGTTACCTCCCACATAAAATGCTTAAAACTGAGCCCAACAACTTCTCCTGTACTAGGTCTCTTTCCCAATTTCTTCTTTTCTAAATGGCATGTATCTGAATTCTTGAGACTTAAAGTTTGTTTCCACAATGAGATATTCCTCACACCTATCAGAATGGCTGTCATCAATCAATTGGCAAACACGTGTTGAAGAGGTTGCGGAGAAAAGGGGACCCTCGTGCACTGTTGGTGGGACTGTAAGTTGGTGCAGCCACTATAGAAAACAGTATGGACTTTTCTCAAAAACTTTAAAATAGAACTACAATCCCTCATCTGGATATTTATCCCAAGCAATCCTTCACCTGGGTATTTATCCCGAGAAATTCAAAACACTAATTCAAAAGATATTATGCATCTATGTTCATTGCAGCATTATTTACAATAGCCAGGATATGGACATGACCTAAATGTCCACTGATAAGTGAATAGATAAAGAAGAAGTGGTACATAATATATAATGAAATATTATTCAGCTATAAAAAGAATGAAATTTTGTAATTTGCAACAACATGGACAAACCTACAGGGAATTATGCTAAGTGAAAGAAGTCAGGCAGAGAAAGACAAATGCCACATGATTTCACTTGTATGTGGGACCTAAAGAACAAAATAAACTAACACACAAAACTGAAGCAGAGTCATGGATACAAAGAAGAGGCTGGAGGTTGTCAGAGAGAAAGGAGGTTTTGCGGGGCTGGGTCAAAAAGGTGAAGGTATGAAGAAGTACAGATTGGTAGTTACAGAATAATCATAGGGATGTAAAGTACAGTATAGAGAACAGAGACAATAATATCGTAATGGAAGTGTAGGGTGCAGGAGTAC
This sequence comes from Desmodus rotundus, assembly GCF_022682495.2. Classification (NCBI taxonomy): domain Eukaryota; kingdom Metazoa; phylum Chordata; class Mammalia; order Chiroptera; family Phyllostomidae; genus Desmodus; species Desmodus rotundus. Next base: position 56,161,285 of record NC_071397.1, on the reverse strand, counting down.
TAGAGTTATTGGGGGATCATTTTGTACATATAAATTTTCTAACTACTATGAAACTGATGTAAAATAATACTGAATGTCAACTGAAATTGAAAAACAAAAGTTTACTTCCATCTTATTTTTATCCCCTAACTTAAATATAACTATGCTTAAGCCACATCATCTTTCATTTTATAATTCCTCTTTGTTTCATCCCAACTTCCATGGCACATTTATCTTAGTCCTGAATTAAGTACTTTCCAAGACAATTCCTACTTGCTTCCCTTTGCTCACTGTTGCCTTAAAATTAACTTCATATTATATTTTGCACCATGCAACTCACCTTCTCTAGAACCAGTTTCTATTAACTACTGAATCAGGTTTAATATTCTATTCCTTTGAATTTTAAGGATCTATATGACTCAACATTTTTTTGCTTTATTCCAGTATATGCAGACTGGCCAATTGTCTTGTTATGTCTTTGCTTACGCTATTCTTACTGAAGAAAAGAACTTTTCACATTAGTTGATTCACCTAGCTATCTTTTATCCTATTCCTTTCTGAAAATCCAGAATATTTATCTTTTCCCAAAGCTTATTTGTTTCAAATCTTTCTATATTACCTATTGCCTGTGCACTACTGTTGGTATTTTATGTACCAATCTTGTATTCTCAAAATTTCATGTGGTTCTTGGAGAGATGGGTTATTTTTATCATTAGCACATGTTACTAATAATATATTTGTATTAACTTCAGTGCCTAAACTTGGCATAATAGGACTATAGCTTTGAGAGCTAGAAGACTTGAGTTCCAGCCACATGTATATTTTGTACATGGTGACCAATTCTGAACCTCTCTGACCTGAAGATTTATCTCTAAAAAAGAGGAGAAAAATCCTAAAATCAGAGAGAAAATATTCAAAGCATTTTGCAAACTATAGAGTATTACATACATGTCAGCTAAAAGTATATAATTCTTATTTAAAGATTTCTTACTCTAAAGTCTATAACAAAAATAACTTATAGAGTATGTAAAATAATTTACTAGCTGTTAAGGGCATTCTTTAAGCCATATTTTTCCAAATGAAAATTCAACATTTATTTGAATTTATTTATTTAACAGTGTATCACCTCAGAGGCAAACTACATCACTACTATGACTGAGTACATAAATAATTTTTATATTGTATATTATTTTGAGCCAATGAGCTACATACTTTCACATATTTGACCACTTTCTCCTTGCCACTTCCTTAAGTCATATTGACCTTTCTACAATTTGTCCTATTCACATTTCAGGATTTAAATTCAATACGAGTTGATATTTTCATAATGGTTCTCTACTTCTTTATGTATTATAAGTCAAAGGCAAATCTTGTTTGAAACTTTAACAATAGTAATTGTGATACTCTGAACTTCTGCTTCTCTTCACTTTGCTTAATTCCTTAGTTGACATAGCAATCCTTCATCTCATTTAAACTTAGGGTTAAATTGGTTGATAGGGAAAATGAATAGCTTTGCAACTGATCTTAAACAAAATAAACACAACCACTTCCAAATCAAGTATAAAGAAACATTGAATTTGAAAAACACAAAGTGTTTTAGTATTGTGTACTATTAACATAATGACTACAAGTTTGTTATTTTCTTTCACAGTCATAAAATTAAACTGAGTATTCAAGGACAAGTGATACCTTAACTATTTTCAGTTGAAGTCCCAAATAATTTAAAGATCTAAAATTTGATAATCAAAATTTCAATACTTACTTCTTTAATTTGTGTAGAAAAAAAAGATTACTTTGAATGTTGATAACTATTTGCGAAGGATTGATACATTTTAATAAATGAATTATTAAATAATTCTCAATAATTATTACATAATTCTCAAAAGAAAATAGCATCATCCTCTTTTTACTTTATTTTTATTGTTTACACTATTACAGATGGCCCTATCCCCCCCTACTCTGCCCACCTCCCTCCTGCTCTCACCCCTCTTCCTGCAGGTCTTCACCACAATACGATCTGTGTCTGTGGTTATGCATATGTTTTTCGGCTAATCCCTTCACCTTCTAACATTCTCCTTCCTAATAGGAAAAGTTATAGGATCCAATCATGTTTATTTTACAATAAATCAGGTGATAGGGTGATGCTGACTGGAATTTTTAAGGGAGAAATGGAAGCATTTAGTTGCCACATTAAAAACTTCCTCACAGAATGACAATAAACCATGATTTCAGCCACAATTCCATAGTGTTTCAAGAATCACCCTCGATTTAAGCCATGTACAACTGTTCACTATTATTTAAATGAGTAATATGCTTTGTCAGCATAGGCGATCAGGCCAGGATAGTACTAATACTAGTTAGTATGGAGCCACTAGTTTGTTTAGCACTTACTTAAAAAAGTAGAGCAGTAAGTGGATGTCATAGCTAACTCCAGCATGAAGGCCAATATTGGAAATGAGACAGTATTTCTAGAAATTGGACCCAGATTGAATGAGAATTCCAAGTACAACTCCACTTGTAGGATATAAAGTTACTATTAATTTAATTCAGGAATGCCTTGAAGAGAGAGCCTGTAGGTGGAAACTTCTAAAGCCTTTTAAAAGCAGGGTTGCCTCCTACTAAAAGACTTTAAAACAAGGCATAAAAAGACCAACTGAGGTATTCTAGCTAAGGCAAGCTTAAATAATAAACTTGAAAATGAGACATAATTAATAATAATCCCACCTAATGTTTGTGTCATATTTGCTAATTATAAAAACAAATCCAGTTACATTATCTCATTTTGAACCTCAAAAAATGATCTGAGGTAAGAATATTATTTTTATTATAAAATAATAAAAACAGAGATTCAGATGGATCAGAGATCTCTGCCCAAGTGCACATAGAGCTCGAGCCAAGTGTGCGATATTCCCATGCAAGCAAGTTTCTGCTCTCTCACCGTGGCCCGCCCCCATCAGCATTTCAATTCTATCATCTCCCATTAGAAAGAAAAAGGAATGTCATATGATCTAATTCAGTCCCTAGTAATAGAAGGATATTATTTCCAACTTTCCTACACTCTGCTCAATGAGGAATTGGTTGATTTTCACTCAGAATACAAAAGACTCTTTGATTCATCATTTGTTGGCACATTTTACCCTGTTTTATAGAGTCAAGTTTTGCACAGTGAGAGCATTCAAAAATTAAGATTTGGTCATGGTGCCTTAATGTCATTGGAATGAAAAAAGTATTTACAAATTTTCAATAAAGATCCTGTTTCAATTTTCAAATACATTAACTAACATCTGATTTATACTAAAAGTATTGCATTATAAGTTTTCTAAAATTATTACCATACCAAAATTAATAGCATAAATACTTTAAAAGTTAAATTTAAATAATATATGCATAGATATGAAAGCCTTAAGGGAAGATCAGATTCACCTGAATTCTATCTAAACTACTTTTACAATATTATCTTTGCTGTATATTTTGCCATTGCCATCTAAATTCTAACTGTTTTGCACATGGAATATAATATCAGTTTCCTTATATTGTCAGGAAATGTTATCTTTTTGAATCCATGAAGAAATACTGAAAGCAAGGACCTCAGCAATTTTTGTGAACCCTCACAGAATCTTTGAGATGGAATAAATCAAGTTAAAGGAATTTAACTCCACATACTGGAAGAGTCTGGTTATTTTTCAAAGTCATTCATTTTTAATTAACTTTGATTTCAGCAAAGAAAATATCAAAAGGAACCTAAAAGATATTTCAAAAATATCAAAAGATATTTCATGTGCCTATTAAAAACCATGACCAAAAATAACATCATGCGACTGAGAAATGCACTGTATCAAACAGGGTGCATTATGGTCTCCTCCTAATGCCCATGGGAAACACAAGGAGGGGCTCACAACAAGAAACTTCTGTAAACGTGCCCTTGTCATACTATTATTTAGCCTGTCCAGTTATCTTTTATAACATTAATGAAAGTGTTAAAAAGGAGACAGTGTCCTCAAATACAAATAGCTTTCCTTCATTTAAACAAAGCAGTGGTGTCTTCAGCAACATGCTCCACCAACATACAAACCTGATGCTGAGCAATTGTTTTATGGGTATGAACTACTTATGTTGGCAAGAATCATTTTATTTTTTGGCTCTTTTTGTTTGATTATTATTATTATTATTAATTTTTATTTTTTTTTTTTGCTTTTTGAATCTTTACTACCACACAGACCATTTCCAGTGCACAATTAACCTTAAACACTATTCTTGGACAGAAAATTAGTATTGTAATCACTCCAAATAATATTTCTATAACTTAAATAATTTCTCTCTGAAAATAAGGATGATGATATTCTGTAATAGTTATGATTATACATCTTGTCTTAACAGTTATCAATAAAAACTTATATCCCAAAATATTTCTATTATTCAATAAATTAAATTTATTTTACTTAATAAGCAATTGTGTATGCATTAGAATCTATGACACAAGCACAAACTGGAACATTTTAATTGAGCACATCTAAAATACTTTAAGAATTGGTTTCTAAGGAAAACCCTTCCCTTGCTATAGTTAATTTCAATTATCTTCCAAATCATTAATGAGCAGGATATTAGTTAAAGCTGTACTGTGTTTTCTATGCTTAGATGTAAAAAGGCTTCATAATGCAAAATGATATGGCGAGATTTTGAAGTTGGATGAAGGTAAACTATGTTTAAGAAAGAAATCAAAGAAACAAAATATTTGAAAGACATTATTACATAAACTAGAAAATATGTGAGTTTACAATTTAGGAAGATGACTTTTAAAAAAATAAACACAATTAAGCATGAATATATTTAGTTCAAGTAAATGTAGCTCAAGTACACAGTCATTTCTAAACTTCCGGTGCATAGTTATAATTTACAAATTGTCCCGTACTGCGTAGAAGACATTAGTACTGTAATAATCTCTGTACTGTTTCATCAGGCAAAATGTGCTGCTATCATAATGGATATTCTTATTCTAGAATAAATTAGTGACCATTAAAAATGGTAGTTCTAAAAAAAGGAACTTGCGTTACCTGCCACACACTCATAATTCCATTTGATAAGTAGATAACCTATGATAATATAGTTTCTAGCTAGTACAGTGTCAAAACATGCCCAAATAGAGTGAAAGTTGGGAAAAAAAGAAAGAACATTGAAAGAACATTACTTCACACTCCAAATCAAACTAACTCCCATATTTCAAGAACTATAATGGCAATAGATCTATTCATGACACTGTGTAACTAGCCTCCCCCCCTTTTATAAGTAAAACCCCTTGCTGGCTAACTTTAGATTAACTTGAACGTCTGTGTATCTGAATCTCACTTGAGTTTCACCAGTGTTCCCATCCTGTACTTCCAGCTACCTACCTACACGAGAGCTCCACCTGGATGTTCAGTCACATCTCAAACTCAGCATGACCCAAACCAAATTGCTCATTGTCCTCATACCAAAGCAACCTTATGTCTATACTTGATGGATTTTGCAGATAAGCTAAGCATTTTCCAATGATCTATATGAGAATTCTTGAAGTCACTTGTCTATCCTCTCCTTCATTGTCTATATTCAGTATATCACCAAGGTTTAGTGTATTTTTTCTTTAAAATAATTCTTGGATTTGCCCATCCCTTCCCATTTCACAATCCCTCTATTAATGAAATTATATCTTGGGCACTGGTTACTTCTATCCCAACAGGTGTTCCTCCTTTTGATTCTCCCAATCCCATCTCTTTTGTCCATCCCACATATGACTGTCAGACAAATCTTTCCAGATGTTAATATTGACCATTCTTTCATCAAAAACCTACAAGCAATCAGTATCACTTTCCAATCATCTCCAACATCACATCCTGTTTCCTACTAGGCCTCAACAACAAAAATCATATAATTTATTAAAATACACCAATAAATATATATGACATTTATAGTAATATCTCCACACTTCTGTTAATGCTGTTACTCACTTATTTAAATATTAAAGCATAATTTGATTTTAAGCTGGAGAACCAAGATGGAGGCATAGGTAGACACACTGTGCCTCCTCGCACAACCAGAATTGACAGAAAAACAAACGGGAAGGAAGTCCCATACCAATAGATAAAAAAGAAACATACATCCAGACTGGTAGGAGGGTGGGATACAGACACGGGGGCGGAGAGGACTCTGTGGCTGTGGCGGGACCAAGACTGGCGGAGTGTGGGACAAACCGGGCAGGCAGTCTGACCACTAGCAGGCCCTGCGGCCCTACATTCATTTGTGCACTGAGAAACCAAGAGGGCCGGACTCAGAGTGGCGGAGAACGGGGCAGGCAGAGCAGCGGGTAGCACCCTGCGGCCCCACACGCACATAGATAAACCAGGACGAAAGGTGGGAGCGAAGCAGACCAAGCAACCCAGGGCTCCAGCGCTGCGGGGGAAATAAAGCCTCAAACCTCTGACTGAAAACACCCCTGGGGGTTGGGGCGGCAGCAGGAGAAACTCCCAGCCTCACAGGAGAGGTCGTTGGAGAGACCCACAGGGGCCTAGAGTGTGCACAGGCCCACCCACTCGGGAACCAGCATCAGAGGGGCCCAGTTTGATTGTTGGTAGCACAGCGAGTGACTGAAATCCGGTGGAGAGTGGAGCGGGCACCATTACTCCCTCTCGGCCTCTCCCCCACATACAGCGTCAGCATCACAGCGCAGTGACCCACATTACCCTGCCCCCGGGAACACCTAAAGCTCCGCCCCTTTAAGTAACAGAAGCACCAAGACAAAAAAAAAAATGGCCCAAATGTCAGAACACTTCAAAGCTCCAGAAATAATTCAACTAAGCCATGAACAGATAGCCAACCTATCAGATGCACAGTTCAAAACACTGGTAATTAGGACACTCACAGAATTGGTTGAATTTGGTCAAAAACTAGATGAAAAAATGAAGGCTATGCTAAGAGAGACAAAGGAGAATGTACAGGGAACCAATAGTGATGCGAAGGAAACTGGGACTCAAATCAATGCTGTGGACCAGAAGGAAGAAAGAAACATGCAACCAGAAAAGATTGAAGAAACAAGAATTCGGGAAAATGAGGAGAGGCTTAGGAACCTCCAGGACATCTTCAAACGTTCCAATATCCGAATTATAGGGGTGCCAGAAGGAGAAGAGGAAGAGCAAAAAATTGAAAACTTATTTGAACAAATAATGAAGGAGAACTTCCCCAGTCTGGCAAAGGAAATAGACTTCCAGGAAGTCCAGGAAGCTCAGAGAGTCCCAAAGAAGCTGGACCCAAGGAGGAACACACCAAGGCACATCATCATTACATTACCCAAGATTAAAAGAAGGAGAGAATCTTAGAAGCAGCAAGAGATAAGGACACAGTTACCTACAAAGGGGTTCCCATAAGACTGTCAGCTGATTTCTCAAAAGAGACCTTACAGGGAAGAAGGGACTGGCAAGAAGTATTCATAGTCATGAAAGGCAAGGGCCTACATCCAAGATTACTGTATCCAGCAAAGCTATCATTTAGAATGGAAGGGCAGATAAACTGCTTCTCAGATAAGGTCAAGTTAAAGGAGTTCATCATCACCAAGCTCTTATTATATGAAATGTTACAGGGAATTATCTAAGAAAAAGAAGATAAAAAACAGGAACAGTAAAATGACAGCAAACTCACAGTTATTAACAACCACACCTAAAACAAAAACAAAAGCAAACTAAGCAAACAACTAGAACAGGAACAGAACCACAGAAATGGAGATCACATGGAGGGTTATCAATAGGGGAGTGGGAGGGGGAGAGAGGGGGGGGAAGGTACAGAGAATAAATAGCATAAATGATAGGTGGAAAATAGACAGGGGGAGGATAAGAATAGTGTAGGAAATGTAGAAGCCAAAGAACTTATAAGTATGACCCATGGACATGAACTATAGGGGAGGAATGTGGGAGAAAGGGGGTGTGCAGGATGGAGTTGAGGGAAGGGGAAGAAATGGGACAACTGTAATAGCATAATCAATAAATATATTAAAAAAATAAATATTAAAGCATAATTTATCTATTGGATGATAAGCTCTTTGACAAGAGGGGATATGCTACATTTATTTTTATCTACCCCCCAAAATGTTCCTTCTATTCGTCTCTATTCAGTACAATTTTCTTCATCTTTTTAAAACAATTCTTTTATTGGAATAATAAACTAAGGGAAGAAAGCTTGTCTTGTAAAGAAAGTTTATATCTCCTATAGCATTAGAACAAAACTAAAAGTATAAACACTATGTTTTATAGAGCCCATGTATAGAGAAAATTGAAATCTGCTAGCACTTTGTTTCATGTTATTTGGAATGTGTGACATCACTGGGTGTAGAAGATACAGGGAAGGGTCGCTTTTTAGTGAATAATTATCAGAACAATGCTTTTCAATCAAGAGCATATAGGATTTCTTAAGTGTAATATAAAGGTACTCTGGTGTTCACAAAACCTTACTGAGATTATCTGCTCTTCAATATCCATGGTATCAAGCAAGTGCAAGGTTACCACACGTGTCCTTACTTGATTGACAGCTAGTGGAAACTCTGGACAGTTTTTCCTTAATCCTGTTCACCCTGCCTACCTGTCTCTGTGATCTACCTCCAGAGCAGGGTTATTCCACATTTAAACTATTGATGAAATTCCTCCTCCTGCTTTAAACCTACAAAGATCATAGAACATATTTAAAATTATAGCACTTCTACATTTCATTCAGTTAACCCTTTCTCTGAACAATAAGCAAAGTACCAGAATGACTGTAAGCCTATGTGCATTAAAAATGAGTAGAAGTATAAATACTTACTTAATTAATTAATATCAGTTTTCTATTATTTTAACTGTAAGTTTAAGATTTCTGAACAGAGTAATTGGTGAGACCTAACATATGACTTGTTTTGAAACACCACCTGAAAAAACTTACTTCCTTTAAAAAGTAAAAAGTAATATTAAGATGCTCACTCAGGCAGCTGCTAAATGGCCAGGCTCAGTACAAACAGCATGAAAAGCAGTGAGCACAGGACATTTTCTGATGACACAGGAAACAACATGCAACTAGATCAGGTAGTTCAGAAATGCTAAGAAACAACAGGTCTCTTCTGGACACTGAATTCTAGGCACAATAATACCCGTCTGTTAGCAAGTTTGGGGCTATGAATAAAAGCACGGCCTTTAAATGTGCACACAGAAAAGTTACAGTCATTATTCAGGCCTTTGAGACACAACTTTCCCACCACTGGTGATCACTGTTAATAACATAGTCCTTGAGCAGGACTTGAAGGGAAGCTGTGCTGATAGGCTGCAGGGTTGACACTGGAGTGAGTCCCTTCTGCACTTAGTGATGCTAACTACTGGGAGCTGAAATAGCTGTTTAGAGAGCCTGTTGTTTGCTGTTTTAACGATTATTTTTTAAGTCCTTATCTTGCTCTAATTACTTAACATAAGAAATACCTTTTTGTCATATTTGCGTGTTATTTTTTGAAATAATGTTTCAGGGTATCTATGCAAGCTTGGTAGATGCCCAATGAAGAGTGACTTAATTGGCAATTGTCTATACAACAGATGTAGTTTTGTCTATGGTGCCCTCTGAGTGTTTCTCTTTCTCTTTTTCTCATTTGCTCACTGATTGTATAATAAGACAAGTTACTTCATGTCATTTTCTTTCTCTGTAAAATGATGGCACTGGATTAAATGCTCTCAAGTTCTCTACTCCCTGAATGTCTTGATTTCTGAATTATGGAACAAAAAATGCTTTGTGAGGAGCTTGGCTGAGACCATTATTTGAACTGCTTTTAATGTCAGATTCTGAAGAATAAGGACTTCTATTGGGTTAAATTCATGATGAAATAGAGGATGGTCAATACTAACATATTTAATTACCTGAAAATATTTAAACATTAAAATGTTTAAAAAACAAATCTAATCACTACAAATAATAGTTGCCGTTAAGTACAAAGAACATACAGGTGCATCTTTAATTCAATATCTTCTAATATAAAACATACTAAACCAGCAAGAGATATACTAAAACTACTAGATAACTTTTATTACATGTACAGAAATAGACACATTTTTCCTGTGAGTCATTAAATTTTAAAGAAAATTTTATGTATATGCCATTTCTTTATTCAATACAGCTAGTGCTTCTTTACACTACATTTATTGCTTTCAGGTCATAATTTGGGCAGATTTGTTATTTATTACTTACTATTGCATTTTAGAGGACTAGAAAACTGGTAGTCATATTTCTTTACTTATATATGTATAAATGATACAGATCTAGAATATATGGATATGTAGCTATAGATAGATATGAGCATGTATTGAAAAGGAAATTTTATACTTTTATAAATACATAGACGATTCCAGAATTTTTATTTTAGCCAATCAACCAAATAAACTGAAAACCAAATAAACTAAAAAATTGATGTGTTTTAGATTAAGATAAAATATAGACAAATAGATTTGTTTAGACACCTTACATTTTATAACAGAACAGTAGATTAGCAGATATATAGTAGTAGTAGACAATAATAATACATTATTAACCAATAACTAAATTTTGAATCAAGATATGAATTATCTATCAATCACTAAAACATATAAAATTAGATAGAAAATTCTAAAATGAAGTTAATAACTTTAAGAAAAAACATACCATTTTTTAAATTGTACTATCAATTTTGGCAAAGAAAATTTCCTAATCACAGATTTTTAAAATGACATAGATTGTTGGTCAATTACTTTAAAATTACCAAACATTTACAATATTTTAACTTGCAAATAACAGTTTTGAGTGCAAAATAATGACTCTGAGTTATGTAGCATATATAACATGTTTTTGCATTAGATTATAACTACATGTTTCTTCTGCTCTTTAGTGTAGGAAAATACGCCACTGATAATATTCAATAAATGCTTCTTACTCTTTATAAAATGTAAAAATATAATTTTCAGAGATTCTGATTAATGCTTAAATTTTATTTTATAACTGTGTACAATAACATTTTGTAGATTATATTTGTTTTATACAATTATTAAATATTATATCTTATACATTATATTTTTATTAGTTTGTGTTCTCAAAACTTTAAACATTTTATCCAATTTTTACTTCTGTCAATGATTCTTTATATTATATTTGTAAATTAAAGGGTTTTTATTCTGCAATTATTGTTTTTCACTTTCAATGACAGCACATATAAATGTGTATGTATGTATGCATCCACGTATGTATGTATGCTTCTACATACAAACCTGCATACAGAGGTGGATAACAGGAGGTCTGCCATTGTCTGTATGGAAGGACGTGCAGGTTGTGGTCACTGCCACAGCTCTAGTAACTCAGTGATTTGCATACTCATGATGTAAACCTACTTTTGCCCACCTTGTACACACAGATTTAGTTATGTATTTTTTCAGAGGAAAAGACAAATTTTATACATTTCTAAAAGATGAATTTCCTTCTGCATTTTGATGTATTTATAGTAATTTACTTGTCCCAGTGCAATAAAACAGAAAATGTGTTCATAAAAGAAGGCCAGGAAGTCCATCTGTGTGTGTTTACTTCTCTAAGCTCTCAGTTCTTTAATGTCTTAAAAGATTTTTTTCATCTCAGGCTTGACTACCTGCTCTACTAAACAGATAAACTGTTCTAACTTGTTGTAGCACTACCTTTTTTTCTAAATCCCTAATGATCTTATTTAAAAAAAGAAATCCTCTTCTCACTCAGCATTCAAATATTCACCATTTACTCTGTAAGGATCTTAGCATATATTTAAAGCCTTTAAATTATTACTTCCTGTAATAACTACTCCCTCTTTTAGGGTTTTTCAGGACTAATCATCTCAATCAGCACGTTTTTGAAAAGTTGTGTTGCCCTGGCTGGGCAGCTCAGTTGGTTGGCGCACCACTGCGTGAAGAGTAGGTTTGATTTCCAATTCTCATGAAAAATCTTTCATCCCCTGTGTAACACCTTGTAATTATTTAATAAGCTCTTTTTACGTGAATTTAGTTTTACTAACATGACAAGTAATGTCAGTGGAGCCACTACAGAGTAGAGTTGGAGCTGTCATCCCAGAACTGTCCCACATGTCTTGGGCATCAAACCCGAGGAATTTTTTAATTGGGCAAAATAACCTTTGGACTGGGCCAAAGCAACACTGTCTTGCACACAACTGTTTGCAAAGGTGAAAGGAAAGCAGATACTCTAACTACCAGACTGAAAGTTACAGACCTTCTTTAGAATTAGCTCCACCACATATAGTTAAAGAATAACAGTTTATTTGTACCTGCAAAAATTCCTTCCTTGACTTAACATGAATAGGAATTCCTTTCTTCTATTCATGTAATAATTCCTCATCCCTTTTTCTGAAAATATAAACCTTGTCTTTACCCTCGAATGAAAACACTCTCTGGGTTTCTTCCTAAATCAGGGCTTCTGAATGTTCATTCTTTGGGTCTCAATTAAAATCTTGTTGTCTCTCATTTTGGCCTTTTATTTTTAGGTTAACACTAATAATTGAAAATGTCCTATTTAATCTGTATTTTAAAGAGAGTACTTTAAAATCTATGTTATATTTGAGAGACTAGTACTGGTCCTGACAACGAGTTTGACTATGTGACTTCCAATAAGTCTTTCAACCACTGAGTTCCTCAATTTTCTCATGTATAAAAGAGTTGTATAAAATTATCGAATTATTTCAAATCAATTTTATAATGCTCTTATTATGATTGTTTAATTTCATTTTCCTTCATTTGTGTGTATCTGCTATGTGAATGTTTTTATTTTTATTCTTTTTTAATCTGTTTTTTTCATAAAAATGCTTTTACTTGAATCAATGTATTCATTAAATATATTACATTCTGCAAATTCATTAATCAAATGATAGTGAACAAAATAAATTATTCTACATTATTTTTATAATTAATACTATTTCTACTCAATCCTATTATCTATTATATTTTATTTTTTTGCTTCTCCTCTGACCTCTTTTAAGATAACATTGACTTAAAGTTCCTGAAATTTCTATATAAACATAACATTATCAGTAGCAATATTTACTTTAATTCATACTCAACTGTGCAGAAAAAAGATAATAATCATAGAATTAGTAAAATTTTTGGAACAAAATCTTACCTCATTCAAATGTGTTTAGATATTGGCAACTCATGTATCCTCAAAACTACACGAAAGACAAAACAGAGCTAATTTAATGAATACTGGTATGTAAGAAAGTTGCACTTAATAAGATGACACAAAGATTTCTTAATGTATGTAGCCTAGCTTTATATACTTTATTTATATTTTAAAACAAGCAAAGACAACATAATAAATGAAGTTGTCAGAGGATATTAAAGAAATCTGTACCAGTTAACATTTCAGAGTTAACACTGGACTGAGAAAAAGTGAGTAAATCTTGCTGAAAAGTTCTGACTGAGAGTCAGTTAGGAAATACAGAAAGAAAGGAAAAATTCAGAAACATTCACTCCATAGTAGAAGACAAAGAAAGCAGAAAAAAAGGAAGGAAAGGAAGAAAATTCCTATGGCCTTGAGAAAAATGAAAAGATGCACATTAAATTAGGATATATTGAATGGCTTAAAAAATAAATCAGATACTGACAAAGTAAAATGTAGCATATTATCTAATATTATTTAACTAATCGAACTCTAAATTGATGATGTAGTCATAAAGATTAAAAGCATTGTAAGAGCTTCTAGGGAAAGAAAGTACAAAATGTAGCAAACCAATATCTAAAATACTAAATATTATCAGAAAACAGATTCTTCCTGAAAACTGCAAAACACATTATTTGCTATAATACTTTTTAAAGTCTAGCAGAGTCAAGATTAAGCTGAACTTATAATTGTGAAAGTGGAGCTTTGTTAATGTGTCAGCTAAGGCTAAGTTTTGACTTAATGCTGCAGTGTTTTCCATGCTGTTAGCAATCTGGCTCCAAGTCTATGATTAATATTTGACCCGTGTCAGGTTGCCTTGTGACTTTAGACCCATTTTCTTCATTTAAAGCAAGAAGCGCCATCGATTATATGTTCAAATTTTGTTTATCAGTCACAGATGTAGAACTTTATACATTAGGTTTTCTGACATGGTATATGTACTTTTGTTGTTTTTAAATATATAATTCAGTTTTCCTAAATGTCGTAAAGCTTTAAATGACACAGACAATTCCTGTCATTCCACTAATCTATTTAAAAGTGTTTCTAGAACTTAGGATTCTGTATTGTAAAATGACATACATGCCCTGGTTTATTTAAATAGTATATATCTAAATCATATTCCTTAATATTTTATATTATTGCATCCTTGCAATAAACAGAAAATAAAATTATCAACTATTTTTCAAAACACTTCCTCCATTAAAACACATTGTGATATCATTAATAAAACTGGAATTTACTTAAGGCATATATATTTTCTCTCAAATCATATTTTCCCAGTATGAAAAGCAGAACGTAGTTCCTAGGTTTATCATTAGTTTAAAATGCCTTTTTTTGTTTTTTCTAATTATTTTATAATTTTTAATACATGTACAGAAATGTTTTCTTAAATATTCAATGTGTCTTTCTGATAATTTAATAGCAAAACAATTTACAATTAAGTATAATAAGTTGTCATTTTTTAAAAGATTTTATTTATTTATTTTTAGAGAGATGGGAAGGGAGGGAGAAAGAGGGGGAGAGAAACATCAATGAGTGGTTGTCTCTCGCACAGCCCCTGCTGGGGACCTGACCCACAACCCAGGCATGTGCCCTGACTGGGAATTGAACTGGCAATGCTTTCTTTTGCAGGCCTGCACTCAATCCCCTGAGCCACACCAGCCAGGGCCTGCAAATTGTCATTTTAAAATAGAAGTGAGTTTTTTTAAGTTTAATAATTAAATTTAAAATTTTCACATTCATTATTTTACTTTCTGTGAACATAAGCAAATGAGCTCTTATAATAATTCCTTAAGAAATCAGAAGCATAGACATTAAGTCATGTCTTGTTCAGGTGATTTCATCTACATGAAATTTGTATGAAGAAGACAAAAAATTTAAATGAATTTACATATTAAAGTAATACTTCCACCTTTGATTTATCAAGTTAACTAATTGGCTATTAACATAAAACATATGATAAGAGATTATGTTGAGGTTATAGAGGAAAAGGTGTCCCATGGACAAATAGTATGCTTGGAAAACACAGAGTTAAACTAACATAATCAGATTTCTTTACTGCATGACTTTTCAGAGCATTTAGTTTTTTAATCGTGAAGTTCTGAGATCTGGGACATAGTTCCCCTAATCTTATTTGATCATAGTACTTTCTCGGGTTAATTTTTTTCCCCTTAGGAAGAATGCGTCATCTGATGTTTTGTAAAAACTGCCCAATGATGTGCTGTAGTACATTTGTATTGTATATGTATTATGGAAACTTCCACAATAAACTATTGTTTTTGCTCTAACTTCTTCAATGTTTTAGAAGAGGTAGGGGAAGCATGGAGGTACTGAACTGTCCTACATAAAAATAAACCAGGGTTGGCCTGACTGGTGTGGCTCAGTTGGCTGGGTGTCATCCTGCAAAGCGAAAGAACACAGGTTTGATTCAAGTCGGGGTACATGCCTAGGTTCAGGGCCAGTCCCTGATCTGGGGGCATTCAGGAGGCAACTAATCAATGTTTCTCTCTCACATCAGTGTTTTTCTCCCTCTCTTTCTCTCTCCTTTCCCCGCTTTCTAAAAATAAATAAATACATTCTTTAAAAAAACAAAATTATTTTTATAGGACTGAAATATGTATTTTGATAGCATCACTTGATATTTGAATAAAAATTAATGCTTCACATACAAAATTAATTTGGTATATTCATGTTTCAAGAACATAGGCCAGGACCAGAAAGAAAGTACAAATCTCTAAAATATAAAATATTTACACTTACTTTTGACAAATTCTTTAACAACTTCACTAACTCATTTCTAAAGGAATGTTTGCTTAAAATGAGAAACAGAAAGGGAGTAGTCAGGCTGCTTAGAGACAGGTACCCTAATAACAGATGAGAAAGACAATTTCAAAAATATTTGAAATAAGAAATTTAAAAGTATTTCATGTGTGGCCATATGTTACTTAACAATTTAAAAACTCCTGTGGCAGACAGTCAATAGCATACCCAATAACATCTTCTTTCTTACAAAAGAACTGAGTCAGCAATATATTCAGATATAAGATACTCACATCTGCGAACTCTTTTGGAATAACCAAGCAAGATAATTCAAGCCAACAAAATGTAACTAAAGAAAGAACTTCCTTTCTGAGTTGAAGGCAATGTGTTTTGACTTTTGCTCATTATTCTTCCTCCCTTCTACCCGCTGGGACGCAGACATGATGCCTGGAGTTGCAGTGGCCGTCCTGCAATCATGAGGACGGAAGCCTCAGTCTCTGACTAATGTAGCATGTACACAGAAGGTGCCATGTTGCCTGATGTCATCTTTCAATAGCTGTTTCAGTCTTGCCCTTCCTAATTTAAGACTCCATAACAAGAATAATCCCTTATTTATTTAAATAACTATTCTATCAGTTTTCTGATTCTCTACATGTGAAGCTATTCCTACTACCATAGGCTCTGAACCTATTACTGAACTATCAGAGGACATTAAACAATGTTTATAATATTGTTACTGAATGATCTTAAAAATGTTATTTGTTTTGGAATTTTTGATTAAAAACTATAAGCTTTGAAAATCATTGCATCGTTCAATATTTTCTAAGTAAAGAGTTAAAGTTTTCCAGTTTAATGACAGAACCTCAATAATTCAGAAAACATCAGCATCCACCATGGCTCATTCCATAAGTCTGTCATATAGCTGAAGTTTCCCTTAGGGTACTTTCTCTTTTCCATAGATATTTTAACATGCAGTTAACTTCAAAAGTATGCTAATTGTTTAGATATCAAATTATTTTCATAAATGGAATGATAAATGGGTATTTAAGTATAGAATTACTGCAAAGGTTCTAATTGCATTAATAAAAGTTCTAATTGTATTAATAAAATTACTAATTGATTAATTGCATCAATTATCAATGAATTAAGAATTGCATTAAGATGTTCTACTTGTATTAATAATTAATTGCTGCAAAGATTCCAACTATATTAATAAATTGTACTGATAAATTGTAGAACCTTGAAAATCTACTGCTTTTCAAGGTTCTACAACCTTACTATTAACTTCCCTATATCTTTCTGATACACTCTGCATATCTATCTGCATAAATACCTTCCAGCTGGACTAGCTACTGTTCACTTCTGTGACCTGTGTTTTTCCCTTCACTTGAGCGTGTTATATGTTAGTAGTACACTAGTACCTCTTACTGTCTTGAGAGAGCAAACCCTGCACTTATCTTCACAATTCGGCACTAAGTGAGACTCCACCACCGATGGCTTGACATTGGCTACGGTGGTAGTATTTACACCACCACACTGGCAAATTGCTACAAATCAAAGCTTCCCTCTTTGCCTTAGCCGGCAGTTAAACAATACACATCACACCACTGAACAATACACATAATTTATGTTAAATTTTTGTCCTTTTGTTCATTGATTAACCTTAGCCCTGTATATTAGTAGTTTTAGTACCACAAAGTCACCAGATTTATAGAGTGAAATACAAGGGTTATTGGTATATGAATGCTACAATAATATGCCATTGAGCATATTATTAAGGAGATCTGAATGGATTGGAAGGGCTTAATGAAATGGTAACAGTGATCAGTCATTTTGATTTGTAATTTATTAATGACAAATTTAAATTGAGATCTATTTTTAGTAAAACTATAATCTTGAGGAAAAATAAATATCATTATGACTAGAAACAATAAATGATAAATGTCTTCAAAATGTAGGCATTCCCACTGATTCCTATTTAAAATTTTTATTTGATGTAGGAAATTAACTTCAACAATAGGCTAGTTTCAGATCCTGTGACCTATTGTTATCCTAAGAAATTTATGTTTTTAAATAAAATTAAGTCATAATTCTATACTGCAACTTACTTAAGTTTTAAACAAGCTAAGATTGGTTTTATTGTTATGAAACAAAAAATCCTTATATAATCATCTATTGATCACTTTAAAATTTCTGAGAAAAAGGCATTTTATTTGCTGTAACACTCAGACAATTTTAAAATGTAAAAATAAAAAATAGAATTCTAAACTTAAAGCTGGAATTTATTTTTTAAATTATACAATGGCTTTTATATAGTTGCATTGAATAGCTGCAAATACCATAAAAAAAAAAAACACCCAATTGTCCAATCAAATTAAATTAAGAGTGGCTTTAAATTTGGAATAATAAGGAAAATCCCCCACATATCGACATTACATAAGAAAGCATAGGTTTGTCTTATCAATAATTTCTTACCAATATAGTTATTTATTTGCAAGTGAAGTAGCAAGCATTAAAGAGGTAATCATTTTAAAATCAATATGAGCATAATTTACATTTGAAAGAATTCTCTCTTAGACTTACAGAGCAGAAGCAAGTGTTTAGCTTGCATCACACTCGCTAAGGGTTTTAAAAGCAGTAAGTCCAGTATTAAAAGGCTCAAGGCAGACTGCCCTCAGATCAGTCAGGTGCTCATGTGGTTTCTAATACTGAAAAATGAAACAGACTATGCCTTTTAGAAAATGGACACTCAGTAAGTCAATAATGCAATCACTAAGAACTTGAAACTAGCATTTGAAAATAGCACTTTGTTTTCTAGCCTCACTTGGACATTTAAACTGGTTTAGCTAATATGCAAATATCTGGATTACACAAAAATAGCAAATCGGGGTACCATAAACATGCCAGGCACATAAGTTTTTTTCTTATGAAATTTAACTATAAAATTAATTTTAATAAGTTTCATAAGGTTTAATGAGTTGTGAACTTTCTTTTCTTTCAACTAAACATTCTTTGAAATTACACTATTGAACCAAATGTCAATAAAATACTTAAAAGTTAAAGCGTATGCACTGCATATGCAGTTCAGTATCTAAAGCAACTGAAGTATGTTTGGAAAGCATTCACTTAACTTTCTAAATTAAGAAATATAGATATAAGCATTTTTAATTTTTTTGGCAGAAATTATTTTAAATATCTTCCTGATTAAAAAACTATTTGAAACCCTAAGTGACAATTGAATTAGTGATGTGAAAATTTTGAAAACAACATACATTTCCCTGACTGTGAATCTTATTTTTTCATCTCCTTTTGCAAGCAAAATTATCACTATTTTCAATTTTCTTGGTAAAATCACTTTATTCATAACAGTTTCCAAAACATATCTTCAGTCAGTCTAGTGAACTTCTATCTTATATTAAAACACACCTCCCAGCACCCCCATTCGCAATACCAATAATAGTAAGGGAAGCAGGGAAACACTTACCTAATATTATTATGTTAAAATAATATTCAGGTGCATATTCTGAACCAACTTAGATGACAGTTGTAGCCCTGTTCTGTTTAGAATGTTTATCATGCCAGTAACATTCAAAACCTACCTACCATTTCACCTTTGCTTCAAATATTAAGTCTATTAAATTAATAGGAACATTTTTTCTAAATACAGTTCCCTTATTTTATCATCTCATGAGTAGTTAAGACAAGGCAAATAAAAATGGGAAATATTTTTAAATAATTAATTTAGAGTTAAACATCTCTCATAAATAGCAGGAAATTAAGCAATAATCAGGTCAGATGTGGGGAAATGGGGGAAAGAGGGAATTACACTTTATATATAAGGTATTGAAACTAAATGATATTTCAATCCAATGTACACTAGACAAAATAGAAAGACTTACTATAGTTTTATAATGCAGATGTTTATAATAACTTCATTAATACAGTTTAATCATAAAAGTTAATCAGATTAATTTCTGGGTTTCTAAACAAAATTTTAATAATAGGTATAAAATTAAGATATTTCTAACACTGATAAGTTCATATTTTATAGCATTGAAAATCAATAGAATAGTTTCTGTTGTCATTTGTTTTACTAATTCTATTTATATAAAAAATAGATGCTATCAATTCCTATTGCTATTTGCAAGAGAAATGACATTTTTCCTAAAAAAATATATGTATATACACCCAACAGGATTGATATGAAAACAACTTAACTTGATGATATAATTATGTAATGGAATGTAAAAAATTATAGCAATTAAGGTGTTGTGACATGCTCTAATGAATGAAGTTATACTGGTTGATGACACTATATCTACTACTCATTAATAATTTGGATAGAGTGCATTGTTTTACATAGCATGAATAAAGTCATAAATTACCACTAAGAATTACATCCATACATTTTTATTTCATATTGATGATAGTTTTCCCATACCCATGAGTTATGAAAAAATCAAATTGACATCAATAAGAGCATTTTGAGTCTCCAAAAGCATCTCACAATAGATCAATTCTTTTACTTTACTCAGCTAGTAAGTTTCATGTTCAAAAAGTTAGCATTTCTGAAGGAAAGGTTTATGAGGCAAATCTGTGCATGTATGGCCTGCCAGCCAAGTGATTGGGAATACGTTTTAAGCTTTCCTAATTGCAGATCTAAAGAGAAAGCCATGTTCACAAGTATAGTTAATTAAGGTGAGACCATTATCACTCGTTATTATATAATAATATTCTACTAACATGTAGTACAAATATTTAATACAGCATTCTTTAAAAACAAAAAAGAAAGGGTAGCCAACTTTTTTCCCTAAAAATCTTAAAAGGAAAAAGTGGAAGGTAAATTTAACGTTATAGTTTTTTTTTCTTTTAAGTTGATACAAGCACCTTTTCTAAGTACGTTTTCTTTTAAATTTTTTTCTTTTCTTTAGAACCTCCCTCCCTATAATAAATTAGAATTCTAAAAGTATAACTATAATAGCATTAAACAAGGGAAAACCTCTCTAATATTTGCCAGGGGTCTGGGGTCGGAGTGTGTGATGTGTATCTATCTGTTCCTTACAACCAACCATAAAAACACAGACATACTGAAAAAAGAACATAATAGATTAATCTCTCCATGGTTCTCAACTATAACCCAGCTTTTGTTGACAAGCATTATGTATTCATTTTTTTCCTTTTCTCTCTCAGCAACTTCTTCCATATGACCTACCAACCCAGTATGAGACTATAGGAAAAGCATCTATCTGAAAGATCTACAGCAAAAAAGTCAGCTTTATTTAGATAAAAATAAAATTTTACCAACTCAGGTGTCATGCTTACCCCCTGAAACTGGCCTATTTCTCTACATTTCTCAAGACAACTGCGTTTTTGCTGAGCAGAATGTTTATCCAGGTACAACAAAAACATGTAGAAAGAAAAGAAACAAGCAAGATCCCTAGTGAACATTAACTTCTTCATTGTCTTTGTTGCACTGACTTCCTGCACAGAATTCACAGCTTTCACCTCTCTTGACTAGACATCGTAGATGAAAATGCTTTCTAAAGAGCACAGTTTATATTTAAAAAACTGACTTCTGGGGGACAGTTTAGAAATTTGAACACCTTTCTTAGGTGACTGAGAACCAACCCCCACGCCAAAGTCCAAGGAGACCATTTTACTAATGGCTACAGAAAAATAGAAGGGCAGTTTTGTTTTGTTTTGGTAATTAAGCAGACAAAACCAGCTAGGAGATGACCTCGGACACACAGTTCCTGGTGTTCTGCAGCTGTGGGAGAAGCAGCTACGCAGAAACTGCAAAATAAGGTAGAATAAAGTGCAACACTTGGTGAGAAATGCTTGGTTCTTTTTATCTTATTGGTTGTTAAGAATTACCTCAAATAATTATTATCCTATGGCAAAAAAAGAGAGAAAAGGAAAAGAGGAAGAAATAAAAAGGAAGCAAAACAAGCCGTTCACAGTAATGTGAAATATATGAGACATGGCGGCCACTGCAAAGAAGCCACTGTAACACTTTCCCCAAGCTTTCAAAGAAAAAAATAATAATTTCTTACAAGACTACTGTTTCTTATCAGGAGGGGTGTGTGTGGTGGGGGGAGAGAGAGAGAAACATATTTACATCTTCCATAAAGGACTCATTAAGAACAGAGGTGCCATGTTTTGGTAGCACATATAATATTGAAATTTACTAAGTATTCAAATTTTTATCATTCTTGAGTTTCTTAATGTGAATCTATAGACTGTAATTTATAAATTAGTATCTGTGATTTACTGAGCTACATATTGTATAACTTCTAAGTTGAAACTTCTAAAAATGATCATAAGGTGACTATTGTTTTCAGAAGCTCATTGGCTAAGATATTCATTGAGTGAGTGGATCCCCTCGCAACGACTAGGCAGAGAGAAGCTTTTTCACTTTGAGGAGTCTGAGTTCAATTTGGTAATGGAGGCAAGGAAAGACACAGAGGCAAATAATTTATCCATAGAATATGAAAAATAAATATGCACTATCAGACTTCTGCTATTGCATCAGTACTCAATTTCATCCTAACAATCAAAAATATTTTATGTGAAAAAATATTTTGGAAAGAGATGTGGAGATTTCTAAAAGATACTTGAATATTGAACACATTTATCTTTAAAAGAATATGCAAACAAGCATCTGGTTACAGATTACAGAAAAATAACTTTAATTTTAAATTATCTTTGTTTTACTTTTTTATCAAATCTTTCATACTTACGAAATGTCTAAAACATACTTATAAAATTTGGCAGAAACATGTTTATTTCCTCTTATGAGATTAAAATTCTCTTCTATATCCAATATATGCAATTTCAGTAAAAATCTCTCCTGCCTCAAATATTGAGATTCCATATTCACCAGACCTGTAAAGAAGTCACTGATTCACCTGAGTTTCAATTAGTTCAGTTTTACTACTTATACCTACTAAGAATTATTTTCTGGGTTTGTGACTCCTTGTCTACTTTGTAATCATAAGCATTAATGAAAATATTAATATTAAAGAACTACATTATTTTATAATATATTTACCAAATAACAATTGTGGAAGAAAATTGTTAATGTAGAAGTAATCTTATCTCCTACAGAAACATATTTGAAAGTAAATGTATTTTTAACCAACGTCACCTTTAGGCCCATAATTGAGGTATTCGTTAATATAATCAATCTGTGATCCCTTTGATATTTGTGAAAGGTATATTAGCAAAACAGTATGATTTTAAACCAAATTTTCATTAAATTTTAGAAAAAATTGCTAAATGGGAAAAAGAATATCAGATTGGCTTCCCTGCAATATACAGGAGTAAAAATGACTAAAAAATAAAAGTAATATGTATATATATATATCTCTAAAATTATATTATGGAAAGGTAAAACTGAAATGGTTTTATAGTAAGAGGTAGGCAATTTGGTGGCAAAGACACACACTAAAATTGCTGTTTCATTTCAATGTGACAACAGTCTTTTTGGCAGCAGATTAGTTTAACATTGAACATCCCACCAAAACAGTGATCCATTTCCAAGTGCATAATAGTTTGTTGTTGCCCTTCACTGTGCATTAAATGTCACCCATCATTGTGGCAGGAATACAAAAGCTATTGCACACAAGTCAGGAGCCAAGATCAAAGCTGTTAATGCAAGCACTTTGGACATGGTTTTCTGAACTTAGTTAAACCATCAAAATCACTACGTTTAGAACATCTTTACTTCTGAGTTCCAAGAGATACACAGAATACTTTTACCAGTACAAGGACTCTCAATAAGGCAACAGCCTTATCATCTTGTGGACCACAGACCATGTTAGAGCCAAAACATATGTTCTGGTGGTCATAGTAATAACAAATCCTTCAGCTGATTTAAGGATAGCATCCCCTGCTGCCTAATTCAATAATACAATACACAGTATTCTAATGTTCTGCAAATAATGCAAAGCAATTAAATGCAAAAATACACAAGAAATTCTATATTCTTTTTTATGCTTAAAAAACTAATGTTATGTATTTAACACATTGAATATTTTTTGATTTTCTCTTCTTGCTAAGAAGGACCAGGTTAGTCAATGTTACTTGCCTTATTTTACTCTTTTCCCTATTTTGACCATGCTCATTTGTTCATTTAAGTACTCTAAAAATATTCTCTAAATAATATTCTTACTACAAAATTTGGTATAGTACTATTTTTCTTCTCCAGAGTTTATTTGTATTTAACTTTTAAATGTCAATCTCAGAATAAAATATGCAATGTTTTTCATATGCTCAGTGGATAATTATTATGGGTACATCAATCCTGTTGGAGAGAAACGTGTGCGTCATTATTTCCTTTTTTTTTTTTAGTTTGGTCTTTAGTTATTCATCTCTGTATGACAAACTACTAAGAACCCTGGACAAGATTTACATGCTGTATTTCAGCACAGCTCTGGTTGTCTTGGAGACAACTATGGTTAAAAGAAAAAAAAACTATAATATTATGAGAATTTAAGTTGACTCATTTTACAAATAGTTTCTAGTGTATCAATATCATCAGTTTTTTTCATAAAGGAAATATTTGAAGCAAGGTGAAAAATACCTCTCATTATCGGTGTAAAGGGTGGGTTCCCTAACCAGTTTTTATATATCTAACTCACATTTTTATACTAATAAACCTAGGCCAAAGAAAAAGAGAATAGAAAAAGGGCAAAGTGTGTAGGAACAAGTAATATTAGGTACAAGCCCATAATGGACAAGATTTCTTCCTAATCCTCGACCAGAAAAAAAGCTATTGTTAGGATACCTGGGACATGCCATTCTTTGTCTAGAAAACCGTAACTCAGGCTCATCTTTACTCCTAAATAAGATTCTCAGCTAAGTCAGATAAGCATGCTGGTTATGTCATTATGCTATAAACAATAATGCCACTGTTTGCAAGAGATCAGAGATTAAAAAACCAAACCCAGACATACAAATAAGACCATATATCTCTTGCTAATAGTGATTTAAAAACTTAGAGCATTTGTTAAGTATTTTTTTTAGATAAGCTTTTCCAAATAAAATAAGAGTAAGGGAAAATTTTGAAAAGGTATTACAATCACAGTCTACTTTTAAATTTAATTTTTAAAACAAATTCTAACAATTCTGATCAGTTCTTAATTTATCATAAAATTAATATTCTTAATATTGTCATATAGCAGATAATTTAATAAACTTCAAATCTGTTATTCTAATGATAACTAACAATCTGCTTAATGCTTTATTTATTTTATAGTTGTGTATTTTTTCCAGTGAAATATGTTACAAGTCATTTATTTAGAAAGATATATTTAAAAGCATGACACTCATGAAAAAATTGGGTAACTATCAACTATTTTTATACTTCATTCAAGGCCAATACATATTTATTCTTAGGTAAAATGAAAATGCTAATTTGTTTTGAATCGATAACACATATCACAGTTCCATTTAAATTACAAAGGTAGTTGAGATACTTGTAATTGTTTCTGTATTTACATTCATGAACTTCTTCCATGGTAGAAGAACTCAATACCATGCCAAAGTAGATTTTAATTAAAAAATTCATATGGTTTGGGAGTTTCAGTTTGTAATTTAAAATGACTAAGACATTTTTTATTGCATTTTTAAAACTTATTTTACCAAGAATATCTAATATTATTTATTATGTAATATAGGCTATCTAACTATTTACTATATAGTAGAAACAGGTGCACCTGCAGATTTTTTCAATATTTTGTTTTCTTCTGTGCCTTGCAATGTTTATTTTTCTATTTGCATTGTGGAAAGATTTCAAAGTTTTCTAGTCATTGAATAATTTAAATTGTAAGCCTTGGACTCATCTCTGAATACATTTGAAACAGGATAGCTTTTATTAGTCATATATATGACTAAGAAATATATATATGTATATATGTATGTATATACAAAATATATGTATATGTGTGTATATATGTATACATATACATGTGTGTATATATACATAGAAAGGAAAAGATACTCTAAAATGAGAAGGCTATTTTATTTTCATAAGGCATGGAAGAACCTAGAGCTAAAAGCCTGAGGTCTTCATATTCCAATTTATCCTGCGGACAGGAACTTCAAATAACAGTGTAAACAATCTGTACCAAACAGCTGCAAAAGTTATATGTATAAATGGTTCCAATACGAGTTTTCAGTCAAAGTAAGTGATAAATAATTGCCTGAAGGACTCAAATGCTAATGTTGAAGCAATTAGGTGAAATGTTATAAATTTGTAAAACATTTACGTGTAAATATATCAAAATATTTGTGTATAAGGAGTGAATATACAAAAATATATCAAAAATATTTGCAATTACCATAACTGATTTTATTTCCCTTTAATTTAGTGAACTAAATGTTTTTACTGCTAGAGAAATATATATAACTTCATTGTAAAAATACTAAGTTCAAGGAAGAACAAATACCTTAGTGATAAATTGATCAGATAAATTGATTTTAAGTTATATATTTAATATAACTTAAAAACACATATTTAATATTTAATGTTAATGATAGGGCAAAAACATACTTATAGTCATGCATTATAAATTTTATTAACATGAAATAAGTATATGTAGAATTCTAATTCATCTTGGGTTTAGAGCTATCTTTTTGTATGTATTACAATATAAAAATTCAAAGTTAATAATAAATGTGACTTTCAAATTCATTAGAGTAATAATAGTGTTCTGAATCCTGAGGGATGGTTTTATGTTCTTAATTAAGGCAAAAGAAAACTAAATCATATTGAAATGATCTAGTTGTTAAAAATCTGATAGTGAGGTAAGCACAAATGAGAAATGATTACAAATTTCCACCTCCAAAGTAATAATCAATTGGCAAAAATTAACATAATTAAGCTATATCATGGATTGTGAGTGCCATAATGTAAATATAAAGGCATGTTTCTTTTTTGGGGGGAGTGGGAGGGTGCAAATTCAGTCCTCCATTAGCACAAATTACGCAATGAAGTTTCCTACATTTGGGATAATCACATGGTCAACACATCCTGAGAGCAAGGGATTAGCCTCGCCCTGGAAAACCACCTTCAGGATCCTGGTGTCTCCCCTGCCAGGTACGTGTAGACAGAACCACTTCTTTTCACTTGGGCATTTGAGTTCTGATTCTTTGACTGAGATAAACCATACATGTCAACAAAATAAGGCAAAATTTGTGGTGATACATTTATTATTTGAAAAAATGACAAATTGGATGTATAAAAACATGGCAGTCTTTTTATACTTCAAATGTTTATTTTTAATTAGATTTGGGTCAGTAAAAAAGAAGCCACCTTTGAAATTTTATCAGTTTGGTTTTTCTTATGACTGATTTATTAATTCAAATTGGTAAAAACATACTAATATTCTACTTTCTGGTTCAAGGGAAATCTTCAAACTGAAATAGTTCTTATATCATAGTGATTAGGCCTGCTTTTAGATTCTGATTAAAAAGAGTACATTCTACCACCATTATAGCTTACTGACACAACCAGCATGCTTTCTGCCCCAGAAGGCACCCTAGGACATTTCAGTAAGTGATGTGACTCTGAGAAGTTCATTGTTCATCAGTGCACCCATGGGAAATAAAGAAAAAGAAAACTGATTGTGACTTTTGACAATTATTAGTTAGAAAAAGGAAGTAACAATTGCCAAAAAAATCACAAAAGTGAGCATGTTACCTGGCTATGACAAAGAGCACACAACTGACACCCAAGTAAGCCAGCAGAATATACATCCAGATATCAGGGGAGAGAGGATTCAGGAAGGAGAAGACGCCTGGGTTTGTACCATTGGGCTTGCGGTACAAAATACTTATTCCAAGTGTCATAAAGGGCTTGGAAAAGTCGATGACCTTCTCTCGGACGTAGGTAATAGCCAGTGGAGCAACTGCAAGGTCAGCTTTCTGTAGAGAGAAATATAAAAAAGAAAAACAAAGAAATAGTTCTAAGTCACAAGAAAAAAGTCAGTAACCAAATTAAAACAAACATTACACTTGAGAATTGTCTCAGTAACAATTACATTAACATTTAAAGCATTCTTCACTCTGACTTGAAGTATTGATTTACTCTGCTACTCATTTCTACGTGCTTCTAGATTAGCAAACCGAAATTTACTGCCAAGTATAAAGGGAAACAAAAAAACTGTATGATGAAAACTCTGAGAAACAATTATACATTCAGTGCCTGAATCATTATGCTACTAAACATTTATAATTTTTAAATAGTTTAGTCAAATTGTAAGCAGTAATAATAACAGCTACCTCAAATCTTTAAGAAGTTAATAATCATTTTTTCTTGTTTTAACACTATTGAGGACAGTTAAAAGCTTTTAGTCTTTAAATAGTTAACATTGTGAAAAATCATCTTTTAATTTGATGTTGTTTACTGTCCCTGAGTTTTCTTTCTATCCCTCTAATTTGTTTTATATTATTTAATGAAAATCCTTGCAGCTTTGCCTGAATCTCATTAGGAAATGAGTTTTTCAATTTTCATAAAGTTGCTAATTTTCCACGGTAGTTTAAATATGTTAAATTGCTAACGCTTTTCACTCATCATGTTATAACCATCTGTCAGGGATGAACTTCTACATTGAAAGAAATATTCTACATTGAAAGAAATAATTATAATATTTAAAAATAACATAGGCATCTATTTCTATGAGTGATGGGAAGCTACACTTCTCCATTCCTTTTATTTTCATAAACATATTTAGTTTTCACACAATATACAAGAAATGCTCATTGTAGATAGAAAGACATATAAAAGAATAAAATTGGGCCTCTACTATTTCCTTAGCTCAGGAATTGTTGGATTACTTATAGAAGAAACTTCCCTAGGAGGCTAGGTTCGTGAACACTGCTATTTTGGATGTGTATTTGTGTGCATTTGTAGGCATGGGGAGAAAGAGAGCTCACAGATGCTTGGATAGAGTATCTCTGAGATCAGCTATGGAGAGAGGAAGACATTTCCCTAAATATTCAGTAAGCGACCCACTCGTCCTGAAGGGGCTGACATGAGCTGGGGCCACAACAGCCATTGTGGCCTGCAGTTGAATTTCAGAGGGAGTAGGGCTGACTCCAAGCAAGGAACTGCATTATCTCCAATTGCAGACCCTACAGGATATGAATGTGTCCTTCATATGTGACTGGACTTACAGTGGTTTCAGAAGTGTGCTACTGTTTTTAGGATTACATAAGAAAACTGGTAAATTGGTATTTCCTGGATGGGATAATGCAGGAGAAACAACATTCCACACATGCTAAATGATGACAGACTTGGACAACGTGGACCAACGTTAAGTCCCACTTCAGAAGAACTAACGAATTCTGGCATGACCTTTACAACTTTTGATCTGAGTGGGTATGTTCCAGCTCAAAGAGTGTGAGAAAAACTATCAATAGCATTATATTTCTGATTATGCAGAATATGAAAGGCTGCTAGAAACAAATGAAGAGCTTGGTTCACTAATGACTGATGAAGCCATTGCTAGTGCCTACACTAATTCTTGGGAATAACCATCAGTGAAGAGACATTACAAGAGATGTTTGGTTTATATGGTCAGACAACAAGAAAGGGCAATATTATCTCTGAAAGAACTGAATGCCTGGCCAGCCCTAGGAACTTTTTATGTGCTACGTGCTCATAAGGCAACATATGAAGGCTTCCGCTGATGGCACAACACATCAGTTAACACCAACCAACCTTGAGTTCAGGCCTCGCCATTCAGGCCTACTTAGAGATTTGATTGCTGAACATGAATAATTTGAATTCAACAGACTTTCACTGGTTAAAAAAGAGATGTGCTTTAGATTATTTATATATTACTTCAATTTAAGTGAGAATTAAAAACTGATTCAAGTCTGAATATCACAATGTTAACTTTCTAATTCCATAAAGATAATTAATTTTTTACAATCTATAATCTGACACGACCCCCAGCTCCATTTATAAAAAACTACTGTCCAACAGTACAGTTGATAAACTTTTTAACAACATAAAAACTACAATATAGACCATAATTAAAGCTCATCATGTTAAATTTTTATTCACATTTTTTGAACTAGTTTTTAAATTTTAGATTATATGTCCACCTATCTTAAGTGTGCAGTTAATAATTAGCTTATTGATGATTGCATGATGCCTCTCAGGTTTTGAGACTATTTTTTCTTATGCAAACATGCAATAACAAAAACCCTCATGTTTGGCCAAAAATAAAAAGGAAATAAAAGCACATCTTCTGGGTCCTGGGCCAGGTATCATCATATTTCATATTCATAATCAAGAAAAATATCAACTTAACAATAATAATTACTAATATCTCTTAAGCATTTATCATAGGGATTGTGATAAAAAATACTTCACATGAATTGTCACAATTAATCCTTACACAATCCTACCATTATTCTCATTTTCAGATAAGAAAATTAAATTCATTTAAGGTTAAAATCTCATTCTTTTGCACAGAGCTAATTGAGCATTAGAAATAGGACATAAAACCAAGCTATAGAAATCTACACCTGGAAACAATGATGACATGCTTCTCAGAAACCAGAGGTGAAATCATGGAGACCTCATTCATTCATTCATTCATTCACTCAGGAGTGTGTAGAGATAGGAAGGGAAATACACAGAAGCAAAGGCAGCGATTAATAGACTGCAGTCCCAGAGAATTTGGAGGGTAGGTACAGCGTTCAGGCAGATAGAGTATGTTGCACGGGAAGGAGACAGCACTAACTCTGAGACAGAAAGAAAAGAAGTAAAGATGACTTGAAAACTACCCAGCTTTATTAGGGAAACAGAGACTCCAGGTTAAAAAAAATGGATGACGTGAAGTGGTGGTTTGCTCCTGTTTGGGATTGAATACATGTACAGCAGCTAAGCCTTGTGCCGCTTCGTAACCTCCCTCTTCCTAGGGCAGGGAAAGCAAGATTCCACCGCATACAAAGCACGTAAGGGAGTATGTTTTGAACTGTTAAAAAAATTTTAATTCAAAATAGATATTAACAAAAGTAAAGAAACAATTCAAATAACATATTAAAAACAAAACCAATATATTATTCCAAAAAAGTTGTTATATAGGCATATACCAATAAGGTTGACAAGATACACATCTAATTTCAGAATTTATTCAGCATTACCTAAAATACAATTTTGATTCCAAATATAAAATGGAAAAACGACCAAAACTTACATACTCAAATACTTTCAATTATAAAAGAAACTAGTTATTTGAAACAAAATATACAAACATTTAATCAATAATAAATCAAACAGACTATGAATATAATGAAATATTATTCAGGAAACGAACTACCAAGCCAAAAAAGACATGAAAGAACCCTAACTGTGTTTTGGCTAAGTGAAAGAAATCAGTCCTTAAAGGTTATATATGATTCCAATTATTTGACATTTTGAAAATGGCAAAACTATGGACTAAAAAGATCTGTGGCTGCTAAAGGCTCAAAGGGGAACAGGGGTGTAATGAATAGGTGGGCGCAGAACATTTTTAGGGCAGTCAAGCTACTCTGCAAGAACTGTAATGGTGAGCACATAACACCATGCATTTATCAAAAGCTATAAAACTGTACAACACAAAGAATAAGCCCTACCCATACAGAGAAATCTGACCAAATCACTAGAGAGCTGTAGGAAGGGGGAAGTGGCAGGAGGTTGCCCAAGGCTATGGTAAACAGCCTAGCACTGGATTAGCTGAGAAACTGAAAGCCTCCAGGGCACAGGGAATTATGAGTGAGAAGATTGGAAATAAAGAAGCACTCTTGAGCTCTTAGGCTCTCTGACTGGCTGGCTCTGAGTCTCAGACTCTTCCTCCAGGACTCCTGGATGACCGTGCTGCAGCTGCCTACATTTCCCAAAGGATGGTATTTTTGATGGGAAGGAACTCCAGGCCTGGTCTACAGTAGGCTGGCCAGGCACAGGGTGGCAGGGTTATTTTTCTCTGGATGTTCTAGAGAGAATAGACTCTGAGGCATAAGTCTGCCATTATTCCAACACCATGTAGCTTTTGTATTTTATGTTGTTTTAGTTTGTAAACTAACGCTATAGAAATAAAATAATTAAAACTAACTAGGGGAAGGATAGGGGAACTCAGGTTAACAAGGCTGAATTTAGCCTTGATTGATAAGCTTAAGTGATTAAAGCTGTAACTAAAGAGTTAAAGAGTTTAGCCTTCACTGATAGGCTTAAGTGACTAATGCGTGTAGAAAGCTGTTATTCCAAAGTTGTGTTGATTTTGAATAAAGAGTCCTATCCCTTTGCCTCCAGAATTGTGCCTAGATGGTGGCAGTTGGCAGCTGGACCCCAACTTGCTGTTCAGTAACACTATTGTACAGACTTTAGCTAACAATAATGCATCAATAACGGTGGGACTGGCTGGGGTGGGGTAGAGGGATGGGAAGAAAATGCAGACAATTGTAACTGAATAAAAAATAAATAAATAAAATAAAGTAAAATGCAAAAAAAATAATGTTTCATCAGAAGTAATGGCAGTGTTACGCTAAAGGAAGCTGTTATTAAAGGAAAGTGAGTATGGGGGAGTAGGGTGGGAGGTGTGTGGAAACTCTATAGTTTTTCTATAAATCTAAAACCTCTTTTTAAAAAGTTTATTCATTTTTTAAAATAACATGATTTAACTATATCCCCATAGTATTAATAGTAAACACATAAAACTTATAAAATATAAATTGTCAAATTAAGCAGTCTCTAATTACACACCAAATATATTTTTAAATCCATTTAAACAATTCTCAGGATTATCTTGCAGCAGTAAGGATGAACATTTATTTATACATAATAGCATTCTCTATAAATAAGATCTAACTTCATTAGAAGTCTATTAATAGTATAATCATTTTGAAATCTAATCAAAATGTCATAATAAACATGTTTGTAATGATAGATGTAGTATCTTCTAATCAAATCTCATCTTATTAAAGACCAAGCAACAGAACAAAAGAGCCTGATGATAAAATTCAATCAAGAAGTTTGTATCTCTGTAGATACAGGTTGTGATTTAATGAAAATTAATTTAGTAATTGATTTTTTATTTTAAAGAATAGAGTAATCAAGTATTAGAAAGTGTCAGAGGTCAAAATTATTTAAAAGATCTATTTCAGAAAAAAGAGAACTAAATAAGTAAGTTGTAATGTCATATGAATAGTACAAAGAAAAGGGAGAGCTCACTTCTTCCTGATTTGGTTAGCAAAGGAATACAAAACCATTATACTTGTTATACTTGTGTTGCAGTTTGAAGTAGAAGCCTAAGATGACAAAAGCCTGAAGTGGGAGGGTGTTGGCATCAGGAAGAAGAAGTATCATAGTAGTAGCTAGCTAGTGTGAAATGCATCCATTATAGGCCAATACTGAGTTGTATTCCTTGCTCATAGCACTTCCATAAATCCTCACAACAGCTCTACCACATCTGCAGTGTGATTTTCTTTTCACAGATGAAAAAAGAAAGAATTGTGAGAGCTTAAAAATGTGTGGCTCCTAAGAAGACAACCATTCTCATTTCCCACTATTTTTCTCATTCAATCATTCAAATGCATCACAACCATATCTTGTAAACTATTTCTGTGTTTCTGACCCAAAATGATCTTGCCTTTTCTCCACTATACAAATTCTATAAGACACAACTTTGGTTCTTTTTCTTCTTTCCTGAGCATTATATAAAAATTAGTCTATTCTAAATTAATTTCTTTTTTTTTTAAAAGCAAAGTCCCTTTCAATCCCCATTCATCCTCCCTTTGCCCACCTCCACCTGCTCTGCCCTCTTTTCCCTCTGGCAATCACCACTGTTGTCTGTATCTGTGTGTTTTATCCTTTCCCCTTCTTTCAGGCCTCATCAAATATTCTAAATGAATTTTTATAGAACTTGTAAAGTTAACCATATAATTGAACATGTTATTTCTGATTTTCACATATAAGTCAACCAATAGGAATGAGAGGTGGAATGCACGTATCATCGGATTTGCATTGTTTCTGTTCCTATGAGAGTATGAGCACTTAGAAACCTGCAGGCATTCCTTTCAATCGAAGCACATAGCTCTGAACTAAAGGGAATGCTACAATATTTCTCCCTGGAGATTTCACAAAGATGCCTGGATAGCTACTGCCTTATTAATTTAATAAGTATTAATTTAATATTCCATCATTCTATGTGAAACTTTCCCAATATGTCTCATTCAGCCCTATGGTCATAATTAATCTCACATCTGCAGGGCATTGGGCAAAGTCTGACACCTAGGGACTATTTAATAAATGTTTGCTGAATACAGTTTCAATTTAACTTATTAAAATATTCAAAGAAAATCACTCAGAATTTTTAAATTAAACTTTTTCCTAGCTTTACTCTAGAAATAAGATTTATTTGTAACTTCATATAATTTCTAGAGAATTAACAATCTAGGGAGAACAGAATAATTCATTTTATGTAGTCATATAGCTAATAGGAATCCTTAGTTTAAAGTCTCCTAGAACAATGGTAACTTTACATTTTGGCTTAATATCTAATTATCTAATACAAAAAATATATAACAAAGCATATTTCATAAATGGCACCATCACTCCAAATTTGGTCACGTAGAGAACATTCATTCATGAAGTCCTAGCAGTCAGGGAACATACTGACGTTATTTTATATACATGATCTAGTCAGTGAAACCTCTACTGCATCCTTCTAATAGTTCTTACAACTCAACAATGAAAAACCAGTTCTGTGTATTGACTTCGTTTCCACGATATTGTGAAATCCTTAATAGGTGTGTAAAATAATTCAAGTAGCAACTGCATGTGAATTAATAAGAAATTTTAACTGATTTAGCCAAGATATTTAACCTAGTTAATTATGAATATTAATGTCACTTATAAGTGAGATCACACTCTCCTAAACTCTTTGCAGTGGATAATGTGAACAAACACTTTGCTTCCATGTGCACTTTTGGAAACATGGTCCACTTCCTGTACACATACCGAACAACCTCCATCATCATCCAACTAGTCACACCTTCACTCCTCCAGGACTCCTAACAAGGCTTCCTAATGGTTTCCTGCTTTCATTCTCGTCCAACTAGAGAGAGTCTGCTCTTCATTCAAAGACCAGAAAGTTCTTTGAAAGCACATACCAGATTACCACATCTTGCTCAGAGTCCTCTAATAACTTCTAGTACATATGTAATAAAATCTAGTATCAGCCTGCAAATTACTATAAGAGATGGCTCCTGGCTACTTCGTCAACAGATCCTATCATCCTTCCGGTCTTATTTGGATTACTTTGTTCCAATAATTCTGGTTGTCTTACTAACCTTTATATGTGTACACATTTCTGTCTCAGAATGTTTACACTTCTTGCTATTCCTTCTGCCTAGAAAGCTTGGCCCATATACATCCACATGGATTATTCTCCCTCTTCATTTGTGTCTGTTCTAATCTCAGCCACTCAAAGGAATCTTTTGTGGCTACTCATTTATCATTCTTCATCTCTTTACCATGTTTTCATCTTATTCAGAATTTATTATGACCTGAAATTATGTCATTTATTGTCAGCCATCATCCAATAGAATGTAAGTTCTTTTTGAGTAAGGTTTTTTTTTTTTTGTCCAACTGTGTATCTCCAGTGCCTAGTACAGTGCCTGGCATGGAGGAGTCATTAAATAAGTATCTTCAAATGAATGGGTAACTAAGTAAAACTATCATTACTGTTCATTCTTTCCCAGTCCTTCCTCCAACTTTACAAAAGAGAGTATTCTTGAGTTTCGTCTTCTTACAACAGTCAGGTTTCCCATGTGCATGATTTCTACTTCCATGCAACTGAAATAATAATAAATAACTGCTGAAATGTTTCATATAATATATCTGTGGTAAATTGGGATTTGGTTATTATAGTAAATTAGAAATCACCTCATAATATTATGTTATACTGACTAGGTTGTGTTGAACAACAACAACAAAATGAATGATATCAAAATTACAAGTATTCATATATGTGAATACCTATGTTTAAACTTCTATAAATTGTATGTATTGTATACTGTACACAACCTAACATCTATTTGTAGATTTAAAAAATACATAAACTTATACTTGAGAAACATGCCTTCAGTTGCTTTTCAACAAAACAAATATTAACCATATAGTATACAGTGGAAAGTAAAGTAGGCAATTGAGTTACAAAATACAGAGATCTCTTTCACACTTGTAGGGCCTAAAGTAGGGGCAATAAGGAAAATATTGAACACACACAGTAGTACTCAGTTCTTGCATTAGCAACTGTTACTTTATTATGCTAAAGTAAGATTGCCGATAATTTCAAAGGATATTGACGAATCTACCTAACCTAGATTTAGTCAATATCATTGGCTTCTTTGAAACAAAGTCAAAGAAGTCAATGGCTTCTTTGAAACGAATTTACGTGCAATATAGAAAATTAGAAGCAACTCTAAATTACTTAAAACCTCATGTTATTTTTTGAATCTATAAAACATTAACAGAATTTCATATTACTGATGCATGCTTTTATTTCTCCTATATATTTTCTTCCTAACCTTTTTTCATTCCTCAGTTTAAATGCTATGGGACACAACCAGTGGACCAGGAAACAACTAGCACTAAGATGAATGACTATGAACTATGAAAAACCTTCTTAACAGAATTGTAAACTTATAATTCTGACCTGGTTTATCATTCTTCAGTGGACAATGGATAAGCAAACTGGATTTCCAATGTATATTTTAAAATAATAGGTAAATTATAATAGTTGTAAATAACCAATGTTATGAACTTTTCTATTATGATCAGTCTATTTTAAAACTGAATTTTAGCTAATTTAAAATAATTTTAGAAAAAAATTGAACATTTGGCACAATAACACACATTTTTTGACACAAAGTTTAACTATGTCCAGGCCTGAGGCAAAGTATAGGATACACAGGTGTTTAAATTAATGTAATAAGATATTTTGTAACATGTTTTCTCTGGTTCCTGTAATTAATGAAATTCCCTGAATCTGTGCTTTTAAATTAAGTTTTGTAAAGACTTGACTATCACTGTTTATTCAACCTTTGTTAAAATTTTTGAGGTATGAGGGAATGTAAAATCTCACCATCCATCTGAAGTCATTCATTCATTTATTTATTCAACGATTTATCATTTAAAAATTCACTAATGTATTAAACAAATATTTATTCTTGAGTGACTGCTCTAATATAGGAGCTGTTCTAGATGCTCATAATGCTGGAAAAGACAGACCAAGTGAAGAAGATAGACACTAAGCAGGAGAAAATTTAGGAGATATACTTCCAGAGTGCTGTGCAGGGCAA
Source organism: Desmodus rotundus (assembly GCF_022682495.2). Taxonomy (NCBI): domain Eukaryota; kingdom Metazoa; phylum Chordata; class Mammalia; order Chiroptera; family Phyllostomidae; genus Desmodus; species Desmodus rotundus. Next base: position 56,124,001 of record NC_071397.1, on the reverse strand, counting down.
GAGGATCAGAAGGTGATTTGGGAGAAAATGAGGGCACTGTCTTTAATAAGATGGATAAAGATACCTCTCCAAGATGTTGACATCTAATCAAGACTTATTAGGTCAAGAATAAAACCCGTGAGGTCTGAGCAGAGCAGCCCTGGCAGAGGGAATTGCAAGTTACAAAGGCTCTGAGTGGAAATAAGCTGAGCATGCTCGAGGGCAGCGCGGTTATCTAACCCTCCCCACCACCTCCCACTGTCATCCCGTTTTGACCTCTTCCAGAAAAAGTCCCACTGAAGTATGAAACACCACGTGAAAAGACACTTGCACCAAAAACAAAAGACGTCAGATTTAGGAGAGAAACTTGTGTCATTGCCCCTCTCATTTCATTCTCTTGGTATGTTTTTCCACAACGATGAAATGGTAGAATTTTTATTTATTCTCTTCACACTATAAATGTGATCTCTTTATATTATTTTGTTCAAACTGACCTACAAGAAAGTTAATTGTGCTTTAGAATTTGGTAAAATATTATACAACTTACTAAATATTTAAGAAAAATATAATTCCCATGATGTGATAACTATGACTATTATATAAATAGTCATAGACATAAAATTCAATTAAACCAAACTGTGCACAGTGTTTCTGAGTCTGTAACATGACCTTGTGTCTACCTCGCCTACCTGCTTGTCTGTGCCTACAAAAATTCCTTCATAATTAGAATAAAGTCACTGTTTTCTACAAATATTGAGAAAAGCAATTTCCCCCAAGCATATTTGATTTTTCTAATAATTCAGGTATAATAACTGAGGTGAGATCACTCCCATATGTTTGTCGATAAAAATTGAGGCCATTCTTATATATGTTCATTAGATTTTAATACATATCAGCATATATTTAAGAAGGCTTGAGTAAGTCACAGTTAAACTTGAATACGAATGGGAAATAAAACAGAAAAACAGCAAACAAAAATTTTTCCAATACTAACTGAAGCAGCTGTAAGTGTTTGATAGCAGAAAAGTTGAGGCAAATAATAAAAAAAGGTCTCTAAGATAAAAGTTAGAATTGATCTATTATTTCATCCAAACTGTTCTCTCTCCCTCTTCCCCTAACCCCTCTCCTTATCCTTCCTTCCTTCCTCCCATCCATCTTTCCTTCCTTTCTTTCTCTTTCTCTTCTTTCTTTCTTCTTTAAAACTAAACAGAATGGCTTTTACTTTCAAAAGTCTATACAATAGAATTAAATGTCTAATAGCAGAAAAAGAAAAATTTAAGACAGAAATCATAAGCAAAGAACTTTTCTATTGAGTGAATGTGAACTACCTACCTTTCCAGCTTGCAAAAGCATTAAATATACCCACGTTACTTAACCCTGCAATGTCACACCCAGAATTTTTAAGAAATGACTGTAAGTTCAGAAACAGACTGATATACAAAGGCGTTTCCCCAAGATCATTAACAATCTGGACTGTAAATTAGTCTGTATGCATCAAATGGGAATGAATGGCTAAATGAACCAAGATATGACGAGAAAGGATTACCATGCCCTCATATGCAGCATTTTACAATGTTTCCATTGCATATACACTACGAAACATGAATTCAACTAAACATAGTAAGAGGACGGAGTTATAAGATGAATTGAGTTGTAAGACATAAATTAATGACAAACTAAAAAGCATTTTTGCATCCCAATTTAAGATAAAACATAATTATAATCAATAAAGAAAATGAAAATTTTATGGTCATTATATTTAAGAAAATAAATATTGACATACACACACGAAAGTTTTATTTGACCTAAACATGTAGATTGACTTCAGTATAAATATAGTTCTGAAAATAAACTATAAAATATAGAATGAGTAAATAAAGGACTCTATCCTAAAACGCAGCCAATATGTTTTTATTTTTATGATAAGGAAAATAAGCTCCTCTTTCGTAAGTATTTTAGCCCGAACAATTCAGAGAGAGCCTGTGATATGCCACAGTAAACAGCATTCTGGAGAAAATACTACTAGATTTCAAGGCTGCAAGTTCTTATCTTTTTCATATGATCATGTGTTTTTCCAGCATTAAGAGAAAGCTGTAATCAATTAGATTATCTTTCTATGAATGTGAAAACAAAAATTTTGAACAGATAAATAATGAATTCTAAAAACATTACATATCCATAATTTCAGAATTACTGTTTCTACATTAATTTTATAAAATTTACATACATATGTCCATGGTAAAGTGTTTCCATTCTCTCAACTATGAAGTAATATGGCATATCTATCAATCAGTACTTACTGGTAGACTAGGCAGAGTGGGGATGCAAAGACATTTAAATGTGACCCTTCCCAAAGCTTATATAAAATTCTTTGAAGCAAGAAATACCCAGAGTAACTATAAGAACACAATGAATTGTATGAGGAAGAGATCAATGGAGTAGTTAAGAGTAGATTCATGGAAGATTTGAGAATTTAAACTATCAATGAGAAAGACCAATGTAGCAGCTAATAAGCACAGATTCTGAATTCATTAGTGACTCAAACTTTCCAATCAGCAGCCACAATTTGTTTCCATAGTGGGTGGCCCCAGGGAGGGGTATGTTTAATCTACCAGTCTGCAGTTTTCCAAAGAGCGTACCAAAATCTAGGCCATTGGCAGCAACTTCAAGTATATGAAGTTCTGAGAATGACTTCGAATTCTGCCCACTAATAAAAATAATCACCTTCAGTTTTGTTTCTATACAACTTGCACTGAGGTTGGTTAGCCGCAGAGCCCGTGATATTTCACCTTGTTACTGAACCAATCACAGGCATTTAGAAGATCAATCTGTAACCCCTGTGCATCTAGAGTCCTGTTAAGTCAGCAGCTTTATTTTAAGCTGTGAAGTATGGGATAAAATTTCCCCCAAACTGATAACTATTTGTTTTCATGTAGAGCCAAGATTACTGCTGTCAGGCTGGCTGAGATTTTGAATATGCTAATCCCATTGATAAATGAACCTGTGAGGTCTCCCTACATTGTTAGTTAACCTACCTCAAAACAGGACTATCGGGCCATGGAGTCACAACACTTCTGTGAATCAGGTATCATGTTCCAACAAGGGTCTAGCCGCAAGCTAATTTCAGCTTTTTAAAAGGGTGTATTGGTAGCCATCCTAGAAAGTGATTAGTATAGAACTGGGAAGAAAACCAGGTCCAGGATACCAAAAGACAAAATAATCAGTCGTAAGACTCGGCAGTTCAAAGGAATCTTTAGGGTCATGGGGTCCCAAAAGTACCAGGACCTTTCTACATTGATTCCTTATGATTCAGAGGATCCCCTCTAGCCCTTATAGAACAAGATAGATAAACATATAAATGTAGAAGCAGCAATTACAGTACATTGAACTGACCCAAAAGGCGCTTAAAGCAAAGTCGTGTTAGATTCCTTTTCCCATTGTGAATCTTGACTAAAATTCATTAACAAAATATGGATGCCCATGCCCATGTGAAAATAAACAGACACCTAATTTAAATGGAGTCAGGAGGCTGGAAAACAGAACTCTCATGTATATATGTCAATTAACACAGACTACTGACCCCAATAAGAAGAGACACACCTGCATCTCTGATAGGAAGTGATGCTAATTTATTATCTGAGCACAAGGAAGAAAAGAGTCCTTCTTGCTCAGGAACAGCTCAAGCAATGGGAGGCAGCCATAACTTTGTCCATGAAAAATCGCTATGCTTTGAACTTTCAGTTTCCTCCAATAGACATGTTGGGTTTACAACAGTCCCTCCCAAGTCCAGAAAATAAATGCACCCCTTTCCATTGTTTCTCTGGACTTGTACATGGTTCACCATTAAACTATATGTCCCAAATTGTAATTGTTTATGTTCCTCAAAAACTCATTTTGCTGGAGAAATATCTGGAGATTTATTTCAAGTCAACATCTCAAGGGGACTGGGTAAGATGGTGACTTAATCACCTGTGTCCAACAAAGTTTTTCAATTTCCTTACCTGACCAGAGTTCTCCAGCATATATAGGCAAGATATTTATGGCCTTGGAAGCATGGAGACCTTGAATTCATCCTTACAAATTTTTGTCCTTAACGAAACTGAGGTTGGTATAGAAGTGTCAAGAGGGGTTAGGAAGAGCAGCCGCAGAGAGCAGCTTTGCAGCACTAACTGAAATGCATTTACTTTACATTTTGAGCAGGGAAATGGTTGTTCACCAGTCACTCAAAGTTCCAGTGTTTTTGGCCAGTCCAGTGTTCTATATTAGGTGACAAGATCTTTAGTCCAAAATTATCTATTTCTTCTCTGCTGTTCACTTAAATAAGCAGCCACAATGGCATAGCCTTTCAGCTGGAACTATAGGGCTTTCTGCATCATGCTCATAATAATATATGTTTTACCTGCCCAATTCACCAACTGACAGTAAACCTCAATACCACTTCTTGCTGCTTAGCCTCTAAACATTCATTAACAACAGGATGATGAGTCCCTAATCTGCCCCCTTGCCCACCCTTGGGAAGAAGGAGCATTAACTACCAGATTCCAGGGATTGTTTTTATCTTTAAACCCTTGCTCTTAATCTTTGAACCCTTAATCTTTGAGTGCTTGGTCTCAATCTTCCAAAAGTCCATGTCTCTGTTTACATCCCATTCTCAGTGCCAAATGAAATTTCACATGGAGCACTTTTAGTCCATGGGTAATTCTAAACCAGCATAACCTACTTTTGAATCAAGAGCCCGGAGGCCCATAGCTTCTGTCAGGCTTACCCTGCGTATTTTGCATGGACTTTGTTATGAGTATTAATCAAAGCTTGATGTTACCAAACCATCTTGACAAGAAATAAGGCAATATATACACTCTTTCTACTAGCACTTAAAAGTTAGAAGACATAAAGATAGCAAGTAGAATTGAGAAGCAGTGTCCTTAGAGAGGCAACTGGAAAATGAGGGGAATGTTATGGGAGCCAGTGAAAGAATTCAAGACAGAGTAGTGAGATGAGAAAATAGCTTCTTAAAATCAAATAAAGCCTGAGAAATTTCTACTGAATTTAACAAGTTGGAGACATTAATAAGAGCAATTTTTTAAATCCTTACCCAAAGATAGTTTTTATTGACTTTGTTTTCATTGATTTTTTTAGAAAGAAGAATGCTGGGGGGGGGGAGAAAGAGAGAGAGAGAGAGAGGGAGGGAGGGAGGGAGAGAGAGAAGGAGGGAGGGAGGGAGGGAGACATTAGTTCCTTGCCTTCCATATGCATCCCAACTGCAGATCAAACTCACAACCTAAGTAAGTAACCTGATCGGGAATTGAACGTGTAAACTTTTGTTGTACAGGACAGTGCTCCAACCACCTGAGCCACTCAGCCAGGGCAGATAAATTTTTGGTGACATGTTAGTTTGAAAATTATCATGGTAAAATGTGAGACAATGGAAATACATAGGGTAGCCAATTGGGTAAACAAGTTTACCTCAGAGGAAATGGAAACATTGGTTGGAAGTAGAAAGAATGTTTTTTTTTTAATTGAGAAATCACAAATTTTAAAAATACGGATGGAAATAATTCAGGAGGCATAAGTCTTAATGTCTAAAGCAGAGAAAGAGACACAGGTCTAAAAATTTCTGAATAGACAGCTGGAAATGAAAAAAAAAAATCCTTAAGCATGAGAAGTGACAATTTCTCCATCAAACTTAGAAGAGAAGAGGAAAGAACAGGTGCTAATGAAGCAGTGCTTGTCAATTTGATGGTGGGAAATTGAGGTAGGACGTTTTTATCTAGTGATTTCTACTTCTCTTGGAAGCAGAAGAACAGGTTTTCAAGATAAGAGGCAAGTTAGACTGTTAGACTTTAGAAGTAGAAAACACACATTTAAAATGGTGATACAAGAGAGAGTGGTGACTAGAGTTTCTGGCAGTTGTGGCAGGGAGACAGCTCATTTGGGATTACTATCAGTTTATAGTGGTTCCATGCTTCACAATTTGTGGATTTTCCTCATCTGAGTTTATTCTTCTAAGTCAGATACCGTGAAGAACATAATGACATTAATACAGGATGATGTTTTGAGGAGGTAAAAGCTATAAAATAAAAGAGGAAAAATTAACATGGAACTAGAAGAGAAACGCTATAACAATAATTCATAGATACTAAGCTGGTTCTGGAGAAATATGAGGGAAGGAGTGAATATATAGAAACAAGTAATCAACTTGTGGATGTTAGAGGGTCAAAAGCAAGTATATTGGCATTTAATAAACTTATAAGCAAGAAGGAAAAGAGTTGACTTTCTAAATTATTAATCTAAGAGTTAGTGTACTTTGGGTCATGATAATGATTATGATGTGATTACAGTCCTATATAAATATTATGTGGCTGAAAAGCCCACAGAAATGAATAACTCAAGAAGTTTAAAGTCCATGGTGATGAATAGATCTCTGTAAGGAAAGTGAATTTAGGACTCCAGAGAAATGGCAGTGTGAGAGATCCACTTGGCCTATCCCCTTGAGATTTCAACAATTCAAACAGCTATAATTTGACATAGTATTCCTGCTCAATGCACAAACATATTTGAGAGATACACACATTGAAACATCTAAAGGTGGGCAAGTGGGAGCAAATTGGGGAAAAGAGAAAGGGAAAGAGCTCAAAGATGCCACAGATACAACTCTGCAACCTGCAGTTCGCTGCAAAGCTACGACCAAACAGGGGAGAATGAAGTTGTGGCTGGCACTTTGCAAGAGCACAGTGAGCATTCCTGCAGGAGTGGGCAGTGTGAGCTTGCAGCTGAGCCCAGTGACTCGGGCAGGGACAAAGCACAGATGTTGGGCCATGGTGGTCTGGCAATTAGTATTCCAGACAGAGAAACAAAGCCACAGAGCCTGACTGCCTTCCTTTAACCTCCCAGAGTTCACCTCCTCCCACCCTCTGGGTTGGGTTGTAGAGCACATTGTCTGCAAACTAGAGAACTGGAACTACAGAAACACTTTCTTCCCTGAGCAAAGGGTGCATTCTGAGACCAATCCCAGGGTGAGATGGAGGCACAGGGAGAATGCCACAGAGGTCCCCTGGTTGCCATTCCTGGGAGTACAAGGCACCAAAGGAGGTAGCTGGGTTCCCCCAGTGCACACAACCTCCACACATGGAGGCTACATTGTAGGTGGTGTCTGGTTGTGGTGACTTGGATTTCATGGATTTGGAGCCCCATCACCCATCGCATTACCCTGTAGGGTCCGTCCCATGGGACCAAAATGAGCAGATCACAGAGAAGGCCCAACTTCCCAGGGAACTGAGCCCATTTCCACTACCCCACTGAGATCTGAAAAACCAGAGAAATGTAAAAGAGCTAGAAAACTTGTGATTTACTCACCAACTAGAAAACAATAGAGAGACTTCTTATCAACCTACTAGAGAAGTGCATCTCATACATAGATGCCTAGACAGGGAAGGAATCCATCAAATACCATGAATAACCAAGGTTACATGGTAGCTCAGAAAGGAAATTTTAAAATCTCCAAAAAATTAACTTAAAGATTTCAGTTCTAAAAAAAAACTCAATAAGATACAAGAAAACACAGGTAGAGAGTTTAATAAACTCAGAAACTAAATCAACACACAAATGACTACTTTAACAAATAGATTAAAAATTTTAAAAAGAACCAAATATAATTTCTGGAGATGAAGAAATCAATAAAAGAGATTAAGGATGAACTAGTGAGCAGAAGAAATAGAGCTGACCAGGTAAGGGAAAGAATTAGTGATATCAAAGATGGAAATCTAGAAATGATGTTGAAAAGACAAGAGAGACTTGAGCATACAAAATATAAAAACTCTCTGTCAGAACGATCAGACTACATCAGAAAGAGCACCATAAGAACAGCAGGTTTACCAGAAGAAGAAGAGGGGTCGAAGGCAACAGACTGTTCAAACAAAGAGTTGACAGGAACTTACCAAAACTATGGAAAGAGCTAGATCCTCAAATTCAAGAAGCAAACAGAACACCGTTTCTAGGAACCATTTCCAGATTCCACAGAGAGTGTAGAATTTCCTTACTTGTTCACTCTATTGATAACTTCAATGGAAAGTAAGGTGAGTGTAAAAGGCAGTGAGATTTCTGAGTTAATGTTTTCATTCCTTTCAGATATTTTACTATATATATTCTAAGAGAAAAAATCAAACTAATGACAGCAAACACTTATTGAATGCTTACAATATACTTGGCATTATTCTAAGCACTTCGTATGTTTTATGACATGTGATATTTAGCATGCTTTCTTCACTGCCCTCTTTAGGTGGGAAAACTGAGGCTCAGGGAATGTATCCAAATTGCCCAAGATCACACTTCTGATGAGGAAAGGAGGGGGATTTGGAAATCTGGGTGACTCCAAAGGTATTCTACTGGTTGTTAAAGGCTTTTTAATACCAAATGCATTGATATTAAATGCATTTTAACGAACTGAGTATCTTTCAACATAGAATGAAAATATATTAAGAAGTAATTTTTGAAGATAGATTTCAGTGAAGATAGCAAATAAATCCATGATCAACCATTCATTAAACTACCAAAGCTCATATTGACATTTAAACAGTGAGGCATTGTCCCCGACAATACACGTATATGTGGTTTATTCAAACAGTCCTTGTTTTTACTCAGATCTTCTCATCTTTTAAAACTGTTTTTAGTATATACCGAAACACATGCATACTGTTTGTATATATTCATAGACATATATACACAGTGTACACTATGTGCATATGTAAATAAATATAGACACAAATGTGTGTGTACTTATAATGTGGTACCAATTAATTTAAAATTGTAAAGATCAAGTTGTTTTTTTAGTACACTATGATGTACATAAAGGCAATATTAGAACATATCAGAACACTGTTATTATTTGTTTGTATATTACACATTCTATTTTAATCAGAAAATTCAACAGCAGCTGAATAACAAACCATAACATATAATTTATATAAAGAGATGTATGGAGGAACCAAGATGGCGGCATAGGTAGACACACTGCGCCTCCTCGCACAACCAGAACTGACAGAAAATCGAACAGCAAGGGGGACCAACACCAAGGAAATAGAAAATAAACATTCATCCAGACTGGTAGGAGGGGCGGAGACGGGCACCGGGGTGGAGAGGACTCGCACGGCTGTGGCGGGACTGAGACTGGCGGAGTGTGGGACAAATGGCGCAGGCAGTCCGAGCACTAGCAGACCCTGCGGCCCCACATTTGCACAGATAAACCCAGAGGGCTGGACTCAGAGTGGCGGAGAGTGGGGCAGGCAGAGTGGCGGGTAGCACCCTGCGGCACCACATTCACCCACAGATAAACCGGACGAACGGCGGGCAGCGAAGCAGACCGTGCAACCCAGGGCTCCAGCTCAGGGAAATAAAGCCTCAAACCTCTGATTGAAAGCGCCCCTGGGGGTTGGGGCGGCAGCAGGAGAGACTCCCAGCCTCACAGGAGAGGTTGTTGGAGGGACCCACAGGGGCCTAGAGTGTGCACAGGCCCACTTACTCGGGGACCAGCACCAGAGTGGCCCAGTTTGATTGTGGGTACCGGAGTGAAAGATTGAAATCCGGAGTGAGGCAGACGCCATTGCTCCCACTCGGCCCCTCCCCCATGTACAGCGTCACAGCGCAGCGCCCAGCATTACCCCGCCCCGTGAACACCTAAGGCTCCGCCCCTTAAAGTAACAGACGCGCCAAGACAGACAAAAAAAAAAAATGGCCCAAATGACAGAACACTTCAAAGCTCCAGAAAAAATACAACTAAGCGACGAAGAGATAGCCAACCTATCGGATGCACAGTTCAAAGCACTGGTTATCAATATGCTCACAGACTTGGTTGAATCTGTTCGAAAAACAGATGAAAAAATGAAGCCTATGCTAAGAGAAACAAAGGAAAATGTACAGGGAACCAATAGTGATGAGAAGGAAACTGGGACTCAAATCAATGGTATGGTCCAGAAGGAAGAAACAAACATCCAACCAGAAAAGAATGAAGAAACAAGAACTTGGAAAAATGAGGAGAGGCTTAGGAACCTCCAGGACACCTTGAAACGTTCCAACATCCGAATTATAGGGGTGCCAGAAGGAGAAGAGGAAGAACAAAAAATTGAAAACTTATTTGAACAAATAATGAAGGAGAACTTCCCTCATCTGGCAAAGGAAATAGACTTCCGGGAAGTCCAGGAAGCTCAGAGAGTCCCAAAGAAGCTGGACCCAAGGAGGAACACACCAAGGCACATCATAATTACATTACCCAAGATTAAACGCAAGGACCTACATCCAAGATTACTGTATCCAGCAAAGCTATCATTTAGAATGGAAGGGAAGATAAAGTGCTTCTCAGATAAGGTCAAGTTAAAGAAGCTCATCATCACCAAGCCCTTATTATATGAAATGTTAAAGGGAGTTACCTAAGAAAAAGATCAAAAATAGGAACAGTAAAAATGACAGCAAACTCACAGTTATTAACGACCACACATAAAACAAAAACAAGAGCAAACTAGGCAAACAACTAGAACATGAGGGTTGGAATAAGTAGCATAGATGATAGGTGGAAAATAGACAGGGGGAGGGTAAAAATAGTGTAGGAAATGTAGAAGCCAAAGAACTTATAAGTATGACCCATGGACATGAACTATGGGGTGGGAATGTGGGAGGGAGGGGGGTGGGCAGGATGGAGTGGAGTGGGGGGGGGAATGGGACAGCTATAATAGCATAATCAATAAATATATTTAAAAAAAAACTTGGAAGGGGAGAAAATGCAGACAATTGTAACTGAATAAAAATAAATAAATAATTTTAAAAAAAAATAAAGAGATGTATGGGAATGAATCCATCTATGATAGCACATGCATAGAAGTAACATAATTTACATAGGATCTTGGAATAACTTAAAAATACTAACTGGAAACAAGATCCATCATAATTCAAAAAATTCTTTAAACAATGACAGACTGATCTGAAAAAAGAAAGACACCAGTTGTTTTGTTACTATGACTATTCCTGGCAGTTATCCAGGGATTACAACCGACAACTTTACAAACAGTATAGAAATTGACTGCTTTAACAAAGGGTCTCAGCAGGGTAATGAGTGGTGCGCGTTATTTCTCACTGTGCATTGTTGAACTCCTTTTGAACTTTGCCAAGATTTAAATAATGGTGACAGGGCTCTGGCACTGGCAGAAAGCATGGGACTTGAACAGTGCTTTAGGGACGAGGGCTTTTTTGTTTGTGTGTTTGCTAGTTTTTGTTTTTGTAAGAAACCACATTTTAATCACTTAGACTGTTTATTGGTTCTAATTATTTCTGGAGACTTAAGAAAGCTTATAGAGTATCAGAAAGAAATATTTGCTACAAATGTCTTCTAAAAAAGAAGGATCTAGAGTTGCTCTTAGATTAATCATTAAAGGTTAAAAATACTTATATCCCAAAGGAGAAAAAGTTTCTGCAAATTTTTAATTGTATCATAAGAAAATGTATATGTCAGATATATGAAATTCTTGATATATCATTTAATCCACAAAAATGACAATTTTAAGTTTTAATCTAATATTACTACTTATATGATTAACTGATTTAACAATTTTTTTTTCTTAAATTTTTACTTCTCAAATACTGACTTCAGATTTTATGGGTAGCTCAAATTGCCTTTTTATTTATAACATTAATCCCATAGTCAGAGATAATTATATTTTTATATTTATATTTTTATTTTTTGTAAATTCTAAGATAGCTTTTTCTTTTTTATATATAAATCTTATTACTTTATTTTCTGTTTTTTTTAAACATTAACTAGCTTTTATAAACCAGGCAAATCGAAGATAAAATACGTGGACATATACCTGCACATTCCTGCAATTGATTTATCTCAGTTGTTGACCACTGAACAATATTTTAGAAGGTGATTAGAAATCATTTATACTGATTTGGGTACACTGAGTTCTTTCATGATCTCATGATCTTGACGGGTGTTTATAAAAATCAAAATAAAAAAGAAATAAAATAAAATAAAGTAAACGATTTCCCTGAACACAAAGGCCCATTCACAGTGCCACATGTCCCCAAACCCTGTCTATATTCCCTCTTGTGCTAGACTTACTCTCTGTCCCACACGTGTGCCTCATGACACTTCATTCTTCGGTCAATCTACTTATGGCGATTTTATGTTCATGTCTAGGTTCTGTACACAGTGAAGTAGCCTGGAGGACGGAGTCCACTTCTCAGTCATCTTCATGTGACTTGCACACGACATTGTACAAAGCAGTTCTTCAATGAATAAATGAATTAAAAGTGTTCTGGGCTTCTTATTTAATACAGTTATTCATACAATAATATTAAGTACTTTGCTCTCTTTTATGTAATTCCCATGTTTTTGTTTAATAAATTAAATATTAAATTTTTAATTTTTATGTACTTCCATTTGGAGAAGGGGATCCAGAAAATGCTGTTTCCCTGAAAATAAAAGTGACAGCACCAAATCCAATATATAATGTGAGAAACTAGGTATTTGTACGAACGCCCCACCAGACACATTTCCAAAAGGATTAAATGACCAGAAAAATACTTTAACTCAGACCAAGTAAAATGAAGAAGAATCCTCCATACTTCATAGGCTAGAACTTGAGGTTTGATGGGTCACAAGCCAAAACCAGAAGTCAGGCCTGGAGCCCAGCCAAAATGAATGCTCAGCCTGGAGACTTCCATATAATAAAGCCAATGCACCCAGCACATCTATACTCAGTGGGTCAACTCGAATAAAACCCATCCCATGGAAGGATATGGTGAGGACCCTTGTCTGATTTAATTTTCTTTAATTTTGTATTGTTATTCAATTACAGTTATCCCCATTTTCCCCCCCCCATTACTTTCCTTGGCCCTGCCCAGCCCACACCTCCTCTGCCACATTCAATCCTCCCCATTGTCCTTGTCCATGGGTCCTTTACACATATTCCTTAACTTGACCCTTCCCCTTCTTTCCCCCATTCTCTCCATCCCTGCCCCCTCTGGTCCCTGTCAGTTTGTTCTTTAATTCCATGTCTCTGGTTCTATTTTGCTTGCTTGTTTGTTTTGTTGATTAGGTTCCACTTATAGGTGACATCATATGATATTTTGGTCTTAATTAGATGGGAGTAAAAAGAAACCCCTTATTCACCCTCTTACGGTGATCTCCCCACTAAAAAATTGAAATAGAAAAAAATTTAGTGAGCGCTGGATTAGTTGTGCCATAAGCACTTAGCAAAATCTAATATAAAATTTCCTGAGGGAAGTCATATTAATAAAATGTCTCAATTGCTTCAACAGATATTATTTCAAGTATTTATTATCTGACAATAAAATATCAGAAAGAACCCAATAAAACAACTCTCTGTAAGATTTGGCAGAAATGATAAACTGAAAAATCAGACACTCAAGAATGAAAATATTAAAATTATCACTTTATATAACATACATATAAAATAAGTATGTATAACACCTTTAAATGAGTGTAAGAAGAAATGCAAAACACAAAGAGCCAACATAACTATGAAAAATTACAAGTAAGATTTTTTTTAAAAGCCAATATGTCTTTTAAAATTAACATTATAATAAGATTAGGAATTCAATGAATTAATTATTCTACAAATTAGAAAAGCTAAAGCAAAATTTAGTTAAATGGAAGACGTGTCAAAAGCAATTATACAAAATGCAACACAGAAAAAAAGTGGGAAAATAAAGCTTAAAAATATGGCAGTTCCAAAATAAATCTAATCAGTTTTCAAAAACTGATAACATATATGAAGAATAATGGCTGAGATTTTTGAGAATTGATGGATTTTATGAATACTCATGTAGATTGGCAGTGTAAATTAAGCAAGATAAGTAAATGAGAACTGAAAGTCATCAGAATGAAGCTAAAAATACCAAAGCTGCAGGGGGCAGCAGGCGGGGGGTGGGGGGGTGGGGGGGGTGATGAGGGGGGGGGAAGGCAGAATAGCATTTATATAGGTAACTTCAAAAGAACAATGAAAGTCAGAGAAGCATGAGCCAGTGTGTTCAAAATGCTGAGAAAAATATTAATTTAAGACTGCATATCAGGAAATCTATCTGTCAAGAGTGAGGAAATTCAAAAAAAAGAAAAAAAGAAAGAAAATGGAAGTTGGTACAACTAACAGAAAGGCACTACTAAAGGATATTATTCTAGATGAAAATGTAATGAAGCAGGGTGCAGCCAAGAGGAGGGCCCCAAGAAGGGATTTGTAATGGGGTCCAGAACTCAAGGTGTCCACGAAATATTAGAAATATATATAGGATGTCCTCACCCCCACAAGCCTGAGCCAGAGGGGATGGGACACATGGAACGGGGCCATTCAGAGCTGTTTTGCATAGCAACAGCTTTGCAGCTAACCCCTGGCAGTCATTTAACATATCTATAACCTTTAACTGGTTTCATAGATACGCTAAATAGCTATGGTCCTGCTTTGAGCCAGGGAGATGGGAGTGACTTCCACCCAAGATGGGACTGGGAAGCAACTCCCCCTGGTTACAGGGCCTGCATGAGAGCTTGGAGATAACTGGCTCCATGCCATGGGGTCACACCTGCCCGGACTTACAATGGCAGCCCAGTAAAGCTGGAAGAATACGGGGATGCTGGCAGGTGTAACTGATTGTAGGAGGAGTCAGAAATGGGGCTGCAAAGGAAGATGGGCACTGGGATTTAAACCTAGGCACAGCAGCCATAGGGAGAGAAGACCATGCAGGTCTGAAGTAAAAGAGAGAGGGCCAGGAGGTTCTGAAGTAAATGGAGGGGGCCACACAGATCTGCAGTGAAAAAGGAGGGCCACACGGTTCTGAGGGAAAGAGAAGGACCAAGCAGCTTAGGCAGCAGGAGAGACTTTGCTGGAAAGAAAAGGGGAGAAAGGACTCTTGCTGGTGGGCCATGAGAAGGTGCCACATGGCTTTGGATTAACTGGAGATCGTGGCAGCAACACAGCTGATGGTGCCTGGAGCCTGAATCACGGACTTCTACTTCTTTTCCTGAGACACGGTACCCCAGACTGGGCACAGGGAGAGGGAAGGACTGTGCATCTGTGGGTATTCTAGAGGACTTTAGTATCTTATTGAAGACATTAAGCCATTACTCTAAGTCTGTGTAACTTTTTAATAAATAATTCCTTTCCTTTTCACCAGTCTCTGGCATTGAGAGATGTCTTTCCTCTGGCAGCAGGCATTGCGAACCTAGCAGGTGTGTGGGGGTTGAGGAACTTCCACAGACAGAAAGGGGGGATCCTTTCTGTAATAATTTATCGTGAACCACCCCCCGGCCTTGCTCTGTAACACTAAGATGTTTTATCCAAGCAGATGCATGATGGTCTGCCTAAGAAAATATATCACATCACCCAGGCTTTGTCCATTGTCTTTTTGCCCACTGATTAGTAAGCTGGCTTCTAACGGCACATATGGAATAGGAAAGGGTGAGAACACTAGGAAGCACTGGGCGCTATTACACTCACATGAAAATTAATATTGTGATTTAAATTAAATCCCATGTGTTTAGTTAGCTCAGAAATTGCTGGATAACTGCATAATAGACACTGGGGACTTTCATTACTAAGGTCCACACCCAGAATTGAGAGATCTCCACTATGGAATCACACCACGTGTGGGTGGCTCTGCTGAGCAGTCCATGCTAGTTTTAAACATGTTTAACTCAATCTTATACTTAACTCATGAAGCAGAATTCCTTGTAAATCATCTTGTTATCAAAATACAGACTTTCACATTATTTACATGCTGATTGGAAACAGACATAAAAGTTGCTTAGTCTGTGTAATGTTTTGTGTAGGAAATCAGGCAGAATGTATGTGAGAAGTTTGGAATAAATAAAAGAGAAGCAGAAATAAGGTGAAGAAGACAAAGTGAGATATAATATGAGGTAAGCACAGAACTCTTTGGAGGGGGCAGGAAGTATGAACAGAATGAATCAATCTACAGGTGCCCCTCTGAATCTATAAAAGAAGCAAGATAGTAGAAGTGTATTGTTAGTGAGCAAATGTTTACAGGGTTTCAAACACAAACCATAGATGTGACCTTTTTTTAGACATGGATGTCATATTCCCAGGTGACTGCAATATAAACTAAAATTATCATGAAAGCATCAAGACAAATATGAAGTTCTCAACTGGAGTTTGAATTATGTTCACTGTAGCGCCATTGCAAAGAGCGAAACATATGTAGTGCACTCTAGAAATGTTTCCATCCAAGAAGATTGTACTGAGTTTCCTAAAAGATAAACTTTCAAATGACCGGGATACCTTCCTTTATTAAGGTGCTGATATTAAATTGTTTCTTTGATATTGATGACCCCTTCATGGCAGAGCACACAATGCCCTCCTGCCACTGCCCCGAGGACAAGCTACCTGTGGTATTGTCGTGTGCTGTCGAGTCTCATCGGACTTTCTACAAATATAATTACAGCAATCCTGACCTTGTGCAGTATGTATTTGAAGACTTCCAGGACACAGCCACTTTTTGTAGGTGTCTTACCCTGAATGTTTCCCATGACTCGTGTCTTTTTATTACCTTGCCATTCATTGACTGATATAGCTGACAATAACTGTTTAAGAAACCTTCTAAAATGAATTTCCTATGTGTTTACATTTGGGATAGTAGGTGTTTCAGAATGTCTTTATTAGTCCATAGATACGACTGATTTCTCCACTTTAAAATTCTAACTTCTAATATGTCTCACAGTCTTACCCATTTTCTCAGAAGGATCTGTGACAATATCATAGCTATGGTTTAGAGTAACCACAGGTATAATGTAAAGCTTATTGTGCTTCCCTAGTACGGACAGTAGAAGAGCATAGGTGGATCATTTAAATCCATCCATTTACTCTATAGAAATGTACTGACCACTATGTGTGTGGCCCTGTGGTAGGTGTCGTGTGTGAAGAGGTACCAAGAAGAACATGCAATCATCCCTGCCCCAATCAAGACACAGGGACCTGCACAGAGGAGACAAGGCATATACATTAATAGCTAGAATAGAATGGTTGGGGAAATTCATTTGAGGCATATCACTACTTATAAGTAGTTTTGTTAAGTACAGTTGGTTGAATTGGCATGATGGAAAAAATAGGATTAACTTATTTAACAAACAATCATTAAGTGTCTATAATGAGTTACACACGGTGCTAATTCCAGAGATACAGTTTCTCCCAGAACTTATATCCTAACTAGGAAAGAAGCAAGCTATAAGGGACTGGTGACAAATATTCAAAGATGAAAAGCAAGGACCTACAACTGAGACTACTCTACCCAGCTAAGCCATCATTTAGAACTGAACGACAAATATAGCGCTTCACAGACAAGGAAAAGCTAAAGGAGTGCATCTCCACCAAACCAGCATTTTATGAAGTGTTAAAGCGTCTTTTTTAAGAAGCAGAAGAAGAGCAAAAGTATGAACAATTAAATGGCAATAAATACCTATCTATCAACAACTGAATCTAAAAAACAAAATAAACAAACAAGCAGAACAAAAACAGAACCATAGATAAAGAGAACATTTTGATAGTTGCCAGATGGGCAAAAAAGGTGAAGGACTAAGAAGTACAAATTGGTAGTTACAGAATAGTCATGGGGATGTAAAGTACAGTGTAGGAAAGGGAGTAGCCAAAGAACACATATGCAGGACCCATGGACATGAACAATGGTGTGATGATTGCTTCAAGCATTGTGGGGTGCTGGCTGGAAGGGAACAAAGGGGACAATATTGGGACAACTGTAATAGCATAATCAATAAAATCTAATTTATTGTTTAAAAAAGAAAAACAAAGTGACGTGTTGCTAAAAATTTAATCTACAGTGAACAAAGACAATTTAGTGTATTATACTGCATCAAAATTAATCATTTCCATGGAGCAGAAAATATAAGAATATAAAATATATTTATAGATCATCTAATATAAACCAAATATTGTCACATAAACATAAGTAAATGAATTTGTACTTGAATAAGTGCCACAGATAATACTTCTGATTTTCCAATGATCCAAGTTGGATAATGTTTAAAAGAAACTTGATCAGGTTTATCGTCATAATTAAATATAAAAATAAACTCTTGATTAATGGCTATATGTTTAGCAAAATAAATGTCCTAGAAGAGCCATAAAACCTTAAAATGTAATTTTAAAAAACAAAATTATATGGGTGAAGATATATGATTTTGCTATAAAACAACAATGGTAAATGTTAGTGGAATTACATACTACCAAACAACTTCGTTCTTAAAAAATTGTTGTTAATTAATAGAAATAAACCTATTGGGAAAATAGTTGCGGAAATGTTTTTTACTTTATGTTAATCCTCTCTTTAAAAAACTTCTGAAGCAGATCAGAGTTTATATTAAATTAGGTTGTATATGTATATTGCCCAAGCTGTAGTTCACCGTTTCAGTCACCTGTGGTGGTATAAAAAACAACATCCTTCAGGTAGAACTATAGCTAAAATTAAATTAACTGCAACACTAAAAATAGCATATTGGAAAAGTGCCTGTCATTTTCTCATAAGAAAGCTTAAAGACTCGCTTGACCCTTCCTTCCCCCTCAGACAGGATTCGACATATACCGCTCAAGTTTCCCTAAGTATCTTGGAAATAACTGTATTATTGTATTACCTGAAGTATATTAAAATTATTTAACTGTCTTATCTGGGATGCATATTTATGTTGAGATCTTCAGTGTCTAAAATTGTGATGGGCACAAAGATGCTGAATTAATAATACTGAATTATATTGACACTTCCATTTAAGGATATCATAAAGAATATCCTTTTTTAGCAATTGTATTCTTTTCATTATTCCAATTTTCTTTGAAAAGCAATCTCACATAATTTCAGGTGATAGGAAAAGTCAGTTACATTTAACAAATAAATATTTATTCTTGTAATAAAATTAATGCTATGATTTCCTTTAAAAAATTTTTTTTAGTTTATTTAGGACTTTGGTCTGTTTCTGTTTAGATTTGTACTATGTTCTAATGAAAATGTCACCTTAAAAAAACACATTTGTTTATATTTGTATGACTTATACTGATTCTGGTAATAATTGATGCAAATCAGTGTTTATTATTTAATAACACATGGATGTCCCATTTACAACATAAAGAGCCCAGGATTTCAGTAACGTCAGTGTAAATTAACTATCTGAGTCAAATACAAACTTCTCATTACTGAACTCCAGTTACTCTATATTTTGGATTTGCTCAGGTGGGCAATTTTCTCCCAGAATCCCTTTACTCTTAATCTATATATCTATTCTAATTTTTCTATAATTTTTTGTTTAAGCTATCAAAATCCTAACTTGAAGCCTTCATGATTCCAATCTGTTTTCCTTTGTTCATTTATGAAACTTTTGAAAATCTTCAGTTTTTAAAGAAACCTTTCATTACTAAGTTAAGAAAAAGTTTCAGTGCTCTGCAGTGAGACTGATTGGTTGGATAGTGTTGGTAAAGAACAAAATTGTATAGCATGTGTAAGAATACCTTCACAGGTATGACTTTCTCTGTATCTATGGGAGTCTCTAGTCAGGGTGTCCAAACTTTTAGCATCTCTGGGCCACACTGTAAGAAAAATAGTAGTCTTGGGCCACATGTTAAATACACAAACATTAACAAAAACTGATGAGCAAAAGAAGTAAATTACGATTTTGTGTTGGGCAGCATTCCTAGCCATCCTGGGCTGCATGCGCCCATGGGCCTTGGGTTGGACACCGCTGCTACAGTATCAACAAAATATTTTACTCCTTGTAAGCTTCAAATTATAACTTTGTGCTATATTTTTTCTGGTGATATTTATGTGTGAAACATTTATTTTACTGGTATTTTCAGTAAATGAAATTCAGGAATCATTTTTGAAAATAGTAGTAATACGCATGGGAAATATTTATTCAGTAATTTATTGTATAATTACAAAATAAAATAATTCTTAGCTCAGATTTTTGCTATGAATTACAATTAGATGGCAAATTAGCAAATGATGGTTATTGAGGAAATATTTTCTTTTAAAAATCTTGAAAAACAGACAAAAATTTTAGATTTTATTTTAAATTTAAAAACACTTAAATATTTATAAACATAACCATAATATTAATGAAAACAAATTCATTATTACACCAGTATTAAAAGAAATATTTAGCACTTAAATGCCTTATTTATTTTATAAAAAATAAAATGTAATTACTATATTTAAGAGAGATTGTTAATGTACCGTAGAGTGTCTTTCCAAGAACAGACACACAATAAATATTTGTTAAGTATGAACTATGGAATAATTTCCAGTGAATCAGAATTTATTATTTAGCACAAATGAGAACTACACTGGTTGATGATATCCTGCTTGTGGGTGAAGTTTATCAATATGTTTGTCTCCAAATTTTTGACAGTACACTTTGACTTTCAATTGTTTAATGTTTAGTCCATTTTTAGAAAAAAAAAAATTCAGTTGTAAAGAATTAGATTAACCCTTTCAATGAGGGACTCAGAACAGGTCTCCACAAGATGTGTTACTTTGGCATGTGGATTATTTTTAAGTTAAAAGGCAATTGAAATCCTGCAAGCATAAGAGAGATACTTGCTTCTTCCTCAAAGAATTTAAGTTGGGGGTCTTGCCAATAACAAGAGTTATTACCAAAAATCATTGTAAGAACTTACCTATATGGCAAGGCACATGTGTTAATACTGAAACCTCATGTGACTCCAAGCACCTTACATGATTCCTTAGCTCAGATTATCATATATGCCTCAGTTAACCTTTCTGTGTTTGAATTTCTCATGTCTGTGGGGTTCCCATATATACTTATATAATTAAATTTGTTTATTTTCTCCTGTTAATCTATCTTGTACTGATTGAATCATTAAACCAGCTGGAAGAAACTAGAAGAGCAGAGGAAAGTTTCTTCTCCCCAACATTAATGTACCATGTACATTTTTTAATCCCTTGGCTTTATTATCTGAGATAACAATCACAGGATTTCTCATTAGAAGTAAAAATCACTTGTTTTTCAAGCTGCTTTTTTACAAGGAAAAATATTACTAGTAGTTGTGTTGTGGCTTAGAACACTTGGAGCTCTATCTTCATGAAGGGAGCGGAGGAATTCAGACGTCTTTCTCCAATTCAAGTTTAATCAGTGTGGGTGATGGAATAATTTGAAAGACAAAACCACCAGACTCTTAAATAGAGAATATTTTCATGAGGTCCAGTACAAAAAGAATTTCTCCAATAAGGCACAAAAATATCAGTAGCCATAAAGAAAAAAAAAGTAAATTTGAAAAACTCTAACTTCAAAACTTCCATGCCAAAGGACACACACGTACACTTTAAACAAATTAAAATACAAGATCCTTACTAGGATGAATATTTGCATTACCAATATTCAGAACATGTAACAAATTCTTATGTATCGATAAGAAAAAGTCAAAGAAAGTGAATGGGAAATTCAAAGCAGGAGAAACTAAAGTTTATAAATATGGGGGGAAGGGAAAGAGGTTAACAATCAGGGAATTAAAATTCAAGCAATGAGATTCCATTTGTATACAGATTGACCAAATCCAAATAATGAGAATTTTAAGTTAGTAATTTTTCAGACAAATTTTTTATGCTACTGGTGGAAATGTAAATTAGTAAAAGAATTTGGAGAGCAATATTTTCACAATACCTAATAAAATTTAAAATGCATGTCAACTCTGAGGAACAATTCCTTTCTTGGTGCATCCCTTAGAGAAGCCCTGATGCAGGTTCTCCAGGAGAGAAGACATAGCTCTCATGACAGCATCAGTTTTCATAGCATAATGCTGGAAATAACTTGAATGTCTCAATAGAAGACTAGTTAAATAAAAATGGTATACAAGGTCTGTCCAGAAGGTATCCAGACATGTAATATGAAAAGTAGAGACCATATTTTAAAAGTAGATCTCTACTTAAAAGTAGAGATCAATAGTTAATGAAGACCATATAAGATAGAAGAAACATTGTACACAGGACAATGATGCCTCAGTCCCCTTCAAAGTGGGCACCTTGCAACCTCACACAGTTCTCCCAATCGCCATTAGCTGCCCCCTCGTATTTTCTTGAATCTCATCAATAGTCTGAAATCCCATCCCTTTCAAAAGTGATTTTAGTTTTGGGAAAAGCCACAAGTCTCAGAGTGCCATATCTGGGCTATAGGGGGGCTGAGTCACCTGGATAATTTAATATTTCACAAAAAAATTCTTAAGGAGATGTGATGCATGAGCGAGCGTGTTGTCAGAATGAAGCTGCCAATCACCAGTTGTCCATAGCTGCAGCCTTCTGAATCATCCAAAGTTTCCATGGAGGACCATTCGAGCTCAATGCAAAATCTGATGCAAATGCATTTCTCTACTCGTTCAGTCACTTTGAATGTGATGGCCACACAGTGCACTCACTCAACAGCATCCACCACCCCACTGACTAATACAGTGAAGTTGTCATTGCTCACGCATGGGCATTCCAATCCACTCTCAGTTGCCATGTTGCACAGATGTTGCGAAAACTCTTCTCATTATATTAACAACGGCTGGAATTTTTTCAGACAGGCCTCATATTCTTATTATAGAATACTATTGAGCAATTTATGCAAAATGGATCCAAAGAATACCAAACTTGTGAGAGTGGTTACATGTGTGAATGAAAAATGGGCTATGGGGAAGATGGCGGCAACATAGGTGGGAGCAGAATTCACTTCCCCTCAGTGCCAGGGAAATACCTAGCTGATCTGAGGAGCAGAGCGAACAGCCAACAGTACTCCAGCATATACGAAGATTAGAGACCAAAGATAGAGGACACTGAAAGATCTGACGGTAAGAAGAGTGCTCAAGGACAATAAGGTCCCCGGGACCCGGGACCGCGCGGTACAAGGGCTGCAGAGGCGCCAGACCTGGCGCAGGGGCTGCTGCAGGAGTCCTGAGAGAGGGCCAGGCTGCGCTGTGAGCAGCCAGGTGCTTGATTGGACCAGGGGGGCTTGAAAAGGAGGAATTTCTCAAAAAGAAAAAGAAAATAGAGACACTCAGGGGCTAGTTAGAGAACTCTCGGTGGTGGCCGAGGCCCCTGGCGCCCCTCCCCCCTCCGCCCCTGGACTGCGAACGGGGAACGCGGGATAAGCAGCACCGGTGCTCACCTGAGGTCCGGTTGCGCGCGGTAGCGCGCGCGCAGATTAGCGAACAGGGCCCGTACATGAAACCCCGGAGGGGCGCCCACACCTGAAACCTCCGAGATCTTTTGGAGCAGAGACTAGCTGCTCCACCCACAGACCCAAAACCTCGGAACCGAGGACCGCGTGATTCGGTCCCAGGGCGGCCCCGCCCACCCGAGAGTCTCAAGCCCCGGACAGCTGGATCGGGCCCCCAAGCGTAGAGCCTCTGGCTCGGCGGCGGGCTGCGCGCTCACCAAGCGTAGGGCCGGCTGGATGCGCACTTCCTAAGCACAAAGGGGCTGGCGAGAGACGTAACACCAAGGCGGCTGAACCAGCAGTTTGCGGCGCGCCAGCCTCCCTAGCCTGGGCGGCTCGATCGGTCGGCCGGCTGCGCGCTCAGAGCCCAAATAACGTCACAAACCCGAAGCGGCTGGATTCCCCTGCTGCGCGCGCACGCGTCCGGAGCCAAAGCGGCTGGGGCGGCCACTCGAGAGTCCCAAGAACAAAGCTGCTGGATTGGCTGATCAACGGCCTGATTGCCTGCCAGGGACCACACCTACAAAACAGTGAAGAGTGTGACCCAGGAAGGAAGAAAAGTGAAACCAATCCTTCCAACCACCGCCTCCCGTTGCACAGACAGGACAACAGCAGAAATAACCTGAACGGTTTAAAGCCAACAGAAGATTTTTTTTTTTTTTTTTTTTTTTTCCCTTTTCCTTTCCCCCTGAACTCCTTCTTCCTCTCTCTCTCTTTTTTTTCTTTCATTCCTTCTTCCTCCCATCCTTTACCATTTTTATGTCTTCTTCCTCCCTTCTTTTATCTATTTCTATGTTTTAATTTTTGTTAAAATTCCTTCTTATCTTGCCTCCGATCTTTCTTTAATCCTTCTTCCCTCCTTCCTCCCTTTCCTCCTTTCCTATTTCCTTTTTCCCTCCTTCCCATCTTTGGTTTTTTTTTTTTGTTTGTTTGTTTGTTTGTTTTTTCCTTTTCTTTCTCCGCCCCTTTCTATTTTTCCCACAGGTGCGACAACAAAACCTGGAGTGCTGAAAAGACTAGAGTTAGACCGTGTTAAACACATAAACGTCAGCTCAAGACCAGTGAGCACAGGAGAGTAAGGAGACAGCACCACCGAATCCCATTGGCATTCTACCATAGAAGTTCATATCATAAACCCAGGGATTCAGAACAAAGCAATTTAAGAAGCAGAGGCCAACAAGAAGAGCCTCACAAACAATGGGAAGACAAAGAAACAATTCCCAAATGAAAGGAAAGGAGGAAGTCTCAGAAAGAATACTAACCGAAAAAGAGGCAAGTCAACTATCAGATACTGAGTTCAAAGCAATGGTCATCAGGAAGCTCACTGAGCTCTCTGAGCTCAAAGAGAACTACCAGAAACTACAAGGAAACTACAATGAACTCACTGCAAACTATATCAACATGAAAAAGGAAATAGAAAATATCAACAAGAGCCAAGAGGAAATGAAGAATACAATTTCTGAATTGAAGAACACAGTAGAAGGAATTAAAAGCAGACTTGATGAAGCAGAGGATCGGATCAGCGAGCTGGAGGATAAAGTAGAAAAAAACACCCAGAAGGAACAAGAAAAGGAAAAGAGGCTCAGAAAGAATGAAGAGGCAATAAGGGAAATGCAGGACAACATGAAACGTAACAACATCCGTATAATAGGAATACCAGAAGGAGAAGAAGAAGAGCAAGGGATAGAAAACCTGTTTGAAAAAGTAATGATGGAAAATTTCCCTAATCTGAGGAGAGAAAAAGTCACCCAAATCCAGGAATCACAGAGAGTCCCAAACAAGAGGAACCCAAAGAGACCCACTGCAAGACACATCATAATTAAAATGGCAAATTTCCAAGACAAAGAGAGGATCTTAAAGGCAGCAAGGGAGAAAAAGGAAGTAACATACAAGGGAGCCCCAATAAGGTTAGCAACTGACTTCTCAATGGAAACGCTCCAAGCCAGAAGAGAATGGCAAAAAATATTCCAAGTAATGAGAACCAGAGGCCTCCAACCAAGACTACTTTACCCAGCAAGGCTCTCAATCAAGATAGAAGACCAAATAAAGAGCTTCCCAGACAAAAGAAGTCTAAAAGAATACAGCTCCACCAAACCAGCTCTGCAAGAGATGCTAAAGGGACTGCTTTAAGGAAAGGAAGGAAAAGAGAAAGACAGAGGAACACAGGTAGGAAATAATGGCAATGAATAACTACCTATCGATAATAACCTTAAATGTAAATGTATTAAATGCTCCAATCAAAAGACATAGAACAGCTGAATGGATAAGAAAACATGACCCACACATATGCTGCCTACAAGAAACCCATCTCAGGACAAAAGACTCACACAGACTGAAAGTGAAGGGCTGGAAACAAATTTTCCAAGCAAACGGACAGGAAAAAAAAGCAGGGGTAGCAATACTCATATCAGACAAAATAGACTTCCAAAGAAGGGCCATAAAGAGAGACCCAGAAGGTCACTTCATAATACTCAAAGGAAGAATCCACCAAGAAGACATAAACATTATAAATATATATGCACCCAACATAGGAGCACCCAAATACATAAAGAAAATCTTGGAGGATTTCAAGAAAGATATTGACAGCAACACAATTATAGTAGGGGATTTTAACACCCCACTATCAAAAATGGACAGGTCTTCCAAACAAAAGATTAACAAAGATATTGTGTCACTTAACAATACCCTAGAGGAAATGGACTTAACTGATATATACAGAGCTTTTCATCCCAAAGAAGCAAAATACACATTCTTTTCAAGTGTCCATGGATCTTTTTCAAAGATAGACCACATGATAGGACACAAAGCAACCCTCAACAAATTCAAGAAAATTGAAATCATATCAAGCATCTTCTCTGACCACAAGGGTCTGAAACTAGAAACCAACCCCAAGGGTAAAAACCCAAAACACTCAAAATCATGGAGACTGAATAGCATGCTATTAAACAATGAATGGGTCAAGAACGAGATTAGGGAAGAAATCAAAAACTTCCTGGAAACAAATGAAAACGAACTCACAACAACCCAAAACCTATGGGACACAGCTAAGGCAGTCCTGAGAGGGAAGTTCATAGCAATACAGGCCTACCTTAAGAAGTTAGAAACAGTTCACACAAACAACCTAACCCTACGCCTACAAGAACTGGAGGAACAACAACAAAGACAGCCCAGAGCAAGCAGAAGGAAGGAAATAACCAAGATCAGAGCAGAACTAAATGACATAGAGACTAAAAGCACAATTGTAAGGATCAATGAATCCAGAAGCTGGTTCTTTGAAAAGATAAACAAAATCGACAAGCCTTTAAGTAGGCTTATCAAGAAGAAAAGAGAGAGGATCCAAATAAACAGAATTAGAAATGAAAGTGGAGAGATTACAACTGATACCACAGAAATACAAAGGATCGTAAGAAATTACTATGAAGACCTATATGCTAAGAAATTTGAAAACCTAGATGAAATGGACACATTTCTAGAAAAATATAATCTTCCAAAACTGACTGAAGAAGAAGCAGAAAACCTGAACAGACCAATATCAGCAAAGGAAATTGAAGCAGTCATCAAGAAACTCCCATCACACAAAAGCCCTGGACCAGATGGTTTCACAGGAGATTTCTACAAAGCATTTAAGGAAGAACTAACCCCTATCCTTCACAGACTATTCGAAAAAATCCAAACTGATGGAAGACTCCCAAACTCTTTTTATGAAGCCAACATCATCCTAATCCCAAAACCAGATAAAGACACAACGAAGAAAGAAAACTTCAGGCCAATATCGCTGATGAACATAGACGCTAAAATTCTCAACAAAATATTAGCAAACCGCATCCAGCAATATATTAAAAAGATCATCCACCATGACCAAGTGGGATTCATCCCAGGGATGCAAGGATGGTACAATATTCGCAAATCAATAAACATAATACATCACATCAACAACAGCAAAGACAAAAATCACATGATCATATCAATAGATGCGGAAAAAGCATTCGATAAGATACAGCACCCATTTCTGATAAAAACACTCAGCCAAGTGGGAATAAAGGGAGCAGTCCTCAACATAATTAAGGCCATATATGAGAGACCTACAGCCAGCATCACATTCAATGGACAAAAACTTAGAGCTTTCCCACTAAGATCAGGAACAAGACAAGGATGCCCTCTCTCACCACTCCTATTCAACATAGTATTGGAAGTCCTAGCCACAGCAATCAGACAAGAAAAAGCAATAAAAGGCATCCAAATTGGAAAGGAGGAAATGAAACTGTCACTGTTTGCAGACGACATGATAGTGTACATGGAAAACCCTATAGACTCCACTCAAAAACTACTCGACCTAATAAATGAATTTGGCAAAATAGCTGGATACAGAGTCAATACCCAGAAATCAAAGGCATTCCTGTACACCAACAACGAAACTGCAGAAACACAAATCAGGAAAAAAATCCCATTCGATATAGCAACAAGAAAAATAAAGTACCTAGGAATAAACCTAACCAAGGAGGTAAAAGACCTGTACTCAGAAAACTACACAACACTGAAGAAAGAAATTAAGGAAGATACAAACAAATGGAAGCATGTACCATGTTCATGGATTGGAAGAATTAACATCATCAAAATGGCCATACTACCCAAAGCAATTTATAGATTCAATGCAATCCCTATTAGAGTACCCATGACATATTTCACAGATATAGAACAAACATTACAGAAATTCATATGGAACCATAAACGACCTCGAATAGCAGCAGCAATTTTGAGAAAGAAGGACAAAGCAGGAGGTATCACAATACCTGATATCAAACTATATTACAAGGCAACGGTAATCAAAACAGCCTGGTACTGGCATAAAAACAGGCTCATAGACCAATGGAACAGAATAGAGAGCCCAGAAATAAACTCAAATCTATACGATCAATTAATATTTGACAAAGGAGGCAGGAGCATAAAATGGAGCAAAAACAGTCTCTTCAACAGATGGTGTTGGGAGATCTGGACAGCTACGTGCAAAAAAATGAAACTCGATCACCAACTTACGCCATACACGAAAATAAACTCAAGATGGATAAAAGACTTAAATATAAGCCGTAACACCATAAAAGTCCTTGAAGAAAACATTGGCAGGAAAATCTCAGACATTCCACGCAGCAACATCCTCACAGACACATCCCCTAAAGCAAGGGACATAAAGGAAAGAATAAACAAATGGGACCTCATCAAAATAAAAAGCTTCTGCATGGCTAAAGAAAACAGCACCAAATTACAAAGAGAACCAACAATATGGGAAAGCATATTTGCCAATGATACCTCAGACAAGGGCCTGATCTCCAAAATATATAAAGAACTCACACGACTCCACTCCAGGAAGACAAACAACCCAATTAAAAAATGGGCAAAGGACTTGAACAGACACTTCTCCAAGGAAGACATACAGAAGGCCCAGAGACATATGAAAAGATGCTCAGCATCACTAGCCATCAGAGAGATGCAAATTAAAACCACAATGAGGTATCATCTCACACCAGTCAGAATGGCCAACATAAACAAATCCACAAACAAATGTTGGAGAGGATGCGGAGAAAAGGGAACCCTAGTGCACTGTTGGTGGGAATGCAGACTGGTGAGGCCACTGTGGAAAACAATATGGAATTTCCTCAGAAAACTAAAAATGGAACTGCCCTTTGACCCAGCAATTCCGCTGCTGGGATTATACCCTAAGAACACTGAAACACCAATCCAAAAGAATCTGTGCACCCCAATGTTCATAGCAGCACAATTTACAATAGCCAAATACTGGAAGCAACCGAAGTGCCCATCAGCAAACGAGTGGATCCAAAAACTATGGTATATTTACACAATGGAATTCTACGCAGCAGAGAGAAAGAAGGAGCTTATACCCTTTGCAACAGCATGGATGAAACTGGAGAGCATTATGCTAAGTGAAATAAGCCAGGAAGTGAGGGACAAATACCATATGATCTCACCTTTAACTGGAACATAAGCAATAGAAGGAAAAAGCAAACAAAATATAACCAGAGACATTGAAGTTAAGAACAATGTAACAATAGCAAGGGCGGGGGTGGGGGGTGGGGGCGGGGACAGTAGGTAGAGGGGATTACAGGAACTACTATAAAAGACACATGAACAAATCCAAGGGGGAGGGTGGAGAGGGGGGAGGGAAGTGGGTTCACCTGGAGTGGGGTGAAGGGATGGGGGAAAAGGCATACAACTGTAATTAAATAACAATAAATAAATTTAAAAAAAAAAAAAAAAAAGAAAAAGAAAAATGGGCTATGAAATAAACATGAGAACTTTGGGGCAGGGGGAACATATGGCAGGCCTGACAAGCTCAGTGACCCAAAGTAACCACAAAGGATGGCCTGATCATAAGTTCCTAACTGGAAAGGTAGATCATGGCAGGTAGTCACATCCCAGGTCCCAAGCCTATAGCTACCTTAAGTGACCCCTGTCTACTGTTCTTATACATCTAGGGTAACATACTTTTGAAATCTCAGAGTAATTGTCTTTCCCAATCCCCTCAAAGACATAACCAAAGGCACCAGAGTACAAGAGTACCACAGCACAAAACCACGAAACCACTCATTGTTATCTCGTTCCCCACATACCATCTCTGTGTGCTGTAAATGTTAATTATTAACTACCCTGTGCCCACCAATGTAAAAGAAGTATCAGTTTCTTCATTGTACTTTTTATTCAGTCACAGAGATTTTGCTGCTTTGCTTTCTCTTGCTCCCTTAATCTACCGCCAATAGATTTCTTGTACCTTCCTTAGGTTTTCTCCTTTGATTCTAAATTCATAATATGAACTAGAAAACTGCCATTCTCCAGAGCATTTTTATCATCAGTTGAAATTTGTTTCTGGGCATGTCCTCAAGAATTTTGGTTCAAATAACTCTTATGAATTTTTTTCTAAAGGTTTGAGTGCTTTTTGGTTGACACATGGGGAGGCATGAGAATAATGCAATTCTATCTTTTGTTCTTGATTTCGAAAATTACTGAACTGAGAAATTTTATAGTAAGGGACTTCAACATTACCTGTAATATTTTACAGTTGCCATTTGAGGTCATAGAAAATTATAAATAAACTTGCATTTCTATTTTTTAGTTATTGTTTCTATAACCCCAAAAAGAGTAATAATATTATTGTTCTTCAATTTTTTCTGAAAATACTAAAATGCTTCCACTACAGTGCAAAATTGAGACAACATGCTATCAAAATTCAAAGATATGGTGCATGTCAATTCCCATCTAGTAGAAACTGGTTTTTGAATTAGCCTTTCCATTTTTGTAATATTACCGGGAACCTTTTTAAGTTCCCTGAAAAACAAATATTTGATTTCTTCCCTAGAATACAATAAAAGTGCAATCAAGAGGCACAAGCAAAGTATAGTAAGGTCTTCTAAGGCTCATTTATGAATCATAAAAGGCTTGATAGTGTTAAATACCAATTGCGATACTCAGGAAGCACGCAGGGAAGCATCCATGCAGCAGGTAAACCGCAGCGTCAGCAGTCCTCTTTAAAGTCGTGTGAAAGAAGAGCAGATCCCCACAGGCCGCCTAGATTGCCATAGTTGTTTTACAAACTGAAACAGTTCTTCCCTGCACTTTTTAAAAACTTTCAAATGACCAATTTTTTGTTTGTTTGTTTTTAAATTTTCACAGACTTAAAGTTATAAAAAGGAGCCTCATTAAAAAGAAAATAAAAGCTTTTACTGACTAATACATTCTCTTACCAACCACAAATGAAAATGATATTAAAACACAAGTCTCTTTAAGCACAAAGGAATTGGAAAGTTCTTTGGCACCATTAAAAGAGCTAAGCTTAAACATATCTTTAAAAAGAAAATATTTCTCGTAGCCTAATCCACTCAGTTCTAAGGATGTAAAGAGGCTAAGAATACGGCTTTAAAAATTGTTCATTTTTGGACTTCCAGTCAAGATAGCAGCTTAGGTAAACACAGCTCACCTCCTTGCAAATCACATCAAAATTACAAACATACTATAGAACAACCATCAGAAATTGAGTTGAATGAAAGTCTGACAACAACAAAATAAAAGAATCTACATCCATTCACACTGGTAGGACAGACAGAATGGGCTGGTCCCACACCCAACTGTGGTGGGTAAAAATTCAGGAGGGATGTCTCAGGAGCCAGGAGACCTAGCCCCATGCCAGGTCCCCCAACCCAAGGTTCCACTGTCAGGAAGATAAGTCCCTATAAATTCTGGCAGCAAAAACCAGTGGAATTGAGTCAGGGGAAGAAACTTCTGGTCTCCCAAGCAGTTCCTCTTAAAGAACCCACACATGAACTTACTCAGACTTATTGCTTCTTAGCTCCAGCACTGGGAGAGCAACATGAAAGGTACCAGTGGCTTACAGGAAGAAACTGAAGTGTGTGGCATCAAGGTGAGAGCTGGGAGACAGCTTTCTCCCAGACAGAAAGGCTGGCAGAGGGCATTGTCCCTTTTCTGAGCCCTCCCCCTACAGAGCCACAGAGTCCACAGGTGGGTGCCATCTCTGAGACTCCATCAACCTGGCTAACATTGTTTGCCCAGTCCTGGAGATCCCCTGAGACTCTGTCCCACCCAACTTATCAGTCCACCCAAGCTTTTAACTGTACTTTCCCATATGAATGGCTGGTCTAGGCTCATGTTTCACAATGTCCTAAAGCCTCTCACATAAGCAACAGCTAGCGTCAGTGAGTCCCCAGTCCCCATATGTCTAGCTAAGTGGCCCAAGCCTGGCACTTGCAGCAGCCAGCCTAGATTCACACCTTGGCTTCACCTGGGAGCTTCCAAGCCCAACACAAGTAGAAGAGATCGCAGATTGCTTTACAGCTCATGCAGGGTGGCCACAGGCAGAACACAGGTGTGGGCTGACCTTGGCTTGCACCACCTGGGAAATCCCAGAGGCTGCACACCAGTGGACAGCTACAGACCACACCAGAACATCACCAACCTGCCCCTGCACAGCTGATCCTCAATGGAGGGCAGAGGGTGTTGGTTAGTGGTCACAGCCAGTCCTTGCAGCTGACTGACCTGGATAAATCTCTCCCATTGGCCTGCCAACAGCAATCAGAACTCAACTATATGAGGTGTGTGTAATCAGCCCACACAAAAGGCACACCCCAATTACCCAGCTTGGGTGAGAGGGGAGGCTGTGCCATTGGACCCTACAAGACACCTACTACATTAGGCCATGCTACCAAGTCAGGGAGTCAGTGTAGCTTTACCTAATATATAGACACAAACACAGGGAGGCTGCCAAAATGAGGAGATAAAGAAACATGGCCTAAAAGAACAGACCAAAACTCCAGAAAAATAATTAAAAAAAAGGAGATAGACAATCTATAAGATGCAGAGCTCAACACACTTGTTATAAGGATGCTCAAGGAACACAGTGAGGAACTCAACAGCATAAAAAAGGTCCAGTCAAAAACAAGGGTACACTAATTGAAATAAAGAATAATTTATAGGGAAACAACAGTAGTGTGGAAGAAGCTGAAAATCAAGTCAATGATTTGGAATATAAGGAAGCAAAAAACAACCAATCAGAACAACGAGAAGAGAAAATAATTTAAAAAAACAAAAACAAAAACAAGGATAGTGTAAGCAGCCTCGGGGACAACTGCAAGTGGTCTGATATTTGCATCACAGATGTTCCAGAAGGAGAAGAGAAAGAGCAAGAAATTGGAAATCTATTTGAAAACATAATGAAAGAAAACTTCCCTAATTTGGTGAAGAAAATAGACATGCAAGTCCAGGAGGCACAGAGATGGATATAAGAGGTCCACTCCAAGACTCATCATAATTAAAATGCCAAAGGTTAAAGATAAAGCAGCACAAGAAAATCAGTTAGTTACCTATAGGGGAGTTCCCATAAGACTATCAATTTCTTTCTCAAACTTTGTAGGCCAGAAGGGATTGGCAATAAATATTGAAATCATGAAAAGCAGGGACCTACAGCCAAAATTGCTCTACCCAACAAAGCTATCACTTAGAATTGAAGGGCAGATAAAGAGCTTCCCAGACAAGAAAAAAACTAAAGGAGTTCATCCCCAAACCCATAATTATATGAACTTTTTAAAAAAGATATTATTTATTTATTTTTAGAGAGGGTAAGGGAGGAGAAAGAGAGGGAGAGAAACATCAGTGTGTGCTTGCCTCTCACATGCCCTCTACTAGAGACGGGGCCTGAAACCCAGGCACGTGCTCTAGAGTGGAAATTGGACCAGTGACCCTTTCATTTGCAAACCAGCACTCAACCACTGAGCCACATCAGCCAAGGCTAATCATATGGAATTTTAAAGGGACTTATTTAAGGAAAAGAAAATCAAAACTATGGACAATAAAATGGCAATAAATACATATCTATCAACAACTGCATCTAAAAACAAACTAAAGAAACAAGAAGAACAGAGACAGAATCATGGATACGGACAGTTTTTTGATGGTTGCCAGATGGGAGCTGGGGGTGGGAAGTGGGTGATGAGGTGAGGAGATTAAGATGTACAAATAGGTAGTTACAGAATAACCATGGGGATGTAAAGTACTGCACAGGAAATGGAGTGGCCGTAGAGCTTATACACATGACTCATTGACATGATAATGGTGTGAGGACTGCCTGAGGGAGTGGAGGGTGCTGGGTGGAGGGGGGCAAAGGAGGAAAACTGGGACAACTCTAATAGCATAATCAATAAAATATAATTTTAAAAATGAAATAAAAATTGTCCATTTTTGCTATAATGACAAAAATTGCCATTTTGCTCTGATAATATATCACACATATAATGAATTATTTGTTTTAAATATATATAATCATACTTCAATAGTAATTTGGTGAACTAACTCATATCATTTAATAACTGAGATAAAGCAGCAAGAAAGAAAATATTTAGCACCCTTTGGATAAAGTAACAGTAGTAGTAGTAGTTGTTGTTGTTGTAATAATAATAATAAACAGCAACAATTGCTTGTCTTGGGTGTTTCCAATTTGCCAAGCAACACACTAAGACCTGCATAATACATCCATGTCCTACATGTGAGCCAGCTTTTCAAATATTGTGTGTAAATTCTTAGTCAGCTGTAGAAGTAAATTTAGTTTCTATAAGTGCACACCAGGTTAGTTATGCAGTAGTTTTTGGCGTGAGGTTAGGGTTTTATTTGTTGTTGCTTTTTAACGCTGTATCTGTACACCTAAGAGTACCATCTATGCCAAGAGTTTCTCACACAGTAAGACACAAGACCTACAGCGAGATCAGCATCCCTGTCCGCCAACATTTAAATTAGTCTTTCTTTGTGTCATTGTCCTTCTTCCCTTTGCTGTGTGTCCTGTATCCATCCCCCACCTCTGCTGTCCCACTGATGCATGTGACTAAGTTAAAAAGGCCTACAGTGCTGCTGCACTCCCAGATACTAACATTCAGTCCACACCATCACGCTATGACATACCATTTTTCCCATTAGACATATGAGAAAACTGACCCTCAGACAGCATCACTACCTTTCCCCAGAAAACAGCATAGATATTAGACAGACAGGTGATAGACAGATAAATGATAGATAGAAAGATAGGTGATAGATTGGATAGATAAGTAGATAGATGACACCCAAATTCCCACGTTTGCGTAGGTAAGTTGTACTTGTAGGTCTGTGGAGTGGGAGCACAGCCTCTCCCCTCACACGTTCTAGCAGCATAGTGACACTAGGTCAGAGAAGCTCCAGGGAGCCATTGACTTAAACTGCCTCCAACTAGAGCTTAGTGTGAAAGATAAAAGGACAATGGGTATCAAGTAACAAGGAGTGTCTGTGATTTAGTACCAGAAGTAGTAGTTGTACAAGTGGTCAAAATATTGCGCTCCTCAAAGGAGTGAAATGTTCAGGAAAGGCCTTGTGGAGCAGGGGCCCCACACAGAACCCAGGAAGTGAACTCGAAATAGGAGACAAGATGAGAGAGCTAAAGGAGTGCATGAACCACTAGGGGTCAGAGCACAATGGAAAAGAAATTAAAGGTTAACAGGAGTACTTGGAATTTTATATTGCAATCTTTCAGCATCTCTGCAATGCTTGAATGGGAAAGCTTTGAAAGGATATTGATGAAAAAATAAGAATCTGACAACATATAGTTGGATTCCTAAAGGAGAGGCAGGGGATGCATAATAAAAACAATGAGGCAGCAAGAGTTTGAACTACATTGGTGGGTGTAAAATTGGAAGGTAGGAACAGATCTGAGGACTATTTTTAACCTGCAGACACAGAGGCTTTGCATGCTGCTTTATTAACTCATGTATGGACATTTACAAGCATAAATCTTCTTGAAGTTTTCCACTGCCAAGACAGACATCACCAAAGATTAGAAAGTAATTTAACTGCTCTTGTCTTCTTTGAGCAGTCCCATAATAACATGTGTTGCTAGTTTATTGTGCCTTAGGTGTTTTCCTTCCTGTGATGAATAACTCTAGTTGGCTTTATGAATAACATACTCACAACAGTTGTCTCGTGACCCCATAAATGAGTTATTAGCCATAAGGAATAACACAACCCAAAGCTACAAGTATAATTTATGTCCAACTTAATACCATGGATGGAATAGCAAGTTTCTGTGAACTCATTTCAACTATGTCAGTTTCAACAGATAAGCTTGCTTTTAAGAATGAAAAACTTCATAAAATATTTTATAAAATATTATAACAGTGTTATAATTATTTCATTTCAAGAGGAATGTGTCACTGTTTATTTCTTTAATTGGCTCTTAAATAGACACTGTCACTGGGGTTATTGAAGACCACATAAGAATAAAAGCATTCAACAAATATGTAGCATATACTTTAAGGCAAATATGTAGCATATACTTCAAGGAGTATCGTTCTTGAGTTTTACATTTGTTGTCAACCACTGTGGAGCATTTGTGTCTTTTTTTTCATAAGTATTCTGGAATGCTGAACACTTTCTGCAATTGTTTGTGTCTCCTAGTTATTTTCAAGATATTTGAAGCAAATTAATATTTCCAAGTATATACCACAATACCAAGGACTGTGGACATAGTGAACTGAAATGGCAAAATAGTGTATTTATACAGATTTTAATCATTTTGATGACTCACAAAATGATCGACTTCTATAGCTTTCCAACAAACTTCAAATAGAATGGCTCAGCTCACTTCATCATGATACAAATTCACCTGCTGCTTAGTCTGATGAAAAGACTTTACAGAGTTAAAATATGAAAAAGAGTGGTTACATACATAAAGGAAAAACTGCATGGATTGTTCCCTTACTTCTTCTGCAGGAGGATACATGCTATTAAAATGTACCAAATAATGAGTTTCTGGGTGATTTTTATGTTTTTCAAAGATGTATTTGAGAAATGTTGGATCAAGGTTTTATAGGATTTAAGCAATGAACATAAATCTCTTCACAGTTAATCTTATATAAAACCAAAATTTGACATACACTGTTAAACCATAAGTATTAGGAAGTCCAAAAGTATTTTGATTTTTGCTGTAATTATTTATTTGAGTAAAAATCATATTAAGTACTAATTAAAAATAAATAAATGCTCCTGCTTTGCTGACATCCTAGATATATTTTCCCACTATTTTATCTATTGCAAATCTAACCGTGATTTTGATTTTCTAGCAATTCCTCCCTATGTTTAATTAATCTAATATAAAGAAAGCATTCATAAGACATAGGTCCTTTAGGTAGGAAAGCACTGATGTATTTGAACACCAAAGGGTCCAATGTATACACTTTACATTAAAACTTAACACTAATTTCACTGACTAGGATTCAATTCAAAATTACCAGTGACAGCAACCATAATCCCCACATCTTTCTCATTATCATAGTGTCTAAATATTTTAGTTTTTAGTCCTCAGCAAGGATATTCATAAACACTATAGAAGGAATACAGAATAAGTAAGAAGACAAAATTTGGACTGATTAGGTATGTATTTATTGATTACTAAATATCAGGTACTGTATTAGAAAATTTAGAGATATCAATTATTATTAACATATTTTTTACCCCTGGCTGGTGTGGCTCAGTGGATTGAGTATCGGCCTTTGAACCAAAGGATTGACAGTTCAATTCCCAGTCAGGGCACATGCCTGAGTTGTGGGCCAGGTCCCCAGTAGGGGTGTGTGAGAGGCAACCACTCATTAATATTTCTCTTCCTCTCTTTCTCCCTCCTTTCCCATCTCTCTAAAAATAAGTAAATAAAATTAATAATAATATTATTCACTCCCTCATACCCTTATTCATGATAATGAACTTTGTAATTAATAAAGTATTTTCAAAATGCATTGAAAATTGCCTATATTTGCTACTTTCATAGATAAGAATTTTCATTTAGGGTACAGTTCACAATGTTTTTAAAAGAACATTAATTATTTTGTAGACTTATTAGCAATAATATTATGCCCTAATGTTATGGAAAATGTCAAAATAAACTTCAATGTTACAAAACAAAAAGTAAATACAATGTTATAATATTTAAAAGATAAGAGTTTATATCAAAGATGATTTAACACTACTGGCTAAGACATTAGGAAATAATGTGTTCTTGGGAAAGAAGAAGCTCCTTGCTGAGGTTTATTTAATTAAGAAACATAAAATGTCTATTCTCCTGACTAAATATGCTTAACATTCTTGCTTTATTATTAGATATTATCTTATCTTGTGCTCTTTGCATGTAGATTCCTCTTATCTCTAAAAATAAAAAAATTATTCTAGCATAAATTTCATGAAATTTTTATCATGAAATTTAGATTTGTATAACCCATTCTCTCTGTTGAGTAGAAAGTTAGCATTATAAAGGTGAAAACAAAATTCAGTGTTGAAAAACCAATTCTATTTTATAAATCCAGAACTAATATTCAAGATACCAAAATAACTAAAAACTAGTTAATTTAAGCCAGACATCTCCCTGTCATAGAACTACGCATCTCTGTTTGATTCTTTATATTTGATAGCAAACATAACATATGCTTTGAACAAAATTATTGAAGGAAAACATAATTAAAATATATTATTGCTGCTTGACATTTTTAATCCTTGACCATCAAAAAAATTTTAAGTAAATATTTTGGCAATGTACCAAAAGTAATAAATAATGAGAAAAGGGACTTACGTGATCAATTAGTTCACGGACCATTCCATTCCACTGTCCATTGGCATCATCCTGGGCTCCATATTTCCCATCCTCCACAAGTCTAATTTCATAGGTAAAGCCAAGGATTGTTGATAACTCTCTGAGAAGGTCAATGCAGTAGCCCTCAAATCGATCATTCCCATAGAGTGGTTTGTCAGACTTCTTAAACAGGACATAGGGTTCTTCCTGGAAACGGTGAACATGAAGGTAGGAGGTATCAATTAATCAAGAAACTTACTACTAGAATAATAGCTTGCCTTAGAAATTTCACCTTAATTTATTACATAAATCAATTGTATTTTTTCTCATTGTAATTAATATAGTTTGAAATACTGATAAGACTGATATGCAGGAATATATGTGCTACACAAAAGAATACTTAACTATAATTTCACCTTGACTATATAATCAAACATGATACTATATATCCTTACTATATAGCTTATATCACATATAATATATGATCTATATATGGCATACTATATACTATATGATACATATAGATATACAATACATACGAATATACTTTCACCATCATTACAATACCCCAACTTGATTTATACCATTTAACCAATATCTCATGTGCTGTTACAGTGAGATTTATTGATGGAAGAATAAAATAATAGTAATTGTGTAATTACCTACCATGTACTAAGAACTGGAGCATATTTTTTGATATACATTATTACATTTTTTCTAACCACCATGAAAATTACAACTACTATAATTAATTATAGGAGGAAAAGTAGTGGTGAATTTTAGAATATATTTTAAAAAGCTAACATTTATCAAGAATAACTGCATTCATCCAACCATATTTTATAGGCCACCTACTATGAGCCAGCCTCCCTTATATAAAAGAGAAATCCTAGTCATGAAGTTCCTGATACAGAGAAGAAAACCAATAATAGATGCCTAAACGAACAGAACACACAACCTTAGATGTCAGAACAGCGTGGAAACATAAAATAGGGCAACAGGATACACAACTGGAGACGCCCGGCAGGGTAAGACACAATTGAGTAGTATGTGTGGTTATTTTCTGAGGAGATGAGAGATGAGGCAAAATTTTGAAAAAGGGAAGGTGTCTAGCCAATTGGAAATCTGAATGAAGGGCATTTCAGGCCAAGGCACAGAAGTCAAAACCCCTGAGACCAATATAGACACTAGACTGATCCAGGAAGAGGATAATAGCCGTCTGTGAAGGGCTTAGGCAAACTAAAAAGCAAAATAAAAACAACAACAACAAAAAATAACTCAGACACAGATACCAATATGCTGGTTAGGACTGTATTTATAGTGGTCATTTTTCAATAAAGGTTAAATAATTTTCTCAGGTCATATGGTTATGAAGAGATAAAGAACAGTTATAAAGAGGAAAATGAGAGATTTTAATTGAGGTTATTTAAATTCTAGGATACATACTTTTCCTACTATTTGATGTTACATTCTATACCATCAGATCATTTGCAAAAAGTCCACCTATGCTGACTTTTTAAATACAATTATGCCAAACACCTAAAAATCAGAAATTAATCTGTAACTAAATCCAAAGCTAGATATTTCGGTTTACCAGGTAAAGAACAAGGTAAAGAACCAAGGTAAAGAACAGTTAGGATCCTGTCTAACTTCTGTGTGTGCGTGATCATTTGTGAACTTTACTCCCCAGAGGTACACAGAGTACTACAAATGTGACAGACACAGTACTCTCCCACCTTTGGGGTTATTGTGTCCATTTCTCCTCTGCTCTCCCCAGTCTCATCCAGTCTTTTAAGTGAACATGATTCCACTGATCACAGTTTAAATGCCCTTGTTACATTGAAAAGAGGAATTACTATCACTAAACAGCTTTCCTGTGCTGAGCATCTACATGTCAGGCATATTCACACGTCTCCTTTTCTGGTTATCCCATGCAATTTTTTAATTCTTTTACCATGATAATGACCATATTGAATAGTAAGATTTATATGTATATCTTCTGAACTAGACTTGCACAATCTATGTGGCAAGACAATTACCTAAATATCCATCAATAGTATAAGACATCACCAGGCAAATAGCAGGCTACAAATAAAATGACTGTGTAGTGAATTAAATGGAATCGTATTGCTCTGGTCAACTGGGGAAAACGAGGAAAGTTGAAGAAAAAAAATTATGAGAGGTTGGTTCCCCTGTGCAGTTCTAGTATGGTAACAAATCCTCAGGTCCCTAACCCATGAGCAGAGGGTTAGAGAATTGAGAAGAACACACCATATTCACCCGCTGAAGAGAAGACAGACTGAGAATTTAGGGCTGGTGGAATGCAGATCAAAAGAAGTATGTTGGTACCATAGATGAACCCTATGGACCTCATACTTTCATTTCAGTCATTTTATGACTGATAAATGAATGTATATACTTTTTAATTTAAAAGTCACAGACATTAACCATTTGCCAAGCTCCTGCACTAACAGCATCATCTAATACTTACCAAGCACTTACCAAAGGTCCTATTCTGAGCGCTTTCCTTGGATTAATTTATTTATTCCTCATTACAACCATGTGTGGTCAGTAATATTATTATTTCTATTTTACAGATGAAGTAAGTGAGGACAAGGGTACTGAGTAGTTGACCTAAGTTTAACAGGCAGCACACAATTCAGGGAGTCAGACCGGGAACCCACTGACCATCACATTACAATGCCCACATTAAATGATTCCCAGTGATCTTTTCCTAACGCCACATGAATGCATAATTGCACACAGTTCGTTAAATGGCTTTATGTGTACAGTGTGAATTTATTATTATTATTTTTTCAATCAACTAGGATTAGCCACTGATCTATACCGCATGCAAACTTCATTCT
Organism: Desmodus rotundus; assembly: GCF_022682495.2. Lineage (NCBI taxonomy): Eukaryota > Metazoa > Chordata > Mammalia > Chiroptera > Phyllostomidae > Desmodus > Desmodus rotundus. The sequence continues at coordinate 56,082,777 of NC_071397.1, read as the reverse complement.
GCATTTACGCAAACAGTGCAATCAAAACAACATTGTAGAAGTAAGTACATAATCCAGAAAATTCACTTTTTACATCATAACTTATATTCTTTCCAAATAAAAATACATATTTTAACATAAAAGTAAGTAATCTGTGAAAATAGCATATTTTAAATCCCTCAGATTAGGTAGTAACATGTAAGTGTCTTAAAAAAAGTTCCTATTTCCCTGTTTGCACTGTTAAATCACCATTAACTTTATTTTAAATTTCTGTTCCAAAATATTTATGATATATTTCTCATACATATTCATTTGAACACTGGTGGGGGGGCATGATAAAAGCTTGTGATTACTGAAGAGTCACGAGGCATGAGAAGGATGTGTATGCACTAGGTACAAAAGCGGTGCAAAATTTCAAGAATTATTATGCTATTTAAATATCATTAATCTAGCTTTTAGTAGCAACATTTGACCTATTAATTTGATTTTCTTCACCTATAACCTAGTAAGAAAACTGCCCCAGGCAAATACATGTGTTGATCCCTGTGAGATTAGACAGTGTCTTTAGATATACATATTTTCAAAACAGGCTTTCGTATCACATAAAAACATTATGTGGTCTGAGTGCATCTTTTTAGTATTTATGGTACTGCACAGTGTCAAATATCATTCTTCCCATACTTAATTCTGATAGGTACGACCCAGTTTCCCAGCTGTGATTCCTATCTCCGGCTACACCGTGTCACAAGGTAGTTTACATGGAGCTACGACTCTCCTTCAGACAACTCTCTTACTCTGTTTCCCACAGCACAAGGATAAATAACGACCTCATGTAAGAAAAGAAAAATTGTACCAGAAGCAATTACTGTACCACATATTGAGTTCAGTGAATAATATGATAAAACTCTCCTGGGCAACTTCATACAGTCTTTCTCATACAGCCTTAAATCTCGACATCAGCATTTGCTAGAGGTAAAAGCACTTTATTCCACTGGCATCTGTAATAAGGATTTGTCAGCATTTCCACTATCAACCCTAGTTTTAAAAAACCCAATAACTCATATTTTTTTTATCTGCATTAGATGGGGAGCTGTCACAGAATAAACTTAAAATTAAGTTCTAAAAAAGTGAAATATGTTTTAAGGTTCAGGGGAACAAAATGTTTGATTTAAATGTAATAAAACTTTATGATTATAAGTATGTAACTCATATACCCCTCAGCCCATATCTACAGAGAGTTAAATTATCTTTTTCATATGTTAACCCTTAACTATATCATCTTACCCATGATTTTCAAAAGCAAGGACATAAAAGTATAAAATAATTGTATTGATATGTGAAAAATAAAAATACATCTTTATTTTTATATTAATATAAAGGATATAAAATACAAATTAATTTTATTGATATCTATAAAATATCTCTTGCTACTGCATTAGTAAAGCTAAACTAATGTATTTATTCAAGCATATGTTGAGCTCCTGTTATGTACCAGCACTCTTTTAATCTTCAGATATATAACAATGAAAAACTAAAGAAAACAATACCTAAAAATTTCTGCTCTAATGGAATGCCCAATGTAGTGATGAATTTGAGAGTCTTATCTATTTCATATAATCCTGTATTATTTATATGGCTACTCTGTCTCATTAATTATTAGAATGGAATATCACTTCAGAATACATTTCTAAGAAACACAAACCCAACTGTGTATCTGTTGTAGAGCATTCTGGTGAATCATAGGACCTATAACACTGTGGCCCTCAAATCTTTCATTTGGAGAAACAGAAATAACAGAAATGGGTATTTGGTTAGCCCCAGTTTGGTTCTGAATTTACCCTTATGATCAGAAAACTTAGAAAAATTAGTTTGTGGCAACCAGCTGAAACTCAAATTGCTTGTGGGTAATATCCTCAATTAAGAACAGTATTAAAGTATTTATATTTTATGCATTTATATTGTTAAGGACTCAATTTTTCCTTAATGAAGATAGTATTGACATAAACCAACCAACCAAACAAAAAAACACCTTTTTTTAATAGCATCCCTATGGGCCCAATGAAAATGAAGTTATGGGCTTTAAAACTTAATACTGAGCAATTTATATTTTCCTGAGAATCATTTATTGCTTTCCGCTTTCCAAATCTTATGTACATACTCTTTATATCCTATCACTATCCTCACACTGACAGCACTGAGTGATAAAGAGTAAAAAGGGACTTGGGTTTCAAAGAGTGTGAAGATCAAGTTGGCGCAAGTGAGCTGATTAGAAGTAGAAGGCTGACGAATGAACAACATGAAGCGCGAGGACAACTGTGCTGCTCAAGTTGCCTCTTCAAGAAGATGAGTTAGCTCTTTAAAACTATAGAACTTACACTTTAACATGAGGAAATGTTAACAAATAATAAATAAAACAGACCTAAATATCATGCCCTATGATGCTCGAGAGAGCACAGAGTGGAGAGGCCTGCTTTCAAAAGGGAGATTAAGGGTAAAAGAACATTCACATCGAAAGCAATGTTAAGAAGATGGATATTTCTTTAACAAATACCTTATCAACTCACTGTAATTATCTGATCATGGCCTATCCCACTGCTCTAATAAGCAACACTTTTGGATAGAATACGACCACATAATGTATCATGTAACCTAGAGAAAAAAAATAACAGCTCATAATAACAATAGAAATGTCTCTCCAATAATAACATGTTTTCATATGGCACATTTTGATTTTAACTGGCCATCACTAATCCTATATGAAATAGTGAACTCTAAATAAAAATGACAACTCCAAAAATGATGAATGAATTATTATGGTCTTTAAGAGAGTACAACTTTCAGTTTTCACATGTTGTTTAACAAGACACTTACAGATATTTACACTTGATAACCTCATCCCAAAATATAAGTGTAAAATATTTTGTTGTTTATCCATCCATTTATCTACCAAGGCACACTGGCATGCATTCATTAAACAATATTTTTCAATATACTGATTCCTAGAGCACAGGGAAAATTTCTCTTAAAAACTAAATACTAAATATTTTAGCTCCTTGGACAATAGAGTTGCAACCATTCAACTCTGCTATTGCAGAACAAAAGCAGACACAGAAGAAATGAATAAGTTGGGAAAAACTGCCAGAATTTTTAAAACTCTATTTTTTAGGAACTGCTTACAACAACTAGGGGAATAATTTGTGGACAGAAAACCTTCAGATTTTTGCTAGAAGACCTCTGTGGCATATCAATTTACCCTGTCACTATTATCATCGACTTCCCAGTTCTGCAACAGCCTTGAAGAGGGCAGACTGCATTCCTGGTACAGGTTGTAAGTACCATAGGAAACTAGGGGCTTATTCTCAAAAAAGGCAGTTTTGTGTATTGACTGTGTGATGAAATTGGAAATAGATAATAAAAATAAATTTGGTAAATTCATAAATATATGTGGCAATTGAATAACACAGTTAACCAAATGGCCACAGAGGAATATAGAAGGGAAATTAGAAATACCTTTCTGTAAGTGGAAACAAAAGCAGGGCATGTCAAAATTTGTTGAACACAGGGGAAACAGTACTCAGAAGAAAATTTATTATTAGAAATGCTTACATTAAAAAGAAGAAAGATATCAAATCAATAACCTAAATTTATACCTTAAAATCTAGAAAAATAAGATCAAACTAAATACAAACCTGTAAAAAATGATTACAGTGTGTGTGTGTGTTTATATGAATAAAGGGTCCCCACCAAAAAACAAAGTTATCTTATGGAGTGCGTGCCCCTTGTGGTACAGGCTTCTCCTGCTAGGTGAGTGTTCTAGGAACCCATCTGTATCAGTGTGCTAGCTGACGTTGTGAGAAGCTGCGTTTGGGCTTCAGTGGAATTTTTTGGAAGACTCTTTTTACTCATTTGTTCACTTTATGAGGGGTGATTTGCGAGCATTCCTGCCCACACAATGCTGCTCTGAGTATTCAGCAGTTTTTGACCAAAAGAGCGTGACCCCCCTTCCCCACAGTCCCTATTCACCCTATTTCGCCTTAAGCAACTGTTTTTGTTTCCCCAGATGAACAAAGTCCTCAAAGGGAAACGTTTGATGTCAAAGAGGTGAGACAAAAAACGGTAGAAACAAAAAAAGGGCATCAAAATCAACTAGTTTAAAACCTGTCCTGAGTAATGGAAAAAAATGTCTTGATAGGTGTGTTCCATCAAATGGAGAGCACTTTGAAGGTGACTGAAGTTTGAATATGTAAGAATAAATATGTAAATTTTTGTAAGTAAATTCCATTTTTTGGTTCCCTCTCATATATCTCTATATCTCTATCTATCAGTATCATCTATATCTATATATAGAGAGAATAATAGTAGAGAGAATCAAAGGAAGCAAAAATTCATTATTTTTCATTTTACTTTAATTTTATTTTTGATTTTTGAGAGGGGGGAAGCGAGAGAGAAAGTGAGGGAGAGAAAGAAAGAAACATTGATCAGTTGTGTTCTGTACATGCCCCAACCTGAGCATGTGCCCTGACTGAAAATCAAATGGCAATCTTTTGGTGTGTGTGGGATTATGCCCAACCAACTGAGCCACACCAGTTGGGGCCAAAAGTTGGTTCTTTGAAAAGATCAACAAAACTGACAAATCTTTAGCTAGACCAACCAAAAAAGAAAAGAAAAGAAGAAAAAGAAAAATCATAGAGAAGTCTCAAGTGAACGAAGGGACTATTGAAATTAATCTTAGAGAAAAAAAATAGATGTGTAGGAGAGTTATAGAGACAATTGGTACACCAACAAGTTAGATAGTCCAGGTGAAATGGACAAATTCCTAGAAAGATACAACTACCAAAACTGACTCAAGAAGAAATAGAATATCTGAATAGAACTTCAGCAAAGAGATTAAAATATAATCTAAAACCTACACCCTCCCCTGCAAAAAAAGGCCCAGAACCAATGACTTCCCTGGTGAGTTCTATCAACATTTAACAAAGACTAGGCACTGATTCTTCTCAAACTCCTCCAAAAAATAACAGATGAGGGAATACTTCCTAATTTATTTATGAGGCCAGTATTACCCTGACACCAAAGTTTCTGAAGCTATTGTGTGGTCAACATCTTGTTCAATAAGAAAATTAATATTTAGATATAATTTCTCAAGCCTCTTCTTATTTTACTTTATTCCACTCTCTTCTAAAACCATGTTTTCTCTTTTTATCTTTAAATTATTATGCAATGTCTGCCTTTACTTTATTTTCTCTTTGATTATTCTCTATAAACTGAATAAACAGGTCTCAGTAATATCTCCATTCACTCATTCACTCAATAACCAGTTGTAGATGCCTACAATGTTCTAGGCATTGCTCTATGTCATAAAGATGAGAAGACTAATAGGACATAATGCCCACTCTCAAGGAGCATTACAATGTATGAGAGAGACAGAAATTAAATGAATAAGTACAATGAGAAATCACAAGGAAATAGCATCTGAGTTCAGTTCTCAGTCCCAGATGTCCATTAAATTAAATTAATTATTTTACAATTAAGATTATAATACTGATGCCTGGCCTCCACCTTCAAAGATTATAGTCTAGTAATTGAGACTCATTCATCTAGGTTGTTCAGGCATCATTACTTTTAAAAACCTTTCTAGCCTTGGCTGGTGTGGCTCAGTGGATTGAATGTCTGCCTGCAAACCAAAGGGTCAGGGGTTCAATTCCCAGTCAGGGCACCCACCTGGAATGTGGGCCAGGTCCCCAGTAGGGGGCGTGTGAGAAGCAACCACACATTGATGTTTGTCTCCCTCTCTTCCTTCCTCCCTTCCTCTCTCTCTAAAAATAAATAAATATTTTTAAAAAAACAAATCAACCAAACAAAAAACTTTCCTAGATGTTTGTAATGTACAGTTGGGCCGGCTTCATGGGTGTGTGACACAGGTAGTGGCACAGGGACCAAGGCTTTGAGGAGCCTATGCTAGGGTTACTTCTCTGCTGGTGCTCTTTAAAATTCTTAATTCTTAAATCAGAGATTGTCATTTTCATTTTACATTGAGAATGAAGATTATGTAGCCAGTCATGTACACAGTGAGGAATGAGAACTACTGAATTAAACATACAATCAGAGGAAATGGAAATATTTTGGAGAGAGAAAATGATTCATGTGGATGCTAGAAAGAATCAACAGTTACATGATTTAAAGAAAAGGGAGTGTGGAACAAGAAAGATAGGGAGAGATAATACCGTAAGAACCTAAGTTAGGAAAAAACTTTTTTTCCTATAGAATTCTGAAAAACTATCTAGATATAATCACTGTTGATTGTCAGGACTTTAATTCATATCCTGCTTTGAATGGTATTCTCTTTCCTAAGATTATTTTTCAGCATCTACCTAAAACCAATTTTGATATAGTAAATGAAGTTGAGAATTTTTTTCCCCAGGATTTTCTCTTTAGGTATTTTTTCACTATTGACACAGTAGATAAATTTGAATACATGTTTGGGAGAGAAAGCAAAACAAAAGGAGAAAGACTTTATTTGTTCAATGATTGCAAAGTAGACTTTTCAATCATCAGGATTCTGTTTCTAATAATTTAGTGCAACAATTTGAGTTTGGAGTTTCTTGGGTCTTAGGAGGACCCAACATTAGCCATCCTCTAGCTCTACTTATGGTTTGTTTTTTTTTTCCCCAAAAAGTGCAGAAATCAGCTGATGGAAACATGGATTAGAACCGGAGCTGAATACTAAGTGGCTTTTTACCCTCCTCACACCAGAAAGTGGATCAGGTATTAGCTAGCCCTTCAGCATTCCTGAATATGCATGTAAAACACTCACAAGAGAAAGTCCTTGTGCAATGAGGATTATCCACCAAGGATCAGTAGTAGTTAGTACCATGTATCTACTGACGGTTCTTTTTACATAATGAATGGTGAGTTTAGCTTTCAGCCACAGCCCTCTGTAATTAACAAAATCAACAAATGCTTATTTAAAAAGTATCATTTAAAAGAAAATACCCTGATTTAAGACAGAGTTGTTCCTTCTAAGGACCTTTTAATCTAGTCGAAAATAGAAAACTTGCATAGAAAAATATAAATAATAATACAGTGCCTGAGGAATAAATTGTATAGATAAGAGAGCCATTAGGTGCCAGCAAAAGGAAAGTAAAAATATTTCAAGGTAGTTAGATAAATCATCCTAGAGAAAAAGCCACTAGAAAAATGGATTGTAGAATGGGAACACATTAGATAAATGGGGAAAGAATAAAAATTGTGCAGGTAAGAGAAATGAAATGAGAAAAGGTACACAGAAGAATTTCCTGGCACATGGCCTGAAGAGTAGGAATGGTGGTTCACAGGAGAAGATGTTTATAAACATGTTTAAAAAAGCTTGGAGAAATCAGTAAATATGATCACCGTTCCTATTTAAATTATGAATTACTTTGTACCCATTAGAAATTATCATATACAGGTAATATTATGTTGGGGACTGTGTTAAATATTTTACCCATTTTTACATCTAATACAAACTTCAAGTTGCATTTCATTATGATTATCTTAATTATAAAGTTAAGGTAACTTATTCAAGGTAAATCATCTGACAAATGGCAGGCTCAGAATTCAAACCTAGATTTTCTAACTTCCATTTGTCCCTTCAGTGTGCAGAAAAGTCCCTTTTTCAGTAAGATATTAAATTCAGACATTGTGTCAGTTACTTATAGAAAAGGTCAGCGCTTCTGCCAATTTTTGGTAGGGTAGGCAGTTCATGGATTTATATATGGATGTAAATTCCTTCATAGATATCAGTGAGGGCTTCAAAGTTGTTATGATTTATCTTGCTATTGTGTATAGTATTTTATTCTTGAAAATTATCCCACAAGTTTTACTTTTCAGAAAATTATGCAATTAAAAATATTTGAAAATTCTTCATCATTGCATCCCTTTGAGATATCCACAATACATATGAAGTTACTAAAGAGTCAGTGTTAAAAAAATGAATTTGGCTTAACCCAGTATTTTCTAGAATCTACTTAACCACAGAATAGTTGCAGGGTGTGCCTGTATCACACACTTATCCGAACTATGGAGCACAGTGAAGTTCTGATGTAACCAATTAATAGACAGGGATGCTATTGCTACAGGGCAGAGAAAGCACATGCTGTATTTTGAAAGCAGGGTTTCATTTCTGAGTATCATATTTGCCAACAATTTCAAATATAAAAGTTCAAAGGAGAAAATATAAATTAGATTTCTTTTAAGAACATAGATCTGTGAAAAAATATTTGATGAGCTTTGAATGCAGTATAAAATATTCTTCATTTCATATGAAATGCTTTCTAAACAGCTCTGTGGCAAGCAGCTATGTGTGCTTTCCTATTAGTTCTCAGATGAAGTGGTAAAATCCTTTTGTTTATTTGTTTGACCTAACAAGGTGATGAAAATAAATTCACAAGTCACTTTTTTTTTTAACTCAATTACTGCGTGGAACTAAAGCTAAGAGATCTAAGAACATAAAATTTATAGGATTCGAGTTAATAATATTCATACTTGTTTAGTTGTCTAATGACATAAATTCCTTATGAATGATACACCTAATAAAATACATTGATTTATAAATGGATGAGGACCTGGGGATTCATCTATTATTCTGGATTTCTAGGCAAAAAGCTCTCACTTTAGTGGTGCCAGTAGAGCAAAATACAGATGTATTTTCTGCCAGGCAAAGAGGCCTGTGCTTTCCTTTTTGAGTCATTGTGCTGGGGTTAATTGGAGTCATGATGTAGTCTAACATTAATAGTACCAGTTAAATCTCAAACACAGAGAGGCAATTAGGAATCAATGTCAAATAATCAAGATGTGATTGAAAGTACAGAGATCAGGACTTGAAAATCAGATATTGATCAGAAAGTGAAGATAGGTTGGAAGTACCTGACATAATTTATGGCTTAGTGGTCGTGAAAGTCTCATAATTGTCATCCATTACTTTTCAATATGGATAAGGGACTCTTGAGCCTGACTCAAACTCTCAATCTCCCTGGGAAGCCTTCATTTATAATTCTTTGTCAAAGCAAACAGAATGCAATGGGTTTATGACAACATCAAGAGAAGTTTGAAGAAAGGAAAAAATGTGCAGTGGTGTAAGTTCACTAAAACACACACATGCTCCCTAAAGAACAGTATCAGCAATATTCATAATGCCAACCACCATATATTTTGATAACTTCAGATATCATCTCCAGCTGTAAAATTACATGTCTGACTGCCAACCAGATAAATATACCATAGAAAAATTAAATGGAATATGCTCTATATTAAATTCATCTTGTATCATCCCAATTCTGGTTTTTTACATCAATTCTTTTCCCAGCCGTGTTTACCAAATATTAAAAAAAAATACCAAGTCTTTCTAACCTCTAATTTTTTCTAAAACTCCAGTTTTCAAACTGTTACTAGATATCCCCCATTCTCCACCCTATATACTTTGTGAATCCCCCACACCCTTTGGATAAGGCCATGGTTTGGACCTTTCAGATCTCACTCTTGCAATACTCTCGTGTCTGGTCTCACCAAATCCTGTCTCATGAACCACATACAATTCTATCGCTAATACTAAGGTTTTTAAATCCCAATTGATCATATTGTTTATACACTGAATATCCTTCAAAATGTTCCCATTGTGAATGGTATAACCTAAGTACTTTCACGAGACTACAAAGACCTTCTCCTCTGCTGTCCCTGCCTGCTCACCGTCTCCAATCACTTCTCTGCCACGCTCCCTGTGCCCCATCAGTAGTAGACTGCTTATAACTATCCATACACTCTAAAGTCTTTCACATATCTGTGCCTTCAAACATACTTTTCCCACTGTCTGAAATATCTTGTATTCCTTCTTCACCTAATAGATTCTTACTCTTAAACCAAACACAGCTGAAGGATTCGTGGAAAGCAGACACTGACTTCCCCTATCCTAACTTCTTACCAAAGTAGTTCTGAGGCTATAGAGATGTATAAAAACTCCAAACAGTAAAAGGAACAGAAACAGAGTCTCGCTGAAAGTTGTGGGCATGGAATTCAGATATGTGCAGAAAATCATCTGCAAAAGATAAGTGGTAGGTTGTAGGCAATGCTGTGAAAACATTGGGGCCAGAACATGAACATGTCATCAAAAAGGGCTTCATTCTACTAAAGCAATAAAGCATGTTTCGGACTGCTCTTGGGAATAGTTGTATAAGCAGAGTGAGAAGAAAGGCTGGCTGTAGGTGATGAAGTCTGTAAAAAAAGAATGGATTCTTGGAAGGGAAAACTGTAGATCCCAAATTCACTCTATTTTCTTCTTGAGATAAAGGTGGTACCACTGTCCCACTATTGCCATAGTGTGTTTTTTTGTTTGTTTGTTTTGTTTTTCTTTTTATTAAATTTATTGGGTGACACTCATTAAAACAATGTACAGGTTTCAGGCACACAATCCACACCACATCATCTGTACACTGTACTGTGTGTTCACCACCCCAAGTCAAGTCTTCATCTGTCACCATGTATCCCCCCTTCACCTTCCTCTACATCCTACCTCTTCCTCCACCTCCTACCACTTCCCCCTCCCCACCGTAATCACTACCCTGTTGTCCATGGAAAACATACACTCTTCATTAAAAAAGAAAAAGAAGGAAAGAAAAAAGAAAAATGTACTGATTGGCACCAGTCAAGTAAAGGGCTTAAGAATAGTGAAGTTAACATTCAAAATGACCATGAACACTAAACACAGTAAAACTAAGTTAAGTTTAATTTTCTCTCAACACAGTTTTAAAAAAAGTATAAATTTAAAAAAAAGGATTTTCAGAAAGAACATTTTTAAGGGTATCACCTAAAGATTATTATATGAATTTCAAAGCCTACTATGGATTTGGGAGATGGAGGTTCTGCTTACCACCAGAGGACTCTGCTAACCAGTAAGGTGTAATACCGTATTTTTAAATTTAAAAAAAAAAGTGTCTTCAAAGGACTTTTTGAAGAAAAACTTAGTCTTATGTGAATTTATCATTAAATAATTGAAAAATAAATAAATGAGGCACAAATAATAAAAGGTTAGAACATAGGCAACCAAAAATACAAGAAAAGCAGGAGGATAATAAAAAGGAAATAGAAAAAATAAGTAGAAAATAAGAAAAAAGAAAAAGGCAAATTACAAATATGTTTTTTAGTAAAAGCAACAATAATGCAGTAAGATTTCTTAGTTAACCAGACCTTTAAAACAAGAGCCAAAATTTATTTATTTTTTAAAGATTTTATTTATTTATTTATTTATTTATTTATTTATTTATTTATTTATAGAGAGGGGAAAGGAGAAAGAGAAAATGGAGAGAAGCACTGATGTGAGAGAGAGACATCAATCAGCTGCCTCTCAAAGGCTCCCAACCTGGAACCTGGCCCACAACCCAGGCATGTGCCATGGCCCAAGCTGAACCAGCGACCTTTTGGTTTGCAAGCCAATGCTGAACCCACTGAGCCACACTAGCCAGGGTGAGAAAAAATTTAAAAGCACAAATTTTACATTGGAAAGGGACTCAATAGACAGAGATTGTAATTTTCATATGATGAATTTATGTGAAAATCTGTGTTAATATGTTAGAATACCTTGATATGTAGCAATGCAAAATACAAAATGGACTCAAACAGAAGTAATAAAATGAATAGGTCAATAACCATAAAATAAATTATAATAGTTATTAAAGAAATCTTCCAGATAAATTCTAAATACCGTGGATTTTTAATTTTTAACCTAATATAAAACAAATAAATCCATGATACGAAGACTGCTTTAGGGAATAATAAATGCTGTGAAACCAGTTCCCCTCTTTTTAAATACAGTTAGCATAACACTGACATAAAAAGCTAACAAAATGGTTAAATACTGTTACTAAAGAACAGCCTCCATCAAATATACCTAAAAACAATAGAGCAAACAAAAAACACAGTAGCCCATTGAACAATTTTTCATCCATAACCAATATTAGCTTATCTCTGAAATACAGGTATTTTTACTATTCAGAAGTTGAATAATACATTCATCAGAAGAGTAAGTACAACTAGAAAATTAATGAAAATCTCTATTTATGACTGATGCATTCAATAATATTTAGTGCCCCTTCTTGAAATATATAATTGCTGAAAAACTAGAAATAAAGTCTTTTGTGAATAAATTTACTTTTATAGTTAATAATGAGAAAAGAAAATAATATTAAAAAAAGAAAATAGGCTCAGAGAATGAATCTCTCACCAAATGCAAATAAAAATAAGACAGATATAAGCAATTAAAATTAGTAAAGGAAGAGATAAAATTATAGCTACATAAAAGATGCATGATTAAATATTTAAACAACCAAAGACAATTAATTATATACCTTTTAAAAAGAGATATAATTTCATATGACTTAAGATAAAGAAAGCATTCAAAAACAAAGTATTTTCATTTTTTATAACATGAAAACATTGTGTGAATTTATAATGAAGGCCCACAAATGTTGCATTAGAAGATGATCAGCAAGTGGTCCCCTAAGCTCTATTTGGTGGGCATGCTAAAGGAATTATGCTATATGGTCTCCTTTTAACTTTATAATATTCTGTTTTCACTGTTTTTGCATTTTTTCCTCTGAATCTTCAATGCACATTTTATTAGAAAGTTAGAGAGGGAATACCTTATAATCTTAATGAGATTAATCCCCATTATGGACATCTAGTAAAGTACTTTGATTATAGATTTTCAGACAGTTCTAATTATTTGAACTATAAAACTAATACCAGAATTAATAAAATGGAGCACCATTACTGAAACAGTAGGTTAAGGATAAGAAACAGAATGCACGTTTAAACAGAAAACGAGGCTCTTAATGAAGGAAAATGCTCTATTTTGTTCCTTCAGCCTCTGTTTTCCTTTAGAACTGACTGGGGAACATCATAAATGGCTGCATCTATAGTAATGGTCCCTCCCTTTTCTCCTGCCTGACAGTGGGCATGGGGGCGCCAGGCCCTCTGCCGACTTGAGGAGTTGAGCCATGGTCAAAGCTTCCAGACAGAATGAAGAACTAACATCTCCTGTCCTAACTTTAAACAGTGTGCATTTTTTTCCTTCTGGTTGTTCTTATGTTTAGCCCAAATTGCTTCAGATATAAACTTATTTTTGATTATTTAAGAATATTTCATGGAAATATTTATTATGATGGTAAGAAATAATAGAGACTTTCAGAGCTTTATTTATCATTAGAGAGCTTTGGGTTAATGCATACAAAAATGTGAATTTTTATTTTTAAAAGATAATTTAAAAAGGAATTCTGTATTTATCAATATTGTGAAGAATATATACTTAAGTGCTAATTTAGTTGTGTTTTTAAATTCTTTCAAAAATTTCAGAAATAAATACTGTTACGTTATACTATGTGATTCATTTATAAGGTGTGTGTTTGTATTAATTTAAATGGTAATTTTTAAAAACCTGATGAGACGTAACATGAACACAGTGTCCTTAACATTTGTAAGTATTACTGACTATTTGGTTTTACATATTCTTATACTATCCAAGGCCTGTAGATAATTTTAAGCTTGTAATTTCACTTCTATTAATAGATACCACCTCTGGTCTAAACTACATTTTAGTCATTCTAAAATGGCCTTGTTTTCTTTTTCTTAGCTAAATTATGAAAACTTCGTAAATGTATATAGTACACTTTGATCTTAAAAATGAAAAGGGATTATTTAAATGAATTAGTTAATAATTCTAAATACTAGTATTCTATCACATGTTAATGATTCCTACTACTCTAAATGCTGCTGGGCAATACACAGAAACATAACTAGACAGGTGAAAAGAAAAACCCTTCAATTCAATTCATAGTCACAAGAAATGACCAACAAGAGCGATCAGGACAGATAAGCAGAAATAAGAATAACGCAGCTGATTGTTATTACTCCATCTGCAGCATCCGCCATTTGTGCTTTACTGCTGTAGAGCTAAGAAAGGTCCTGCCATTAGTTTCTGAGTCCTTGTCTTTCAGCTTCCTTCTATTTACCGGCTCTTAAACTCTGAATTCTGCCATCCTGAATTAGCATTCCTGTCAGAAGCCTATGGTGCACTCCAGGTTATCACAATTGGGAGTGAGAATCCCAGGAAGAAAGACTGAAAAAACCTAGCAGCTACCATCAGAACAACTTAATGTCTTCAGGAAAAGGCAATTCTAAGGATGACTGGTTTGTTAGAAACAATTAGTGAAAGAAGCTCCACATGGGCTCATACATTGTTCTCTTGTTTGAACAACAACCAACCTCATTTCGATATCTCAAGACATTATTAAAAAGGCACTTTCACTTAAACTTTCTGGATAGAAAATGAATAACTATCGTAACGTGAGCCTTGCCTTTTAAGCAACAACAAAATACTACAGCAGGCCTGGAGAGCAGGGTTTTAACTTTTTTTTTAATTTTTAAAATTACTTTATTGTTTTTCAATTACAGTTGTCTTAATAAGCCATATGTATTATTTACCATTTATTTTTAAAAAATCAAGTGCATTTAGAAGCAATCTACAATGTTTCTTCTTTTTTTCCCTTTCTTTTATTTTATGTTGCAAGCCCATGAAACAAAGAAATTCCTTTTAATGACTGATTCACACACATACACGCAAACCCTTTACCACATACTTCAGGCACAATCACCACATTCTTAGCTGTTGCAAATTGTGTTTAACTCCTTTCAGAAGAATAATTTTATAGAATTTACAAAATATTTTTAAAAATCTAAGTCTTTATTGTCCATAATTATCATTCCAAGAAGAGATTTTGTTTTTACTTTGTATTTATAGAAAATCTGCTGGGACTTTAGAAACTGAGAAAATCTTCTTTCTCCCTGAAATGTAACATTTTGTCACCTGAAATTGTAGGGAATCCTATATAATATGTAAATATTAACTTTCAAAAACAAAGGCTAGAGCTTTGCTAGTTGTTCTGTTCACCAGCATTTTAGGAAAGTTCTGATATCAGAGCAATATGGGTTTAAAGGAAGATTTGGCTCACTGATTATTTTTCATTGTGTTGTAAAAATTCCTATTTTATTAAAAACTGGTATGCTATTACATGTCCCCATTGACTGAATTATCAGCTCAGATTGGAGATCTTGATTGTTACTCTCTTGCTTCTGGAATTTGTATTTTGGCTATTAAATATTTCATTAGCTTAATTCACAAGTGAATGAGGAAAGATGGGGAAAAATAATGAAGCTCAAATCAATCAAATGTGTCATTTCACTGTCTTCCAGTAAAAGGTTTGATGGGAAAGGAAACTGCACCTATTAGCTAATCTCCAAACTGCATTTCACTGCTGAATCTAATTTATTATCCCCTTACATGAATAATCAAGATCTGACCGTATGAAAGTGACTGCCAACATCTCCATTCAACATAACTAACAGGGCCTGTTATCTCCCTTCCCAACATCCCTATCCTGTTCTGTGGTGATGAACATTCTTGCCTCCTAGGCTTCTACTCTGAAAGTCATCATTCACATTTCTCAATTGTGTTTGCCCCACATCTAATTCATCTCCAAGAAATCTCATACCTGATTTCTCAAGGTTGCCATCTCTTTCCTCTTTCCAATAGGTACAATGCCCTTCAAATTAGACTCCATAAATTTCCCATTCAGTAGAGCCCATGAATAAATCTTATCTCACCTGTTCAACATGTTCCTTGACTCAGTTTTTAAAACTCTCTTAGAATAATCCTTTATTTTTTCATTTTGGTGTCTGAATTGAGAATATGAGGTGAAAGAGATTGAGGTGTCTAAAAAAACAAGCTTCTGGGTTCATTGAATAGAAAAGTACTAGAATCATAAACAGAGTGTGAAAATACAGGAAATAGCTTCAAATACATTTGAAACAGATGTGGTAAGGCCTGAATTGAAGGAGGTTAGATGTAGATTGAATTTGCTACTGGACAGACAGGCAGTTAATTGTCTATAATCAATTCCCAATTTACATATGAATCTCAGATTAAGATCATAGCTGAAATTTAGATTGTATAATTTTACATGGTACTAGTCTGATAACAGCTTTAAAAATGGGACAGGTGAACAAAATTAAATTTCTATGTAGTTCACTGTGCTTAAGTTGAGCCAAAATTTTACATTTCTCTATTCATTCTTCTACACCAAACTTAATATATTGCTCATGACAAGATAATTTTATCAAAATTATAGTATTGACAATATCGGCAATAATAAAGAATATAGTGACAAAATGAAAACACTTAATGTTTATTATGGTTCCATGTTGTAATTAGACTTAATAAAGAAGGATGAAGGAAGTGGTGGGTGAGTGTGTGTGCATGTGATT
Organism: Desmodus rotundus; assembly: GCF_022682495.2. Classification (NCBI taxonomy): domain Eukaryota; kingdom Metazoa; phylum Chordata; class Mammalia; order Chiroptera; family Phyllostomidae; genus Desmodus; species Desmodus rotundus. The sequence goes on along the minus strand of NC_071397.1, from coordinate 56,066,451 downwards.
ATGTGATGAAAAATAAGGTTCTTGGCACGTATAAAGCCTTTAAAAATCGAGACCCTGGGATTTTAAAAAGTGTGCCTAATTTCATATTAAAACATACAACTTTTTTCTTAGTGGTGTTAACACCAATAGTTTTACGTTTACCTAGCTAATTTGGATGTCTAAGAAAACATGAGAAGTCATTAGAAATAAAATACATTATACTTTATGGGCAATTAGAGCAAGAATGACAGGGACGAATGTAGTGCCAGCATAATCCCAGAAAGGGGAGAAAACTATGGTGCGAAAGGCCTGATGGTCTTTGAACGAGCTTGTTGCAGGAAGGGGGAATGAGGAGACTGATTTTGAGTGAGATGCTCTTGTCTCACATGTTAACATTTAAGTAGTACTTATACATACAAGTACTCAGAAATGTTGTAGGGGTTGCTAAGAAAGAAAATCGTTTTTCTTTGTGAAGCTGCAGTGTCGTTTCCAAGCCCAAATGCTAACAGCTTTCTAAGGAGAACTCAGTGCTTCTCAGTCCTTTTGTGACAATGGAAAGAGAAGAATCAGAGGGAAACTTATTGCAATGGCTGATTTGAAGCCCTAGAAATCTGCTTTTGTTGATATTGTGGAAGAGGCTGCTGAACCATTTAGGAAATGATTTGGTCACTTCTGATTTTTGTCCTGTGATTCTTTCCATTGTCCTTGTGAGTTTGCTCTCAGTCAAGCCTCCTGTAGCTGTGGGCTACCGACAATAAACCTTGCAAGCCGAAGCAAGTAAACTTACTACTGAAATGCATAGCCTGCCAGGCAGTGCTAGGAAAATACAAAATAAGACTAAGTTACCTATGTAAGCACATTTGTTAAATTCGTTGAGTAACCGAGGAGTGAGAATCTCCTACAGAGTAAGCGATTTTTCTAAAAAAAAGTAAACAAATTTATAGTAATTTGCACACTAAAGTGCTACTAGTTGTCAGCAGAAAAAAATATGTATAGTGACATTTAAGTGCATGTAATCTTCAGGTGGACAAAAAACAATTATTACAAAAGCAGCAGCAAAGTGAGAGGCACTCAACATAGTTAGACAAGTCTGAAAAATCTATTGAAAACCAAGAACACAGAGGGAAAACAGGCATTCCCTGCATGAATTTCAGTAAGTATTCAGTCACCAGACAATGCCTCAGGCTAGTGGACTCATTCTAAGGACTACAGGATAAGATTAGAAACTGAACACGCAGCACACATCGTTCCTCAAAGGCTGTCTATATCTCACTCAGAATTAGTATTTTCGTTATTCTTTTGGCAATATGGACTGAAAAATCCCTATGCAGTACATGAAATCATCATAAATGAAAACATGTTTCTAAGGTTGATATCTTTAGTTCTGTTAAATAGCAATAAACACAAGAAGCAAGGGATTTTTAACAATTGAACTTGCAATATAAGGAATATTAAAGGGCATATGTCGACCTGAGGTTTAGGTCTACCCTGCAGGTGAAGTTACAAATATTTCCAAATTGTATGATATCATAAATCTTAATTCAAAACTAAAACATATAAGCATTTAAAAATTATTTAGGGCATTCTAAAATGAAATCATTCCATAGATTTCTATGACTCTATATCACCCAGACACTACATTGGGTATAGGTTGTTGTTGAAGGGGATGACATAATGCCCAATACTATTTAGAGTGCCCATAAAAATCTGACATTAGCCCTGGTTGGTGTGGCTTAGTGGATTGAGCACAGGCCTTCAAACTAAAGGGTTGATGGTTTGATTCACAGTCAGGGCAGATGCCTGGTTTGCCAGCCAGGTCCCCATTAGGGGACGCGTGAGAGGCAACCACACATTGATGTTTCTCTCCCTCTCTTGCTCCCTTTCCCTCTCTCTAAAAATAAATAAATAAAATATTTTTTAAAAAATCTGAGATCATGAAGAGGCTGAAAGAAAACTCAGTGTAAAATTGGGAGAGAAGAGAAATAAGAGGCCCAAGACATTGACACAAGAGTAGCCAAAACCTTGCCTTTGAAGATGGGTATGTTTATATATTTGAGAACACACAGTGTCATCATTACAGTGCTTTAACATATGTGAGATTTATGAATGAGAAACATTGCTGTAGGTGGATAATTCCCAATCAAGATGATACTTTGGTCATAAATTATAGTTGCTCAATTTTTCCATGGTGGGCCACCAGAACTTTCATCTTAGAGTATCGGTGCTCAAGTTGGCTATACAGATTGGTTGAAACTCACTACTCTATCTTCTTGCTGTGTGACCATAAGTACTTTACATGGGCATTCTGGACATCAGTTTTCTCACCTGTAAAATAGTATTAATAATGGTACCTACCTCAAAAGGTTATTATGATAATTAAATTAGTAAACCATGAATAGTGCTTTGAACAATGTCTAGCAGATAGTAGGCATGCAAAAGAATGTCTGCTCTTTTTTGCTGTTGTTGTTATAGTCCATACTCACAAAATTAAATTTGATGAAGCAGGTCAAAGCACTAGTCCCAGACATGGTGTTCTTTCAATTTTGAAAGTCTTCCAAGATATTTCCTACTTTAGAGACCTTATATATGCTGTTCTCTCTGCCAAGAATACTCCTTTACTCTTTCTTTACCTTGCTAATTCCTTCTCAGTCTTCAAGTCTCAGCTGTCTATTCTTCCACAGTAAGGACTAAACTAATTTTTCCTTCCACTCATGACCCCAATATAAGTTAGCATCATCCTATAAAAGGCATCTCTCCATTTTCTTTCTATTTTAACCTAATTACAGGGGTGTGTGTGCATGTGTAAATCTTTCCACAATCCTTGCCACTTTCTAAGCTCCATCAGAAAAAAGACCATGTCTATTTCATTCATCAATCAAATATGGCTTTTAGCACAATGCCTAGTATATCATGATCATTCAACATATATTGTTAAATAAAATAATAAATAAATATAAATAAAAATAAACACATGAATAAATTCATGAGAAATTAAGCTGATTATTATTGGCACACTGATAATGCTGTATTCTAGAATAGTTCATTTTTTAAAGACATTTTAAAAATATTACATAAAAAGCATAACTAAACTTCTCTTTGTAGACATGTCATTATTTACATCACATCCAGAATCTCCCCTGAGACCTTCCAAGAGAGAAAAGAACAAAATAATCATAACATAAATCAAATGATCATAACTTCATTATAATATCAATTAAATACCAATAAGTTACATTAAGCATAACACTTACATAAATAAGGTAAATGATCTCTTCAAATCTGTTCTCTTCTGGATTGAGGTTACTTTGTGGTCAGAGTATTCAGAAAAAAAATTAACTAAGTGATATGAAAACAAATAAAGTACCTTTTCTTTTGTATGTTGCTTATACAGAGTAATGAGCTGAACAGTTCTCAATCACTGCTATAGATCAGAATATTTCATGGAACTTAAAAAATATAAAGATGTCCAAGGTCCAAAGCCCAGAAATACTGTTTCAAAAAGTATTGAGTAAGTTTTGGAGAAACTTTTTAAAAGTTTCATGCCTGGCTCTGATAAGAAGCTAATATTAAATAGAACTTGTTTATTTTAGATACAAAATTGATTACTGTTGAGAAAAAGTCCGGATAGTTCTTATAAAACAACCCTGAGTAATTAAGCAAGATTGAAAAATTATGTGTACTCTTAATCACCTGCTTTGTTTGGACAAGAAGTTTTCAATAACCTAAGCACTTGAAAAATATTTAAATATAGTCATTTGGAAGTTGCTCAGTTCCTCTAATTTTCCATTTAATTAAATGTAATTTATTTAATTCAATTTGACAAATATTTATCGAGTGCTGACTGTGCCCAAGGCACTTTCCTGTGACATTATTATTTTTTTTTAAAAGTGTAAAATTTGATCATTGACCTTGTACAGATTCATGTCAAATGGACAGAGATATTTTCTAAAATTAAAAAAAGGTACATGGTAAGTGTCATGAGACAGTACTATGATACATAAAGTGTATTATCACACACCCATCCCCCACACACATACACACAGGTTAATGGAGCGATCGGACAGTTTCACAGAGTAGGTGTCATTTGAGATTGGTCTGGAAGAAGATATAGGATTTTCATGGGGAAACATAAAGACATGAGCAAATATTTAGTCATAAAATAAATGATGCATATGAAGGTTTGGCTAGATTGAAGAGAACAGAGAAAAGAGTGCGGAGTTGACTGCTATAGGCCACAGCTGTCCCCTGAACAGAGCTGTTTATAAGCATTGTAGAAGCATATACAATGTAAAAACAAGAGACATAGCCATACCCTCTTCTTACAAGGAATAGTCAGTGATGTCTAGGAAAAATATTGAGGACATGAAATAATTTAAAATAGCACTGATAAATACTACAATATCTTAGAAATAGAGAGAAACATACTATAGATGAAAGGAGAACTAACCCAATCATGGTGGTAGGCCAACTGGTATACCAGTCCAATTAAAACAGGATCCTGGAAGGGAGTAATGGGGAATGAGGATAGGAAGGCAGGAGAAGACAAGACTGTCTAAGGCTTTGAACACCAGGGGCAAAGTGCTGGGGCCTTTTTACGGTTTAGTGTGAATACACTAAAGATTTGTAAACAATAAAGCAGGAAAATGACAGAATTAGACTCTTAGGTGGACAGTGGAGTGCGGTGCTACAGGAGAATGCTGTTGGCAGAAGGGACAGCTACATGGTTACTGCAATAGTTTTAGCAGGGAGTGATGAGATCCAGGGCATACTGGCAGGAAAAGGATGCACTATCACCCTGTAAGAACATTGCAACTGAAGAATAGGGCTGATGGATTGGTGGGTCTGAGAGCTACCTTTGTAAAGAGAGGGAAATAAAAAAAATTAAGTGAAAGAACATAGGATGTTTGGATATGATACATAAGGAGAAAGTATTCACTGAGGTTCTTGGCAAGAAAGTGATTTCAAGAAACCTCATTAACTTCCATCACAGACATTTCATGATTAGCAGCTTTGTTTCATTATCAAGAGTATTTAACCCAAACTATTTTATTTAGACATGTCTAGGGATCTGGCATCCCTTGTTGTTACTAAAAGGACAAGATTATAAATTCCTCCTAGCTTGATTACCCACCATAAATCAAAGAAATTATATAAATGCCAAAAGTATGTGGCTGTTTGTTCTGGACATTAATCTATGTTCTTATTGATTATCTAGAGAGATGTAATAACTACCATTGACAAGCTTATTCTGTAGGTAAAATTACCTTTTAAGTATTATAAGAGCTCCTTGCTTATCCTAAAATTAAAATTCCCATTTGTAAATGGCATACTAGGCATAAGTAAACATTATTATGTGACCTAACAAAGCTTTATCATTACAAGAGAGGAAAAATATCTAGGTTATCAGTACTAATTTAATTCTGTTGGTGGTAAAAATATTGACAGCTTAAAAAACACTTATCACTTCATTACATTAGGGAGGTTGGAAAAGTAAAAGTGATTCTTCATAATAAAAATGATTAAATTGAAAACAAGATTTAAATTTTTGTAGAAAAAGCCTAAAAAATAGATGACATGCCCTCTGGAAGGTATTTGCAGGAAATGAAATCAGAAGCAAAGTTTTCATGCAGTTTCTAACACAACTATATCTATACAATTGCATGTCCATATATTTTTACATCTTAACATTGGCAATTCTTCAACAGTAATTTTGGAGAAATGTAAAGATTTCCAGTAATATATGAAGCTATATTATTAATCAGCCTAAACAGCCCGAACATTAACATAATGTACATCATTGAAGAATAAGAAAACTGTGACTAAATTAACATTGACTCATTCGTTATATAGTAATTGCTGAATAACTGTAAAATACATTACATTCTGTCCATTACTGTTTCAGTTATAATGTTGTTTTTTATATGCCCCATGTTTATCTATATTTGATCGAAGAAGAATGGAAAAACAAGTACTCACTAGAATGGTGGTGACAACCAAAGACCGATTAGATAAGGAGTCTGTGATGTTGGCTGGCTTTCCCTTCTGACTTTCTGTCATGTTCAGGCCACTGGCTGGATCCCAAGTTCCAATCTATAAAAGAGCATATTGTCTTTGTAAATTGTCCATCAGGCACCTGGAGAAGAGCACTGCCAGAGAAAAGGTAAGACTGCTAGCCCTTCTTATTCACCCCTGCTGCATTATCCGCTGTCGTTAGAAGAAAGGCTGCTGTTTTAAGCATGATTCACTGCTCTGTGAAGTGTATCCAGTGAACGGTGACATTAAGGAACAAAATGATCCAGTGCACTTCTACAGTCAGCGTGGGGCTTAATTTTCCATTCAAACCTTCATTCACCAAGATAAACCACATTTGATGACACCTCGATAGCTGGCTAGAAACTTATTAATAGTGCATATCTTTTTACTGTAATGGATCTATTTCATTCTCTCACTATAAAGATAATGTGCTATATTACATGAATAAAGTTTAAAGACAGGGCAAAACCTGGGGATCCAGGGTAAATTAATCAGTAAAAGCAGGTTTAAGAGAGGCATTAATTGGTATTCTGCATAAGTCCCAGTAGGGCAAAAACATACCTAGAATTACCATTGGAGCTTTGAAAAATATACCTTTGCAGCTTTTAAAATATTCAGAGAAAAGGAGATTACATTACAATCTCATCTATTTAACTTATTCCAATAATTCCACCTTTATACCATGTAATATATATTTAATTTAACTAATACACTCTGATAGATTAGGGCATATACACTCAGGGGTCAGACATTGTATACCCACTGAACACAGCCTATGGAAAGGCACAGACATGCCTCTGGGGGACACATATAAGCACAGGATGCCACTAAGTGTGTAGATTGGATGGTGGTTTGCATGCACTTCACCATTGCACCATCATATAACAATGGCCATCACTAAAGAAAAAAAAGGAGGCAACCAAAGATGAAAAGTCAGACATTGTAGTAGTTCTTTTTCCCACCCTCTTAAACCTGAAGTCATCTGAAGTAAATATATATATACATACACACACACATATATATGTAGTTACTTCAATATAGCAGGTAATATTTACTCTAAATATACTAACAAGGGTCTCATCAGAATAACCTTTTCCAAATTTAATACTATGGTCATTTTACTTTCTTTATATTTCATTATATTTACTTTTTAAATCATATTTTCATTTGCCTAGTTTTCCTATAACCTTTCAAGATATTTAATTAGAAAATCACAAAAGTGGAATAAGAATAATAGGTATATCATTCTAATACTTGTGTGTAAGTGCAAAACCTAGTATATTTTTTCAAGAATGTATTCAACTATACTAGGTACTCAATATAAATGTTTTTAGTGATGTCTAAAACAATCTCTTGCCATATAGTCTCATTCCAGTTACTTTTGTTCTTACCATTAAAAACTGCATTTCTGACATTTGGATCAAGAAAGAAAAAAGTCAAATAATACACTGAGAAAAAATATTAATTCAGTATTCTTTCCAAAGTAAATTACCTACAGGCCAATTAACTGTTTACCTTAGACTGTAACTACCATAATGTCATAAAGACATTTAGGTCAGTAATGAAAGGCATTTGAGGGCCAGACTTGGTAATGTGAATGTTGAAGTGGAAAGCCATAAGCCAAGAGAATTTCTAAGCAAGAGTATGCAGTTTTAAAATCTCACAGAATCACAAGACAGAATACTAAGTAGGGGCCACATTTGGACCCTGTTCTGCTCACAGAGCTGTGTGCCTTTGGGTTGCATGTTCCCAGAGCAGGTGCTTTTTCAAGTTCCCAGCAAGGCATCACCAGAGCTAGGAGAGGGCCTGCTGTGGGCTTGGGTGAGGAAGGACACCAGGGATGTAAAAGCTGGCATGCCTGCTGGCCTGCTTAAAGTGCTTCAAATTCAAACCCATCAAAAACGCTCTGTTGGCTAAACAAGACATCTGCAGATCATGTTTTGCAGTGACGGACACTTTTCTGTCCCTGGTCTGTAATTAACATCTATGATGCATTTGCTTCCTTGGATTTTTTTCTCCCACCATGACTAAGTAGACAGATTTTTCACACACATTTCTATCAGCCAAAACACTGGCAACCATCATTTGTCCTCTGTCACCTGCCTAATGACACTATCAAGCTTAAGCAATAGATTTTCAACTTTCTTACCAAATCACTAATACAAAATACTGTCCATTTAACTTACTATTATCCTCCATGATATTTTTATATAAAAAATTCAGCTAAATGTTTACCCATGTAAACATAGCTAGTTTTATTCATTGTTAGTTGCTTTTCTAGTACTATTTGGATGGAGGGATTCTGGCTCATAATATGTGAATTTATAATTTCCTATAATCACAAACATTGGGTATTCTCTCTTGTAAAACCCAGGTTTCTAAGTAGAATGTTAAGAAGTTTCAAAAATTTCAGTGGCATGAAATTTTAAATCAAATAAAAATGTGTATTATTTTTAGATTTTTAGTCCTAAAACTGTGTGATTCAAAACTTCCTATTGAGTGAGGAAGTTGTCATCAGTGGGTTTTTGCTTTGTTTTGTTTTAATTGCAAGAACCATGTACTAAGTCAAAATATTCTAATTTCTTTTCATCTATTTTCAGAACCACAATTTTTCATTGTGATTTAATAAAGTATCTTCAGTACTTTTTCAGTTTTAAAGTGGAATAAAAATATCTGAACACTCTTAAACTCAGAGATGTTTTAAGTAGAGTGAATATATATCTTGGTTTACTTGGATATTTCAAGTTTAAAATTGCTTTCTTAGTATAAATACTAATAACATCTGATTGTACAATTTAAAAAGTCATAGTTTGGATAACAAATTATAATATAATGTATCCCAATTATAAGGACAAACTAGATAATATAAAATTGCTTCAAAAACCATAAAGAATATGGAATTATTCATTGTTTAATCTTATTTTATGTCCTGAATGGTTCTTAAAATAAATTTGTTCTTCTTCATAAAAAAGTATGTTTATTGTGAATTACAAAATATACAAGATATATAAAAGAGAACATCAGTTTAAACTTGGAACCTATGCACATACCCAAGTCAATCATTGCTAAAGCTTTAATTAATGCATGTGTGTTCCTTGCATAATCTGCATCATAGCCTTGTAATTGATGGCCCAGACTCTGGAGGGGGAATCAGACTGCCTCAATCCCATTACCATCAGTTCACTTGGGCGTATTACTTCTTTGTGCCTCAATTTCCTCATCTATAAATGAGAAAAATATTATCTACCCCATGGGGGTATTAGAATGATTAAATTTAAAAAATCAATACAATGTATTTATAAGCTATAATTACTACATCAATATCCATCTAGTGCACTATTATGAGCATTTCATCTGGCATTAAAATTAATGAATTCATAATTTTAATGATTATATAAAATGAACATCATATGAATGTAATATGCTTCTATCTGCAGATTTGAAAATAATTTTGCTGCATTTCTATATAAAGTAAACTTGGCTAAATGAAGACATATTGTCTCTTGGCCTTCTTTCAGAGCTCTGTTAAGTCTTACACATTTTTGTTAATGTTTAATATTGCTAAAAAGACTGAGAACAGCCTAACATTTGTTCTTTTATTGGTACATATTTTTCTTGAAAGCTTCTAGCATTCTCTATAGAAAAGTATTGATAGAGATTCTTCTTTTATTATATTTGCCATAAACATAATTCATTTCTCAATTTTCTGAAGGTGGATTTTATTGTAGTTATAATTTTCCTGAATTATTCACATTGTCATGTCTTCAATAAATCTCATAATCTTTACATGGAATATTTTTCCCCATTTCATTACCCTTCAACTTGTGTCTTGATGGCCGTTTTGAAATTCGGGAAAAGCAGTCCCTTCTTCTGTGTAGGAATGGACAGAATAATTTATGTGTGCCCCCAACACAAAAGTATCATATTACACTATAATTGTAATCCTTTTCTTACCTCTGTCTAGTTAAAACTTAAATCCCATGAGAGTAGAGACTGGCTTCCTCCTCCTTTTATCCCAAGGCCTTTGAATATAGGATATAATATGGGCTTTATAAGCGAAGTACCGAAATATATTTGTGGAACAAACAAATAGATGTATTTTCAACTCAGAAACACTACCCATATTTTGCTTTGACTTAGAATTATATTTTATTTCATTTTTCTTATTTTCCTGGGTTAGACTATAAATACCTTGAAAAGACAATAAATATCCAATGAATATTAATTGAATGAATGAATGACTGAATTACTGCATAATAAAAACTTTCAGGGTTTCTTATTAGGTTATTAACTTCCCAAATCCATTTACTCATTCATTCTTTCCTTTGGCAAATATTGAATATACACATATACTATGTGTCTGTTCTTTTATATTTATGTTTTCTTTTCCATGTTATGTTATTCATGTTTTGTTCAAGCTCTATCTCAATATCATATTTAACTTTTCAGAGTATTATGCCACATATCTTTGCTGTTTATTTTCACTTTGCCTAAGGTATATTTTATAGTATGTTAAAATAAATATTTCATAACACATATAAATATTTTATGGTTTATTTTTTATATTTCTCAGGAATGTTTAAATTATTCAGATAATTTGGGTTGGTTACTGTTTTCTCTTTTTTATTTTTTGTGTAGAAAAACATTCATTTTCAGAATAATTTTAAAATTAAGTATCTAATTAATTAGTTGGTAATTTATTTATATTTGTTTTTGACAGATTTCTCAGTATAAACATCCTTTCTTTCACAACTCATATTACTTCTTGATGTCCAAAGAATATTTCTCTTTCCTTCTAAGCTACATAATTGCTCACCACCTTATCTGTAATTAGTACCTTATAGTTTCTTCTAAATGTGTATGTAAGCAATATCAATGGGACATGTTTCTTATTTTCTGTAAAATTGCAGTAATACTCTGTCTGATAAGTATACCAAATACTTTCAAAAGTAGGAACAAAGTAAACATTCCCAGATAGGTTTAAAAGTATTAGTTATAATTACAGTAAAGCTCATTTAAAATTAAGAAATTATTTCATATAAATTATGTATTAAAAATATTTGGCACAATAGAATCTCCCAAAATTCTATTTACACTGTATCATGGACATTTAATAAAAACATAGGCACAGATATTGGTGGATGAAAAAAAAAGCAGTGCAGTTTTTCATTATAGAAGAGTGTAAAAAAGAAGAATCTTCTGATTATATATTTTTTGACTTAATATCAGTCAAACATATTTGTCTTGAGCAAAGAGCGTAAGTGATACTTTTCCAAAGAAAGTCTGTGTAGTGATTTTGAGAGACCACACTGTACATTTTGTTTAAAAGAGTCTTAGCACAGTGTGAAGTCTTTATCATGAAGTTCACTTAAAACAAAATTGTGTCAATAATCTGTTGCCTATAACCACATGTCCCACACAGTGTCATTTTTCTTAAAGTATATTTACCATTCTTTTCGGAAGAAGGTGTTTACACGACAGTACCATTTGAAGGTATTAAGAAGTGGAAAGCATAAGAAAGGTATTAATATTAAATGCTAATTTATGTTTAGAAGGTAAATATTCCCTCCAGCTCACTAAATATACCCCAGTGGACTGTACGTTTTTCTATTCATCAGTGTGCCCATACTTTATGGATAATTTCCAAACTCAGGCTTCTCAAGCATATGTGTATATGAATAGTAGGAACAGAGTTTGTTCAACACAATAGTAATCTTGATAAGTGTCACAAGCAAATTAGGGATGTTTTTCCTCACTTACTTTACCCTTTCCAATGTTGAATTTTTAAATACAAAATAAAGACAATTACTTGCATTAATATCTAATAATAATACTGTCTAATAACAATAGCAATGTACATACTTCCATTGAGCTATTAACAGGAGATCATTTTAAAAAACTGGTACCTGATCACTCAAAGATAGCATGAAATATTTTATAGCAATGTCTATGGGCTGCCTGACATTTCAGAACAATCAGAGTAAGGAACAATTAATTGAGAACTGAGCCACCTTCGCACAGAAGTGATTTGGCCTGTGAGGATAACGCAAAGAACCGTGCAGCCAATCATCTTCCTACCTATCTATTCGCCCGTTTCCACGGGGTCTAGAACTTCACCATTTGGAAACTATTAAGCATTAATATAAGTCAATAACCATATCCCCAAAAGACATGACTAACCTAAACAAAAAATTTTCACCTTTAAGAATTTTATTAATATGTAGGAAAAGTCAACCCTAAACATAATTAAAGCATTGAAAGGCAGGTGATAATTTTAATGTTTTAAATAAAATTTTAATGAATGAATTAACTGTTCTCAAGCATAACGATGTGATAAAATTCAAAGGGAAAAAATGTAGTTCAGAGTTACTATGATATCAAACCACTGCATTACAATTCTGTTTAGTATATTTACATGTTTAATTCAAATTCAGTAGATGAAAGAAAAAGCTTCAATAGTTTTTATTCTCTGTTGGGTAAAAAAACAAAATTGTGTGCCCTCAAATAAGATAATACTATTGATTTCTAAACATAATCATCTGTAAATAGTTTTCTTAAATATTTTACCATCTGAAGGTTACAAGTGACAAGGCAAAATGGTAACTATAAACACACTAACACACAACCGAAATCTGTCAGTACAGTTGTGAGACAAGGAATATAATAATTTCTATCTAATAGTTTTGCAAATTAATTGGTTAACATCTCCAAAGAAAGACACTAGGCTTGGGTCCAGCCCAGGATGCATTTCTGCTTTTTAAGAAGCAAACAACTCATTTCTGACTGGTTGGAAGATTACTATTACCCTTAGCAGAGTTGTTCCTACAGGGAGGCAAAACAAATCTCAGTTCCTGGGAAAGTTTGGGGGGCACTGTTGCCATGGAGATGAGAGTATATGTATCAAACGCCATCAATGAGTGGAAAATGAAAACTGCACATCTAAAAATCTATCAGATAAATAGTTTTCACCTAACTAGTGTGCATTTTCAGTTTTAAATTAATTTTGAAGCCTGTAAATTCCATTCAGCAAACTTTTTCATAGGGAGTTAGTAAGTAGAGGATTCTACAGGCAAGAGAAAGGTCAATAGCAAAGATTTCTAAGAAAATTACCACTTTTTCATAAAATAGACACTCTATAAAAATTCCTCAAAAAGCACTTTGAAACATGTTCTGAACCTGGAACATATATGCCTGAAAACTCAAGCAGGCAGGCTTTCAGTAAGTCTCACCCTCTTCATATATTATTAAAAAATTTAAATTTTCAACAAGAAGCTTATGGATCACTGTTATCAATTTCTGTACTGGTGGGTTCTAATGCAAAAGTGAATATTCAGGAAGCGAAGATGTTAAAAGTTGGAATGAAGCTTCATTTGAAAATAAATATGGTACATTTAAACTTTTAAGGGTTCGCAAATATGCATTATTTTGCTTTGCAATATTTATTTGAATTCTTTGTAGAAATTGACAAGCATTCCATCAGGTGGAATGTTTCAAGATTTTCTCTAAGTATGCACAAATTAGCTGACTTGATTATAAAAGCATGGTGAGGCAAACACAGGGTGTAGCTGTTCATGGTCCTAAACACCAGGCCTTTAGCACCATGTCTGGCAAAAGAAATGTAGCTGTTTCATCTTTATCTTTTTAAAAATAAGTATAATATTAATATAAAAACAATTTTAATAAGCATTTATTAGACCCTTTCTTTGTCTAAGAGACAAAGGAATCTATTCTCCAATTTCTATTTTAATATAAATGGCACATGCAAACAAAAGCAGAAAAATAACCAGAACTGATAGCAAGTGCTGATGCTAGAGAAGGGACAGAAGAGGTATGCAAAATAACTTTAGTTTAACACCTCTACTTGGAAGCAAATATCCTCCAGTACAATAAAAATCCATTGAACAGCTAACAAGGTGAAATAGTAGGGACTGAATCTTTTTTTCTTGGAGAGCATTAGGATGTACATAGTGATGGCAAAGAATATTCAGTAAGAAAATTCAATATGTGGCAGAATTCAGTGATTTTATTATTGCATTATTCATAGGAAAAAATTTAAGTATAAGTGATTCTTTTCCCCCAAAATATCCTCTAAATAGCTCATCTTGCAAGGGAAATGTACCATTATTATGTAGTGTCATTAACTCAGTTCAAATATGTTTTGTGTAAAATCCTTTCATCTGCCTTGGCTCTAAACTAAATCCTTATTATGCCTAAACATATTATGCCATGACTCATGTGTTTTCTTCCATCTGAAGCTGGACTTTCCTAACCATGTATCTAAGCTTCAAAGGTAAAATAAAGTTAAAACATTTCCAATGGTAAATCTCATCCTACTTACCCATTTTGACAACAATACAAAACCTAAAGAAAACTCATCTTATGGTCAATTAAGAATAAATTTTTTATATTTCCTCGATTTTTCTTGGCTTTATTATTTTTTCTACTTTTCCCTCTCCTTCCAAGGGACTCCCAAATAATTCCATTGAAAGACTAAAGAACTTTGGCCCAGAATCTCTGGAGAAAACATCTTCTGTAGTCAAACTACAAGCTAAAACCTCTCCAGCAATCTGCCCAGAACAATTAAAACTTGTGCAGTAACTGGTAGCTCCCTTCCTCCTTTGTATGCCACTCAGGGTCTATCGGAGAAAGTCCAATACGCCCTCTAAGCAAACATGCAAGATGCCCCACTTCTAGCCCCTGCCTTCCTCGGAGCGCCCCTGGGGTATACCCTTTTTTCTACTATACAGCTTCTGCACTCTCCTGCCTGCCCTTGAATCTCTGCTGCATGCAAGTGATGGTGGGTGGATCCCTTGCAAGCTGTTGTTAATAACTTCCGCTTGTTCTCATTGATTATCCTTTATTTCCACACCGTACCTTTGTAAGAAAAAAATATAAATAGAATGATGATTTTTACTCTTTGATGTAATATTGAAGTGTCAGAAAGTATTACATTACACTATGTAGGGGGGCAAATTTGCCATTGGTGGAATGTGCCTCCTTATAAGCACAGCCTTCAGTGCAGCCTTCTCTTCTACTATAATACCTTAGTACCTTGGCCCACCAGCCCAGCCTAATGACTGCTTAACTGCTGACTTTCTCTGTTCCCACTCTGCCGGCATGAAGCAGGGCTGAGGGAGAAAAAAAACTGGACTACAGAAAAATAACCTTGCAGCAGATGCTGGACTAAGCATTCCATGTGAAGCATCTGTTTTGATTCACATAGTGATTCTCTTCATTCAATAGTCAACAAATATTTCTTCAGGATATAGTTGGTGCTGGATATTTTGCTAGGCCCTGAATAGATAAACAGTGAGTAAGGGGACATTTTTCCCATTTAATAGGACATGTGTTCTTGCTGGGAACATAGTCTTTTAAAAAAAATACATGTAAATACATAATTGTACACTGAAGTGAGTACATCAGATTTTTGGCTACGATTTCAGCAATGGATGTAGAGAGAAGTGGATGGATTCTAAATATATTTTGAAAGTAGAATATGCACTGTGGTCTTTGAACTGACCAGAAGAATTCAAACTGGAAAAACTACTTATTCTGATTTTCCTTTTCTGATTGCTAGTACCAGACTCTTAAATGAAGATGGTTGTTTTATTTATGGCCTGAGGTAGACAAAGTCACATACTATTTTTTCCCCTTATTCTCCCTCCTCTGCTCCACAGAGGCACTTCCAAGGCCCTGGGAGTTCCTTGGGAAGATGTGGCTGGTTGTGTATGTGGTATTGGTGACTCTTCTTGGACCATGGCTAACTGAGCTGGGTTCCAACCACGGTCCCTGTTGAGATAGAGTGGACAAGAGTCACAATGATCTTGGGCGTGATCTAAATGCAAAGGATGTGTCTATAGTAAAAATGTAATCCCAAACTCCTTTCTCTGAACATGCCCAGTTTCTTTGTCATAAACACAATCTGTTTATTCCTGGTTTATCTGTTCCACAGTTGCAAACATCAAAAGCATGGACTCTCTTCCTAACAACTGTTGCAATCCTAAGGTTCACAGTTCAGAAAATCATCCAAAATATATTATTTTAATAATGTGCAAATACCATATGATCTAATTTATAAGTGGAACCTAATCAACAAAACAAATAAGTGAGCAAGATATAACCAGAGACATTGAAATTAAGAACAAACTGACAGTAACCAGAGGGGAGGTGAGAGGAGATAGTGGAGGGGGGAGGGGAAAAGGTTGTCAGGAACATGTATGAAGGACACATGGACAAAGCCCAAGTGGGGTAGGATCAAGGGTGAGAAGTGGGGATGGCTGGGATGGGGGGAATGGTTGAGGGAAAATGGAAACAAGTGTACTTGGAAGAACAATACAAATATAGTTTAAAAATACAGGCAGAAAAAAAGATTATCTTCTTAAGCACTTATTACTGCCCAATCCAGTATTATAATTTTATGAGTCCATTTATTATAGGCAGGTTTCCTTCACTGGAGTATAATGTTATAATGGCATAAAACAGATGTTCGCTACATATTTTCTAAAGAATTAATTAAATAAGTGAAGCATGCTGGTCAAAGATGACCAAGACAAAATGAGGAAAAGGCAATAATATAAGAAAAAGTAAGGATAAAGCCAGCATTTCACACATTTTCTTTGTTGAATTTCCTCATCAGTCATAACATAGATTTGGGGGTAGTTAAAATTCCCAGCCTCAATCCCTATAAATAATGTATTCCTGGGTTGTTTTAGAGATTCTGACATTCTCATTCCTGCCTGTCTAAGAGGGAAGCCCTTTGCACTCTGCCTTTTTGAGATGAGGAATTTAGCACAGAGAAGTTGGACAGAGGATAAAATCCACTCATTTGTTATAGAACTAGAATTGTCTTTTTTATTTATTTCTATTTTTATTTATTTATTTTTAAAGACTTATTTATTATTTTTTATTTAAAAAATTTGTTGTTTGAATATAGTTGTGTCCATTTTCCCCCCACCACTCCCACCCACCCCCACCTCCCATCCTCCATTCTACCCGCCTTTGGCTTTGTCCATGGATCCTTTATACATGTTCCTTGACTACCCTTTCCCTTCTTTCCCCTGTTATCTCCCTCCCCCTCCCCTCTGGTTACCGTCAATTTGTTCTTAATTTCAATGTCTCTAGTTATATTTTGCTCATTTGTTTGTTTTGTTGATTAAGTTCCACTTATAGAATTATAATTTAAGCCTCCTGAATCACCATATATTCACCTTTCCTAACTGAGAGCTCTATGAAGGTAGGAACTCTATGTCTTTTCATCTATTGGTTGGTAAGTACTTTTCAGGAAAAAGTAAAAGTCAAGTCAACAAGACTTATTGGCCCTTGTGAGGCAAATATTGCTGTTGTCCATGATGTAGCTGAAGACACTGTTTTAGAGGGATTAAAAATATCTACCCATAAATAGTAAATTGCAGAGCAAGGATTCTAGCCTAATTCTTCTGAATTGAGTTCTTGATCTCTTGGCCAATCTACTAAATAAAATTTTTTTTTTTGCACTTTCTTTTTTTTTTTTAAATATATTTATTGATTATGCTATTACAGTTGTCCCATTCCCCCCCCCACTCCACTCCATCCTGCCCACCCCCCTCCCTCCCACATTCCCCCCCTATAGTTCATGTCCATAGGTCATACTTATAAGTTCTTTGGCTTCTACATTTCCTACACTATTTTTACCCTCCCCCTGTCTATTTTCCACCTATCATCTATGCTACTTATTCTCTGTACCTTCCCCCCCTCACCCCCTCCCACTCCCTTAATGACAACCCTCATGTTCTAGTTGTTTGCCTAGTTTGCTCTCGTTTTTGTTTTATGTGTGGCCGTTAATAACTGTGAGTTTGCTGTCATTTTTACTGTTCCTATTTTTGATCTTCTTTTTCTTAGGTAACTCCCTTTAACATTTCATATAATAAGGGCTTGGTGATGATGAACTTCTTTAACTTGACCTTATCTGAAAAGCACTTTATCTTCCCTTCCATTCTAAGTGATAGCTTTGCTGGATACAGTAATCTTGGATGTAGATCCTTGCGTTCAATCTTGGGTAATGTAATTATGATGTGCCTTGGCGTGTTCCTCCTTGGGTCCAGCTTCTTTGGGACTCTCTGAGCTTCCTGGACTTCCTGGAAGTCTATTTCCTTTGCCAGATTAGGGAAGTTCTCCTTCATTATTTGTTCAAATAAGTTTTCAATTTTTTGTTCTTCCTCTTCTCCTTCTGGCACCCCTATAATTCGGATGTTGGAACGTTTCAAGGCGTCCGGGAGGTTCCTAAGCCTCTCCTCATTTTTCCAAGTTCTTGTTTCTTCATTCTTTTCTGGTTGGATGTTTGTTTCTTCCTTCTGGTCCACACCATTGATTTGAGTCCCAGTTTCCTTCGCATCACTATTGGTTCCCTGTACATTTTCCTTTGTTTCTCTTAGCATAGGCTTCATTTTTTCATCTGTTTTTCGAATAGATTCAACCAAGTCTGTGAGCATATTGATAACCAGTGCTTTGAACTGTGCATCGGATAGGTTGGCTATCCCTTCCTCGCTTAGTTGTATTTTTTCTGGAGCTTTGAAGTGTTCTGTCATTTGGGCCATTTTTTTTTTTTTTTGTCTTGGCATGTCTGTTACTTTAAGGGGCGGAGCCTTAGGTGTTCCCAGGGGTGGGGTAACGCTGGTTGCTGCGCTGTGACGCTGTACGAGGGGGAGGGGCCGAGAGGGAGCAATGGCGCCCGCCTCACTCTCCTCCGGATTTCAATCTTTCACTCCGCTACCCACAATCAAACTGGGCCACTCTGGTGCTGGTTCCCGAGTGGGCGTGCCTGTGCACACTCTAGGCCCCTGTGGGTCTCTCCAACAACCTCTCCTGTGAGGCTGGGAGTCTCTCCTGCTGCTGCCCCAACCCCCACGGGCGTTTTCAATCAGAGGTTTGAGGCTTTATTTCTCCCGTGCTGGAGCCCTGGGTTACGCGATCTGCTTCGATCCCCGCCGTTCGTCCCGGTTTATCTGTGCACGAATGTGGGGCCACGGGGTGCTACCCGCTGCTCTGCCTGTCCCGATCTCTGCCACTCTGAGTCCGGCCCTCTGGGTTTATCTGTGCAAATGTGGGGCCGCAGGGTCTGCTAGTGCTCGGACTGCCTGCGCCATTTGTCCCACACTCCGCCAGTCTCAGTCCCTCCACAGCCACGCGAGTCCTCTCCACCCCGGTGCCCGTCTCCGCCCCTCCTACCAGTCTGGATGAATGTTTATTTTCTATTTTCTTGGTGTTGGTCCCCCTTGCTGTTCGATTCTCTGTCAGTTCTGGTTGTGCGAGGAGGCGCAGTGTGTCTACCTACGCCGCCATCTTGGTTCTCTCCTACTAAATAAAATTTTTAAAAAATGAGTACCTTTTGCTGCTTAACAGCACTTTACTTCCACTGACTCAAAGTCAAGTCTGCCACAATGGCATTTCCAAAACATTTACACTATTCTTAAGTTTGACTAAACTAAAACCCACCTTTCTTTTAGGTGATGACTTCACATACTAATTTTTGAAGATAATAAAAACATGTGATGTGAACTCGTTTAATACTCTTTTTCTTTAACTTTCCTTCACCCGTTCTCAATACCTTAGGTCTTCTCAGGAGATTTGCACCAGTTTCTTTCCAATGTTAATTTCTCCCACTAGTTTGTTCTCCAGTCTTTGATTTCTACCTTTATTGTTGTCTCCTCCCACTTTTTCTACTGGCTTCTCCATTAGTTTTTAAAAACATAGTCCCAATGCCCTACTATTCTTTGAATTAACAAGATTGCTAGAGGTTCAGTTAATGTGTTCTGTCACTATTTATTCATTTCTCAGAATAGTATTCCACTCTCAGAATAGTTTTAAATTCATGGCTCTATGCTAAAGTTATTCCAAACAACAACATCTCCCCAAGCAACCCATTGGCCTTCAGGCTATTCTGTCTTTAAACTCTCATTTATACTAATTCATTGCAAACATATCCACATGATGTTTACTGTATGGCTCAAATCTAGCCTTTTAACTCTATTTCCCACATCTGTATGCATGTGTGTTTCATTTAACAATGAAAAGTAAATGATCTGAGTGCCTAAAGTACCTTTTCCAGCCCTTCTTCCTTGAGGCTGATCACGTCCAAATCAAAATCTGTTCGTAAGCCATTGGTTTTGTTGAAAGTTATTCTGCCTGTGAGACCTTCCCAATGTGCCTATGGGAAAGAAAAACTTGATTAGTACATAAGGAAAGAAAAAGAAGAGAAAACACTTTTCCACAAAAAAAAAGGAAAACATTTTTATTACTTCTCATAAGCATACATTGCTATAGAATTTTAAAATAGCAAATCTCCTTTAGCAAAGTGAAAATAATTTAGTAAGTTATGATAGAGGAAATAGTACCTATCTCACTGGAGATTATAAATAGAATTATTTTTATAAAATACCACTCTTAAATTCATACTGATGTGAAAATAAACCTATTTTATTAGTGTGAAAGAAACAGAATCTAGGAAAACCTATGTTGTAATGCTTTGGTTATACAAGTTCCCCTCAGAATAGTCAACTGATTAGTATCTCCTAAGTGAGACAGGGAGAAATGTATCAAAATTACTTCACATAATGTTAGAGTTCCTGTAGTAGGAGTTCATCATGTAGAAGGAAGTATATGTAATAATCTACTTAAGGTGTTCACCCCTTCAAAAGTGAGTTAATAATTAGGCTTTAAATATATATATATGAAGGTTTCCCATTCTGCCTGCTATATTGCCAAAAATTGATGTTTTCCATTATTTATCATTTGGGAATCACTTGAAAAACATTTATATATGAAAAATTTAAGTAATGTATCATATACTCACAACTATAAAGTTTTAAAGAATAAAGACTAAAAATAGATGTCATCATTACTATATTTCTAATGTTTCAGGTATTTCTTGGGTACATATGGGCACATATTCTAAAACAGTTTTAGGCTAATAAATTACAAATGAAATAGAAGAAAATATAACGCGTGTCTCTATGCACACCGCGACATGTTGTCAATGAGCTTAAACATGTATTAACTGGTCTCCAACAAGGAAGAAAAATTACTTTTAAACCAACTTCTTACAAATAAAATAATTTCAGGGAATTAACGCAAATCCATGCTACTATAAAAATAGGCAATGTAATCAAAAGTACAGGAGTAGAAGTGTCAGACAGAAAAACAAATGTGGGATGGAGACAGCATCAGAAAATTCACATCAGGTGAAACTGTAGTACTAATAAATTCAATCACAGATTCAATCCTAAACTTCCTAACAACCAAAATAAAGAAAATATGA
Organism: Desmodus rotundus; assembly: GCF_022682495.2. Lineage (NCBI taxonomy): Eukaryota > Metazoa > Chordata > Mammalia > Chiroptera > Phyllostomidae > Desmodus > Desmodus rotundus. The sequence continues at coordinate 56,045,147 of NC_071397.1, read as the reverse complement.
TGAAAAAATACACAGAGTCCATAATGTAAGACATACCAACTACCCAGGAGAAGCTCAGCTTTTCCTGATACTGAGGCCTACAAGAAAGGTCACCTTTTTGTCCTCAAAAGAAGGACACTATGATTTAGTGGACAAGACCCTCAATCACACCCTACACGAAATATAACAGTGAGGTTCGTGCAACTGCTTTTACAGGGCGGTTGGACACACGCCTCAGTACTCGAGCGCTGCATTCAGAAAAAGCAGTTCTTCAGCTAGCCAACCTGCGCGTGATGTTTGCAGCTCTCTGATGCTGTTTTAAATCAGAAGTAAACGTATAATGTGGAACAATGAATGAAATGTATATCCTTCAGGCAGAATCATTTCACCTATCTGAGAGTTTTATAAGAATTAGACAAGAAAAATTCACATATTTTTTTTTCCAAAGAGCAAGAGATTCTTATTATAATCCTATTTGTGCTTTTAGTTCCAAGATGAATAATTTATTATAAGATGAACTGATGATTTCTTGTAAGCCATTAATGAAAAACTTTATATGACAATAATACTTGTGATTTTCCATAGCAAGGATTAAATTTTCATAAGTTTTCATATAAATAGTCCTTTTTTAATCAAATGAAAAGTATCCTAAACTGATAAAGGAATTTCTGTTGTGATAGGAAGAATAGGAGTGTGTGTGTGTGTGTGTGTGATTTTTAAGAAATTTCCCCTTTTCTTTCTCAGTATGTACATAGTCTATGACTTTAACAGATAAAATATTACATGGCCATAAGAATGGTTGTATTATGAGGTAATATGAAGTAAACTTTGCACTTTTATAAACCCATATGTTTATGTTAAGTGTTAATATAATTAAAATAACAAGATATCATGTCTAAGAAGCACAGATCTAAAAGACAATTCTTTAAGATTTACAACCTGGGTGTAATTTAATGTAGTATAAATAGCATGTGTGTTAAAATTCATTATATGTTTTATTGCCTAAAATATAAACAAGCATTCTTTTACACACTGTATCTCCACATCACATAAGTGAAAATTAACACACATACAAAGTCAGGAATGTCAAACTATCAATGTCATAAACCAAAGGTCACAGATGTTCATCTGTTTACACATTTATAGATACTTTGAAGTATGCTGATTTATTTATCATGCAATTTTCCTTCCTTCTTTTGAGGATTAAGTAACAGTGTTAATTTGCTTGTATGGGGAAGAGAGAAAGTTTAATTTAAAAGATAAAAGATAAAGGGTCACCTGTTAAGAAAATTGCACTAATCTCAATGCATTCAGCTTGAGGACAAAAGAGACAGGGGAGATGCATATCTCCTGACATACCTCCTTAATTAGGCTCATGAAGCGGGTCCCAAAGCGCCAGGGTTTGTGCCGGTTACACTGTAAGGAACTGACGGTCATCTGGGGAAACTGCTGAACGCCCACAGACACCACATGCACAGCGTCATACATCAGAGCAGCATCAGTCTGAAAGTCAAGAAAGAAAGAAACACGGAGTCTGTGAAATATGTGAAACCCGTGGTGATGGTTCGGAATTGAAGACAATGACGGGATGAGAGAAATGTACACCCACAATACAGAAATACATCTCCACGTGCTTTGGTTCTCTTAGGATATTATGATCAAATTTTTTCCTTGGTTCCATCAGAATATTTGACTAACCTACCTTCCCTGAATAACCAATTTCCTGTTGTTCTAGTATCTCTGTTGAAGTAAGAAATGTGTGAAGACGTTCATTGTTTCATTGTTGTTACTACCTCTGTATCTGTCTTATTCTCTCACCACAGAAACACACATGTATGGAATGCAATTGCTAGCATTTCTAATGGCTACATAAGTTATATATTGTATATAAAAATAAATAAGTAAATGATTTCCTTGTATAGGAAGAAAAAAAGAGATTGCATAGGAGATTCACCTAAAAATGTAAAAAATAAACCATTATCTTTTCTTTAATTCACTTTTTCAAAAGGTTCAATCTCAGAAATGATGCTACAGTTTTGAATCTCAATACATGTATTAATCCCTTTTCAAGAAACTATGCTTAGTCCTCTCTACTGTTTTCTTTTCCAAAATTTCCATATGAATGAAGTTCATTTTGGCTCCTCACATAAAATGAATAATAATACGAATTCTACCACATTTGCACCTGCTCAAATGACTGACCACTTCAGAGGTTGATGATAAAAAACTAAAATGTTTATAAATCATAACAAACCACAGGCTCAGTGACTGTCAGTGCTGTGGGAAATGGACCCTCACATTCTGTTTGACAGATCCATGCCAGGTTCACTACCTACAGAAGAGGACCACGCTGACAGTGTGGGTAGCAATGAACTTTGGGCCATCTGCTTGGCATGCCTGGGAATAAAAGCGTATATTTCCTCTTCTCATTCACACAATTAGTGAGCTGTGAAATGAATTCCAAAATGAATAGGAACCCTGTAGATGATAGCGCTTGCCACGACACAATACAGAATGAGTACACACAGTAGCTTTTATGCAAATGGATCCTAAGGAGCTCTACCACATAAAATGGAAGACAGCTAAAGAGCACAATGCAACAGCAGAACACCCTAATAATGCAATTTTATAGTTCATAAATCTTTGGGGAGTATAGCTCAGATTCATAAACTTCACTTTGTAAATATCAGCTGACGACTTTCACGTACTCTGATGGCTACACAGTGAAAACTAGAATAAACAAAGAGAAGGATACAGGCGTGCATCAGGAGCCTGAGGCTGAGACTGATATTTGTCTTCGGCCTGAGTTAATATTCAGAAGATGTATTTCATATATCACACAGGTGGTCATAAAAATAGTTACTAAGATATGAAAGACACATTTGATTTCAAAATAAAATATTTGTTTAAAAAATCATTGTTTAAAAGTATAGAAAAATGAACACTTTCAAACTAAATGAAAAATTAAGGCCATTTTGCAATTTGCACCACAAGGGACTTTAAAAAGACCCATGTCTTTTAACCCAGTAATTGCCTTAAGAAAATCAGACATAAGAACAAAGGCTGCATACATACATTTTTTATTTTTAAAAATAAATAAAAGTGGAGACCTGCTGTTCAAAATTTAAAAAAATATATATCACAATAAAATGTTTATAACCATTAAAAATCATGTTTTGATAAATAATAGATTGAACATTGCATGTTATATGCTAAGTGTAAAAATAGATTATACAGAACTGTATTTCCAGCATTAACCTTTATATACATCTCTATAAATACTTGACATGGGTTATTTAACTTACTTAACTCTCACATAATGATTTAATAATGAACACTACTGATGTTCCTATTTTACAAATGACAAAAACAAGGTTGAGAGAGGTTAAGTAACTAACGAAAGTCACATGGTTAAGAAGTGAGTGAGGCCCAGATCAAAGGATCTTCATGTTCTTGGCTCGTGCTCTTAACTACCTTACTGCATGTCCTATGAACAACCACCACCACCAGAAAAAGAAATCAAAGGGAAGAAAATACAATAAAATGATACCAATGATTACTCTTGGAATTAAAAATGATTAGAATATTAATTTGTCCTTTTCTTAGTTTTTTACAGCTTTTTAAAGATGGAAGGTTACCCCAATATAATTATTCCCAGGATGGAAACTTTTGTCTATTTCTACAAAATAACTGAAAGAACAAAAACTATGACATTCCCACTATCCTGTCATGATTTACTGACTTATAACTTATCTAAAATGAGGATGATAGGAAAAAATTAGCCTAATTCAGGGTTTGAAATATTGTTTTGGGGACATAGTTTTAGCTTCAAAATCAGAGGACATAATAGTTGATAATAAAACTGAGAAGTGTGATTTTAATTATAACAGGGATATTATATTTATTAATATATAGTATTTACTAATACTGTATATCTACAGGGTAGGGTAAAAGTAGGTTTACAGTGGTTTATATGAAAAATAATACAATAATTAACAAATAATAATACAAGAATAAACTATTTTGCATGCTGACAACTGTAAACCTACTTTTGCCCTACTCTGTGTAAGTTAAGTACTGAGAAAATATTTGAAATAGTTAAAAAGTTATTGGTTAAATTATTTATTGAATTCCAACTTTAAAAATTGTTGATTTATGATAAAGCAAAACATAGAGCTTCTGAAACTGTTCTGTATGTATTTTCATCAGTTTAAGGGGCTTTTTTCAGCCTACTTTAGAGTAATTGTTTTATGTGATAATATGGTTTTATTTTACATTTAAATTTGATATCCTGTCAGACTTATCTTTACTTTCTTCTTTGCAAAACTATACATATGCAAATTCTTCCACTTTGAAAAGTTATGAGAAACTAGTTATTCAAAAATGTTTATCATATTTTCACAAAAATGCATATGCTTAAAAATGTGTCTTATATTAGTGATAATATTAGTTAACATTTGTTGAGTATTTACTATATGTGAGGCATTCTCCTTAAATCATTTCCTTTACTTGTCATAATCATCCTCCAATTGAAAGTCCATTAAATTTATATCCAACAGGAAATTGAGGCAGAGAACTGTTAAGTGACTGGCCTAACATCATATCTTACAGATGGGAGTCTGGATTTGAAACCAGACAATCTATCCAGAGTTCATATCTTTCCCTCTAGTTTTTTTGCTCAGTGCTCTACATTAAATGAAGCAAAATAGGTCAAGTTACTTTGAAGTTACAAAATGTAAGAAATACCAATAAGTACTTAAATGCACCAATCTGTATAATTTTTGATAAGCAATCAATATTCCTATAATGAAAATGTACTGCAAAGTAAGGAAATGTATAGGTTGTGGAAAATTGATAAAAATAAATTCACACAAAAAATGAAGTGCATCAATGTATGGGATTGGATCAATAACAGGTTAGCTAGGAAGTCAGTAATGTCAACGGGGAACAAATTCATGAGAGGAGTAGATTTCCTCTACTTAGCCGCTGCTCAGAAGATTTTCAGAAGGCAGAGTATCTTTCAAGGTCAGGCTTAAAGGGCCTCTCTTACTCCCAGCTCTAAATTACAAAGATTGATTGAGCTGATGTTGCTCAGTCTTTCAAACCCTCACTGATTCTGTAATCCCTTGCCTTGACTGTTCTCTCAGTGGGAAATAGGAAAAAGGAAGTAAGGGGTAGAACAGAAGGGGAGAAAAAGAGACATACTGGTTAAGTACTGTGTCGTCATTTTTATACGACTACGAAGTTACGCTGCGTGCTTACTTTAGCTGCACAACCATGTTATTTTCTTTGCATGCACTTTCACAAAGACTGTATATCTTAGGAAGGTAGCAAGGTTAAAGCAATTCTCTCAAGGTCTTATCACCTTGAGAAACAAGATGCAGAAAACAAGACTCAAGCAAAGCTTAGCTCTTAACTACCATACAAACTATCACAACAAGAATCTGGCAGGAATAAGACTCAGAAACAAGACTCAGACAAGGCCTAATCCTTAAAACCACAGTCCCTACTATCACAACTGACTACCTCCCTAAGCCACATTCCCACTGAAACTGTGAAAAGTAAAGGAGGAAAAACTAATGGCAGCATTTCTCATATTTCTGGAGGCTCTGCTGAATACCAGTCAATTATGTTCCCAGGTCCCACAGAGAGTATGTCTCTGAGCTGATATTCAAGTAAAAGTTCATTTGGCTCCCAAGTCAGATATTTTCCACTATACATCATAGCTACCTCTAAGGCAAGTTTCAAGGTTAAACATAATTGTAATTTAGCCAATTAAATTAACATGAAAAATGTGTACAATTTGGCTATTAAAATTCATGTGAGGGGGTGAGATAAAGTTGTAGTCATTCACATCCTAAACTACAAAGACAAAAGCTAAGCAGAGGGAAAAAAATCAGCAGTGAAGACAAAACAATCTGTCCTATTTTCTCTCTTTCAAGTATAATTACTCATTTATATATAAATAGGTTTCACTTATTGGAAAGCTAGACTATCTGTGCGCCCTGGGAATACAGCCCAGGAGAAAGTGTGACTAGATAGGCAGAGACAGCCCAGCGCAGAGCCCCGTGCTCCGCAGCTGGGTCAAGCAGCCATTGGTGGTGGTTGGAGCCCCCTTGAGAGCCTATCTCAGACTAGATTGGAGCTGGAACTTTATTTTTCTTTCTAAAATAAGTTAGTTAACCTACAAAGAATGTCCATCAGCCAAACACTAGTTTTGCAAACCTTTAAAATTGTACGATACAGTCCTACACATTTCGGTAAATTTGTACTGATCTTTCTAAATGGTGACTTAAAAGATGATGAAAAGTACCTTTGCCTACAGTTTCATTATGCATTAACCATCCCACTAACTTATTGCTGGGTTTATCTTTCACCTTGTTAACTACTGTTAGCACAGAGCATGTAACAGGATTGCAGGTGGAAGAGTAACAGAAGCTATTATCTACAGCTGAGCTACTGCCACAGAAGTCGGTTTGGTCACCGAGTGCCATTTCATCTCCCTCAGGTAACCTCTTGTCTGATGAGACTTGAAAGTATGGAAAGAACAGTGAAATATGCTTAGATTTCCTTTATGCTCTGAAAAAGTCCACTGTACCTTTTAAATAATTGAAGAATCAGAGAAAACAGATGCTTTCAGTGGTTTCAAATGATAAAAATTACTATTGTTAAATATTTTTGATTTTGTATGCATAATTGAAACATTTCTCAATATGTAAAACAGGAATAATAATGGATGCTGTGAATAGTTAAAATATTTCTATGTACTTAGGTTTCAATTAAAGAAGAATCTAGAACTAAGCAGTAATTACCAACTATGCACACATTGAATGCATATGTTATTTCTGCTTCTGATCACTGTAATCATGATTACTAAACTTCTTCTTTGTAAGCTTCTGAGATAGATGTTCTAGGAATTATAAAAAATTAAAACGGCTATATCTGTATGAAGCAAATGGTTAGAAATGCACAATTCTGAACTACATGCAGTCATAGAAGGGAACGCCGGAACATAAAATCTCTCAGGTGGACTAACATCTTCTCTCAGCAAAGAGCTATCGAAATTATCTGTATTTCTTTCCAATGATGGGACATTCCTTTGGAATGGTATGTCTCACAGGCAGCATGGCTTTTGGGACTTCTACTGAATTTTGACTGGGAGAACTTAAAACATAGCCTCTTCAACTTATTTTCTCTATTATGACAAGCAGTTACATTTGTGACAATGTCATTCTCCGAAAGCACTTTGTGTATATTAGGGCTCTTACCCTGGGCTCCAAACACTCACATGTTGTCTGCGATAATTTGCATTTGTATGCAGTCACTCTGGCGGGTGTTGTGATAGAGGTTCATATCTTGATTGTAGTTATGGTTATATTTGTGCATATGTATGTCAGAACTTATAAAATTGTACAATTTAAATTTAAGAAGCTTATAGTATGTCAATTTTACTCCAATACAGCTATCAAAAATGTAATTGTGCATTTTTCTGAGAGGGTGATTCATAGATTTTTATTATATTCTAGAAGCATGCCAATTTAAGCATCACTGATCTGTATCTTCTTTATTCATTGTACATTCTACTTTTAATACAATTATTTATGCTTCCTCACTTTTTATCTTCCCTTCTAGATCTCTAGCATCTTTCAGATAATAGCATACCTGTCTTTGTAGTACCCCACACAGTATTCCATACATTGTCTTACCAATCATAACTGTATAAAAACATTTTTCAGTAAATTGATGAATGAAGTCAAAAAGTTCATTTAAACTGTAAAAGAAATGGGCACTATAAAGTTCTGAACACCAGTCACACTTCGCCATCCAGTTAGAATGTATTACCTCCCAGAGGTACAGTGAACCAAATCTGCCAGCAATTCAGACCTGGGAGGAATGTGAGTACAGCCTCTGTCCCATTTCTAAATGAATTTATAGTAACAGTTCTGAGAACACATTTATCTTTCCATTAAATAAGCACAGGCAGGTCCCCTTTGAGATCTGAATGCTGGCTGGCAGGTGGCAGATCCATTCTGGAGCTCCTGTCTCAAATTTTGCTCATTTCTGAATTCCCATCTGAAGTATTGTGCATAGCACAAAGAGCAAAAGAGTCTGATAAATGGAATTTCAGTTTATGAAATCTGGCTCTTTCATTGACTTCATCTTTTATCTAAAATAGATCATCAAAAAATTTAAATCCCCTCTTGCTTTGTTTCCTTATCTTATAATTAGAAATACAAAATGATGATCTTCTATATCAGTGACTTATTGGAAAACCACCCTTAAAAAGCAGATAATTCCAGAAGAAAAACAATTTCAAACATTGGTCCTTCAATTAGTAGTTGCAGATATTAAGGGTGGTGGGGAAAAGAGGTAGATTCTGACTTCTGAAGCTTCCTTGTGTAGTCAGCACAAGCCTCAATGGGGTGGAGAATTATCCACCCCTCTGAGCAAGAGTGAGGGCCATGCATGGAAGGCAGGCAGGCTGGTGCTCACTCATTCAGCTGGCACACTGCACCAGCACTCTGCCCGGCACAGAGCAGGTGCTAACAGAACAGAGGGACTGATGAAGAAATGCCCTCAGACCCAGTCGGGAGCCAATTGTCAGAGACAATTCTCCCAGTTACACTGCAGCTGCCATTATGCTTTCTCTGTTGCTGGCTCTTTGTGCTTCTCTGAAACGGAGTTCTTTACCAGCAGCTGCGAGGACTGCACAGACTGCATGAGATAATACATTAAAGCAGTTTGCACAATCCCTGGCACATGGTACATAGGCAGGTGTTAGATGATGATGATGATGATGATCACCAAAAGATCAGCAATCTCTTGAACGTGGATACTATCCAAAACAAGGAACCGGTTTAGAAAGTATGTTTCAACCTTTCTGCACCCACTGTTAGCCTAAATGAAGGAACAGGCCTCATGCTGTTCAAAGAAGCAGATCAAGTTCCGGAAGGAGAGGAGCAGGGAGAAATTATCACACAACAACAATCTGACGTGTACAAATGTGGTATGTAAACAACACCACAATTCGGAGCTCAAAAAAAATTACTAAATACACAAGTGTTAGGTCACATGTTTAGGATTAAAGAATAAATATACGCAACAAAAATATTACAGTGTCATGCATTTGTCACCAAAGAGCTGCTGTAGGACAGAGAATTGCACAGCAGTCATGTGAACCTGGGCAAAACTACCTAATATTTTTTCAAGTCTTCCTTTCTTTATGTGTAAGAGGAAGGGCTAGAACCAAGCGGATTTTAAGTGTCTTTTGGCTTACAATTGTAGTCTAGAAAACTCACGTTTCATTCCAATTTTATTTTGGTGTTTGTAATACAATCATAAGCTTTACTTTCTATCTATACCCCATAATCCTTCATTTTTTGTATTCTTTATAATAAACACTTGTATCAACATTCCATGCAAATTAATGTTATAGAAATCAAAAGTCACTTTGTTCAAGCATTGCTGTGTTAATACTCTATGCAACTCCTGCCTAGTCCACTAAAAACCTGTGAATACTTTTATTATATTTTCATTGTTTTAAATTCATTGTTAAATTTCTCACCCATAATAAACCCACCTCAGCCTCCTAATACTCTGCAGAGGAAAACTAAAATCTTTTTTCTTTCTTATCCAAAGTCATTCACCAATATCTTAGTATTTATCTTTCTTTCTATTGTCTTGCACTGTCAGAACAGGGATATACCTGTACTTCACATTTTGAACTAATCAGAGAGATTCCTATGTTGCCATTTAGTTGAATAAAAGGAGACTCCAGAAACTGCATGATGGATGATCTGTAAAAGGAGTGTGAAGTTTTGTAGCTATTTGTATGGGATTCAGTATCCACGAGGGCTAAAGGGGATAAAAGCTTAAAAGGAAGATTTGAAAAGGAGAAGAGAAAATAATAGAATTGGTTAAGCCTCACAGTCAAATTGATGAGTTAGAAAGAAAATTCAAGTGAAGGAGACAGCACTGGGCGACAGCGTTGCTGGGGTCATCAAAGAAAGGGCTGGGTCCAGGACTAATGCCTGATTAATGCCATGAGTAATTAATGGTTATTTATGGATCCATTTGTGTAGTGTTCCTTAGAATCTGTGGATTTGAATACATGTCTATGTCTCTTCAAGAATATGCTCCCTGGCTGAAGCTAAAACTTACCAAAATACAGTGGCAGTTAACCTATTTTGAACAACAAACAGCAAAATATACTCCAAAATGCAGCCAATGCTAATTTTGACAGTAAGAAGTTTCATTGGTTCTGTATGTTTATATTACATAACTTTGGACTTTCAAGAACTCTTGCTGGATGTCACTTTTCTTAACAACACTCAACAAGACAAGTTTACAAACAGCATTATTTCACTATAAGCTTTTAAAGCTTTATAAGGTAAAAAATTCACTCCATGAAGTTTTAATATTGCATTTGTGAAAGCTTTAGGAGATGATTATTTTGTATTCTTTCCAAGAATTATATGTATTTGCCCTAAGTATTTTCTATATAATTTTCTTCCTTTCCTACATATATCTTTAAAATGTACCATTTCCAAACAGAAAGTCCTATTCGCTTTTACTGACACACTTTCTAAACTCTTTTAAACATTTATATACAAATTCAAGATGCTTAGATGTTTCTTAAACACCATGCAGAGAAACTTCACTTTTTAAATATAAATGATTAAGGGACAGCTGGCTGTGAAGCAGGTCAGAAAATGCCAACAGGTTTTCAATTAAAAGTTTCATTTAACTAATGTAATTATTCTTACCTAATTAAAATTTTTCCACTAAGATCAGTCCATTGAGATACCTCATTCTCTTTTAAAATGTTCCATGAAGCTCTTACTAACGTCCATGAACCACGCTGTATTGATGGGATTGTTAATGAACTCTCTAGCAACAACGTACTAGCCTTAATAATTTAGGTCCTGTTAAATCTCGCCTGCTTTGTGCTACATTTGGAACTGTTATTGATCCAGGGAAGAGTCAATATCAAGGAGAAGTATTCTTTGCACTTCCACCTGGTCTCCAATTATTTTGATATTTGGAACTCAAATGGGCTTTGTGCATTTAAAAATTTATAATCATCAATATTGTTTATATTTACTTTCTTCAATTTGATAAATTAAAAGCGATTATTATGTTAGTAACAAACCATGAATGGAGTATACAAACCAAAAACAAACATCCCAATTTGGATCATGAGTTAAAATGTTCACGTAAATACTAATTCCAAATGCCTGTAAACATTGAAAACTGAAGACTTTATACCCAAACAAAAAAAATAAATTATAGTAAATATATAATTTAAGCATGATTTGAAAATAGTATGGAAGTTAATATAGCCATTTCTGAGGAAATGGTAGATATGAAGCATATCATATTATTATGTAGACTTTATTACTTTTTATGTTCTTATTGTGTATTTAGCTTTTTATATTTTACTTAGTCTGTATAAAAAACTGTAATAGTAATTTCCCACAGGAATGTGAGAAAGTAAAATTTGCATAGAAACCAAACAGGATTTACAGCTTTAGCTTTGTAACTTATCGGTCACTATGTGAAATTATCTTTCATAACTTCACTTCTTCCTCTTAAAATAAGTAGGGGAATAGTCTACCTCAAAGAACCATAAGGATCAAATTAGATAAATAAACATATGAACTAAAGATTTTAAAACGTCATAATTATTAAGTAGAGAAATTAACAATCTCAAGTACATTAGTAACTGACAATTTCAATTTAGATCAGGCAGAGGTATCAGACAAGGGTATATTTTATTTCCCTATTTGTTTAATCTGTGCACAAAACATGTAATATAAAAAAACTAGGCTATAAAATCCAGCACCCATTTAATGATATAAAGAAGAAAGCTGAACTAACGAGGAATATGGGCACGGACTCCTAGATGGAGAGCAGGGTAACAGTTGGCAGGGAGTTTAAGGGGTGGAGTGACTGAGCAAAACAGAAAAAAGGACTCATGGACATGGGCAAAAGTGTGGTGACTGCAGGTGGGGGTTGTAAAGGGACTAAAGGGTAGTGGAAAAAATACAATAAAGATTAAATAAAAAGTAAAAAAATTAGGCTAGACTCAGAGGAAGGAGGAATGAAGATTGGTGGAAGAAATATCAATAGCTTAAGATATACAGATACTGCCATCTTATTGGCAGAAAGCAGCAATGATTTGGAATGAACCCTGTTAAAATTAAAAGGAGAAAGTGCTAAAGCAGGACTGAATTTGAACATGAAGAAGACAAAAATCATGACTACATAAAAAGTATATGACTTCAATGTAGACAGTGAACAAATTGAAATTGTTAAAGATTCTACTTATCTTGGAAGGGCAGCAATGAAAGAATTAGGAGAGGTCTCCAAGGGCAAAGATGTATCATTAGAAACAAAGGCTAAGCTCATCCACACTCTCATATTTCCAATTACTATACACACGTATGTGAAAGTTAGACAGTGAAGAAGGCTGATTAGAGAAAAATGATTCCTTTGAAAAACAGTATTGGAGGAGAGCTCTGCAGACCCCCTGCACTACCAGAAAGATGGACAAGCGGGTCTTATATCATATGAATCCTGAAACATCCCGGGAACGAAAAATGATAGAAATGAAGGTGTCCCACTTGGGTCACACAAGAAGGCAGAGTTCTTTGGAAAAGTTAAAAATATTGAGAAAAAATGAAGGCAGCAGAAAAAGAGGAAGACCAAATAATGAGATGGATTTCCTCTATGAAGAAAGAAGCCACAGGCAAGACTCCAAGAGCTGAGCAGGGCTGTGTGGAAGACAGGACGTTGTGGACGTCATTCATTTAGCGGATTGGCAGGAGTCGAGGTCTTTGAGGAAAAAATAACATTGATTTTCACATTCATATTTTACACTGTACCTTAGATGCCTAACCTGTGGAAATCCCATCTCTTAAATACCTTAATTAACATGAGTATTTCATATTTTGAAAATATATTGATTTAACTAATTATTTTTTAAAGCATGAGAAAATGCTTTTGCTTGCCCATTCATAGGTCTCTTGAATATCTCTTTTGCCACATGAACATGTATTTTCCAAAACTTTATTATTTGTCTCTAGGCACTCTATAATTTGATTCACTCATTCAACAATACTTAATGTTATTATGATGTTATTGACATCAAATACAATTAAAAGCTTGGGTAATAAAAATGAAAAAACAAGGGTGATTTATACTTTGGGGCTATTTATAGTATGTGATTTTGACAAACAAGTAAATGATTAATATAGTGCCATGTGTAGGGTAATATAGGGGAACCTAATTTTGTCTGGAGTAGTGTCTATTTATTGAATTATTAGAAAAAATTTCTGTTAATATCCATAGCTTCACAAACAAAAAGACTGGAGGAGAAAGCTAAGAAAACAAAAGTTAAAAAGAATGGGTATATGGATGGAAAAGGTCAAAACTGAATTCTTTGTAGTTCTTTTTTTATGATTAAACTGTATTTATATTCTGAGATGTTTAGTATCTCCTTTCAGAAAATTAAAATATGTTTGTCTTTTTATGGGTTAAATGTAAAAGATTTCCCTAAAATTGAAAATTTTAATCTTTATATATTATTTTATCTTAGAACCCATCTAAGTGGGAGACTAAAAAGAGAAGAACCTGGAACTCAGAAGATCAGCGGAACCCTCTTCTCCTTGAGTCCAATTCCCGACCCAGCGTCCTGGCTCTGAATCTTCCAGGGCTGGTTACAACCACTGCTTCGATAATAAAAGTGACATGACATGTGTCGTGAGGTGACATGAAGTTGTGTCATTAGTTAGAACCAGGCATTTTGAGGGAGCCGTTAGGGAAAAAAAGCACATTTCTTTTCTCCTGAAGTTCTGTACCAGTGTCTATGAAACCTGATGTCACCTCTGTCTGAGAATGAAGTCAATACAGATGAAAAAGGAGATGAGAGAGGGAGAAGAATTGTTTATGACTTTCTTTGTGCATTTGGGTCCAACTGAATTTGAAAACAGTTATCCTCTACTTTACGAGCTAGACGACCAATGTGATTTCATTTTACTAGTAACTAACTTCAAGGAACTTTAGACAAGTGAAATGGAAAGAATCTTGAAGAATACAGTAGTAGGCTACAGTTTACTCAAAGCAAAAGAGATTATTACTTCTATTTCCTCACTGAATTGGGCTATATATTAAAAAAATAGGATGTATGTAAAAACAGATCATACAAAATTATATACATGAAAATACTAACTAGGGCATATAACTGTTACATTAAATAAATTCGCAAAATGTATAACTATTGACTTCTAATTATTATGCCCCTTAATTCTTTGTAGATAAACATTCAGTACAATAGGAAAATTTTAGATAACACTAAGATATTGTGGGTTTGTTACTTTTTAAAACACAAAATGGGTCAACTGTGAGAGGACATGGGAGCACGCATATGCCTGCCAAAATACACGCACCAAGATTTTGTCTGAATCAACAGTCCCTTCCTTCTGTGAATTATACAGGTTCAGGGACAATCAGAATGTGAAATGAAGCAAAGAACTTTAATGGCACACTGCTGTGAACATCATTAAGGAGGAAATTATAGAAGACCCTAAAACCAAATTCAAGCCAGTACTCCACAATGCCCTTTTAGTTAGTAGGTTAATAGTCTGACATCAAAATTGGAAATGATCGATTAAGCTGTATCATTTAACTCTTGACATTAGTACTTTGGAGTTTGAAACTTGATGAAACAAATTATAAATCACAAACCAAGACATAAAATACTTTCATTGCAACAACATTTTTTTGCACTGAATCCTATGCCATTCAGGAAATTAATTCAATGTAGATGGAGAGCAAGAGGTGACAGTGATGACACTTTACTCAGGGTAAAATTTAAAAAAAAAATAGTTCAATAGTCTTCACCTGCTGGATTTGACAACTGATCAGTGGCAGCTAAAGTGAGAAGGGAGGGTACTATATGGCATGGATTCAGAGGAAAGTCAAAGGAATAGCAATTCCACAGAGAAATTAGTAGCAAGAGGATGTTATAAATGTCTTAAGCATTTTAAGAACAATCACCAGAAGAAACAAAAAGAAGTTTAAAAAGTGATGAGGCAGTAAAGATAGAAATAGCTTAAAATATTTTGTTAGTTAAAACACAGACATTTGATAAATTTGTAAGAACAAGAAATTTAGATTAAAAGACATTTAGAAATAGTTCAACTTTATGCTTGAAGTTAGCGTATGTGCCAGGTCTAGGGAATCTCATGGAAGGGAGTCTTATACACTGACTCCAATCTCACTGAGGGCCCTGGAGCGTGAGCACGGCTCCTCGGTGCAAGATGAGCAGACTCCTGTCTCTCCAGAGTTCACGGCATTGGGTAGCTTCCTTCTGCCCTTCTGTATTCCTGATCCCAGACATACCACGCCTCTTACAAAATTGTACAGCCTTCAATGTCTTCTCTTTTCTTTCTCTTCTCTTAAACATGTGCTATCTAATTAATACCTGAACTTGACCGTGTTTTAGGGAAAAAATTACTGAAAACATAAGTATCATTCTATGTTAAGTGCTGAACAACATTCAGCACGTTTTATACTTAGGCATTTGCACCTACTTTTGTTCCCAAGGAGACCAGTACAAAATTGTTACACATATTGAGCATGCAAAGTAGAAGAATAATGTTTACTTTTATTCATCATTCTTTGAAATTAGCTGCATCACAAAAATTACCAACCTTAATCAAAATTTAAGAGGTAAATTTATTACAGATATAAAAGGTCAGAGTAATAAACATGGCAGCTATTGTTTCATCTTATCATGTCAATTTTTAGCTATTATACCCCAGGATAATATTCTGTCTTTTTTTTAATTGAAAGGAAAGTAAATACCTCACAAAAAGTCATTTGGTCAAAAGTTGTTTGATCAAAAGTGCTTACCATATGTCAGTGTGGTAAGTACTTTACAGATATTTAGTTTTCTTTAACAATCTAATGATATAAGTAATAGATTCTGGGCAGTGGAAGCTGAAATCACTCAGTAAGCATACAAGCACACCTGCGACTTGAACCCAGTCCTATCAAAGTTTAAAAATTTTGCTTTTTCTGGTAAACCATTATACTTTATAATAATATACATTGCTACTTCATATAGTAGTACCTAAACAATATAAGTTAGGCATCTATTTTAGAGACTAGCTCCACTCAGAACTCACATGCACAACCCCTGGACATGAACTAAGGGGGGATTGCAGGAGGGAAGGGGGCAATCGGGCAGAGGGGAGCAAGGGGGGAAAATTAGGACAACTGCAATACCATAATCAATAAAATATACTTTAAAAAACCTAGAAAAAAAGATAATGCAATGCACTCTATGAAACAAAGATCAGTTAAAAGATAGTTTTCATCTAAAAGTGTTTATCATTGAAAAGGCACCTTTCATTTCTTGATGACACGAACTCACTTTGTTGATCCAGAGGTGAGAGAGAATCAGTAAAATGTCTGAGATATTGGTGCACAATGATGTGTTGGCACCCATGGTTGGGTGCTAGAAAAAATTGGTAATACTATTCTGGAAAACAATCTGGAAACATATGTCAAGCACAAACCAGGACACTGTAATTTCACTTGAGGAATTTCCTCCATAGAAACAAAAATGTAAGTGCACCTAGATGTGTATACGCACTGTAACGTGGTTTATGTTATTTGAAATACAGCAGCTTTAATGTTCCTCATAAGGTTAAGCAGTGTGTTATATTTATAAAACTGAATGCTGTAACACTATTAAAATTATTCTCTATATTTACTGATATGTAAAAATGGTTGTTAAGATTTTAATATCCATATTACAAATAATATATTCCTATTATAATGCATTATTATAGTTTAACATTACATTCATTAAAATATTTTAGAGCCCACCATCTGTGCTTCAAACTGCCTCAGAGGTAATTATTCTCAAAAGCGTGGAACTATAAATACACATGCACATAGATATTGAGTTTATGTTTATTCTTTTAATCAGAAGTGGGATATACTATGATTTGCTTTAAAAACTCAGAATGTACCTTTCTAGATTCATGTAACAGACCTACCCCATTATTTTTAACAACTGAATAACTTAATTATGAATATTCATAAGTTGTGCAATAATTGTTTAGGCATGAAATAGAATGTAGCTTATGCCCCTCATATTAACTTAAATATTGTTATATCCATCTATCTTTATAAATACATAAGACATAGAGATTATAATAAATCCAAATGTTTACAATCATAATGGGATTATAGAAAAGTTTACCTTTCTTTTTTATATTTCTAAATTGTATGAGAACAATACTCTCTTAGGTAGAAAAAATGTTAAAGTTATTATGTTTGGCCAAAAGTAAAATTAAACAAATAAAGTGCACTTTTACTCATTTTAGGAATTACAAGTATTGTATCTATAAACAGAATTAATGGATGAAGAGTCAATTAAAATATCTAATTAAAAGTAGCAATTGTTTCTTCTGAATTCTATGTAACATTCACTGTTTAATTGAGCCCTTTCTAATTTGCCTGAAGTTAAACTACATATTTTCCATCTTGTCATATGCAAACACCCCCAGAAGTTAAAGTCAGGTCCCAAGACTTCCAGGTAAGAAAAAAAAGAGCTATTTCAATGCCATATCCGTCTAAAACAGCCTCTTTTTGACAACTAAAACCAACCAGCCAGGCCATCTACTGCATCAGGGGACCTAAAGAATTATTTTCTAAATATTAACATCAAAAGGAATAAGTGATTAATCAAGTAATATCTTAAGGCTTTTCTACAAGCATTGTTCTTTTAATTAACATAGTGTCTGCTTCCGGCAAATGAAGCTCTGAGCTATTAAATAAAATTACAGCAGTGCTCACTAAGAATGGGGCTCGTTTGGAAAAGCTCTAATATGTTTTTTTTTTCCTGCCTGGAGCAGAGTCATTAGCAGGCAGCTCAGCTCTAGAGATGACACTCCCAGAAGTCTTTTGGTCATAAAGACATACTGTATTTACCTAAAACACAGTTTCACAATTACGTGTTATGACTAAATATTTTTAAACAAACATAGTGGTTTTATGTATTTCATTATATCCAACTTTATTATAAAAAACAAATTAGGTGAACATAGCAGACCATATTCTGCCAATCATATGCTATAGAAATTCAATATATGTTTATTTATGTCAAACATGACTTTAAAGGAACTTTAAAATATTGCAGAAACTCTTTAGAATAAAATTTTGATATCCTCAATAATATCAAATGTTTAGCTATTAAATTTATGTAAAATATTCAAGAGTAATCATTAGGAATATCTAATTAACAAGACGGCCATTTCACTTTTTAAAAATGTTTATTAAGTATTAAAATTGATTTTCTCAGGTTGCTCTAAAAGCAAATCTTCAAGTCATTGAGCAGTTATTGTAAACAGAAGTGAAGTAAGTACATAAAGTTTACCAGGCAATTGTCTCAATGATTCAGCTTTTGTTTATCATTTCTTAAAACAAAAAATAATATCTTCACATTAAAAATGTTTTTAAATTAATCCATGGATCCTTTTTCTAATCAATGCATCTTGCAAAATAAAGGCATCTTAGAATATTGTTGATTTAATTGGTTATTTTAAATTTTAAAGGGATTAAAACCTAGAACATTTTGAAATTTAGCTTCATATGATGCAAAAATAAGATTTCATAATAATGACTTACAGCACTATTTTGAGAACGTAGATTTTAGTAAATACAGAAGAATATCAGAATTAAATACATTTCTAATCCAAATAAAGTGTCCTTTCCATCACATGTGTCCAGATTAACCTCATTTAAAGATTGTGCTAGCCTTTTCTTCAGAATTCCAAGAACAAATTATAAGATTAATTTCTGCCTCATGGAGAGGAAGAAAAATGGACTAATTTCCTTAAAAAACGTTTTCTGATGTCTTGTCTCTGTTTTCATGCGCCTTCTCTATCTCTAGATTAAGCAGATTCACTTCAAGGGTAACTCATGCAGCTTTTGCAAAAGAAGAAGTAAATGCAACTGAAATACAATCTGAAATAAATGGATCCCTTCACTATTCTTCCTAGGAAAAAACGCCAACTATTAAAGACCTAATATGATGTGGCCAACTGCCATCAGCATTTATATTTACACAATAATACAATAACTCATACATAATATCATTTAGATTCGGAAAGAAATCAGGGAGACACAGGACTAGCACACACTGCCCTGTACTAGGTTCTGTGCTAATGCTAGAAACATAAATATAAGCTAGACAGAGATGTAGTGCCTGTCTTTATGGACTTTATGCCCAGTGAAATGGAAATGTAGGCAATTGAAAATGCAGTAAAAATAAAGACTGTTACGTGCTAAAATTGAAATAGGGGACAGGGTGCTATAGCAGGCACATACCAAGAACTCTAATTTAATTTGGATTACTCAGACAAGGCGTTCAGAAGAAAGTGATGCTGACACTAATGGATTATTAGAATCAGGTGAAGAGGGAGATGGACGTGATATAGCTCAGAATAAGAGAGAAAGCAACGGCTTTGAGGAGTTGAAGAAATTCCCCATATCGGAAGCCCCAGTGAGGGTGGGGGTCTGCAGTGGTAACAAACGAGGCAGAGGAGCTGGAAAAAAAATCAGAAAATTGAGGATTTTGTCAGCCAGACCCACAAATGTAAATTTTATCGGTAGGATAAAGGTAAGCCATTAAAGGGTTTTCATGGGAGCGATGTGATCAGATCTGCTTTCAGGAAGGACTAGTCTCTGTGAGTGTGGAGAATGACTTACATTTTGGTACAAAACTAGAGACAAGGGAACCGTCACAAAATTTGTAAAATAATCCCAGTGAATGGTGATGATGCCAGTACTTTAGATGAGCATATTAAGGACAGGGAGAAAAATGGATGAATTCAGGAAATAGTTAGAAGTGGGCTTCATCATTAATTGATTATTAGGGAAATGGAGGGAGTGATGACAGAAAGGAGGCTAGAGTAACTCTCGGGTTTATTATTATTGGGTTGATGGAAAGATGAGCACAACAGTCACAGAGGTAAAATGATATAGACAATGATATTGAAAATATGCTGTCACAATCACTCTTTATGCTCTTATGTTGCCTTACTTTTCTTCAGAGCACTTACCACAACTTGACCACATGCAGAGTGGATTATCTTCCACCTCTTTAGAACACAGTCTCCATGGGTACAGAGAGTATGTACTGCTGCTGTATGTGCCTCAATATTCAAAAGGTTTCAGGTTGGAAGATGATAAATTCGAGTGACTGGTAGATGGACTGGATGCATGATTTTATGTCTCAGGAGACAAGTATGGCTGGGATACAGATTTGGAAATCAACAGTTTACAAATAAGGATTGGAGCATAGGAGCAACTGATACGTGGGAGTTAAGGAAGAATGAAAGAAAAGAGCCCCGGTGTTCCCCAACCTAGAAGGACCAATAAAGATAAGCCTGAGAGGAAGGCTGTAAATACAGAGAGCCAGGAGACAGTCATCAGAGAAGCCAAGCTCAGGGATTAAAACATTCTGTAATTTTCTCAATTTGAACTGATTTTTCTATAGGCAAAAATCTATCTCATGCTCTCTCAAATCAAACAAAATTTAAGAAGTTATTTTTGCTCTTTGACTTAGTTAATCGGGCAAATGATGATTCTATTAAAATACTAGTAGCAATCAGGACTGACTGGTTATATAATTTTCAGAGCCCAGTAAAAATAAAAAATCGTGGCCCCTATTCAGTATTAAGAATTGCAGGATGGCAACAGCACAGCATTAAAACAAGCATGGGTCCCCTCTGAGCATGGTGTCCTGTGCAACCGTACAAGTCACGCACCCATGAAACCAACCCTGGAAATAACCGTTAAGTTTCAATCAGGTTTAAATGAACTGAACAAGACTATGTTATTCTATATTAAAAAAAGTTAATGTGATCAAATTTCTTAAACCTTAAGTGAACAAGGGAAAATAATTCCTCCCCCCACCCCCACCCCCTGTTAGAGTTAATAGCAGCAGGAAATGATGGAGCTATCAAAAGGGGATTGATTTGAGTAGAAAACAGATGATTTTGACTAGTTGAATAAATTAAATATGATTATAAGATGGCAATGTCAAGAAAAATGTTTTTAAAAAATGTATCTTCTGGATACATAAACACTCATGATATATATACCCAACGAGCTAATTAATTTGAGATATTTAGTCAGATAACTGACAGTGACCAAATAACAGTGACTAAATAATTCCATTTCTATATTCCTTTTCTAGAAACCTCCAATTCAGAGTCGTTTTCAGGACGGAGTGAATTAGGACAATTACACTGCTCCAGAGCTTTTGTGGCGGGGGAGTCACTCAGCTGTTGAAAACAAACCCTGTGACTCCAGTGTTCTTACCACACTGTCACCGAATCAAAGCAGTAGGGACAGCCCTTTTGATTTTCTGCCAAAGCCCTCGATCTGTACATTGTCCTTTTGTCATTACTTGTTCCTCTAGAGGATCGCCTTGATGTTCTTTGAAACATTATTTTATTTGTACATGACTGTCTCCAAGGAACACCAAGCATAATTTGTACCGGCGCTGCAGCCTCTTGTAGACAGCCCTGGGATCTGTACCTGCCGCAGAGACTGTTCTGGCTGACTCTAGGCGACGCACAGTTAAAAGCAAGCTCATTATGTTTCATGATTCAGTCTTAAAGAAGTTTCTCAGCCAAGTGATTACACAAATAAAGGAAAGCAGAATGTATTGAACACATTATACTTTGATGGCGATTGTAATTTGCTTCTAGGTTAACTGAAACTGATCTATATGATGTATCTATTTTTTAGCTGAATATCAACTAGACAAGAAAGCTGTAATTAGCATCCTGAACTTGGACAAACCACACACCCTGTCAAGACATGGACCTAATGACACCACTTTAGAAAAATAAGTCATTTATTAAATTAGAACATGGAAATAATGGTTCTGTCACCCTGGGCACTCAGATTCAGAGGCAAATATGAATCTAAATCTTCCCCCCTCATTTTGAGAAAGATTAAGAGGTACCTAATTTTTAAAAGGTGGGGGGGATATTATGGTAAGATATGATTGGATAAAAACTTTGCATCTGGCTTTGTTAAAAATATAGCCTTGAAAGATCCTGGCCAGAAAAGTTTTACTATGAGTTTGTCTGAAAGGAAAAGCTTTCAATGCCCTATTCTAGTGAATGATTTTATAAGATACGTTTGCTGCTACAAGAATTGAGTTTTGCCCATTTTACAGTCAGGAAACGTCTATTGCAGAATGACGGGGAAAGGTAAGCATAGCCAACAGGGATAGAGCATGCGTGCTACCAGCAACCCTCTGGAGAAATGAAGGGGTCACAATTCCACAAGTTTGTTTCTTCACCCATTTTTTAAAATTTATCAGCTGTATTTGTCTCGAGGGAACTGTTTTAAACTAGATTGGTCAAAAAAAAAAAGTGGCAGATGAAATCATCAAAGTCACACAGATGTGCTCCCGCTTCCCTGTTTTTCTCTTTATAAGTGATGCGCACCAGACATAACCAAAATAATTTATCAACAAGTGACACATTTCTATTTGTAGCCACGGGACCCAGTGATGCTGGCTGTAGAGGTGACTTCTGTGTGCAAGTGTGCTGGAAAAGACAGTCTGAGCAGCACTCCCTTCCTGGCTGTGCGCTGCAATCTCACTAAATGGAGTTAAAAGAGGGGGACGTTTAACTGTCTTTGAAAAGTGTTCAGATTTACTCCTCCAGTAGCCCTGAAACTTCAAGTCATCTGTCAACTACCAGCTGACATTTGATTCTCGATATTGTTTAACACATATTAAGTTCCTTGTGTGAGACAGATATTGAACAGATAATGTAAAACACACACCTGTCAAAGTCAAGTGATGAAAAATTAATTTTGTATGATGGTGTTACTTTTCTCAGAAATTGAACTTGTTAAGTAAGAATCTCAAAATACAATGATACATAATACAAGAGGCATAGTTTGTGTTAACCTTATTTTTATGCTTTTAATTTTAACATCACACCCATTTAATTAAATATGACTAAATATATATTTAAGTAGCCTCTAATAACTTTCACAGGCATATCACCACTAAAGAATCTCCAACAATTTAAAACATATTTTTGTTTAAAATAAAGTACTGTAGTTATCTAGCAGGTGATCACAAAAAGACAAACCTCATTCTAATAAAATGAAATATTAAACTTGTTCACGGGTTTTTTTAAATTATAAATAAAATTATGACTCAAGGAAAATTCTTTTAAATCATCTAATACTAGTGATATTAAATGTTACTCTTTAATGTACAGCAAAGGGCCTTCCTCACTGGTGTTTTGGTAACTTGAACCCGATGACCAGGACCGAATGTGTTCTACACTTTACAGCTGTATAACCACTGGTAAATCATAACCTCTCCAAACCTCTTTTTCCTCAGCTATTATTAAATAGGGGTGATAACACCTTCCCTACTTAGGTACTACACTAGGCTTTAGTGAGGCTCAGATGAAACAATGTGCATAAAACAGTTAAATCTCTACACAGCCTTAGCTCCTGTTTTTGCTATACAATCAAAACAGGAGAAGCCTCCTCTTTTAATCATAAAAAATGTTTTTCAACCTGACAATGGTAATTTATACTCTCTAATAGCATGTTCGTACTGTTTAATACTTCTTTAAGTTAAGAAAAGACAAAATAGGCTTAAAAAATAACATTATGACAAACCTTTGAGAGAATTGATCATTATAGATTCAGAGAATATGCCTAACAATTTTTAATATGTTACTTAATATGCAAAAGTGAAACTACTGAAACTTCAGTGTTGACAAGCTCACTTAGTTTGGGGCCACTGTAAAAGAATTTTTTTAAAAAGAAAATTGGCCTATTATCCTTGAATACAAAATTAACTTGCAGTTCAAAAGCATTTCAGCCATAATCTCAATAAGATTTCAGTAAGATAGTTTTACACTTTTAAAATTAAACAAAGTTAAACAAAAGCTTTTAGTTGTTCCCAACTTATTTATTTTGTTTGTAAAAAGCTTTCCTATGCAGGCCGATTATTTCCAAAGAATGAATTAAGAAGAAATAGCTTGAAAAAGGAACGGTTCCCCTACCCTGTCAGGTAATAAAATCTATTACCCCTGAAATCATTTCACTTAATTCTCACTTGCTCCCACACCCTATACTCCATTTTGCTGAGTGAAATTTAATAAATCTCTCAGTCTCGGATTAAATTTTACTGTTTTATGAACTGTTAAATTGCATTGTATGCTTATTAAAGCTGGTGTTCTCCCACTCCCAGACACATTCCATCTCCACCCTAGGGCACAATTAAACAAACAGCGAAGATTTTGTTTTCACCATTGGAGTATTTTCCAACAGGGAGCAATACATGAATATCAGCAAGTCACTTAACTATAAACAATGTGCACTTACTAACCTGCATATGCCTTGAACTACATAAACTATATTTTAAAGAGCATAATACATCAAATGAATAATAATACCCACATCACAGGCTCTGGCTTAGTTAAAACAAGATAGCTATTGAAATACACTGGAATATAGGAATACATTGAAATACACAATACACTTTTTGCAAGCAACTGAGGTTTAATTACTTTTTCATATTCACATAATATGTTTATCTCTTCTGCCAGAAAATAAGTTAGCATGTATAATTAAGATGCCAATAGTAAACAGAAAAGTCTAGTAAATATACAGAGTTGAGTGAGTAAAGGAAATTAAACTTTTAAAGGAGACACATTGGAAAAGAAAATACATGGAAAATGTTCTTTTTCATTTGCTGACAATAGCATCGACTTCCTAAACCGTACTTGGGAGAATCTCAATTCTATTAACACAGAGTCTCTAAAATTCACGACTGCACTTACAAGCGAGTCTCGGGAACTCAGATTGTGAGACAGGGGAAAGAAAAGTTTTACTGTTTGAATAATGGGCTACATGACCTTAGGCAACTTGCTCATCCCGCCCTGGACCTCAGTGTACTGACCTATGAAACAGGAATGACAATGTGTCTATCTCAACAGGACACTGGGAATTACATTTCGTCCCAGTTTGAAAATTTAAATGAAATAATGCATGTACTGTAAAATGCTTCACTGAACTGAACACTCAAGAAAACTATTATTACTCTATGTTGTAGAAGATATATCTGATTTTATTCAATTTTTACATTTTAATAATTTCAGGTACTCACAATTTTCCATATTTACTATATTGTAAATTCCAGGAGAACTAAACTTTTTTGAACTTTGTATTCTCCACAACACATGTTAGATACTTCAAAAATATTCGTTGATTTACTCAGAAAATGGTGGCCTAAACCTCAGTTTCCTGTTTAAAATTTCTTCACACAGGTCATGTAACAGATGGCGTTAACATGCATTGATCCAACGGCCGCAAAAGCATGATAATCCGATAGCCTGGCACCAATAACTGGGCAAACGTTTCCTTTTCTCCTTCCCCAGCAAGCCGATAAGCCCAATCAGCAATTTAAACCATTATTTCCTGGAACTTGGATGGCAGCCACTAGTTCTTAACAAGATTTCAGGAGGTCAGTCTTCAAAATTAAATGCATATATATTAAAGATATCTTTGCCTTTAAGAGTATTCATGTGATTTAAGGATTATGAGAATTAAATTCTTAGTAAGTGCAGTAACAAAAAAATGTCAATTTGTTGACTAAACTTCATGAAAATTGGGCAAATTCATGAATACTGACTGGTAGACAAGTTAACTCTGTATTTTAAACTAGTAACAGTGTTTATGCCTATTTGTTTCATTAGTTCTGGGTTCTAGTACTGTTTTTTTTCAGTTACTCAGCACTGAAAAACAAGACGACATTGTTGGCCATCTGAAGACACTGTTTTTCAGAGGACCAAATGTATTCATACCAAGTCTTCGTACATGTGCCTTTTGTTAAGGGTCCACAGCAACCTTCCAAGTGACATTTAAACCAGCCTCTGAGATCTGCAATGGCATGAAGCCCTTAGGAGGGAACATATCTCCTAAACAGCACTGGAATAAAAAATGCTTAAACTTTGTAATTATAAGCATTTATTCATACATTTTTTTGTAGAAAGGAGAAACTTGTTTACCCAAGAAAATGATCATCTAAGTTCTTTTAGGACAGTGGCAGAAAGGCCACATGGCAAACTCGGTTCTCTCCTGGTTCTTATTGCTCTTTTTTGTTCTTGCCTGTGTTCGGTCTTGACTCTAATTTGTTTTCTAAATATCCCAGTGCGTCCCTCCACTTAATTAATTTTCTAACTACTCCCTCGGGGAACCTTACCTCTTCTGCGAGTCTTGTCTGAACTGCGCAGCAGCGGCACTAACGAGGACTGGCGTCACGTTGGCCTCAGATGTTATTAAGGAACGCGAAACCTGGAGGGAGGGAGCTTTACAGCTCCCATAAAAGTCCTCTAGCATAAAGCCTTTCAAATGAAGTGCCTACATGCACTCTCTTAACAGAAACTATTCCTTATAAACATTTTCCCCCAGGTGTTAAAGACTTCACATTCAACTTAATGAAAAAATACAATTTCCATTATAATAATGTTTCATAAATTGCTTTCCTAGGATGAAATGCACTATATAAATCAGTTTTCCAATAGGCTTCACATACCTATAGGCATACCTATAAGACAAGAAAATATTTCACAATTTTTAGCTATTATTTTGTTATTTCATTAATATTATTATAGCACTGGCATCTGACACTGCCCTGCTCCAAATGACTAAAATCAATCACATGCAATTGGTAGGTAACACTTTCGAATTAGGTTTCTTTTAGTGTACACTGTGATTTCCGATCTGACAAGCTAGGTCAGATAACACACTAGTTCACCTGGAAGATAAAACGTTTCCTTTTCATTTTGTCTTCTTAGGGAAAAACCTTCTTGAAAACTGTCTAATGTCTAGATTAGAAGAGATTTTGGAATCACGTAGTGTAACGAGTGCCCTTAAAGATGATTTACATTCACCCTGTCATGAAGGACACCCCTTAATCACTTTTCTATCACTTTGCATATCATGGTGTATATAATAGGTCTGATGTATGGTAGGTGCCCATCAAATGTGCAGTAGCTAATTGAAACGTCCCAGGTCAAAGAGCTAAGTGAACAAGAGAGTCAGAAGTAGAACCCAAACTCTGTATCACAATCCCCTCTACCGCATTGCACACCACAGTATCTTTGCTTTAAGTAAATTTGAATGGAGACAACTATCACTAAGCATTTGTATAAGCTAATTAGATTATATAAATACTTTTCCCTAAATTTGGAATTACAAAAATAATCCTAAAAATATACAATGAAGGAAGATAATCACTTTACCAACATAAATTTTCTATTATCAAGATCAGATGTTTATAAAAGGAGTAATCTAGAGAAGAAAAAATGTGGCATTTCTTCTCTAGCAACTACTAGTTTGATATCTTCTATTTTCATTTAGTAAAAGTAACTTATCATTATCAATTCATATAATTTCAAACAATATTTGAAGTCTGCAATTTATAAAATCAAACAGATTAATTAAAAGTTTAAAAAACTATGAATAACATTCTTAAAAATTAGTTAATTATAATTAAAATTATTGCATACAGTAACATAAGACTATTTTTTAATTAATTGTATTTGCACTATTAGTTTAATCTATTCCATGTTATCAGTATTCTATGTTACTTTACACAGTAAAAACCCCAGCAACACCTTATTAATGTTCCAGAAAACTATTAACTATCATACAGTGGAAATACAGCCACAATTCTTCAATAAAGTTCTGGTCCTTCTGCTTATTTCTCCATGTCATAATAACACAAAACCTAATTTATCAGTAACTATTAATGGTTAGAGTGTTTTAAAAGTGAAGACATACAAAGTCAGTGTTCTAAAGTATTATAACTAGAAACAAATATTTATCTTACATGGTTTATACTCATGATTGTATAACAAGTTGACTTTCCCCAAAACAGACTTTAGACCATCGGTAACTCCATATAAAGAATACACCAGATTGTATTGTGAATTTAAATTTTAGATCTTAGGAAAAACAAAGTAGTTTCTTCCCTTTATATGGTCTCGTATCTTTGAATATATTATAATGCTCATGGGAATATTACAACAAAGGGTTTCAGAAGTGGAATAAGGATGATAGCTTTATTATTTTCTATATTGATTTAAAATATTCTATTTACATACTGCAGATTTATAATGAAAAGTTTACCTTCTAATATAAGTTGTGTCAGTATACATCATATATCTAGCGATTTTCCTCTCTGGAGACTTATGGAAAATCTTCCAAAGTATGTTTGTGTTTATATATAAAAATAACTTTGTTCAGAACTTTGAATTTACAGTGTAGTTTTACATATGCAGTATTATCCCTCATATTTACTACCATTTTCATGTGTTAGTGTTAATGTTGATATTCTGAGTGTAATTTGTGTGTATAAAGCAAATGACTTACTCTTCTAACATTCTCATATTCTAATTCTTTCATTTCTGGTATCACTGAGAAACTAGATTCTCATTATTGAGAAAAAGAGATATAGATTTAACATGGAAAAGAATAAATAAAAACCCTGTAGTTTTAAATTTGAATTATATACATCAACTGATGGTGTGTCTTATCTTATACTTAAAAATAAAATAAATATTTCCCTGCTCCATCTACTTATAAGGCACAGAAGCAATGACCAACTCAGTATCAATGAACACCCTCAATATCCATATTAGACTCTTGATACACCATTTTCCACTAAAACAAACAAACCAACCAACCAAGCTCCCTGTCTAAATTGCTGATTCTAGGGCTGGGCAAAATATTCAGGATAAACACAGAAAAACTTGTTCATGCTCAATGGAGGACACTATCGCTGACAAATAAGTATGAGTGAAAATTATTCAAAGGCTCTCTTGAAGAGATTCACAATGGCTGAAATAGAATATCTTGAAAATCAAGAAGAATTGAAATTTATTGAAACATACATAAGTATGTTTAATTATAGTTGGTAATAACAAAAATAAACTATTGATCAGTGTTGGTAGATAATAATGAGTCAATTTATTATTTTGGAAACTGGTTGACATAGACAAAAGGAAATAATTAAGTATTATTTTTTCTTTCCTATATAAAATTGAATGACTGGAAAAAGAAATAGGAAATAGGAAAATATTTTTTCATGAGCATTTCAACTAATAAATGAGGAAGAAATGAGAGAAATAGAAGCCCTTTATCTGATCATTTTTTATTAATGAATCTGAGCATTAATCATCATTGGTTCCTAATAGCACAAGAGACAACCAAACATTAAGTGCCTTCTTGTGGATGAACATAACACCATCTATGAACTAGTTTTGCTCAAAAACAAACCAATCAACCAACAAACAAACATTCCAATCTACATGTGATAAGGCAGGAAATATAAAGGACGGATGAACATGTTGAAGATTACCTTGGGGATGCAAGCAGCAAAATCTAGACAGTATAATAATGTCAGCCTATCATAATGAGTGGAACCTATTTGGATCCTAACTCTAAAAACCCAAAGGTAAAGGAAAAAAAGTAATCTATGAGGCTGTTGGAAATTAGAACACGGTGATAATGTTAAAGAATTATTACTTTTATATACTATACTGTTATTTAGGTTATATATGTTTTTGAAAGTCTGTATTTTTAGTTATATATAATTTTATAATTATGAATAAAATGATGGGATTTACTTTGACATAATATGAGAGAGAAAAGTAGAAGGGAATAGAGGTGAAATAAAATTCCATAGTGTGCTGACAATTTTAAAAGTTAGGTAAAGAACATAAGGGTTTGCTATTACTATTGTCTGCTTTTGTACCTATTTGAGATTTACTATATTAAAAGAGTAAAAATGAAAAAAAGAGAAGTTAGGAACTCAAAGTAGCCTTAGAGATTTACAGCTACACATGGTAGAAGAGAGTCACAGTGTTTTGCTTCCAAATCCAGTCCTCTTTTCGCTGCACCATATAGGTCACAATGCTGAGAAAACTTGAAATTAACTTGAAGTTAAGCGACAATATCCTTTTGGAGAAATGGTCTTGAAGCACTTGCCCTGTGTAGTCTGGAAAAGCCATGAAAAGTAAATTAAAAAGCCATGAAGAAAACAGCCAGTGGGCCCGTGTGAAAGAGAGCACAGGAAGTCCACCTTTCTTCTGCCTGTGACACGTCCAGCAACGACAGTTCCAATATTTCTTTCTCTCTGACCATTCAGCTGCTAACTATCCACAAATAAGACTCTTGGAACTACAGGAAAATAATGGCATCATTCTTCCTGAATGTGTTTCCTTGCCATAGCATGGAGACACTGATGAATCTTGTTACTATAGCCACAGCTATAGGTCTGAGCAATAGCGCTGCAACTCTGCGTGCCATTAATCAGCACCCATGGAAGAAACACTGGCTGTGCCACTGACAGAAAGAATTCTTCTCCCAGATTTGATACTTCTATTTTCTATCCAATTTTCAGTGAATTTGATTGAATGATTTTCAAATACATTTGTCTGAGCTTCTGTGTGCTAGGTAAAAAAAGAAGGCATCATGTACACATCACAAAACTGGCTTTTATGAGAAAGGAAGTGGTATTTATTGTGATTATGGAATAAGGGCTTGGGTTCTAAGAGACTTATGTTCTAATTCCAGCCCTGACACTTACTTCCCTACTGAGTGACCCTAGGCAACTTAGTCTCTCTAAGGCTAAGTATATACAATCACAAAATGGGAAAACTAATACCTCAACCAGAAAATTATGGCTTGATGAGACAATTCTAGGTAAAACATTTTTCATAGGAGCTAGCACATATAAGTGCCCAATAAACAATAGTTATCTTGTGTTGTTATTGCTGTTGCTATTTAAAGAATCCCAGAACTAAGATCTGTCCAGAAAAAGTCCAGCCGTTGTTAATAATGAGAACAGTTTGTACGACATTGATGTAACCTGGCAGCCAAAGAGAATGAACTGGAATGCACATACATGAATAATGATGACTTCACAGTACCAGTCAATGGGTGGTAGACACTGTTGAGTGAGCATGTGTACCGCGTGGCCATAGCATTCAAAATGACTGAGTAAGAGCAATGAATCTGCATCAAATTTTGCGTTAAGCTTGCACATTCCTCTGCAGAAACTATTTAGATGATTCAGAAGGCTTTTGGTGATGATGCAATGAGTGCAGCTCAAATATAAAAGTGTAGCACAAATGCTTCAAAGTCATAGCAAGATCAAGAAGACCATGTTAACTGTGTTTTTTGATTGGGAAGGTTTTGTCCATCACGAGAACACCCCTCCAAGCCAAACAATTAATAAGGAATACTACCTCAATGTTTTTCATCAGTTCAGAGGTGTAATATAATTACTGAACTGATGAAAGGACAGCAACTACAGGCAACTGGTGATTGGCAGCATCATCACAACAACATGCCTGCTCATGCATCATATCCGGTACAAAGTTTTTTGGCAAAACATCAAATCATCCAGGTGACTCAGCCCTCCTACAGCCCAGATTTGGTGTCCTGAAACTTCTAGCTTTTCCCAAAACTAAAATCGCCTTTGAAAGGGAAGAGATTTCAGACCATCGATGAGATTCAGGAAAACACAAAAGGGCAGCTAATGGCAATTCCAACAAAGGACTTTGTGAACTGTTTTGAACAGTGGGAGAGATACTGGGAGAACTGTGTGAAGTCCCAAGTTGCCTAGTTTGAAGGGGACTGAGGTGTCATAGTCCTATGTACAATGTCTCTTATATCTTGTACCTTCTTTAATAAATAACTCTATTTTTCATACTACATGGCTGGGTACTTTCAGACACTATGTTCTCTCTGGTACTTGTATAACAATGACGATTTCATGCAGTTCAATTAAATATTTATTGTCTTTCACAAAGCCTTTAGTTTTCCCAGAATTTCCTAACTTTAATTTGTCCTTTAAATGAATGAGGATGGTAAACTCCCAGAATACAAATTTCATCACAACTAAGTATTTTTTATTTAATTATCTTATTTTTGCTAAATGGATCAGAAGAACAATGGGACACAATTATAACTGTATTCTATGACATTCCTTAACAGATAATACATCCTAGTGCATTTTATTTGTGACAAGGTCTAGAGTAAGAAATAGCTAATGAGTACTACAAAGTACTCATTTATTTTGCCTGAATGTGTATTTTTCACTTATTCACTTCCCATTTTAACATCATTCTATAACTCACATTAACCCAAACAGGGTTTGTCCTAGGTTTTATATGGCAGATACTGTGATAACATCATTTTCTTTACTTTTGCCTAAAATATTAACACTTTCAGAAATTCTGGCCATTACAATGCCAGGTCCCTTTGGCTGGTATCTCTTTCTGACTTGGCAGTATCTGAAATCTTCCTGGCTGCTGGTCTCTGCAGCACATGGCCTGCCAGCTACAGAACAAAGTGACATATAATTGTTATCTAATAATATCCAAAAATAAAGTCTGTACTGCAGTTTCTCTGTTTCAAGCACTGCGGCCTCAAAAAATCACAGAGATGGTCTTTCTATTTTCATCGGAATTTAATTAGTATCCAGATATAATTTAAACAACCCAAATCGTGGTGAATGAGTTATCTATCAACATTAGTGTCTATATTGTAATTACAAAATATTATTACTACTTTTTGGATTATTTTTGTAATATTATTGACTCAATAAATTTAGATATTTTATATGCATATGAATTCTTAGACATGAAACACAGAATTCCCAAAAGATCCAAGAAATTAGATGTTAATGACTTAGGAAGAAGTTACATTTTATTTTCAAAAAAGGAACAAGGGCCATCCATTGGATAAAGTCTGTCACATTCCCCAAGGGGAAGAGTAAATTTTATGTAGACTTGACATGGACAAATAGAAAGTGCATTGTCTTACTGGAATATATATCCTGGACATGATGGAAAAACTGCCAAGATTTATCACACCTGCTGACAACCACCCATGCCTGGTGGTTCACATGGGTATGAGTGAGGCCAACATGATAAATATGCAAGCCATATCTAGAAGCCATGATGTTCTAGGCAGGAAACTAAAGAGTTCCTGGGACCCAGGTGTTGTTTTGAATTCTTTCTCCAACTCAATGTGTCTTAGAAAAGAAAAAAAATGCTCAGCAGATGATTATATAGATGATGATAGAATCATAATTTATGATACCAATTGATGAGCATTGGCTAAGTATGAAATGTATTTTTATAGGGACAAGGAAGAATATTTTTTCTCTGATGAACAGTTGGTCTAATTCAGAGGATTTTAAAGTAAAACTTATAAGAAGAAAAAATATCAAAATATTAGCAAGGATTATTAGAATTATACATTACATATGACACAGGAAGACAAACATTTGGGAGTTTTACAAGGTGTTCATAGGATAACATGACAGGATTATAGAAAATATCAGTGTCCTCAGATAACCACGAATCAAGGGCCAGAGTATTATATACCGTAAAGGTTACTTGTGTCTGCCCATTCACTGTGCACATGTGTATTTGCCAAGAAAAATTGAGGGATTCGATACTGGAATGCAGCAGTGCAGGTATATGCCTTTATTAAACAAGTCTTTTAGAAGAAAGGCTAGAATAATAAAATACATCTCATCTGGCATGACAGAAATTTGAAGGTAGCAAGATGCTGAAAATAAAAGGAGACTGGGCTGGAAGTGACATTATTTGTGAGTATTGTTAGAAAACAAGCAACAGGATCAAAATGGTGTCACTTGTGCTAAGCAAACCATAACTCAGTACCTGATTTAACTGCAGTTTCAACTTACTCCAGCCTCCAACCTCCAACCACCTTAACTGGTCAGTCTGCATTTTCCTGGACAGCACCAGTGAGGTAATCCCTGTAGACAATTTCCATCCCTCAAAGAAGGGTGAATTAAGCCAGAAATTATCCATTCTTTGCTAGAAAGTTCCATTTCCTGCCCCTTTCAGTCTGTAAAAACCTTTCCTTTTCTGCAGATTCAGAATTCCTTTGTATTTGCCTGATTAAGAAATTGTTGAGTAAAGCCAATTTGTTCTTTAAATCCACTCAGTTGAATTTTATTGTGTGTTTTTTTGTTTTTGTTTTAACGGGATGATACAGACTATTTGGTTAGATGATTGCAATGGATGATTATTGTCCTGGCAGAGTAGCTCAGTTGTTTAGACCATTGTCCTCATGTGAGTTCGATCCCCAGTCAGGGCACATGCAAGAATCAACCATGAATGCAAAAACAAGTGGAACAATGAATTGATGTTTCTCTTTTTCTCCAAAATAATTTTTTTTTTCAAAAACAGAATGGATGATTATTCCACATTACTATCCCCAAATACTAGGATAATTAGTTATACAAATGATAGGAAGGAAGAAAGCAAAATAGTTTTAAACTCTTTTTGGAATGTTATTCAACTACAGAAGTTAATGTCTTCTCTTGCCTGGCTGGCTGGCAATTCAATGCCTCAGATGTCAGAGGACACAGAGGATAAATAAGAAACTGGTGGCAAGGTTGGAATGATGGGACTGCACACATATGACTTGCTATTCTAATGTTCAAGATAATCTTGGGGAAGGGTGGTTAGTAGTTGGGAATTATGAGATACAATTATAATTTAGTCCATGTTTTAAGAAATCAAATTTTAAATCCTTTGTAAAACAGCAAGACCTAAAATACTTATTTGGTGCAAAAGCTCAATCAGAAAGTATTGAAAAGTGCTCTGAAAAATCACAATTAAAATGTTACAATCATAAATGATCCTGATGAGCAGGGAAATTGGGAAACATCTAAAAATATACCTGCATGGAAAATATCCTAAAGAGCTAAGGTTTAAACATAAATATTTACAAAAGAGCTAAATAAGAGAATGGGGCTAGGAATTTTTTTTAACATTGTAAGTAGCATCAAACTTTGAAATTAGTTCAAAGAAAACTAAATTTTACAATATAACCTCTCACTGCCAATCTATCCATAAGTAAAATATCCCTCCATCCACCTGGGTAAGAACACCCATCAGCCTTTTTGTGCGTAACTTTGCCAGGTGCTTTTTAAACACTAATTCTATTGATAATTAGCACTGGAACAGCAGGCCCATCGTGTTTAGCTCTTTGCTATGTGAGCACTATACTCTCAAATGTAGAGAGAGCATTCTCTGTGGTATGATGGTATTCATTCTGATATATTCTCTGCATTGTATAAATCTAAAATTTAGATCTCTAAAACCTAGATATTTATAATGCTTCTTCTAGTAGTAGATATTTTCACTGAATAACATGTTTATACTATAACCTCAGCTTTAATAAGAAAAAAAACCTAAATAAACTAAATAACTCCATAAAAATGTAATATGCAGTCTTTTAGGATCATTTTGTTTAATATTCCCTAAATAAACATTTATTTAACACATTTTTCTTAGAACATGAAAAAAATAAATTAACAAAATATCATCCCTTCAGTTATCCTGGGAATTACATAGATCATTTTGCTAGCTTTTTGCTTTATCTACAAGGATGCTCAGAATTAAATTAGTGTTCAGATAAAGCAACTGTAATGTCTACACTGACATTGCCTTAAGTAGCTCTTACTTTTTAGAGTAAAGAAAAATTATGGAAATGATAAAACTTGTCATACTGGACCCTTGATATTGTGTGTTAAGGTTGGTATTGACAAAGTTCAGGACATGGTACCCCCAAATATGGCATCCTATCATTGAATATTTTAAGCTAAAGGAGTTTGAGAAAAGGATAGAAAAGGGAAGGTCATCCTGACCTCCTGTAATCCCCTTCTTCCCTGAAGCAGATCCTAAAACCCTATTGTGGGAGGTGCCCTCCCAGTACCTGGAGGAATAGAGCATCTTTATCTCCGAAGACAAAGGGACACCATGAAAAATCCTGACAAAAAAGCCTTGTGAAGTTTCTCCTATTTTATTATAATTACTTCATATTCCTTAACCAATGTCTCTTCCTCGGACCTTGCATAAAATACTCCGGTCTGATTAGGGGTTTTTTTTTTGGTATTCATTTCCTTATGAGGTCCGTGTCACATAAAACTTATATTAAATACATTTTTACGCTTTTCTCTTGTTAACCTGTCTTTATTAGTTTAATTTTCAGTCCCAGCCAGGAACCGTAACAGGTTAGCGAAAAAAAAAATTTCCTCCTCTACAGTATTGTTGTTAGAGATTAGAAGAAAAATAATAAACCACAGAATTCCAATTTTAATTCCTTTTCCTGTGGCAAGGAGAACAAGATTTAGACTGGAAAAGACTATGGAAAGAGAACTATGAAGGGCAAGACAGAGTCTTTAGGAAGCAGCTCTTTCTAAAGTCTTAGCTAAGTTTCTGTGCTCAGTGAATTGCATATCAGTGTGCTGAGAAAGTTTTCAAATAAGACAATCGAGCCCCTCTAAGATGCTAAAAACTGTAAAGAGGCGTTATTCTACCAGATATAGAAAAAGTTATTTTCTGATAATCAGCCCAAACAAAATTTTCTGATAGCCTTTTAACCTAATTAGAAATCTGGAGTGAGGCAGCGATCACGGGGGCAAACTGAGAATAGCAGGGTAGAATGGAATGTTGACCTCGGAGTTGGAGTCGGGTACACCTGGGTTTATCCTGGCTGTGATATTTATTCGCTGTTGACCTCAGGCAAATTACTTGGCCTGGTTGAACAAAATTAGGACATAGTAAGTAAGTTATGTCATATAACTGTAACTTGTGTTTTTGTGAAATTTTGGATTATTTTATAATTTGCTGGTTTTAAGAGTTATCAGATGAAGGGATCACAGTTTTGGCATAAGGATCATTTTAAAGTGAAAACATCTGAACTACAGAGGACATAGAAATATCTTATCTGAATTTGCCTTATCTAACTAAAGCAGAGTCTCCTGAAAGCATAGCTACCATTAACCCCTCCAAGAGTTTCCTGTGGCTTTCACTGCCATGGAAACAGACAGCCCACCTTTTTAAACCAATAGATTTCTCTATACCAAAAGCCCAATAAAATCTTCCATATTTTCCCCTCATAGCTCTAAACCTTTATCCCTTTTTTGTTAAGACAGTATGCAAACCTTTACTTCTGGCTATTCACAAAATTACTTATCACTGAGTAATCTCTGTGTGCATGTAGATAAACCTGGCCTTTTTTCCTATTATGTAAGCTATTTTCAGTTACTTTTGCAGACCCCAACAACTTGAATCCATAATGGTGGAGGAAAAGTTTTCTTTCCACTAGATGAATTCTGTAAACAAGATATAAATGGATTTCAATAGGAAATTATGGGGAAAGCCTAGTAATATCCTTATAAAGAGAATGAGAATTCTGGACTAGGTGGTCTACTTTATTGGATTTCTTATACTTTGAATATATAGTGTTTCTTGACCCACCATCCAATTATAATCATATGGTAATTCTTTAAAAGGCTCTCACACCTAAGTCACACCTCAGTCCATTTCATACAGTCAAGGTGAAGAACCACTGCCCTACGGAGAAATTTCAAGTCTCATACTTGCATGCCTGTAGCTTTCCCTGACCTTGTCCTCCAGCAAGGAGTGGTTTATTATTTTCTATTTTTTATCTGGAATAAGAACCACAAAAACGCCAATTAAATTTGCAGATGGCAGGCTTTAACATGGGGTCAAATATAATAAAAGAAAAACAGGATCAAAGGTCAAGCTGTACACATAGTTTCAAATTAAAATCATTGCCACGTAAGTACAAAACAGAGTAGTATAACGTAAAAGCATTAGGCCCTCCTATTATCTGTATTTTCTATTTTTGACTACTGTCATTCGGTATTAATGATGATGAACACTTGTGTTTTATCACGTGCCGTGCACTGCACTGAGCGCTTTCCAGCTGTTGCCTCACGTAATCTTCCGAACCCAGAAACAACAAATATAATGCTATTTTCCAGCTAAAGAGCTGCTCAGAGACCTTAAGTGACTTCAGAAGGATAAAGCAGCCTGGAGAAAAGGGCTTCACACTGTATTCTGCTCGCTGAGATCTCTGTCCCACACCACAAAGCCACAGCAGATTTGTGCTGGACTGGATCTGCTAAAAAGCTGCCAGTAAGATAGACTCTTGTTAGAAACCAGAGACACTAAAACATGAACTCTCAATGAAAAGAGAAGGGAGGGCTTTGCCATGTCCCCCCCAGAGAGCAAAATTGGTTCTTGAGCAGGAACAAATCCATAGCACAGTAGGACCCCTCTGTACGCTATTTCGTTTTCTGTGGTTTCAGGTATCCGCAGTTAACCTTGGTCTGAAAATATTAACTGGAAAATTCCACAGATAAACAATAAGTTCCAAATAGTGCACTGTTCTGAGCAGTGTGATGAAATCTCACACTCTCACACCATGCTGCTCTGTGAGCCCAGAATGTGAATCATTCCTTTGTCCAGGATATTCACGCTGTTTATGCTGCCTGCCTGTTAGTCACTTCACAGCCCTCTGGGTTGTCAGATCAGTTATCAGAGAGGGAGAACATGTAGTCACATAACCTTATGAATATTGGCAAATTAGAGACATATTTACCAGGGTAGTACAGGGACCTGACAAAAGAGTAAATCAGATGAGAAGAAATGCAGAGCAATGGAAATAGTGACAGTTGTTCCCTCTCTGCCTCAAGAGTATCTGAGAAATACAAACTGCTCTAATACTATGGTGAGAGTTCAGAACAAGTCACCCTAAGGTGCATCTGCAGTAGGTGGATAGTGTTGAGCTGAGGAAAATGTTAGATTCAGGCTCAAGGAAAATTTCTGTCCTTCTCTTTAACTACCTAAAAGAACTTGAATTAGGGTCCTGGCCCATGAAACAAGATTATCAGATATAATCTCTTTTGATCTATTTACTAACCATCTTCTTATCATCTCCAATGACCCTTTAAAGCCCCCAAGGCACCTTGCCTCATCTCTAGGTCAGAATGTCTCATACTCGCATGTTCTCTTTCTCTCTCTGACCCTCTCCTGCATGTGGGGTTCCCATACACATGTGCGTATTAAATTTGACTCTTTCGTCTTGGTCATCTGTCTCATGTCTACCTGACCATTAGACCAGTCAGAAGAATGTGGGAGGAAGAGAGAAGTTTATTCTTCTCCCACAATATTTACCTGATTAAAAAATACTGTAGTTTCCTTCTTTCTCTCTCTGGAGAGCATCATGCTAAGTGAAATAAGCCAGGCAGTGAGGGACAAATACCATATGATCTCACCTTTAACTGGAACATAATCAACAAAAGAAAAAAGCAAACAAAATATAACCAGAGGCATTGAAGTTAAGATCAATCTAACAATAGCCAGAAGGGAGTGGGGAGGGGATAGTGGAGAGAGGGGTTTTCAGGAACTACTATAAAGGACACATGGACAAAATCAAGGGGGTGGAGGGACTGGGTTTGGCTGGGGTGGGGTGGAGGGGTGGGGAGAAAATGCAGACAACTGTAATTGAACAACAATAAAAATTTAAAAAAAAATTTGTAAATACTGTATTTTTCATACTATTTAAAGAAATAATTTTATATTTACTATGTCATTTCTTCATAGAAAGTCATGAGGTAAATAAAGCATGAGAGTCCCCACCTAAGAGAAGATACCCAGGGGTGAAGTGATTCTCCCAAAGCCCCCAGCCAGCCACTGCCAGAGTCTGAACTGGAGGCCCCATCACAGTCCACTGCTCTTTCATTTATCACAGTGTCATGGAACCTCCCCTTCAGAGTCCCAACGATTCTGAAACCCATAAAAATGTCAGACCTGCTTCAAGATAGATTAAATAACACAATGAACAAAAATTGACAGAACGATTTTAAAGAAAGATACCTTCCAACCACCCACTGAGGGTCCACATGACTTAATCGATCTACATGTCTCCCTGTGGCAGAAACAGGACGGCTATCAACAGGACGCCATAGTCCATTTGAAGTCATGAATGTTCTGCTCAGTTGAAGTACTTGACATATTCAAAAAACATCTTACTGGGACTGTGGCATTTTGTAAATAGTGAGAAAGCAGAAGTAATTGAATCATATAAATAATATACCAGCCTCTTGCCTTCATGGACAGTTTCATAGACAGGCTCTCACTGAATCGCTAACATCCATGAAAAGAGAAACAGGCCTTCTCGTGTTTGCACATTGTGAAGACTGTTGCTCTGGATGTAAAACCTTCTAGAGCTCTTGCCCCTGCTCCCTCTTTCGTCACAGCCTCAGAATCTATTTTACTTCACAGCAGTTTTCACCGCTGATAAAATGTTGTATTTGCTTATTGTCTATTTCCTCCCTCTAGAACAGTTGTTCTCCAGGCATGATTCTGCCACTCAGGGGATACCTGGCACTCTCTGGAGACATTTTCAGGGAGTACCAGTGGCACTCATTGGGTAGAGGCCTCGGATGCTGCTAAACGCCTTACATTGCCCCAAAGCCCCCACCTTTGGCTTAATAAATATTTACCACATGAATGAACACATGGGCAGATGAATGAATGAATGGTGCCAGAGTCTCAGAAGATGAAGCAGCTAGGGGTCAAGACGCTGTGAAGGTAGGACAGGTGGAACACCAGAACAATTCTCAGGGAAAACTACACAACTGAAATTTGCACTACATCATTAAATCACCAAATAATGAAGACAATCAAAAATGGATATTATGCATTTAACCTCTTAAGAATTTGCTTTACATAATTTAAACTAATTCTGAATATAATTTTAAAAGGGAGATTATTTTTAATATATACACACACATGTGTATACATATATGTGTGTGTACCACATATTCAAAGTACCAACTGCATTATAGTTTGTCCATCAAGTTTTGATGATTTTCTAATTCTTCAACACAAAAGTTTAATTCTATGTTACACATAAGAAAAGTTGTCTGTTTCTTTCTACAAAAAAAAAGACAAGTCATATATCTCAATCTCTATCTTCTTAGATTTAATATTTCTACTTAATCAATACTTCATTGGCCTCTGACACTCATTTAATTATGCTCATCCTAAATATCCTGTTGACATTGGAATATTTTCCTGATTTTAATCAATTTTGAATTGGATTGATTTTGCTCAGCCTTCCACAGTGCACCATCCTCTTTCACATCTACAGCTAAAGTTGACCTACAGCCTATGAAGCATTTTGCTGGCAGGTCCAACAAGTCCACATAAAGCAGTAAAATTGCAATTCTTATTAACACATGACCTAAACCTAGAGATCTAATGGAATCATGTTTTTCGCATATTTTTTTCACCATGATACTATTTTTGATGGGCCTTGATATTTCTGAGAAAGTATGTAAATACCAAATTATAAGGCAATTATCCACCACACTAGGAAAAAAGTGTATGTGTACAAACACCAAGAACTGAAAAATGTATAATGCTTTGTATAGTCAAGGTCTCTCTTTCATAATGTTCATATATGCTGTTCACTACTCATCTGAAGATGATGCAGTGAGAATTATGATGGTTCTCCAGGTTCTTAATCTTACTATTTGAGAGAAAACATATGTATTTCAAAGGAAAATTATGTATGGGCTGTAGCGCTGTTGACCTTGGCAGGCCAAGGTTGTAATTCTAAGGAAGATAGTTTCGAACTCCATAAATTGCAGGTACTTGACATACAAATTCTGTCTTGTCTGGTAGAGAATCCATTTGACCTCCCTCCCCTTTCTTGTGGAAAAAACAGTTTTGCTTCTACTTGCACACTCCTGGTCTATAAATGTGTCTGTTCCTTGAATTCTCTTTTTAACTGGTATTAACATCTGCCTGCTTCCCTTGAGATTTAAGTTAAAATATTTAACACGTGTTCATCTTTACATCTGTGTGAGAGTCATAATTTTTATCTTTTCATTTAAACACTGTTGTCTATTTTGTGGCTCATATAAATGGTGTGCTCAGGTTCTTTTTTGCTAAACGCCTTAAACCCTATATGAGAATGGTTTGGTTGAGCATGTCTCCAGTTTTTCACTCTAAAGTTTACACTGTATTTTACTTTTGTATTTAGATAACCTTTGAAATTGCTCATGACTTGTATCGTCATGTCCACCATTTTCCAATTATACTGAACTTGGGCAGAGACTTTGTGTTTACTTTATTTTCACTCTTCCTGAAGTTTTTAGTACAGGGATTTTCATGGTGGTCCTTCCTACAGCACAAACCAGGAAGGCAATAGAGTAACTGAGGGCAGCAATGAGAAAGAAGTAAAGGAATGAGAACAGTTCTTTTGGAAACTGGGTTAGGGTGGGAATTGTCATTTATAAAAGAGTCATAATTCACTTTTAGTTTAAATTCATTCCTTCCTTAAGATGTGTAATGCACTCTTCATTGCTTGACTAATTTTTAAGACTTGTAACCTACTGGGACTGAAACAGCATAGAAGTATTTGAAGATCTGCTTGCAAGGAAAGTTTAAGAACTATGAATCATAATCAATCATCTACTTTGCATTTCAAAGCAGTGATAAGACATGATAACAGTTTGAAGATGAACTTTTAAGTAAATTGTAGTATGTGAGGTGCAAAGTTTACTAATACTTCAGACCCAAACAGTTCTTTTCCCACTTTCTTTCCCTAAATGGCTTAATATTAACGTCCCATTTTATTATTTCAAGTTCTGGTTGATCTCATTTTTGCTTCTTTTTATGTGACACTTTTCCTTCTGCGGGTTATCTCTTTTCCTCTCCCTTTTTCTTGCTATTAGTCTCCCTTTGTATTTTCTTCTTCCTCTCTGTTTTCTCCCTTCCCTCTCTCAATTTCATTTGTTTCTTTTCCTGTATTTGACCCATATTCAGAGTGGAAGGGGGTAAAAATGGGGCAAAAGGCAGCTAGCACACGACATGTGTACACATCAAGGGCTCAGTGCGCATTAATAAGAATCACTTTATCACTTTTTTGTTGGGTTGTACATAACATACCTGTCAACACTTTTTCTTTTCTTTTTAGCTTTAGTAGTCCTTGTGGGAAAAGAGAGAATGCAATTTAAACATCCAGTAAGAAGGTAAATAAACTCCCATTGAGACTCACCAAACTTGAAATCGTGAGGCCATCCTGGCTGCTTCATAAAATAAAGTTAGAGCACTTTTTATATTATGTATTCTTAATTTATACATCACTATCAATCTCGGTCTCACATACACGTTAATTCATCTCTGTAGGGATCAGCTGTTCCCAATAGAAAATTCTCACTGC
Source organism: Desmodus rotundus (assembly GCF_022682495.2). Taxonomy (NCBI): domain Eukaryota; kingdom Metazoa; phylum Chordata; class Mammalia; order Chiroptera; family Phyllostomidae; genus Desmodus; species Desmodus rotundus. The sequence goes on along the minus strand of NC_071397.1, from coordinate 56,001,929 downwards.
CTCACATATAGACACGACATGGCTTATCAGCACAGCTAGACTCTGTAGAAGGAAATATTTTTTTCCTAATGAAATGAAAAAGGAGCTAATAAAAGACTACTTAATTTATCCTTAGATATTATTATGATAGCCTTCAACTGACACTTCATCATTAAAATGTTTAAATCTAAAAATTCTAAGGCCATTTACAAATAACCAGCAAATAAGCATGTAACATTGATTTAATAGTCAGCTAATTGCAGTTCATATAGTTTATCACTGCTACCTAGTAGAATTATAGTACAGATGATGCCTGTTCTCTTAAAAAAACATTGAATGCAATTATTTTATATTAAAAGTAAAATTACTACAAATATCAAATATTCTATTTCTGAAAAAATGTTGTTAGATAAACCTATTTCACAGTAAGAAAAACAGAACATAATAGCGCATCAAAACTGTGGTCCAATGATTGCTCTTTTATGCATGAGAAAGATCAGAATTTTTTTCTATTTCCACGATCATATTTCAGTAATTTCAGTCAGTAGCTCAGGGTCTGACAAATGGTCTATTTATATTTTTTAATTCTTTGGAATTATAATAAAAAGTAATAGTGAATAAAGACATTTATTAAGGTAAAATATAATATATATAGAGGGGCCTATAAAATGGGAAATTGATTATGTGTAATAATAATCTATTTAGATAACATAAATTCTCTAATTTTATAATTAGTACTTTCTATACATCATACACAAAACAACTAGCCAAATAATTTTAACTATTTCAAAGTAACAAAGTTAATATCTAAGAAAGGCTTTGTATAAATCTGCATAAGCATGTGTATGTATGTGTGTAGATGGTGGACAGATGCACAAATTGATCAATAAATAGATTGAAAGAAAAATTTGAAAAGTGGGAAAAATGTATACTTCTCTAATTAAATGCATAATCATGGATGCTAATCCATGTTACTGATGCTAAATGGTTTCCACTTTAATGAGCCATTTTAAATGAAATGGTTGCCTGTAATTAGCCATCTGCAATCCAAGGAAAGCAAGCCAACTATGTAGCCTGGCTGCCAAAATTACAGTGCATTCCTCAGCAGGACAATGAAGAGAAAGGATAATTGTAATTATAACATATACATCTTTAGTGTTCTGTGGTTGAAAGAGTGTGCAAAACAAGTCTTCTTAATATATTTAATTGCTCATTGTTAATAAAGGGTTGTCAAAAGTGTTGCTTTTAATACATCCATATTCCATTAGCAGTATCACCACCCGATAGTCACAAGTACCTATGTCAACACAGGAGCCAGCACAGAAAGAAATAATGATGGACTCTTACGTTTTATGCACCTCGGATGTTTGTTTGGGGTCACGATTAAGGAAACAGATAGGTTCTAATGGTTCTAAGTGAGGACAAATAAAACGTCCCCTTGAATATTTGGATGAATATCAATGGAGTTAACATTTGTCAGAGATAACCAAGTCAGTTAAGGGAACATATTCCTCTTAATACTAACAAAATCAAGGGCTTCTTTTATGTTCTTTTGTTCCCATGTTATTAAAATAAAAATGAGGAAATCTAAGCCCACACAACTATTGCACAGCAGGGGTAGCCAGAATTTAAATCCAGGTCTGACTTAAAAGCCCGTGCTTTCAACCACTCTATTAATTGACAAACTTAATTATGTTTTCTTTTTAAAAACAATGCCTTGCATCAGAGATCTAAGTGTACAATTTGTCTGTACCACTTCACTACATAATTTGGATAAGATGTTTTGCCTAAGCATCAGTTTCCTCATGTATCAAATGGGAAGTAAATATTGATGATATATTTTAATATGAAATAAGGTATATATTGTCTAGCACATAGTGTATACACAGCAGTCTACTCTTAGTCTATGACAGTTATCAAATTCATTTTAAAGATCTTTGTTTGGCTTTTAGATTATTACCTTTCTTACCTAAACCAAATGATTTATTGAAATTATTTTTAAACCTAAAATGCATCTGGGAAGTACCATTTGGCAATTTATTCACAATCATGCACATGAGTCATTTTATCATTTTTGCTTAGATATTAGTTTGTGTAGAGTTCTTACCTCTAAAATACACACATCATTCATATGCACATAGATAACTCTCAACAATCTATAGGCCAGAACTTTGCTTTCTATTTTTAAGCCCGCATCTCTGGGGGTGAGGCAACAGGGCCTTTTCCCCTCTCGCCTTCTCACCTCACTCTCATCTCTTCTTGGTTATGTGTATTTTGTATTCCTTGTGCAGATTAATGGGAAGTGACTGGGCCTTCATTATAGCAGTCACAAGGAGTCAAGATTTCAAATAGCTTCACTTTCTTCCAAGGAAAAGTAGAAATCAGCCAGACGAATTATTAAAAGATAAAAAGAGTTGAAAGAGAGTATCCAACAAGTGATGTGCCTATCACGTACTGGTCTGGTGAGCAAAGCTCGCCGAACCTTGTGAAGCCAGCCAGCAGCAAAGGAGAGTCAGGCCACCCACAAGCGATCTTTGCAACTCACTTTCCTGAGAAGGTTTTTATGTATTCCAGGAATATCAGACAGACCAGTATTGGGCTTTATTCTTTAAAGTACATTCCTATATCAAATACCCTGTTCTATCTCTTACTAGCTTTACATTATTCAGGATGGAATTACTTGAAATATGAAATAATATTCAATTTCCTCTCACTTTTCCTCCCAAAGAGTTGCCTACTTCTTTATATCAATTTAAATAACATGCAAATAGAAATTAGTTGTCTCATACTGTTAAATTAGATATATTTGGAAGAATTCACATATTCACTTGTTAGATACAGCTTAGTGCCTGGCATTCAATACATATTTAAATAATTGTATATATATATATGTATATACACACATATATGAGTGAATTGGTAAAACTAATGCTTACATTTTCCTTATAGTAGTTAATATTTAACCTGAGAAATATAAAATGTCAGTTACTAAAAATAAAGAAAAACAGTTTAGGACAAATATTATTAAAAATTATTATCTGTGATACTTCTAGCAGGTGGTTTCTGTCTAGGTAAGGTTGAAGGCAGGCTAATAAATGTAATAAATTCAAAATATATTACTTTGTCTGCTCTCCCACCTTGGTTCTTATGTTGTAGAAATGTTATAAACATAAAATTATTAACAAGTACAGGTTTCCATTTCAAATTACAAACTTGTTTTATGTCATCTGTATTTTTTTTCAGTTTTTAAAAGTTGTGTAAATAAAATGCTGAAAATGTGTTAGCAGTCACATGACTTTATAGCATCTTTATGTACATTGTTCAAACATGCAATATGCCACTTTGGATATGTTATATTTCCACCAATATAAATTCTTATTTTCACTTATAGGTTCTAGTCTTTGATGTAACTCTCATAGGTTTGGTTCCTATTAAAGCAAGTGATTATAAATGTTTATGCTCCTTGCAGTCACATGTGATTCCTGTCTGTATGCATACCTGACTTACAAGTTTATTATCACAACAGAACTTTAGCCAATTCATGAGGATATCACACATTCAAGTTTTCTCTATGCCTTTAAAAAATGAGCCACTTAGATTATCGGTTCACTTTAGTACCTTTCACATGCTTCCACAAGATCACTGCCGTAATCTTCTGACTCAACAGACACTACCTTCACATTAGAGAGTCTTGATTTTTCTATTAAAGACTAACCAAGCATAACCACTTTTAATGAAGATGACATCTTTTCTCTGGACACTGAGAGGTTATGCAACACATGAGGATTATTCTTCAAATCCTCCTATGAAGAGAAAATGACAATAATTGTCTAAGGCCTATCTCAGTGTTACATATATAAGTACATTTTTCAATCTTTATGAGGTTTTTAAATTCTGAAAAAATAATGGTTGTATTTAAAATTGACTGGTTGAATTTAAGATTTAGATAGGTTTATTAATCAAATTCACACAGAAGCAGTTACAACTAAACCTCAGTGAACACCAGGCATGCAGTCACCATGTCCTTAACATTATGAAAACCAAAAGCAAATATCATTTAAGAATGTATGGAGTATATCAACAACAAAAAAAGCAAACAAAATATAACCAGAGACATTGAAATTAAGAACAATCTAACAATAGCCAGAGTTGGGGAGGGGACAGTGGGGAGAAGGGTTTTCAGGAACTACTATAATGGACAAAACCAAGGGGGAGGGTGGAAGCAAGGGGGGGTGGGAAGTGGGTTTGGCTGGGGTTGGGGGGAGGGGTGGAGAGAAAATGCAGACAAGTGTAATTGAACAACAATAAAATAATTAAAAAATAAAAATACATTGAAGTAAAGTTTTTATTCACTTAAAAAAGAATGTATGGAATAAATTCATTTTCCTTGTAAGGCTGAACAATTGGATAAGCATAATGTGTCATGTTAAAAATACCAAAACCAAAAGTCTTTGAGGTTTAGTGACCAGTGCAAAGTGATGCTCTCTAGAATTATGTCCAGAGACCTGGAGGCCTTACAAATACTGAAGATTAAAATCGTACATTTAAAAAAATAATAGCATAGCTAAGGTAAACATGCATTAAAGCCAAAATTAACCATTGAATCATTCTTATTATACAACCTGTACAATAACATTAAAATATTACATCTTTTCTCAGATGATTTACTCATGAACATAAAAGAAAAATGTCTTCTGAACAGAAATAAATCAAAAATAATCAATGTCTCTGTTTTCCCTCAAATGCATGAGACAAATACACATAAATTATCACTTCCTATTTAATTTCCTGAGGAACTGAACAGCATCTTTTCAGATTCTGTGGAGGTGATTTAGATAAATTATTTCAGAAATTACTGTAGTGATGACTGTAGATTTAACATTTACGGAATCCCACAGAACTAAAATCAGACAACCTTCAAAATACAGGACAAGCAATCACTCAAAGAAATGTTCTTCCTAACAGTGTTTCTTTTGGGAAAGTCTGCTTTGGAATAAGGTTAGATAAAGGAAAGAAACTAATAGCAGTAGATGTTCACTTTGAAAGACCACATAAATTGTACATAAGAGTAGCCATTTAATATATGAATGGTTGTTGTCTGTAGAAAGTCATAAGCCTGGATCATTGTCTCAAAATAGCTACTGGATACATTGATTCACAAAGTGAAAGTGAAAATCACTTTCATATTGTTAACACTGGAGGAGATGGGAGCATAGTAGAGCGCAATAAAAGGAAGATAAGACAGAAAAGTCGTGCCTAGGTTGCAGGACTCCCTCAATTAGATACCTGTGGGACAAGGAAACGTCCCAGGGGAAAGAAGGAGGAAATGCTTGCTCTTCACTCCATCCCACAAACCTCTGAACTCATATTAACCAGTCATATGACTTACTCTGTCATTTCATTAGGTTACCTTAAACATTTAAATTATTTCTGCTCTCCCCAACTAGGTGCCAATATCTAAATATAGGAATTATGTCTTGAGTCTTGATCATCTTTCATTAATGCTTTCTCCACCAAGTCCAATGCTCCCACACATATTTTATGTACACAATAAATTAATTGTGACTTGTGAATAAAAGCTATCCCTAATAGAAGGCTGACCATGTAATGTGTCATCCTGAGGCATTTCTGAGAACAAGAGGAGGCAATATTAACTCGTATACTATGATAACCAGGAATGTCCGGGACAGGAGAGAACGCATGATCACCCAATCTAAGATACATGTGGCTACTCCACAGCTTCACTGAGGGTTCATATGAAGTCAAGACCATGTAAATGCAGTAACAGCTATTGACTTACATGCAGGCTACATTGCTTTCATTTTTTTCTTTAGAAAGAATCATATCATCTTTAGTGATACAATTTTCCAATGGTAGGAAGTTTTACTCTACTGAATGCCATTTTTTAAACTTCTACCTACCCTTAGAATACTATATTAAGCACTTAATGATCCTAGAACTGCATTTAAGATGTTTCAGTTTTCTCAGGGTTGATATTGGCTCAGTCCTGGTATTTCTCAAGAGGATCAAAATACTGCAAATGAGTTTTCGCAACAGACATGGTAATGATCTTTATGATTCCTGTAAGTCCCTTTCAAGCATTTAAGCCTGAAACATATGTTAATTTAACAAAAATAATGTCAACTCAATTCTATTTTTATTTTTTAAACCCATGCTTATCTGACACACCCGCATTCTTTTTGTTATAGCACTCTTTCTCAACATTCAACATCCACGTATCGGTTTATAGTTTTCCGAGCACATTTGCATATGTGATATAATCAAATCCAAACCATTGTTGACACCCAGGGATATTACCCCAGAATGATATATTTCTTTTTTTAAGATTTTATTTATTTATTTTTAGAGAGAGGAGAAGAGAGGGAGAAAGGAAGAGAAACACAGAGCAGCTGCCTCTCCCGTGGCCTCTCCAGGGACCTGGGACCCAGGACCCAGGACCCAGGACCCAGGACCCAGGACCCAGCCTACAGCCCAGGCATGTGCCCTGACTGGGAATTGAACCCACAAGCTTTTGTTTTGTGGGATGTTACTCAGACCACTGAGCCACACCAGTCAGGGCTGAATATGAGGTATTTCTTTTCTTCTTGAATATACCTGAGTTTCTTGCTTGTACTTCTGTTTCAAGGTGCTGGTGTGCTGGGCTAGGACAGCCATTTCCAGTTCCCTCTCACTCCCCAGCCCTTAAGTTTCTTATTACTCAACCAGAACAGATGTTTCTGTCTCATAGTGCAATCCTAAATATGTAAGTACACAAGCATTCTGTTTGAAATCATCAGTAGGAAATAAAGCTGAACAATCTTGACTAGAATTAGCTTAGTGATTCCTATCTAAGTGATGGAATGCTCCGCTAATTTCTATTTTTAAAAAAGCAAATGCTAAATTATTAGTTGTTTTAAGTCAGTAATACCTATGTCTTTACAAAGTTACAAATAAATAATACAGGTATTTAAAATATAATTCAGAAATTTTGGAGGGAGACAATTTATAATATTAATTTTATTTTTTAAAGATTTTATTCATTTCTTTTAAAGAATGGGAAAGGGAGGGGATAAAGAGAGGTAGAGAAACATCAATGTGTGAGAGACATTGATCAGTTGCCTCTCACATGCCCCCATCTGGGAACCTGGCCCTGCAACTTAGGTATGTGTCCTGACTGGGAATCGAACTGGCAACCTTGCAATTCTCAGGCTGGCACTCAATCACTGAGCCATACCAGCCATGGCACATAATATTAATTTTTAAGTGAATATTCACTGATTATTAACTTCTCTCCTTCTTTAACCAGTATGTCTCTCCTTTTAATTTCACCTCACTATACCTTCTAAAATCATACCAATTTCCTATGGCATCTTCAGAGCTTCATCTTCAGTATTTTAAGTCAAAGATTTGCTTAAAATATGATACATTAACTCAATTCCCACACATACACCTCCAATTAGGTGAAGTAATTTTTTTAAAAGAATAATGTTGAGACAGGAGAAATAATGTTATCAGAAAGTATTTTAAATATATTGGTGGTTGTATAGACACAGTTAGTAATTCTATATAATGTAAACTAAGAAAAAGACCGCAATCTATGGAGATGTTCTCCATAAGATATTAAGTTCTGTTGGGAAAAGAGAAATCTAACTTGGGAAAAGAGAAATCTAACTTCTCTACTAACTCCTTTATGTTGCCCAACAGTGATGTCATATTTAAAATGTATATCTATTTGGTATTTATTATGTAATTACTGTTGAGCGTCACATTTTTCATTGCATGTCAGTTACTATTTATTCACTTAACTAGTTTGGTGTTTAGATCTCAGCTGTGAAAAGAAGGGGTCACACCAATTAATTGATCACTAAGGTTTTTTTCAACTCTAGGACTATGATCCTATAATCGTGCAGCATAGTACACAATGTACCTACAGCCATGGAGGCAGGAAGTTGTAAGATATTCCTGAAATAAGTGCATTTTCAAGTTCCAAGTAACTGGCTTATTAAAAAATTGTCACTAGGCATCTACAATCTATTCTTATGTTTTAGATTTCTAAAATAATTTTATCTTACACACTATAGTGATAATTTTTGTCACTTTGGTGATATGAATTGTAGTTGAGTACTATTATGTCTAGAATAGAATGATTAACACCGTCTTATTTGTGTGTGTATGAACATTGTACTTTCACAGTTTATAGAGATTTAGTTTCTGTTAAACAATAGGTTTATAAAGAAAAACATAAATGTAAAACGAGCCGCTTCTATATCAGTCTTGGCCATCCTGGGACCTTTATAGTTGACGATAACACTACTGACCCACTCAAAGCACTGCATTTGTTTGGGTTCTTTTTTCTAAAGGTGACTATGGATTTTCACTACTCACCCATTCTTTCTGTTTTCCTATATCCAGTCATGACTCAGCTCACCTTTCTGTAAGGCGTTTGGAATCAAGATGCAGTTTTTGAATACGATGTCTTTGAAATGGGCAAAATATATCTATATCTATATATGTATCTATACATGTATCTATATCTATATTTATCTATATCTATGTATCAGCCAGAATTAGTATACTTCAAGTGTAGCACTATAAAGTTGAATTATAAAAGTTGTTATATTTAAAATGGACTGTCTATTAGTAGTTTAGTAGATATAGGTTCTATTTTAGTTCTACTAAAGATAAACAGTAAAATCTTGAGATAAACACTAACTCATACCATAGCTTTTCTCTATTAGAACTTTTAACAAAGTAGAAACATCACTATCCCCTCCTGTTAAGGAGAAAGAGATGGATTAAAGTTAGATTTTTTTATAGTTTACGTGGAATCAAGTTTTGCGAAAAATAAATCTGAAAAGAGATGAGTGAAAATATTGACTTCCTTGAAAAGTATACAACATATTGGAATTTGGAAGTTATTTGTTGAAGGCTAGTAAAATAGATAACAAATGCATGGTGTGTATTATACAATATATGCATTGCATATAAAAATGTCAGAATTCCGTAGCGGGTTATGGAAAGTTAAAGACGTGAAGTGAAAATAATGAAAAAACCAGTGCAAACAGGTATAATTTAAAAACAGGTGATAAAGGAAACTTATATAGAAAAGAGATCTAGAATAACATTTTAGATAAAGGAGAGAGAACATGCAAAAACTAAACAAATATTGAATTTACTTCTGCGTAACTTGTTGCTGTAAAATCTGCCTTTAAAAGTAAGAGACATTCACATGTTCTGATAGGAAAAAAAGAAGCTACAACGAGTAAACTAAATTGTCCTGAGTGCCTGCCTAGGAAGAAGCCACCTGTTTTAAGGGATGGCGAGATTACTTAAATATTTGTAACCCTGAAAAATAAATGGATACATTAAATACAACCACCTTACCCAAATGATTAAACCCAACCATTCACTGCTAGTAAACTGGAAAGATTGCAATATTGCTTACTGATCGCATTCCTATGTTTCGGCATGAGTAGTACTTTTAAGGTGAAGGAACCTAGATGTGAATAATTCATCTTTGATACTAGAAATACAAATTCTAGAACTGGGCCTTAAATGCTTTGTAAGGTAATTCAAAACTAATTTTTAATCTAAAACTATTTCATCCAGAGCAAAGTAATGATTAAAATATTATTTTTCATTTTATTTAGCTTTTACTAGTGTGCAAAACAAAACTGAGTTCAACTCAAATGTTTTCCCACCCTGTGCTTTAAAAAATTTGTTTTACTATAAGGCTATTTTAAGATTGATATTTTTATATTTAAGCAAATCCTAGATGACTGAATTATTACTTGGATTATTATTTTCAGAAGTAAAACAAATGTGCTTGAGAAATGTAGTATCATTCAATAAAGTGTCTAAAACATTTTAGTATAAGAAACACCAATATGGCAGCCCAAGATGCTTTTAACACCTAAAACGGAAACCCTAGGAACTAGTATTAAATAATGACACAACTGTATACTTTAATTGAAACCTAAATTAAGCAAAATTCTGTTAGCTGAATAGAATATTTGTTTAAAAAGAGTCAAATTAACTGCTATGCTTAAATAAATAAGATATTCAAGTATATTCAAGTTATGTACTATGACAATGTAGAACATAAAGAAGATAAAATAATTAATAGGTAAATATTTTCAATGGGAAAAGTATAATAGCAATTTCACATACAAATGGTAGTTTGACTTGACAAAACTCAAACTCTGGCAGGGTGTTGGGCTGGGACTGCCTAACAAGCACATCAGGAACATATTCAAGATACAGTGCCTTCTCCTGCAATACAGTTACAACTAGATAAAGCATGAATAACCCAGGTGGAAGAGAGGGGGGAGAAGGGGAAAATCACTCTGAACAACAATGAATATTCAATAAAAACAAAAACAGAAGTATATTTCTAAAATGAATACTGACTTATCTGCATTTATCCTTAATGCAAGACTTTGTGCTCTTCCTCTCTCTCTCTCTCTCTCTCTCTCTCTCTCTCTCTCTCTCTCTCTCTCTGGAAAATGTACCATCTCAGAAACATGAAAACACTTATGCTTCTCTGTGAAATAAGAATAAAGAGAAGCCCCATCACCAGAGTGACTCTAGGAAGTGAGTCAATGGACTTTTAAATGGGAAATCTGTTTTCAGATCTTAGTTTACCATCATTACACCCCTCCAGTGAGCTGTTACCTGGTAAAGGGAGCCTTAATCACCTCCTGTGTTGGCAAAAAACCTCTATGCATTCCATGCAGCTCTGCATATCACAGTGTGCCATCATCTCCACACAAAAATCTCAGCTAAAATACATGCTTTTCCAGCACAGCGCTGCCATCAGTGCATCTAACTGCCCACTGAACTCCGGAGACTTAATGCTATTCTATTCCAGGCTATTGAAGGATCATTATTTAATCTCAGTCTATTTGATGGCTTACAGTTACTTAGTTAATGTCTCTCCTTTTTCTTCCTCCTATTGGGTGTTATTCCCTTGGGTAAAACATATACAGGCGTAAGTAAATAATATAAAATCAAATATTACCCTAAGGTTATGTGTGTGTTTGGCTAGCAGTGAAAGCACATTTTATTAACAACTCTGCTCTAGCAGCTGTATAGTTAATGGTGAGAGGATATGAAAGGGAAACAGCAACCAATGAGCCTGGAGAGAGCGTGTTTGCTACTTTCTTGTAACAGCTGCTATTTCATTCAGGAAATCTGTCATGCAACAAATTTAAAACTCTCAGGACAATTATGGAGTCATGAAAAGAAAGCCCTTGCAGTATGTTGCACATTTCAGAACATATATTTATATGCCTTTTTACGAATATATTCAAAGAAAAATATTTCATATATTTTGTTCTCGGGAAGTACAGTAAGAAAATCATGGATTTAGGGGAGAGGAATAAAAACACTGAGGGAAGTGTGTGCTTTATAGATCATTATGGGTTTTTTTGCATTCTTAATAGAAATTTTCATCACTTGCATTTTCTTTAGAGATATAATTGTGTTATTGGACAAATTACATAATACAGTGATGATGTTATTTGGAGCATAAAGAGAGCATGTCAGGGTTGAAAACCCCTTCTTGGTTGAGGAATACATATCGAATTTGGTATCAAATTGCCCCTTCCTAGAAGCACTACAATAAACACACTCAGGTGACCTCTCTGAGCCTCAGCATCTTCATCTAAAAGCAAAGGCGGAGAATTGGTCATTTCAAAGCCTCCTTTCTGTTACACAAGAGTAGAATAGAATGCTGTACATATTGGCAGCATGATCTCACAAGGACTTTTCACAAAACACAAGGAAGGCCATGGCCCAGATAATGGAGGAATGGCTGGCGCTGGGGATATAAAATTCATAATCTTTTCTTCATCATATAAAACTAGTAGCATGGAGATACTTCTCCATACTTGTATATTTTCAAATGTTCTTAGAATACTTGTATTCAGTAATAGTAGAAAGACATGTTTACATCTCTATTTAGACCTGAGTGTCTGACCTTTTCACTGATATATGATATTAGTCACTATTATCCATATTAAAGTTTATAATAAAATTGTTTTAATTTCTATCATAACCATGCATCTGACACTCGATTGTTTTCTAGAGTAAATAGTGTCCATCTTCCAATATATTAAAATCTCCTAAAAAATGGAAAATATGATTTCTCTTTATTTTCTTGAAGGGCACCAAGAATAAGATAAATGAATTCGCCAATGGTACAGCAGAGCCTTGCTGAGGTACTCCATTAGTATCAGTTTGCAGTTACTTTTATTTTATTGTAATGAATAAAATATAAAAACAAGCTTTGTGATTCAAAATAATTTGGTGGTATAAACAACAATATGTGGTAGAGCAACATGGGTGGGAGAGTAAATAATATTTTATTAATAAATACGTTTGCATTACTTTTTGTTGTTGTTAACTAATGTCCATCTTTATTCAGATGTTTTAGTTTTTACATAATGTTCTTTTTCTGCTCCAGCATCTCAGTAATAATACTTTTCCATTACTAAGAAGAAATGCTAATTTAACACTACATCACATAATTTATAGGAGACAGCTATTTATAAACCTGAGTAGCATAGTTTAATAAAAACTTTAATAAAGTCTTTCCCAAACACATATAACATTTTGCTGAATTTATTAATCAATTTTGGATACTATAGACTTAATATATTACTAAGTTGCCTTAGTTTTTTAAGTTTAATCTTTATTAATGAACTTGTTCCATTACCATTTAGTCTCCTTATACCCCCGCCCCCCAGCAATCACCACACTGTTGTCCATGTCCATGAGTCCTTTTTCCTTTTTGCTCAATCCCTCCACTCCCTAACCCCCACCACTAGCTGTCATTTGTTCTTCATCTAGGAGTCTGTCCCCATTTTCCTTTTGAGTTCAGTTTGTTCATTAGATTCCACATATGAGTAAATCATATGGTTATTTGTCTTTCTCTGACTGGCTTATTTCACTTAGCATAATGCTTTCCATGTAAATCCATACTGTTGCAAAGGGTAAAATTTTCTTCTTTTTTATAGAGAGTAGCATTCCATTAAGCACAGTATATGTACACACTGCCTGTGACTGGCCCTGGTCAACCTGTCTGGAGCTCTCTGCGATCCACAGCATGTGGCTCCCTCTACTGGTCCTGGTTCTGTGCGGGAAGAACCAGGCTGTGCACCAATGCTGGCTTTTATCGGCACCGGGCCCTAGAAAGGGTCAACTGAAGTCTCACAGAGCTCCCATAAAACCGCCTTAGTAATTAAACAAATGACTGATATAGCCTCAAGCTGTAATCAGCAGCCTAGCTGAAACTCCACAGAGTGGTACAGGGTCATTCCTGAGGGCAGGGCCATTGCTTCTCCCCTCAGGCTGATAACTTGGAGGGGAGTGCTCTGCCTGAAAAAGATGGCTTCTGCAGTATGGGAATGACTCAGCACAGGGATCCTGGTGTCTCTTTCTTCAGTTCTCTCCCCAGAGCCAACAACCCAAGACTCTCCTCAGGCATCTCTGGTCCACTCTGGATCCCTCTGCAGGAACTCAGGTTAAGTGGTTGCAAATGAAATTTTATGCATTGGCCCTTCAAGAGGCTCTCTCAGTCTCTAGCCATCTCTCCCCGGCAGACGGAAACCCTGCTGCTTTTCACAGCCGAATGTTATCTGGGTTCCTTTCTGGCTCTGGTGCTGAAGTCTGGGGAGCTGAGCTTTGGGTTTAGACCTCACATTTCTCAGAGGGAACTCCCTGGCCACTGAATTATTCCTCCAGAACTTCAGGTGCCCCCATGGGAGCCCAGCCGGCCCTCTCACATGTCCTCCACACTCCCTACCAGTCCCGTTGTGGTGAAGTGGTTTCTCTTGTCTGTCCGTGGTTATAAGGCTTCTGTCAAGCTACTGTTCAATTGGTTATTCAGGATGATAGTTCTCTACAGCGTAACTGTCACTCCAGATTGGTCCTGGGAGGATGTTAGTGTAGCTTCACCTGCCCCTCTGCCATCTTGGATCCACCTTAGTTTCAATGATGAATTTAAATGGGTACTATTTATTCGTGTGCTTGCACATTCAATACATACGCACTGAATTGCTCTTCAGTATCACAGCACCACACACACACTCTTTGCTCCTAATACCACTGAACATACATAAGGGCACAAGTTCATTTCATTAATTCTGATAAAAACAAGACAACAGGCCCCAAATGGTGTCACTTAAGCTAAGCTTCACCTCACCAAATCGGGACTAAATTACAGTTGCAGTTCTTCCAGAAGTGGAATGTTAATCAGTCAGCCAGAAATCACCTGATCAGCACCAGTCAGGAAATCTGCCTGAGAGACTGCTGCCATCCTTAACACAGGGGTGTCTAGCCTTTTGGCGTCTCTGGGCCACACTGGAAGACGAAGAGTTGTGTTGGGCCACTCACTGAATACAATGCGACATGTAATCACAGAAAACCTCATAACGTTTTAAGGAAATTTACGATTTTGTGTTGGGCCACATTCACGGCCATCCTGGGCTGCATGCGGTCCACAGGCCACAGGTTGGGCACCCACCCCTGCTCTGAAAGAAAGTAACCTTTCAACACCCAACTTGATTTTTTGCTAGAATAACTTCCTTGTCCGGCCGCCCTTCTGCCTACAAGAGTCTGCCATTTTGTACTGCTCCTCAAAGCTCACTTCTATCTGCCAGATTGGCTACTATCTGTTTGGAATCAGTTTTTGCTCAGGTAAACTCAAAAATGTAATATGCCCAGTTTAGCTTTCAACAATTCTCATTGCAACAAGTGACTTTTTTCTTTTAAAAAGCTCTTGTAATATACTCAAGGAATCAATTTTTGCCTAATTAAATGACCACGCTGTATATTCTGAACATACATTTTAATTTAAGCTTAAATCTATCCATTTCCAAAAAATGATAAGTCACTGTTAACACCAAGAAGTATGAGAGGAAACAGAACTTTCTCATTTTTAAAGTTTTAGTTTACTCGGAAAAGTATTACTCTTGCAAAAAAAATAAAAGGAAAAAGGCCGTTTACTTACACTTACACTTTCTTGTCTCATCCCCCCCCACCCCCCCTGCCCCATTGCCCACATTTTTTCTCTTCTGTCATTGTCTGCTCCCACTCAGGACTCTTTTTTTTCCTACAGCTCATTCACAAAGCCTGCTAAAGCAGAAACACCCCTATAAAAATCCAAACACTTTCCATTCTTCTTTCAAAAATCCATTTCCTTCACAAAGCTACTTAATTAGATGGAAGTAAAGTGCTAATTTGCTAAGGGGAAAAGATCATTTGCATATCAATTTACACACTTTTCTCCAAGTATTTATAATTAGAGAGCAATCAACAAGCTTTTGAAGGCTGATAGAAAGGGAAAAACGATTCCTGTGGAGATTAAGGAGGCAATAAAGTATGGAGAGGAAAGGGCTCCAGAGAAGGAGCCCAATGTCCTCACATTAAGCAATTAATTTAACCTTTTGGAATCTCTATTTTTTAGCTATAAAATGGGAACAATGGTGCCTACTTTAAATGTATCATAGGCTGTGAAGATTAAGTTCAGTATGTGTAAGGGCCAGTTCTTAAGCATTTTCTCTGCATAGGGTGTCAATGGAGTCTGTAAGAAAACATCTTTAACCCCTTTTATTCACAGAAACTTCTCTGCAAATAGAAATGTATCTACCCAGGGTGGATGGATATTTATAAAAGATCAAAATACCTAGTGTAACTGTAACATAAGAAGGAATCAGTGAATAGGTACTTACGATTACTATTTCAGTCCCATATTTCATTGTATCATAATGACATTTCTAATCAATGACAACATCAGAACTTCTAGAGCCTTCCCTGCTATTGCCCTGTTTCATTATAATTTACCTTTCCTCTTCAGTAATGCCTGCCTCTGCTGCAGTGAAATATCTAATTAATTGAACCTGATTGTATTTTTGCCCCTGCCCCTAAAACTACCTTCTTCCTGTGTTCCTTTTCTCCCCTTTTATCTTTAATTAATTATTAATTAAACACCATTCAGGTATGAAAAAATACTGTCTAAAAGAATATTAGAAATGTTCTATGAAAATTGTTCTCAAACTGTATTCATGAAGCCTTACGCTTATTCATAGATGCTCAGACAACATAGGAAGGCGGAAAAAGTAGCAAGACAGGAAAGTAGGGATGGAGATGGAGAAGTGAAGCAGGTGGAGGGGCCTGGGGTAGAAGCACTGTGAGTTGGAAGGGCTGGATTTGAAGACTTCTTTCAGGATTTTCATATCAATGTATTTCTTTATGTTATAATTACTACTTAAAATTTAATATTTAATAGTATAATAATCTGCTTTATATCTTAACATTTAAAAAAATCAATTCCTCTTATTTGGAATTCAAACTGACAACAATCATTTTTAACAATTTTAAGTAGATAGGTGAACCACATTGAAGGTAGAAAGGAACAAAAGTAGCAACAAAACATAGGACATGAGCAAAAGTAAAATGAATTAAGTGATGAAAGTAAAATTAGGCACTTTATATGATATGATTTAAACTTAACAATTGTTGTATCAAAAGCCAAATGAGTAGTTGTATGTCATCAGCTCTGAAGTGAGCCTACTAGAAGAAAAATCCAATAAATAATTCAAGAAATAACACTTTAAAGTTCATGTCAAAATAGTATTTTTAAAGGATTTCTTTAGATTAAAATGTTAAAGCCAATTCTTTAAAAACTCAAAGGTATTAATTGAACACTCTTAGAAAAAGGCATTTGGAATAAGATATATCAATTTATTGAAACACGGGAGTCAGGAATCAAAAGTATATTCATTTCTGGATCCTCACTGCCCATGGGGGGAAAGAAGATTTTGGGGAATGATTCCAATAGTTATTGTAAAACTTGATTTGTTAATTCATTTTAATTTTCTTTTTGGAGGTATGATTGACATTTTAATTTTGGAAGTATAATCTTTTTTTATTTGCTTCATTAAAAAAAAAAACTTTCCAACAGGTAAGAGAAATATCTCCTGTAAATGGGCCATGCTAAAGGGCTTTATTAGCTCAGGAGGAGCACCCTGTCAACCCACCTCCATTCTGTATGACCCCTGTAAATAACACATGAATGTGCTCAAAATGCATTAGATACTTCCTTGTGTTTCAATAAAGAAAGGGGAAATTTATTCCACTAAGAAAAAAGCTTATTTTGAAAGCAATAAACTTCATCTGGCATCTTAAATAAAAAGAGGTTTCTAATTTTAACTTAATTTAACATAAAGAAAAGAAAGCAATCTTTAAATCAAGCTGAAGGTTTTTAGGGTACTATATACTTCACCCTTAACCATTTTCACTTTGGACAATAGAGGAACAAGGGGGCAAAGGGGGCTAAATTGTTCTCTTTGCTTCAAGATAGATGTTCAAAAAGACAAGGATTAGAAAATCTAACTTTCTGTGTCACATATATACCCAAAAGCTTGCTTATTTCAAATCATAGTCATTATAAAAAAATTAAAATGCCCTGATTACCAAAGAGAAAGTTTAAACACCAGTACAGAAGCCAGCAATGAATAGCTGCTCATTGTGCAGACTAAGACTGAGAAGCTGGAATGGAAATGTCCAAGCAGTGAAGGGAAAAAAAAATATATTCATCATCTTTAACAACTTATCTATTTAGCCTAATAGACTTCATTCTAGAAGATGATAAAGCCCACTTTTTCTTTTGATAAATATACTTCTTGAGTAACATCTATTTATTTTTATTAAATAGAATTTATACTATATCATGACATATTTATAAACAGAATATCCCATTGACTTGGGTTTCCACTAACCAATTACCTGAAGGAAATTAGCATTCTGAGTTACCAAGAAAGTAACAGACCATTCAATGTCCTTAAGGAAGCAGAATCCACGAATTACAACACTTAAAAAATAAGATCAGGGGAGTTATTTTTCGTGCACACAAACAATGATGACAGACAACATGACTTGAAGCAGAATATTGGTGTAATCTTTGTTTTAAGGTGAATAGTTTTACAACCTAAAAAACAAAGAGCCTTTAGTCTTAGCCACCTTTTTCTTCACGTTATCCTCATGCACTTAGAAAAAGACTACATCTGTGCTTCCCTTTTCTGTATTTTTTGTGATAAGTTTCCTTTGTAAAATAGATTAAAGGGTTTTTTTCTGATCTTCACCAAACATCTTAGAAGTATGTTTTTGCTTATATACTCAACCCAATATTATATAGAGATAAGCCTAGTCTTTTAAAGACTTCTACTTTAAATGAGGAAGCACATAAGGTATCTGAAGGAAAAATTTGGATTTTATAATTAATAAATTATTGTACTTTTTATGTAAATTTTTAAAACAGATTATAACCCTGTATCTAAAAGCCAATTGGAAACTACAAATATCATCTGAAGATCACTGTATTTGGGTAGGAATTTTCTAGTCAGTTAAGGACATTGGATGTCCTTACACATGAGAATACTGTGTTTCTCAACGGTGATAGCAGTGAAAATTCAACGCTGGCCCATGTGGCTGAGTTGGTTGGAGCGTTGTCCCATGCACCGAAAGGTCACACCAGGTTTGACTCCCCATCAGGGCACACACCCAGGTTACGGCGTTGATCCCAGGTCAGGGAGCCTACGAATGGCAACCAATCAATGTTTCTCTCTCACATTGATGTTTCTCTGTCTCTCTCTCTCCCCCTCCCATTCTTTCAAAAAAAAAAAAAAAAGCAATGAAAAATGTACTCAGGTGATGATAAAATAAAATTTAAAAAAAACAGGGAGTGAAAATTTAGCTCGGATACCTTACTGCCCACCAACATTTTGTCACCTGGATGGAGCATTTAGTTTTAAAGCTTTACTAAGAACAGAATATCAATACCTACTTAGCAGAAAATAAAATACATATTTCATAATTCACTCTTGGGAATTGGACTTTCTCATCTTCATATAGATATAGAAAGCCTAGTAGATATTTGACATTTTGTGACAAAATTAATATTGTTATTGCAGTCCACCTTCATAGGTAGTTCACATTCATTACTTATAAGGAAAAGAATAAAAAAGTATATAGTGATATTCTAAATCAGTGCTCCTCCAACTTCATTGGGCATACAAATCACTGGGGATCTTGTTAGAAGGCAGGTTATGTTTCAGTAGGTGTGAGAGTCTGTATTCCTGCACTGATACTTATGCTGCTCGTCAGCGAACCACACATAAAATAAAATGGTTCTAAATGACAGTAGCCAACTAAAATCTACGGCCCAAACAAAAGAACTTGAATACACTGAGGAGGTAACTATAATTTTTTCTATGATTGACTCATTCAATTTCAATTACGTTTCTAATCATGATTGAAAATTCTAATTTCAGCTTGGCTGCAAACTTACTCAGCTATTTGGAGTGATTAATTTGACCTATCTAAGGAATAACTTATAGTTCTAATTTTAGCAGGTAAAGGAAATTTGAAAAGCAAAATAAATACATTCATAGTATCAAATTGCTGTAGAAATATTGATAGAAACAACTACTATAAAAAGCTTTTCTAAATGTCAAGTATAATGCCAGTCTAGCATATTTTAGAAAAACATCTTGCTTGCTAACTTTCACCATGTCATATTTTAGCCAATTGTTGCTGATTTGTGTGCCCAGAATACATGAAATACCACTGTATGTTTTTAGTTAGGATACTTTGAGTTCACACCTTAAATGGGATTTTTTTTTACTGATTGTGATTTAGCTAACACTTCCTCTTTTAATCCTATGTGGAAGTCAGTAGTGCCCTTTGATATTCAAATTTTCATTGAATGGCACTTTTGACATGCAAATTCTCATCACAGCATTAGAGAAATTTCATCTCCACGTTTTGTTTCAGAGGATTTGGATGTAAGCCCCTGGCTTCCTAAGGAAGTAAAGTAAAAGCAAGGAAAAACTTACTTAAATTCAATCATATCCTTTAATACAACTTATCACATTATGTAATTTATTAATAGTTAATATTACAACCACATATTTAGAGAGAATGTGTATACGCATATGGTCATGAATATTACTCTCCAGATTTCATATTAAAATTATGAATTTTTTGTATATCAATTGATGGAACCAAATTTAGGTCACAGATGGACAATATGTAAGCTCGGGATGATTTTAAAAATATTTCTTTGGGGTCATTCTGTTTTATATATTTGGCATTGTATTTACTATATAGTCAGTGGATTTAATCATCACTTATCTTGAAGAATGTTTTAACTCTTTCTAATTTGACTCATAAACATTCATAGTTTATCTTTGAAAATTCAGCAGCCAATTAGTCTGCCAATATAAAAAATATCAAATTTTAACTGAAATAAATAGGTGTAATCCTAAAAGCCACATTAGAAAAGGTATGTGTTTCCCTTGTGCATTCCTATCACTGCCTGTGATTCCTACTGTCGTAGAGAATCCTTACAAATGAGACACCCATAAAAGGGGAAGTGCTCACCTGAGGGTGTACACCCAGGCACACTAGCAAGATCCATCCACTGAATAGAAACCTCAACATTACTAGGACCCAAGGGCATGCCAAAATCAAGCGAGGTAGCAACAGCCTGAGAAAATCAGGTTCTTCTTCGGAACTGTTATTATAAGACTAAGAAACTGAATATAAATCTAAATTCACTCATTCAAATCATCATTTCTTTTTCTTATTTCAGTTTTCCTCATTTGTTCCACAGAAAATAAAATTATGCTTATCTTGGTGTTTCAGGTTTCCTCTTCTGGGTAGGTATTTTGAAAACAGAATATAAGTATACAATTCCCTCAACAATCAGTATATTTTGAGTACTTACTAAGCACTCTGGTTAAGTGCTTTACACACGTTTACATTTTTTTTCATATAATTATTTTAAGAACCCCATAGAGTAGATAGCATCTCCATATTTCAGGTGATAAAACTGAAGTTTATCCATTTGTTCATTCAATAAATGAGCTTGTTTTAGAAGCACTGGGAGCCAAGACAAGCAAGATCCCTGCTTTTGTGGATCTTAGGTTGGGAGGAGAGCCAATGAACAGCAAACACGTATGTGAATAAAAGCTGTGAGGCCCAGTGACTGGGAGAGGTGTCTGCAATGAAGGACATGGTCAAGGAATGTCTGAGAAAGTGTGAAATTCAAGAAGGGCCCTGACTAACCCAAAGGGATTCACCAAATGTAGAAAAGAAGGCAAAAGAACACAAACACTTCAATAGTCTCCCACAGTAATGTCCAGAAATACTTTGAACTAAATGAAGGATGCTTCTAACTAGCTTGTATAATAAAGAGAAAGAAAAATTTAAAGATTTCTTGTAATAAAAATGTGTTTAACCTGTGTAAGGAAGCAGCAGGTCTCCTAAAATACATAAGTTAATGGTTTTGCCAATATTTCATTCTGGTATCTAGGTTAGGAAAGTAGATAGAGGAAGTCTCTATGATCTTCATTAAGAGTTACATGTTTCAAAGTCTCAGTAATTGTTAAACTAGTAAGTGACATAATCAGGAACTTTAAAAAATCATTTCCCTAATGACAACTAACCAGAGCTCTCATTCTCCTAAACAGGCTGAGCCTCCACTTTGAAGTCTATATCTATGACAGACCTAACTCATTCCTTCCTGGTTTAACATTAAGAATTGAAGGTAAAGTGTCACAAAAAATGTATTGAAGTGTCACTCAACTGTCAAATGTTTACAATTTTAAGAGAATATAAGGAGAGAACCCTGATTGAGAAGAGGCATATCAAGGCAGACTTATACTTTAGTTTTTCTAATTATTAATTCTGCAAAGATAACTTATCAAGATTATTAGTTATCGGTTTGGCTCCTTTGGAACACAGAAACCTCAGGTTTAGATGGTGCCCATGGAAAGTAAGAAATCCCTGGACCAAAAGAGTGGCTGGGCCCCGGGAGGGGCTGTGAGCACCCTGCACTGATAACACACCTGAGCTTAGAGCCAGCCCCGGTCAACTGCATTTTTAGTTACAGAGTTTTTGTTTTGTTTTTAATCTACAGGTGAAATATGACTGACAGATGTATAGAAGAGAGAAGAAATAATTATAGGTCACAAAGTCCAATCACTCTTGATTCAAACAAAAATGTTACATCTGAAAACATTATACATATATTTAGTAGTAGGTGTTTCCAAAGCAATTGCATAAATGTGGTCTCACTTGACCTGAACAGTCACCTTTTGTGGTGCACTTCATAATCCCATCTCACCGAAGAGAAGACAGAGGTTCAGTCACCTTTCTGGACACATACACCGAGTAAGCAACAAAGCCAGGTACAGAAAGCAGGTCTCGGACTACAAATCCCCTGTCCCCCATTTCAGCATTACTGTCAAAATTTGCAGCTATCCCATCATTCCAGGAGATGGCATTTTAAATGCTTTTCATTTGAAAAGACTCCACAA
Organism: Desmodus rotundus; assembly: GCF_022682495.2. Taxonomy (NCBI): domain Eukaryota; kingdom Metazoa; phylum Chordata; class Mammalia; order Chiroptera; family Phyllostomidae; genus Desmodus; species Desmodus rotundus. The sequence continues at coordinate 55,979,565 of NC_071397.1, read as the reverse complement.
TGAGGACTCATTATGGACTGTTCTTATATTTAAAACATTGTAAATGTCATCCTGATCAAATCACCCTAAGACCAACCATCTCCCACAGTGGCATTGATGAATGCTTTCTAGGAGGTTTTGCCTCTGGTGATATACTCCCCAGAAGCTAAAGATAAACCCAGGACATTTCTGAATTGACACTGTCAGGAAACTCTTTCCCATACTAAACTCATTTTGCGTATTTCAGCAATATAAACAAACTCCTATGAGAAAAAACTGAACGTTAATGGCAGGAATTCTCTGCCTTCTATCCCATAGAAATAGTAGATGATTCTCTGCCATCCTAGGTTTGTGCCAAAACCTGGAGCTAAGAGATAAGAGGCGAGCCAGAAATCATAAACATAAGGCTTTAACCCTGCAATCCAATCACTACTAGAACCACCAGCTAAATACCTAAACCTTGCAAGGCCTAGAGTTTCAGCTGGGGAGATGACACTGGAGCTTAGCTACCTATTTATTTCCCCTCCTTCACATTTATAGCACTTATAGCACATTTATAGTTCTATACTAACTCAATAGTAGCTGCTTAAGTTCTCTTATAAAACAAATTGAAGAATTGATAGGTAGGTTGAATGGTAAATAGAAAAATAAAAGTATGAATAAATATATGCATATATAAATGACATAAAATTTACTTGCCTTTTATGTATGTGCTCCATATAGTATGGTTATTAGGTATCTTATTAATTTTATTTTTCTGATTGACAAAAGAAATAGTAAGAATGCTCAATCTGGAGAGAGTGTGGGTAAAGAAGCACGTTCGATTATGGTCACAGGTGTATGAGTTTCCTGTAGTCACCTTAACAAATTACCAGAGATGGTTTCAAACAACAGAAAGGCTAGAAGTCCGAACTTCAGGTGTCTACAGGCCCATGATTTCTCTGCAGGATGTAGAGCACAATCTGCTCCACTCCTAGGCTTTCTCTTAGCTTCTGGTATGGGCCAGAAATACCTGGTACGCCTGAGTTTGCAGCGGCATTACTCCTATCTCTGCCTCCATCTTTATGTGGCGTGCTCCCTGTTTCTGTCTTCATGTGGTGTTCTCTGTGTATATGTGTTTTTGTGTTCAAATTTCCTTCTTCTTACAAGGACATCGATCTTATAGGATCAGGGCCCACCCTTAATGACTTAATCTTAACCTGATTACATCTGCTTCTTGGAAAGAAGTATCCAAGTCATGAAAGCCAAGAACCTACACCCAAGATTACTCTGTCTAGCAAAGCTATCATTTAGAATGGAAGGGCAGACAAAGTGCTTCCCAGATAAGGTCAAGTTAAAGTAGTTCATCATCACCAAGCCTTTATTTTATGAAATGTTAAAGGGAGTTATCTAAGAAAAAGAAGATCAAAACTAGGAACAGTGAAATGACAACAAACTCACAACTATCAACAACTGAACCTAAAAAACAAAAACAAACTAAGTAAACTAGAACAGGTACAGAATCACAGAAATGGAGATCACATGGAGGGTTACCAGTGCAGGGGGAGGGAAGATAACAGAGGGAATGTACAGGAAAAAAGAAGCATAAATTGTAGGTACAAAATAGAGGGTGGGGGTTAAGAATAGTATAGGAAATGGAGAAGCCAAAGAACTTATATGTAGGACCCATGGACATAAACTAAGAGGAGGGGGTATACTGGTGGGAGGGGGTGCGGGGTGGAGGGGAATAAAGTGGAGAAAAAAATGAGACAACTGTAATAGCATAATCAACAAAATATATTTTAAAAAACAATTAAGATATATTTTAAAGATATCATGAATATAAACTAAAGAATGTCGAATGATGCTGATTTCAGTTTAGTTTTCAATAATGGAATTCATTTTTAAATAAGTTATTTTCTTTTATTATTTTATTGAGATATACATTTCTTTTAAACATTCTATTTCTGAAGTCAAGTTTTATATTTTAGGGTCTAGAGTAAACTCTATTAAAGAATTCAGTTGTGTTCAATACAAAATAAATGATTCTTTCTACAAATGAAGATAATTCCTCTGTTAGCTAGTTGAATTTTGGGACATGTTTATTTAGTTATTCATCAATTTACTTTGTCTATTTTAGTTACTTACTGCAGTATCCCCAATGCCCAGAAGAGCAATAGGAAAACACATATTCTACTTGCCTGAGAGGTAAATAAATAGTATTTCAACTAATCAGCGAGGGGAGAAATAACAGCTTATTTGCTTCTCTTGTATATCAACAGTACGCAGGGCAATTCCTGTCCCTTAATCAATACTCACTCCAATCTATTACTGAGTTTTAAGCTATATTACTGTACTATGATAACTGACTTTAAAATAACTATAATAAACTATCACCAAGAAATATTGAGAGAATCTACAATCTTTGTGAATTTGTGTGTGTGTGTGTGATTCAAAGACTTTGTTATCAAAGACTGGATTGTTCTTTTAATTAAGATAAAGTAGAATGAGTGTCTTCAGAACTCATTAAATGGGAGAGCCTAGTCACACTTTCTCTTTGCAGTAGAGTTTAGTTTCAGGACTATACTATCAATTCTTTAAAAGTATATAATGCATGTGTAAGTCATAGGTTACTTTTTTGAGGAGAGAGAGAGAGAGACAAAGGGAGGGAGAGAAACATTGTATGCACCCTGACTGGACCAAACCCGCAACCCACAGGTGACCTGACCAGGAATCGAACGAGAGACCTGACCTTTTGGTTTGTGGAACAACATCCAACCAATTGAGCCACACTGGCCAGGGCTATATGGTTATTCTTAATTATCTCAATTATTATATCTATGTCCATTGTAAGCTAATTCTACTAATTTCTAGGCGTGCTTACAAGTTTCCCTATTTTCTTGAACACTGCTGGGTGTTCCTCATTGAATCAGAATAAACCTCTTGCGATTTTGAATTAGTTTGTGAATAGCACTATGTGCAAAATTAAAATAGGTTTATTTATTGGCAAATACATGTAACCCTATACTGTCCCATAAGTAGGACAATGGTTTTGAGATTTCTTTTATTTTTTTTTAATTTAGCTGTTGATTTTAATCTAAGGCCATGATGTAGTTACACAGTTCATCCTCACTTGCTCACCTGAAAACATATAGCACATGGTAAGTTAGGGATGGGCATTATAATCTAAGGAAGCTAAGAAAGAAAATCTACATCCCCTGGACAAAAACTCTACTAAAAGGCCCCAAATATGTATATGTAATGGCCATGGAAATGTCCTGCTTAAATCTTCCATTAAGACAAACTACTACAAGGAATATTTATATAGCTTATTAATGGCCTCCAGTTTCTGCACCTTCATTTACACCACCGTGTTCTCCGGGCTGCTCCAAGCCAAAGACCAAACTGGGCATGGTTGCTAGAACCAGGCCATTTCATTTAGAGGAAAGTTCTGGCTCACAGAATCCCGTTCAGCATGTCTAAGCATTTCTGAATCCCGTTCTCAAGTTCTTTCTAGCCAGTCCTAACTTCTCTTCCTCCTTTCCAGATTTCAGACCTTCATCTCAGCCTGAAGACTCTGTGTATATTTTAATTTCCTCCCTGTTTATACATCACAGGCATATCTGCTAACAAATATGTTGTACATCTAATCTCACTTCGGCATTTGCTTTATGGAGGGCAAAACAGACATGATATTTGATGTATTCTTTCTTATAAAATTAAAAACTAATTAATGGCCTGCCTAGTATAGGTACATGTTTGAAAATATACAAAATAAGGTAAGGTAAAATGTTTGAGTAATAAATATGTAAATAGACATGTCTTGGAATGATATTATATTTTTTAGAGGGTGGGGACACCTAATTTAATTTCATGATTTCTGGTTAATTTTCTCTAATATACTGAAAAATTTTAAACTATTGTATGCATAAAATATATTTGGTGGAACGAAGTCAAGAAAATTCAGTTTTTACTATAAGAAATATGAAACAAAACATGGTAAATCTCTCTCTGGGTGGTGTCTTCATGGTGTTCATCTTTGAACTAAAAACAGAAATCAAAGCCTGACTCAGTCACTGATTCCTGACTGCGGCATTTACGGGGCAATCCAGAGCTACTAAAGATCACAGAAAGGTATTCTGTCCAGCTCCGCTCCCGTGGGTACATTTTGATGAGCACAGCATACTGAATATGACACTGGCTAGAAGATTAGAATTGTGATTATCTCTTTATATATTTCCTAACACTGTTTATGTTTTTTATTATAGTACTTCTTAAGAAATGTATTTTAAATAGCTCATTAAAAAACAAAAACAAGCAATTTAAAGAACTGGATATTCAACATTTAAAGAGCATCAAAGTATGTGGAGAAACTAATTGGTATGTAAAATATTTTTACCACATTTAACTTTGTCATTTGTTAGCAATTATAAATAATTGCTACCTTATACTGGTAGCATATTAAAACAGGGAATTATTACATTAATTGTCACCAGTTTTACTTTACATGTAATTTAATATATTTTACCAAATTTTGTTTCCTTTCATTTGTCAACATTTGAAATATATACATTGTCCATAAAGGCTTTTTTATTTCCTATAAAGTAGCACTACTCTATTATGAAGAAAGGTGGACATTAAAAGAAAATTTTCTAATAACCGGTGACCATTTAAGTCTAATACCCATTTGTAAGTTTGAGTACTTAGGCATTTTTATCTAAGGACCGGTTCTCTAACCTCATCATACTTGAACAGTGTGAGAAGCATGGTTGACATATCCAACCCCTCTGTCACTCTCCAAACACATTCATCTCAAGGTGTCCATGAAATCAAACTCTTTTTACTTTCCTTCTACCTTACTCCACGCCTCTCCTCAGTTGTGTCTGGGGTTCTACTTCTCCTTACTTTTCAGGTCAGTCCTTGATACTCTTCTCACCTCTGCCCACATTGTACTCCCAGATGATCTTGTCCAGTCTCTTGGCTTTGACTATCTATGTCCCATGGACTCACCGTTCTGTACTCTAATCATGACATTTCATCTAGTTTCAGCTTCAAAAACCATTGGCCATCTCAAAGTCATTCATTCTCCAAATCATTCCTTCCTTTATTCAACAAACATTGAGTGTCTATTATGTGTCTTACACTGTTCAGGCACAAAGAATAAGTAGTGAGACCCTCACCAGGTAGCATATTGGTTAGAGCATCATCCTGATATGCCAAGGTTGTGGGTTCAATCCCTCATCAGGGCACATACAAAAAGCAACCCATGAATGCATAAATAAGAAGAAATTTCTCTTCTGTTTCACATAAGCCTCATGCTTCTCTCCTCTCTCTCACCCTCTCTCTTTCTCTAAATTAACAAAGAATACAATAGTGAAAAACAAGACAAAATATCTACACTTGAATGTCTAGCAGGCAACTCACACATAATGCATAACAAGGACACACATGCTTTTTACTCCCAAATCAACTTCTTAATTCTTCCACATTCTCAGTATATGACACATTTTCATCAACTTCCCCAGACTTTTAAAACCTCCATGCCCTCTACCCACAGAAGCAGATCCTGAGACAAGCATTCTGTATAAGTAGCTTATTTGGGTATTCCAGGAAACACCAGCAGGGCAGGGAAGAAGTGATATGGGAAGCAAAAGCAGCTACTAAATGGTTTTTAAGCCAGCTACTATAATGTGCAAATAGAGCTTGATTTCACAGGGAAATTATCTAAAGTGCACATCTCAGAATTATCTCACTGTAAGAGTAAGGAAGCTGGAATATTTATAGATCCATTCCCACTGGTAATGGACTTTAATGAGCTGTTGGGGAGAGACATTGATTGCCCAGTACTTCCAGCCTGCTGGACACATGAGCAGGGCAGCCTTCTGGAAAAAGTCCTTAGACACAGAGAAGCAGATATTGGCAGCCACAATTCCTCTGGGCACTCTGAACCATAAAGCCAGATGGACACGGGTAGGGAGTTGGCAGTAACCGCTATATTCTCCTCGATTCTACCCCATACCCCAAATCTACCCATTAATGAATCCTGTGGCCATTACCCCAAACTGTATCTCAAATTCCATTACTCTTATCAGCTCCACTGATAAAATCTGAGTCCAAATCACTGACATCTTTCATTAGCATCACTCCCCACTTTTACTCTTGTTTTGTACATTCTAATGTCACACCAAAGCCACAGGCATCCTCTCAGTGCTGGAATCAGGTTATGTCCCTCCCCTCATTAAAATCCTTCCACTGTAATGACTTCAAAACCCAAATTTGCATGTCCTTCAAAGGCCACTTCTCCAACCTTCTACCATTTTTCTTCTTACTCTAAATAATCCCAATGAGTCACTTTTTTCCCTCAAGTACAACTTGCTTGTTTTTATTTCAAGGAGTTTGCACTTGTTCCTTCTCCCTAGGATGCTCTTCTGATAAATCTTTGCATGGCTCCCTATTCTCATCATTTAGGCCTGTTCCACACATCATCTCCTCCCAACACCCTAGCTAAAGAGCCCTTCCCACCCCTAATGACTCCACCTTAATTTATGTAAGTTAAGGCAAATTCAAATAAAGGCAAATTCAAACTTTATCTTCTTTACCACTACATCCCTATGCTAAGAACAGGGCCTGAGACATAATCAGATTTTAAATAAATATTAGTTTAACTTTAAGAAAACATCTTACAAATGGTGAATATTATATGATACTATTTTCAATGCAATATGTATGAGGGCAAAGAAAACTTAATGGAAATAAATACATAGATGACATCTTTTCCAAAGGAAACAAAAGTTAATATTTGGCCAATTAATTAACATGATTAGTTAAAACATACATACTTAATTTTTTTTATTTTAATGTAAAGCATCTGACTACAAATTTATCCCTAAATATATTAATGTAGAGCCAACACTCTTTTCACAGGGTCAGCTGATTGAAATTTCTATTCTGTTTCACATAAGCCTCAAACATAAAGGACTATCCGTGATTTCCATCTTTGGTTTCTTTTAATTGAAAGAAGAAAGAAGTGATTGTAAATCAAACTACATGCAGAATCTACCTTATAAAACTGTCTTATTAATGTAAAAAAAAATCTTAGGTGGCTTAACCTTTCAAAGTTTTACAAAGTGATCATCTTAGTTTTCATAGAAACAAGTTTCTGTTTTCCCTTTTTATTTCACAATCTTAAGTAATATTCAATTGGATTATTTCATTAATAAATACAAGCATGAACTAGTTTTGGAAGAAAGACTAATAACCTTTTTTTTTTCAGAATATCCAGCTGTGGAATCAAAATAGAGAAGCTTGATGGAGTAGACTCCATGTTAGGGGGAGTTTTCAGGCTGCTGGGGAAATCAGTTTAATTTCTCAGGCATATTCCCAGCTAAACAGGTATAGAGATTTTTGGTTACTCTCATTAGTCAGTTAAAAAAATGTAGGTTAAGAAGGTTTCCTCTGATCCCTATAATGTTAGTTGTAATTATATTTTCTTGGCATTGTAAATAATAGAAAAATTTAAAATTTTCCACATTTTTTTAGTTTAAAATTTTCTACAGTATGCATTATCTATACAATAAAATTTAAATAATAGTAAATAATCACAATACTTTTAAGTGAACAAATGAGTAACATAAGTTTTTACTTTGCGATTTTGATTGTTTTAATTTACTTAAAATTTACTTAATTTTTTAACTTAAATTTTAAATATCTTAAAATTTACTTAAACAGACTCTCAAATCCAGAAACTATGCATTTTTTGTCAGTTAAATTTGTGTATGCCTACCTTATAGGCTATAGAAGTTCATATTTTAAAGGTATTTCATAGTCTTTAATTTATCACATTCATTTTCCCTTTCCCTTTGATAAAGTAAGGAATTTGGAGAGAGGAATAAATATTAAAGGGATGAGAATGGAGTCTGAGAATTTGATTTTTAAAGGCAACATTTAGCAGAAGCAATATTTTCCTTGAAAGCCAGGACCAGAATATAAATTAAAATCTGTTCTCCAAGGCACGGTCCCAAGACCCAAGGCACATTGGTGTGGAGCCTCTGGCTGTTCTGGCACAACTACTGAGAAACAAAAGGACTGAAAAACCGCAGCAATTCTTTAACTGACATTCAATGAGACTTAACTTTTCTACCTTTCAGGAAAGCTTAGTTTAGGTGGCCAGATGGGCTAGATCCTTTTCTATGAAAGTTTGGAAACATAGGGAAATAGATTCTGGGATATTTTCCCTACTTCTAAAAAAGACATTAAGACCTTCCCCCTTACTGCGAAACAATGAGAAACAATATTCTGGCTTCTAACTTTTTGTTAGATCTCTCTCTGTGACGTACCACCATCGCGGTGTTTGCAATCAGTATCAGTCCCCTTTCCAAGACACCTCCTCTACTAGACAGCCCCATTTTTGTTAAAAGTACTACAGTGTTTTTCTTTCCAGTCACCTAAGCTGGAAGGCTTATAGATCTCTCTTGTCTTCTGATTCTCCTTTCTTAATTAGTCCTCTGAGACTCCTTTCATATGTACCTCAGAAGGGTCTTCCCTTTCAGTCACGTCTTTGAGCTCTCTAGGGTCTATCTGTGCCATTGTTACCACAGACTGGAATTACAGCTTCCTGCCTTTGCCTGGAGTGAGACTAATGCGCCTGCACAGGGCCTCTAAATGAGCCTTCGGGGAAGCAGGGCAGGGCAGCAAGAGCACAAGGCAGCAAGGTAGAAAGGCCTGGAATTAAAAGCTCAGCCTCCACCTTCTTAGCTAAATGTCCTTGGACAACTACTAAAAATATTTGAGCCTCAGTTCCATTATCTGTAAAGTGAGAAATAATGCTCACCTTGCAGCATTTTTGTAAGAATCAGAGAGAGTGTAAGGCTAGCATATCTTCATAATGTTTTGCAGAGTAGATACACAGTAAATGGTGAATATTACCTGCATTGCACTCTCATATGCTAAAACATTGAATGGCTTTCCATTCTCTTATTCCAACTCGGCCTTTCTGCTCTCATCTAGCCTTGTCAAATGCTATTTTTTTTGTTCAAATTTACCTTCAAGATCCAGCTCAAGCCCTGTTTCCTCCAAAGTTTCTTTCCCAATCATACCAAACTGTCAAATTCTTATAACACTGTAGCAGGTGTGCCCAGTACTCGGTGATACTAAAATAATAACAACAAAATAAAATTAATTTATGTCCACGTATAAAGACAAACACCAAATACTGTATCTTTTTTTTCTTTCTTTCTTTCTTTTTCTTTCTTTCTTTCTTTTCTTTCTTTCTTTCTTAAATAGATGAAAGCCAACTGTATAGCATTTGTATGGTGGCCATAGCAACTGTACATTTGGTTTTACAGAGAACCTCTCTTTCCTTCATCCTTAGTACCAGGGGCTTCAAAGTCCTGGGGAGAAAGTGGATAAATTTGCAAAACTTCTCCTAGGAAACTCGTAGGAAGAAAATAAGATTCCGATTCAGAATACTTCTGAGGGACTAAGGCTGCCTGCCCAGGTAGAGTCAGGTGAATGAAAACAATCAGCAGCTGAGAGGACACAGTCTAGACATGACCTGAGAGCACTGGGGAGGGGCTGGGTCAGCAAACAGCCTATGACTGACGTTCAGCTCCTGACTCAGCTACACTGACACTAAGGGCAGGTTCCCAGGTGCACATTTGTTAGGTAAACTGAAGAGCTAGATAACTGGGGAGCTGAAAGCTGCAATGGTGGCAATCCAGGCCAATCTGAGAATAAACTTGAGCCCTAGCTCCAGTGGTGAGTGACAGTCTATGCAGAGACGATTGGTGGAAATGGTCTCTAAACCCAGAGGCAAAAGAAGCCTGGGTGAATAAAATGACTGCCAGGTTTTCAGCAGAAATACCAAAACTCCAAGCCTGACAATAGGTCCAGGATCGTGGTGCAATTTTCTGGAATGCTTCGAACCTGGTAGCAGCTGTGGAATTCGTGAAGAGGAGAGCCTTTCAATGGAGCCTGGAGTCCCATCCACCAACCCAATCAAGCTGATCAAGTCTCTGAGTTTCTGGGACTTATCACAGAATACTGGATTTTTGGCCATGAACAGTGAGGAAACTACGAAGAAAGAGAACTATTCATCCTGTTAATTCGGGCATGTAACATTCCCAAGCTGTGACTTTATGTGAGGTTTAGTTTATCCTAAACAAAGAGCAGGTAAACTCCCTTCAGAACATACTATTTTCTACATACCTGTAAATTTGTTACTACATGTCAGCATTTTAAATTATATATATATATATTTATATGTATATATTTATATATATAATTTAAATAATGATATATATTCTTATCATCCACATGGTCAAATACCACCTATTACATTATAGTAGGTGTTCAGTAAATAGTTGGGAAATAAATTAATGTATAAAAATATACAAGAAATTTTTATGAAGAATTGATTTGGTATCATTTTAATATCTGTGTGTGTTTAATAACTTTATTTTTCTCTTCTGGTTCAATTTGGTCATGAGATATTCTGAAGATTAATGAATAAAATATTTATGACTTCTTTTAGAAAGGCAAATGAAAGATCAACATAATATTTCCTCTCTGCACAATAAAGCCAACGAATTCCAACTATCCCTAGGGCAAATTAACCCTAAAATTCATTTCATTCTGTCTGAAATATTCTTTTAATTTATTAATGTGAATTTAAAGAGTATTGGCCAAGCATATCTTGGAAATTAGTGCATTGGAGTAAATCCTTGCCATTTCTTAGTCCTTTTATATCACAAAAATGCACAGACTACACTTTTTGAAGAAAAGTCTTTCTAATTTAAATATAATTACTTAGGTGCCAGCCTCATGAAATGAACATCAACAATTTGATACTAAATCTAGCTCTGATTCATGCTCATTCATTCACTTCTCATCTAGTGCATTAAAGTAGGCAACTACCTACTTTTAGATTTTTTAAGTAGTGTTACATAGTTGCATTCTTATTCAGTTGTCACATTTGTACAAGAAAGCATTAAAGGATTGGATGAGTGACAAACTGCACCCTGAATAGAAACAGCACTTGCACTAAAGTTCAGAAATGGTCTTTGACTTGAAGAAAATGCAGGACGTTTTTGGAGGATCAACTGTTTGCCAGACTCTGTCTTTAAGCAGCGTATCTGTGCACTTAGTCTTCAAAGTGACTGAATACGCTGTGTGTATTATTAGTTCCATTAAACAGATGAAGGGCTTGAAGCTCAGAGATGTTAAATAATTAAGAGTCTATAAAGAATGGAATAAGCAGGCTTCAGCTTCAATAGTCAGATGATTGTCATCCCAATCTCACCCCAACTTTCTTGTTCTAAGATAGGATGTGTTTAGCAGTCTTCCATTACTGGCATTAAAAAACAACAACAAAAAAAACCCTAAGAAAAATTCATCCTTTAATTTTCTGCTCAACAAACCATCTTCTTAATCTAAAAAGGGAGTGACCTGACATTGAGAGGAAATAAATGGTCCATAGCATTTCATAAACTCCTAACTAGACTTAAAAACCTGTTAAATAAGGATACGTAATTCTAGTGGCACATTTAAAATCGTTGTGATTGGCCTCATTTTTAAGATGATTAATTCAAGTACTAAATAGATTCTTTATGAGTGCTTCTTAAAGTTTTTATGTCAATGAATCATGGACACATACACACACCAAATACCTACTACAGTGTAGTTGCATAAAACAGATTATGATTGATGCTGAAGTAATATGACTGCATAATTTAAATTATAATTACTATGTCACAATTTGTTCTATATTTTTCAAGCACTGAGGGTTTCAAAGGAAGCAATAATATAGCTCGTAATTATAAAAAGCCACCAGGAAGGTTTCCAATATTTTTATTTATTAATTTAGAGCCTTTATTAAAGCCTTAAGGTAACACACTAAAATTTATTATTTCTCTTTGACAAGTGGCACTCAAAGATATTAAGTAACATTGTTAGAAAATGTTGGAAATGCAATTCAGATGCTGCCTCCTGACGTCTGTTAACTTTAGAAAGGAAATAAGAGGGTTTAGTAGACCAACTACCTCACCCAATGTTGATGTGAAACCCTGTATGTTAAGGTTAAGAAGCAATAAATGTAAAGTTTTTGCTGATTTCTAATTCATCATGCTCAACATTTTACTTCTGGATGCTCAAGGACTCTTTCTGTTTGCTTCTGGATATAGTCCAGGGATCTTCCTTTATGAATAATCTACCTATTCTATATATCTGCTTCTATAAAATGAAGATTATATCTGCTCCATGATGTTGTCACGGGCAATAAGAGCACTAGGACGTAGTAAGCATTAAATGTATTTCACAAATAGGTTGTTTTATCGTAGAGGTTGTCAAATATAAATGGTATCACAATTCATGCATAGTCATCATTTGGATCAAACTTCCTAAGGCTACTCTACATCCTGGAGCCCTTAAAGTCATATGTGTACAGTCCTGTCTTTAATAATAGACTCAGGAATCTTTGGATCGAACAGGCAAGAGAATTTCTAAATTGGCGGGGCAAGTAGGTAGATAATTTAAAAACAAAAAAGAGGAAAATATACACTCTGGCACATATTTACATAATAGTTATGATTGTTGTTTATTATATATAATATACATTTTATTATACTCCCAGTTCTTTATTTATTTGCATCTTTTACAGTTGTTTTAATTTTTAAATAAAATTGTTCTGTAACTGAGCATGACAAAAAACTTGCAATTAAAGTCAGAAGGATAATTATCAAGTCACGTCTTCTTTTCAGTCTCCAGTTTATCAGATATGCGATGCCCTAAGTCTCAGAACATGCCAGTTCCTAGCCAGCAGTGCTGGCCTTTGCCCTCCTGTCAGAGCCTGGCCATCCCCGTCTCTACGTGTCCTTGTCAGTGACGTCCCTTGAGGAGCGCTCTTTCCTGAGTAACAGAAATTTCTCTCACTGGACTTCCTCATACATTTTTGATTGGTTATATCCATATGTAACTATACTTAAATAGAAAATAAAAATCTAAAAGAAGGTGAAGAAAATTATGAGCAAAAATGTATTAATTCTTTACAACTTTGTAACACACGATTTTAGATCAATGCTTGGAAGATAAATTTTGCTCTTCAAGGTAGAAGGCGCAAAAATGTCTTTTGATTCAACCTTACCTTCACCAAGTGAAAAGTTTAAAAATAGACCTAAAGAGTAACACAATAAAGTAAATGCTTCATTGCTACTATCAGTTTTCATGTAAAAAACTACTTAAAATAGAAATCCTATCTCTTTATCAGCTTTAGATAAATGTTGGTTATTTAACATACCAATGAGCAAAGGCAATTAGGTGGAATGCTCTATGTTAATAAAACAATAGAAATTGTTGGGCCATCTAAATTATTTATATTCAGATTTAACTTGTAACTTAGTAACTTATAGAAGATTAATAAGTATATAAAGAGAAGAAATAAAGTGCCATTCTGTTAATCATGCCACGTACTCCATGTCCTTTTACTATTCATTAAATCAATCATATGCAAATGCAATAAATGTTGTATTTGTGACTTCATTGCATACCCTGAAATATCTGATACAAATATTTCTTTCCTACTTGGTTATAAATGGACCCCAGAATATTCCTTCTGCAGTAACTACAAGAATAAAACCAACAGTTCTGTTGATAAATTTTGTTAAATATTATAAATTTCTCAGCAAAATACTAAGAAGTTATGCAAAACTCCTGGTAATTATACGTCTGTATCTTGCTACCATAAAATAGCATGGAAAATAAAAAAAAAAATTGAAGGAGGACTTAGGAAAACTAGACCAATCATATAAGTACCAAATTAGTAAGACAACAATAATCAAGTCTAAATATGACTGTGTACCAATGAAGATAGGAGATGTGATCGGTGAGACATTCAGTATCTTCCAATTCCGTCAGTCCCCTAAGCTCCCCTAGGCAACACTGGTGTTGTCTTCATCACCCAATCCTGAGAGCCTGGTATCAAATCCTGAGTGTATGTACAATATACACACAATTGAAATTGATTGAAGGAAGGTCAATTAATTCATTATTTGCTACTTTTTACAGTTTTAGGGTTTTAGTGGAATATGAGATAAACCCAACTTATTCCAAATGCCTTTCTTTGTTGATTAAAAAATGGTATGAATTATTTTGATCCTCTGCTTGGCAAAGTCTCATATTTATTCTCATTTCAACTGAATCAAAGAAAATAGCTATAGCTAATTAAGATAAGCAAATAGTGGCAAAAACAGACTTGCACTTTAGCAATAAATGAAAGCCTGCCTGGCCATACCTTATTTTTCTCTGGTCTATTTTCATTGACTTTTCTGAAGGTACATCTTTTTAGAGCAGAGTAATCACTTGTGCACTCTTAGAATATGAGCTAACTCCTTTCTGTAAATTGTGTATAGAAGATATTGATTTATAAATTTAAGTTGATCTAATTATGAAAGAAATTATAAAATCTAGGCCATGTTCTTTTGTCAAAAAGAAATAATTGTTAGAAGGGCACTGGAACTCAAACACATGAAGAATCACCTCCCTTACAAATAGTCTCCCATTATGTAAAAAAGAATGGCAACTACTCTTCTAACTCACTAAAATTTTGCTATTTAATCACAGGCACTTATAAACTTTTGCTGTTTAAGGCATTCTTCTAACAAATAATTGAGACTAGTTTAATTGCAGTTTTAGTCATTATTGATTTGTGTTGCAAATTGACATGATCAAGAACTATGTGTGATATTCCATATCAACATAAAAATGGTATTTTAACCTACTGAAAGAATTACAGGTACATTAGCATTAGTATGCACAGGCATAATTGGAAAGCCGAGAAGGATTTCTAGGATATAGCTAGACTATTTAAAATTTACCTCAAGGTGTTTGTTCTTGACTTCATTCTCTTGACTGAAATTGCTGCAAACTCAATAAATGTAATTATCGTCAAACTCTAATGGGTTCAACAGGTGAATCTTGACCTTATAGTAACTGTTCTTGGGGAAAGCAGATATCTGTTCAGAAGACTGAGTGAAATGGCATTTGATCATGCAGTAAAGAACAATTTCACACCCCAGCAGCATGGAAGTATGTGACTACTTAATAGAGAAAGCACCGTAGAGAAAGTGTTTTATAATAAGTGCTGATATCTGGGGAGGATTTTAGAACACTAACTGAATGATAGTTTATGGGCATGGGTAAAAGTCCTAGGAACATGATATCATGGGAGAAAAAAACCCTTTATGTTTGAAGGGAGAGGGTTGGGCTTCCTTTCTTCTTTCCTTCTTGACTAGATCAGGATTGGGTATACTGTGTAACTTGGTACCTTGGTTGGGTTGACACCACATGAAGATTAAATTTTATTGTGAGACTAACATTAATATCTTTAGTATGAGGATGCCAAACCATAAAAGAAGAAACTATAGAAGAAATGATCTTGTGTTCAATAGTCATTTAGCTGATGAACACTTACTATAAGGGTCAATGAAGGTGCTAACACAACCAGAAATATTCTTATACATCCAATTCACTGTTTCCTCTTATAGCTCAAACATGAAGGAAGAATGTGAAAGCATATTATGATCTTACATAGTGAGAAATGACTATGACACTGATAATAATGGGTCTTGCAAATACTAAGAACTTCACTGCTAGTACTATTTCTTTATGGGACCATCAAGACCTAAAAAATACCAAGAGATATAAAAAGTACTGAGATCTCATGAACTTACTGAAGGGAACATTGTCAATGTCACCATGCTAGCCTGTAATTATTTTCTAATTAGAATCTTCTTAAATTTCTGATGCCCCTTATGGTGGAAATGGCCTACTAATTTCATTTATTAAATATTTAATGACTAGGAAAATGTTTACAATATAATCTTAAATTGAAAGAAAAAGAATGCTCGTGCAAGGCATAAGTATGCCAGCCTTTTTAAAAAGATTTTATTTACTTATTTTTAGAGAGAAGGGAGGAGAGGGTGAAAGAGAGAGGGAGAAAGATCAATGCGTGAGAGAAACACTGATTGGTTGCCTCTCACCTGGAAGCTCCAACCTGGGACCAGGCTGCAACCCAAGCATGTGCCCTCACCAGGAATTGAACCAGCAACCTTTTGCTTTGGGGATGACATCCAACCAACAGAGTCACACTGGTCAGGGCTGCCAGTATTTTTATACAGATTTACTACTGGTTTTATTTTTTAATAATCATTCACTATTTTATAATTAAAATTAATGTCATATAAAATATTTTACATATAATTTCTATATCATTATGTAGTATTATATAATAAAAAGATGTTAAAGATATTATCAATTTTCCAAAAGGGAAATTATAAAAACTAATTAATCAGAATGTTTTTTGGGAGAAATACTTATCTTAATGGCAAACTTCATCTCTTCTTCCAAAATACTTTTTGTTCCATGCTCAGTTTATAAATATGATAAAATAAGTAGCTGGTGTACATTTTTAGAAAAGAAATGTTATTCAAAAAGTGCTCGTGCAGTTAAGTTTACCTTCGCCCATTTACTTAAAAAAATGTTCCCCTGTAAGTTTTTTGGTTAAAAACTTTTTAGTTTTTAGTAACTCAAATAAAATATATATAAATGAAAGAGCAATTATCTCATATATGACAACTTTAATTTTTTTTTCCTATTTAAGATGCCACTTGAAAAGCATTTCATGGCCATGCCAAAGAGAAGAATAGTGACATTTAAAATTCTTCTATAGATTTCAATAATCTCATTTTCTCATTTTCTCACCAGTGCATGTTTATTCTACCACTTATCTCTCACTAAATCACCTGGCAGTTCAGCAAAAGGGAAGAACTGAGGAGGAGTGGACTCAAAGAACCTCAACTTTGATCCCTCCTACCACCCTGTCTTTTCGTACAGTACCATCTTCTGAGTATAATTCTCTCGAAGAGCCACTATGTCCCTGGATAAGAAATGAATATGCCTTCCTTCGTATTTATCTATCTTCCAACAGTTTACACAAGTTATCCGAAGTCAGAGAGGACTTTGTCTCAGGGGATGACATTAGATTCATTTGGGGAATCATATGGAAATACAAAGAGAACCAAGTAAAGTTGGATGATTTTTGTGCTTCTGATACACAAAGGGGCACCCCAATCTTTGGGCATATCAGTGAAAGTCTTTAATAATCATTCACCATTTTATAATTAAAATTAATGTCACATAAAATATTTTACTTATAATTTTATATCATTATATAATATTATATAATAAAAAGATAAAAATCTTTTTATTATATAAAGGTGTTAAAATTGTAATGATGCCTACTGACTTACTTCTCCTAAACCAATGTATAATGATTTTGAATAACAAATGACAAAATACCCATCCTGAAACTAAAGAAGGGTAAAAAGAGCTAGAAAGAATACATGAAAAAATATATACATAATTCAAATGACAATTTTAAGGGTAGTATACACTTTAATGTTTAAAAATGACATTGTCTTATTGAGCTTTAGAAATTCAATTCACTATTTTCAAACTGGGAATAAAATAGAATGTGATTTTTTTTCTAGGCTGTATATTGCTTTTAATCTGGATATACATAAGAGGAAAAATATCCTTATTTTCAAGTTATTTACATACTGCTGCTCTAAAAACATTTCTCAAATATGTCTCAGATTAAAACCAAAATAGCAGAACTAATCCATCCTCTCCTTAAATGCAAAAGAATAAAATTCCCCTCCTATAATTTCTTCAAAAAAATTACTATGGAAATAAGGCATTTTCAAACTCTGATAAATTACCTTTCTCACTAAGAGAGAACAAATGTCATTGTATCTATCAGAAATTTGGTTGCTTGAGGGTGACAATTTTTTCAGTGTCTATAAGCCACTCAATTCATGTTATTAAATCTTTTTTAGGAGAAAAAATTAAAATTTCCCTTTATTTCACTATAACATTAAAGACATTCTGAAGATCCAGTGAACCAATTAATGAAAAAAATTATAATCATAATAAGAGAAGATTTTCCACACAATAGTAGAGAGGAATACAAGTGTGAGCAAAAGTAGGCTTACAGTTGTGAGCACTCAAAGCAGTTTATTCTTGAATTTATTTATTGATTTATTATTGTATTATTATTAACCTTCTTTTCCCCACCCCTGTATTTATGCTTATAAAGTTTCCACCTGCAACTGACACATAAAAATCAGGTAGTAATGACCTAGGAAACGTGAACATTGTCAAAGTGCTGAACTACTTGTATCAGTAATTCAGTCTATAGAAAATTCAATGAATACATCAGGCATCTGTAATTTGTTTAAATAGTATATTATAACCACCAAGTGCTAAAAGCCAATAGCTGCATTTGTCTATGGAATACCTGAAATGTGAGTAGTCCGAATGAATAGGCATGGTGTCAAATACACACAAAATTTCAAAGACTTAGTGAAAAAAGGCAAATATCTCAGTCATAATTTTATATTGATTACCTGATTAAATAATAGTTATTTTTATGTAATTCGTTAAAAAATAAATTAACAACATTGATTTTTACCTGTTTTGTATATGTTTTTTAACAAAGCTATTGGAAACTTTTAAATTATATTTGTGCCTTCCATTAGATTTTTATTTCATTGGCGGAGTGGTATAAACAACTAAAGATACATAAGAACATATCCTTGTTTTACAGTTTCTGCATTAGTCCAGTTTCTAAGTGTAAACTAGCACTTGAAAATGACAAGTGTGATTCTTGGCTAGTCTTGAGCCTCTAAAAGTGAGTAAGACAAACGAAAGCCAGAATACCGATACTTACATATTACAAATTAGACTTTAAAACAAAAGCTATAATAAGAGACAGAGAAGGATACTACACAATGATAAAGAGAACAACCCAACAAGAGGATATAAACCTAATAAACATTTATGCACCTAACATAGGAGCTCCTAAATATGTAAATAAAATCTTGATGGACATAAAGGAAGAGATCGACAGAAATACAGTGTAGTACAGGATTTTAACACCCTATTGGCATCAATGGATAGATGTTCTAGACAGAAAATCAATAAGGAAACAGCAGCTTTAAATGATACACTAGATCACATCGGTTTAATTGATATCTTCAAACCATTTCAACTCAGAACAGCAGAATATACATTCTTTTCAAGTTCACATAGAATATTTTCTAGGACAGACCACATACTAGGACACAAAACAAGTCTCAAAAATTTGAGAAAACTGAAGCTTGTTACTAAACAATGTATGGGTTAACAAGTTCAAGAAATAAATCCTTGAAACAAATGAAAATGAGACCACAACCCAAAATCTATGGGACCCGATAAAAGCAATCCTAGGATGGAAATTTATAGCATTACAGGCCCACCTCAAGAAACAAGAAACATCTCAAACAAACAATCTAACCTTACACATCCAGGAACTAGAAAAATGACAACACACAAAGCTCAAAGTGAGTAGAAGAAAGGAAATCATATAGATCAGAGCAGAAATAAACAAAATACAGTCTAAAACAACAACACAAAAGATCAAGAAAACCAAGAGCTGGTTCTTTGAAAAGATACACAGGACTGACAAACTTTAACCAGACTTATCAAGAAAAAAAAAAAGAGAACCCAAATAAATAAAGTCAGAAATGAAAGAGGAGAAGTAATAACTGACCCTACAGAAATACAAGGGATTGTAAGAAAATAGTATAAGCAAGTATATGCCAACAAATTGGGACAATCTGGACAAAATGGATAAATTCCCAGATACATGAAATTATACAACATATTAAGTTCCTTTAAAATGGTATCTAAAGCTATAAAAGTTGGAGTTATTTTAACCTTGAATATGTACCAAGACCTCTACTTATTGAAATCTTGTGGCCTTTTAGTGCTTCCGTGATTTACGTTCCCATAAGGCCATGTAGGAAACTGTGTTCTTGTCATTGGTGAAGGGGCCCTCACTGAAATCCAAGCTTGGAAAGATTTCCTTTGTTGTTTTAGACTTTCTGGCCTGGTTTTGAGGGATGGGGTATGGAGCTGGAGGACATGTGGGAGGGAATCCTCTAACACTGACATCTACTCCATCAGCTTTTGCTAGGCGCTTATTTTATCGAAGCATATTAAACTTCTCTGATATTAAAAATGTATTAAGAGGGAGTAAGCTCAAGGGAGATTTTTGTGCGATGTAAGGCATCCATATGGCATCAGATATCTGAAACCAACATGTTAAAGAGCAATCACAATGTGGCAGTTACAATCAGAAGGCAAACTCTCAGACAAGGGCTTCTTTTCAGTCTCTAATGTATCATCTATAGGGCACTACACTGTAGTATTCTCATGACAGTAGAAATGCCTCTAGAGACTTCCATAAAAAGTGTAAATCTGCAATAAAAAACTGATTTAGAAAAGTGTTAAAACAATTATTTTAATAGTAGTTCTGATATCATGCCTTGAGGGCAAACAATTAAACCAAAGTTTGGATCCAGAGGATTTAATAACTTATGCAATATTACTGAGAAACACATAAACTGATCTTTAAGTGGGTATTCATACCGTCATAAATCCATCCAGCAAACCTGAATCGGGTTTCGGAGGTGCCTGCAACCGTTCCATCGACCATTTTTCAATGATGGAGGAGACTTGTGTATTTTCGGTGTTTAATATTCTGAACCCTGTCATGTTAACGCCACTGTATCGGTAGGGCTCTACATCAAGAGCGAAAAGGTCCTGAAAGACAATTTTTTCATGTTAGTATCAATGGAGTATATTCACAGGCACACATAATTGAAATAGTCACTTATTCTTACTTCCCTTAGGATACTTTACATCATTGTTTCTCATGTGATATTCAACATCACAAATCACCAAGATTCAAATAGACTATTCTCATGCTTTGCCAATGCAAATATATATACTTTACATAAACATATATACTTTACTTTGCCAATGCAAACACACACACACACACACACACATACTTTATATATGTATAATATTCTAGCTCTACTAATGGAACAAGAGACTTTTTATAACCACTTTAAGATTTCCCTAAGTTTTCTTCTCTATATTACAGGTAGCTTGCCATTACCTACAATGCATTGACATTTTATTTTTAACTGACTAAAGGTGTTTTTTTTTTTTTTCCATTTCCATTTATGCCCCTTATACTTTCTTCCACCTGCATCCCAACCCCTCTCCCCCTCAACACACTGTTGCCCACATCCATGAGTCCTTTTTCTTTTTGTGTGTGTGACATATCTCTACTACCCAACCCACCCAGGGCTGTTAGCCGTTCTCTATGAGTCTGTCTCTATTCTGCTTGTTAGTTTAGTTTGTTTATAAGATTCCATATCCACATATGAGTGAAATCATATGCAATTTGAATTTGTCTTTTTCTGACTGGCTTATTTCATTTAGCATAATGTTCTCCAGGTCCATCCAAGCTATTGAAAATGGTAAAATTGTCTTCTTTTTTATGGCCAGGTAGTATTCCACTGTGTAAATATACCATTGTTGTTTTATCCACTCATCTACTGATGGACACTTGAGCTGTCTCCAAATTTTGGCTATTGTAAATAACACTGCAATGAAGGTGTGCAATAAAGGTATTCTTCCCCACCCTGGCTGGCGTGGCTCAGTGGATTAAGCGCTGGCCTGAGAAGCAAAAGGTCACTGGTTTTATACCCAGTAAGGGCACATGCCTGGGTTATGGGCCAGGTACCCAGTAGGGGGTGTGAGAGAGGCAACCACACATTGATGTTTCTCTCCCTCTCTTTTTATCTCCCTTCTCCTCTATCTAAAAATAAATAAATAAAACCTTTTAAAAATTATGAAAAAATTAATAAAAATAAAGGTATTTTTCCTATGTCTTGCTTTATTGGCTGATTATTGTCATTTCTCTGTTTTGTTATGTCTTTTTTTTAAGAAAAGAGATCATAAAACATGGCTTCTAACTAAAAAAAATTACATCAAAGCTGAGAAAAACAGTGAACAACGGCCTGTTTTGTTGCAGAATGTTTTAGTCCCTTTGTCTTAAACCCTACCTGGCAAATTCACCATAAGGAAGCCCTTAGATTTAAGTTGCCCTTTCCAGTCTGTATACAGTGAATGCTCTCATTTTGCCCTCTGGTTTTCCCAAGAGACAGGAGACCAAAGCTATCAGAGGATGTGGATGTTATGAGAACATGCTGCATGTGGGCCTTTTTTCTTCTTTCGAACTGATCTTACAGACAACATGAGAACTGGGGCAGGATTAATGCCATTGGTCTTATGCACAGCGTGTCTTGGACCCATACAACGATACAGGCTAGATAATGGGAATAAAATGCAGTGGAGAGCAGTTGACATTGACCTGAGCTGCGTTATGTGATATAAAAAATATAATAATAACAGATGTTTAGGGTTTTATTTTTCAATGTTTGCTATCAAGCCAAGGGGATATTATAAATAATGTATTGCACTATATGCTAAGGGGTAAAAGAGTAGAAATCAGCAAAAGTCAGAAGCAAAACAGATGCCTTTCAATTTTTATAGACAGAAACAACTTTATAAAGCAGAAGGAATCTACAAAAGAGAATTCATGAAAGACAATAACAGCAAACAAACAAACAAACAAACAAAACAACTAGAAAAGTTTGGTTAGAATCAAACTAAAAAAGGCCTTCAATTATAGGCCGAGTTCTAGACATCCTAAACTAGGTTTTTCATTTTTTTTTCTCACTGATACTTTTGCTTTCCTAAAATCTTATGATTAGGATAGAAATGAGTTTCAGCAAGCAGAATTAATATACAATTTGCTGATGAGTGCAGGCTTCCATTCCCTTTCCACCTGCCTATCACTACGTTTCTCACAGGCCACAAATCCCCTAGTGGGAAGTGATATAGAGAGAGCACAGCAGAATTGGAGACACATGGCTGTTTCACAGAGGAAGGTGTTAAAAACAGGACCCAAATGGAGTCATTTTTACAAAGCCCATGTCCCCAAACCAGGACTCGGTGCCTAACCTAACACGGTTTCAGCCTTCCCCAGCAATGTCATTTTAACTGGTCTGTCTGTAATTTCCTGGTCAACGCCAGTGACGTAATCTGCCTAAATACACCCTTTTGTCCCAGAATGGGAGGTAACCTTGCCTGAAATAATGCCTTTTTTTAGCTATGACTTCCTTTTGCACCCCTCTCTGCCTTTAAATGCCTTTTGGGCAGCTCCTCAGAGCTCCTCTCTACTTGGTAGATGGGATGCTGCCCCACTCAGAAATTGTTCAATAAAGCCAACGAAACCTTGAAATTTACTTAGTTGAATTTTGTTTTTTTCATAAAGAAAAATCTGGATATGAAATGATAAATAGAGCTAAAAGTAAGCAGGACTGGTAAAACGGTAAAGTTAGATTTCGGGCATAGTAAGGAAAAACTGTGTGGTGGCCTATAAAGACAAAAGATAAGGGCAACATGCAATTCGCCAATTGTAAATCAAATCACACTGACTTTTTAAAAATCCAACTAAACATAGGCAAAAACAAGATAGTAAATTTAATGTACTAAAAGGGCAGCTTTAATAAATGGGATTTTTGTAATGTGAATAGAGTTAACAACATCAAAATTTGTTCATTGCTAAAATGATTTCTCAGGAAAACTAATTTTAAAATCTATTATTTTCTCTATAGCAATATATAAATAAGACAATATTTTGAATTTAATATCAGAAATGATAATATTGCAAAATTATCAGTTTCCCACCAAGCATTTTTTGTTCTCTGTGATGATAATTCCTCCTGGGTTTTATTAGAATAATACATAATATAACTACAAAAGTGCCAGTCATTATATTATTTTTTCTCATTCAAAAATTTATTTCCCATTCTGGAAAGTTAGAATAATAAAATTCAGAACATTATATTTATGTTTTGCTTACTTATGAGTGGTAAATTACTTACCAGAGTGGTAAAGATATAATGATAATATTCTGTCATCATTCCCATAGCTAATGCCTAAGGAGTAAAAAATAAAAAATATATAGTTATATTGATATTGAAGGTACACATTATTTGAAATAAGTTATGTCAATAAGACAAGGGAGAACAAAAAATAGTAGGATGTAATAAAGAACCAGCCTATAACATGGAAGTTACATTAAAATTGAGTCAAACTAAATCTTTTCTCCATAGTTAAAGAAGATTAGTGGTTCCTGAAGGAATTTCAGAACTAATTCTCTTGATAGAAAAGCTATTACTTGAGTGTTTGCAATTGCAAAGCTTATTGCATTGCATATTAAAGCCATTTCATTTCACACAAACCTGAGATAGCACATCTTGGTTCATTATGTGTGTCCACCACAATACGCTTAAGAGGAACACCATTTTATTTTGATGAAAGGTATTACTCAATTAGGGAAAATGTGCTGCAAAGTATAATGACAATAGGGGTTTTTTTTTCAGCAGTTTAGAGACGTTTCCTTCCCTGACATTAAAGCAGCAGATGTAAATCACTGTTATTCAAAAATTACAGACAAAGAAATGTATTTTCATTTTTATTAATATACCAATTGAAATTCACTATGTTTTATTTCACACTTCCTTTTCAATGTTAGACTATTAATCTTAAAGACTTTGGGATTAGAACTGCTAGCCATTAGAAGTGTCAATTCCCCCTCTGAAAATAGAAAATGTTTTTGATATTGCTGTTTATCAATGAAAGGTGTAGTTGCTGATGATGTTTGAAAAAATGATGCATTTTTGATCTTAAGAGGAGCTGGGTAGAGACGGCATCTTTGCCTCAGAGAAAATCTAGCTAATCCCAAGCTCCACTAATTTTCAAAGCTTTCAGACAGGAAACTTCAAATTCACTGTTGCTCAGTATTTACTAAAATCTAAGTTAGTTTAAAGAAATAAGTTAAACAAAAAAACAAACACTTAAGATTAAACTGATAAATTCATCCTTTTTTTCTGGATATGTAAAATATTGGATTAAACCCATCTATGCCTGCTCTCAAAATCATATACCATTTCCTTAGAGTTCCATCATTAGTCAATGCTGAGAAATCTCTGAAAATTTTCATAAATCATAAAATAGATTCCTATTAAATGTACTGCTGCATTTGCAAGAACAAAGGCATTTGCTTTCTTCTTGAATTGGTTTCTAGAGTAACTGAGATCCAAACATGGGATAAATCTCTGAGACAAGTAAAGTTAAAAAAACGCTGTTATATGTATATGGTCTGCCATTATTATAGTATCTAAAAGGATACATTCTGTGCAATAATGGAACTCTGACTTCTTCATTTTCATATTCTCATTTTACTGTTACTCTGATTTTTCATTTACTAATCTTGTTAAAATTATGCATCTTTTTCTGTTTTATATATTTTAAACATTATAATAATTCTGTTTTCCTGACTTAGGTTTATTTTGGAATAAATATTTCTTAATATGTCTATGTCAGAACTCACATAAAAAAAACGAGTATAAAATAATGAAAGAATCAAAGGGAAACCAGAATGGAAATTCGATTAAAGATGATGGGTCCTCTCACCTTTCAGATGGCAAAATAAGCCAGTCAGTTATTCTAGGGACAAGACAACTGATGGTTTGTAAACTAGCTGGAAGCCTAGACAAAGCCTACCAAAGCTCTGTCACTGACAGACAGCTGAGTGCTAACTCACTCCAGGAACAAAGAAAGGGTCTCCTTTCCAAGTCTGTGTAGTTTTAATCTGGTAAAGAATTGTCTTGGTATTAAATGAAAATCAAATCTCTGCTCTAGATTTCAGTGCTTATTTTATTGCATCATTTTGTTCATTACAAAAAACAAAAAAATGCACATGCTTTATTACCCAAATATAACACTATAGCAACTTCCAAATCCAATTAAATATTTTACTGTAGTAAAACAAACATTCATATTAGAAGACTGAACAGGCCTCTGTTTACTACAATAACCATGTTATAACAGGCATTTACTGTTGGTAGTTATATTTTATGGGATATAATTTGACATGTGAATCTGCATCATTCTCCAGTAGTGAAATTTTATCCAGCACATGAAAGAATGCAAGACGGATGATTAATCCTAAACCACTGTGATGGTAGGCGCTGTATATAAAGACTTTTACAAACAAAGTCCATACGCATGTGTTCAAATACAGGCTTTAGACTTCTGGCCAAGATGGAGGCATAGGTAGATAGGCTTTGTTTCCTCGCACAACCAAAAGCAGGGTTACAACAAATTTAAAAACGAAAAACAATCAGCACTGCCAGAAAACCAAACTGTATGGACGTCCAACAACCAAGGAATTAAAGAAGAAACATTTATCTAGACCAGGAGGAGGGGAGGAGGTAGGCAGCTGGGGTGAAGAGGAAGGGTGGCAAGGTGGCAGCTGGAGAACTGGGGTGGGCTAAATGGCAGCTGGTGGGCGGAGCAGTCCCACATTCACATGTGGATAAGCCAGTAGGAACAACTGGGGAGCCATACAGATCACTCAACCCAGGGCTCCAGCACGGGGAAATAAAGCCTCTAAACCTCTGGATATAAAAACCTGTGGGGGTGTGAGAGCAGAAGAAACTACCACCTTCACAGGAGAGATTCACAGGGTCCTAGAATCTACACAAGATCACCCTGGGAATCAGAACAAAAAGTACACAATTTACTGGCAGGTAGCAGGATAAGTGACTGAAAGAGAGGTGACAGCTGAACAAGCAGCATTGTTCCCTCTTGGACCCCTCCCCCACATACAGTGTCACAATGCAGCAATGTGGGTTGCCCTGCCCTGACAAATACCTAAGTCTCTGCCCCTTACCATATAATAGGTGCACCAAGACAAAGAAATATGGCCCAAATGAAAGAACAGGTCAAATTCCAAAAATAGAACTAAGAGATGAAGAAATAGCTACCCTATCAGATCCCGAGTTCAAAACATTAGTAATCAGGATGCTCACAGAAATAATTGAGTATGGACACAAAACAGAAGAAGAAGTGAAACCTCTGCAAAGTGAAATAAAGAAAAATGTACAGGGAACCAACAGTGAAGGGAAGGGGATGGGGACTCAAATCAAAGATATGGAACAAAAGGAAGAAATAAACATTCAACTGGAACAGAATGAAGAAACAAGAATTTTTAAAAATGAGGAGAGTCTTAGGAACCTCTGGGACAACTTTAAATGTTCCAACATTTAAATCATAGGAGTGTCACATGGACAAAACCAAGGGGGAGGGTGGAGGCGGGGGAGGGAGATGGGTTCAGATGGGGTGGGGTGGTGGGATGGGGAGAAAATGCAGACAACTGTAACTGAATAACAATAAAATTTTTTTTTAAAAAAAGAAAACAAATCATAGGAGTGTCAGAAGGAGAAGAGAAAGAGTAAGAAATGGAAAACTATTTGAAAAAATAATGAAGGAAAACATCCCTAATCTGGCAAAGGAAATAGACTTCCAGGAAGTCCAGGAAGCTCAAAGAAGTTGGACCCAAGGAGGAACACACCAAGGCACATCATAATTACATTACCCAAGATTAAAGAGAGGGAGAGAATCTTAGAAGCAGCAAGAGAAAAGGAGACAGTTACCTACAAAGGACTTCCCATAAGACTGTCAGCTGATTTCTCAAAAGAGACCTTGCAGTCAAGAAGGGGCTAGAAAGAAGTATTCCAAATCATGAAAGACAAGGACCTACATCCAAGATTACTCTATCCAGCAAAGCCATCATTTAGAAAGGAAGGGCAAATAAGGTGCTTCCCAGATAAAGTCAAGTTAAAGGAGTTCATCATTACCAAGCTCTTATTATATGAAATGTTAAAGGGACTTATCTAAGAAAAAGAAGAAGATCAAAACTAGGAACAGTAAAATAACAAACTCACAACTATCAACAACTGAACCTAAAAAACAAAAACAAAAACAAACTAAGCAAACAACTAGAACAGGAACAGAATCACAGAAATGGAGATCCCATGGAGCGTTATCAGTGGGAAGGAGACCAGGGTGTGGGGGAGAGAATGGGGGAAAAGGCACAGGGATTAAGAAACATAATTTGTAGATACAAAATAGACAGGGGGAAGTTAAGAATAGTACATGAAATGGAGAAGCCAAAGAACTTATATGTACAACCCATGGACATGAACTAAGTGGGAGGGGGTGGAATGCTGGTGGGAGAGGATATAGGGCAGAGAGGGGAAAGGGGAGAAAAAAAGGGACAACTGTAATAGCATAATCAATAAAATATACTTAAAAAATAAAAAAACAAAATGCCATATTTACACCAGGGGCAAAAATGTCCAGGCTTTACTACTTTGTTATCATATGGCTTTGTACTAATTAATTAAACCCTGACATCAGTTCCCTCATTTGTATGATATGAGCCAATAATAATGACTGTTTTCAAGTATGTTGTTAGGTATGAAGAGTGCTAAAATAATATTAAGAGCTCTTGCTGCTATAAATTATTTATTTTGATTGATTTGTGTTATCTTTGTAAGTGGGCAGTGTTTATTGTGGAAGACATATTCTATTAAATTTATCGGGGTGACATTGTTTAACAGAATTATATAGGTTTCAAGTTTACGATTCTATATCATTTGCATATTGCATTGTGTTCACCACTCAAAGTTAAATCTTCTTCCGTCACCATGTATTTTATTACCCTCTTTTTACCCTTTCCCTCTTACCCTTTATTACCTTCCCATACCCCTTCCCTCTGGTAACCACCACACTGTCATCTGTGTCTATGAGTTTTTGTTTATTTGTTTTCTTATTTGTTCATTTGTTGCTTTCAGTTCCATTTTGTAACATCATTCAATGGCACATGCATGCCTCTGCTATTTCCTTGCTGTTGGCCATTAGTTAAGTTACTTAATCTTTCTCTTTGTCTCTAAAGTTGAGGTAAACCCTACTTCTTTCAGCTGTGGTGATGATTAAATAAGATCAAATGATCAAATAATATCAAATTAAATAAGATCAAGATTAAATAAGGCATCTCACAGTAAATGCCAGCTAAACAGCAAATCCTTTTTTTTTCCTCCTTTTCCTACTGGTTGATTATAATGGTTGAGCTGCTCAACTGTTGACTCTTAGTTTCTTCCTTCATTTCAGTACAAAATAGAAACATCTATGTCATTAGTCAATATTCACATTATTAAACAATATTGTAGCCACTTAAAATAACCTAAAAACCACAAACAAGGTTTTTGAAGATCATCAATATTTACATTCTGTTTCTTATGTGACAATTAATTAAAAGCAATTGTCAGAACTTTTTATCAGAAAATCACATCTCGGTAAATTCTCTGGCTTGTTTTTTAACTGACTGTAAAACAATAACACTTTGATTTGAAAACCAAAACGCCATACTTTAAATGCAATTTAAAAAAAAAAAAAAACTAAGAATTTAAGTAATTTAAAGCTTACCTGTTTCAAAATGCCTGCTGCCATTTCATGGCTACAGTCAAAGATTACATGGAACTCCTTGCCTCTTTTCATTTCTTTTAGTAAGGGTTTTGCATCCTTTGTGTCAGCAGGTAGTTGACGAATTTTGAGTCGAAGGTTGTACCTGGATGGAGCTTTGATGAGCTCTTGCAAACGGATGAGGCCTTTAATAAAAAGGTACAGAAAGAGAAATTGGAGTGGATCATGTAATCACAAAATATACTCACTACGATGCCTACTTTTCTTGACCGTGTATATGAGGTTTGTCCAGAAGGTACCCAGCCATGTAATATGAAAAACAGAGACATTTATTAAAGAAGATACAAGATACAAGAAACATTGTACACAGGACAATGATGCCTCAGTGCCATTTAGTGTAGACACCTTGGGGTTCCTGTAGTGAGTGGCACACATAGGGCAACTTGATTGCTCTACACAAGGAATGGACATCAAGAGATTTCGGAAGCGTAATTTTTTGGTACCTGGGTAGCTAGTGATCATTGGTCCTGGAGCCCATCCTAAAATCAATCAATCAATCCATCAATCGATAATGTAAGCACCTTGGGACCTTGCACAGTTCTCCCAATTGCCATCAGGTGCCCCATCATATTTTCCTGAATCTAATCAATGGTTGAAATCTCCTCCCTTTCAAAGGTGATTTTAATTTTGGGAAAAGCCAAAAGTCACAGGGTACCAAATCTGGGCTGTAGGGAGGCTGAGGCGCCTGGATGATTTGATGTTTGTTTTGCAAAAAAACTCTGCACGATACATGATGCATCAGCATGCACATTGTCTGATGAAACGGCCAATCACCAGTTGCCCATAGCTGCAGCCTTCTGAGTCATTCAAAGTTTCCATGGAAAAATGTTCGAGCTTTATGCAAAATGGATGTGGATTCATTTCTCTACTCTCTCAGCCATTTTTAATGCTATGGCCACATAGTACACATGCTCACTCAGCAGTGTCTATCGCCCCCACTGTCTAGTGAGTGAAGACATCGTTGTTCACGCATGCACACTCCAGTCCGCTGTCCTTGGCTGCCAGGCTCCATCGATGCCACATAAACCATTCTCGTTATATTAACAATGGTTGGACTTTTTCTGGACAGACCTCGTTGTGCATTGTATAGTGTAACCATTAAAATTCAGAACTCTAGATGCCTAGGGGTTTTTTCTTATTTTTTGTTTGATTTTATTTTTATAGCTTATTTTTATTGTATTTTATTACCATTTATCCCCCCATACCTTCTTCCACCTCCACCCAGCCCTCTTTTTAAAATTATCACTTTTGAAATTCTATATTAAATATAGGTACTTTCAAATTATGAAAGACACAGATGATTACTAGTTAATAAAAATCATTTAAATATGTCAACAAATACAGGGTGGAGGAGTCTCCCTCTGTACCCCTATACTACTCAAGGGTCTGCACTGTTAATGTTTGAAATATGAATCTTCCACATACTTTTTGTGCAGTTTCACATGTGTACGTAGAGGTTTATTTTGTTTTGTATTTTATATTAGTAGTTGTTTCATGACAATGTCTTATAGGTAGCTGTAAGTTAATGATTATTGCTCTAGTTTGTCCTTAATTAACAGTGCTTTATAGATGACATGATTTATATAATTATTCTCTATTGTTAGGAACTCTGGTTACTTCTTTTTGGGCTTTGTTTACAAGTAATGGTACAGTAATTTGGCATATATGCAAAAGTGAAATAATTTCCCTTAATAAAATTATGAAATAGACTCTAAGTAGCCTAACGATAATAAAATTACTTTAAGAAATAAAACTAAATTTTTAATACTGTTTTCTAGGTGTAATATTAACTTTCAGAAATAAGTATAACATAGACATTGGTAAAGCAAACATTTTCCTGGAGAAGTAGCTCCTGATTGTTTCAAAAATAAATAAAACTAATACATAGATATTCAATAGATCATAGGAACGTCATGCATTTAAAAATAACAGAGACAAACCATTGACTGTATTCTTTCATACAAACTTCAAGTAATGAAACCCCTTCAGAACTGCTGTAAAAGGCCTGATATATAAAAGCGTGTGATAAGACAAGAAGGATCATAAAATTCTACTCCATCTTGGAGCGAATAAGCACTTTCCTTTTCTCTTCTGCCTGCTCTTCTTCTTATCTACCTCTTTCTCCTTTTCATTGCTGTATTTCTATTTCCCCACTTCTATCTTCCCTGCAAACCACTCTCATAAATATAAGTATGGCAAATAGTAATAAAGGAAAATATTTGTAAAAAGACTAATCTGGAACTCTCTCTCTCTTACACATACCATGGTGTATATACTTTAATATAGCGTAACAGTTAACAATAAAATTAACATAACTAATTTTCAGTCTCAAATAAACATACAATTTAAACATATATAAATTTAAAATTATATAGTATCTTTTGCTTTTAAAATATTATCCCAATTTTGTCACTTAAAATTCTACAAGCAATGATGGCATAAATTATAAAGTATAATATTATTGGTTCATTTTGTTATACAAATTTAAATATTTACTAATGTAGTAAAATAAATACTATATAATTAATTGATATTAAATGTACCCATTAGACAATACAATTCACTCTAAAGAGTTAATATGTACATAATAGAATATTATATTACGTATCTAATATACTCATATATAGTAACAGTGAGCCGTACAAAGGTGAAAACAAACATCTGAACATATAGCACCTGCTTAATTGTAGTAGAGTTTAACATTGGGCTTATAAAATCCTCCAAACCATGTATAAAAAATAACGGATCCACGGACACTTTAGTTTCCATGACTATTAAATAAGGGTCTTATGTAGATCAGCAGTTCTCACAGTGTGGTCCACAGACTCCTGCACCCTTTCGGGAGT
Organism: Desmodus rotundus; assembly: GCF_022682495.2. Taxonomy (NCBI): domain Eukaryota; kingdom Metazoa; phylum Chordata; class Mammalia; order Chiroptera; family Phyllostomidae; genus Desmodus; species Desmodus rotundus. The sequence continues at coordinate 55,947,352 of NC_071397.1, read as the reverse complement.
CCTACTATTTTCATAATAATAATAATAATAATAATAATAATAATAATAATAATAATAGGAAGAAGAAGAAGAAGAAGAGATTATTTGGCTTTTTCACTTTCATTCTCTCTCACATGGACAGTGGAGTGTTTTACAGGTTACAGAACACATGTGATGTTACAGCAGATTGCACAGGAAAGCAGATAGGGAAATCCAGCTGGCCCCCATTAAAACCAAATATTAAAGAGACTTACTAGAATGTAGAACAATGCCATACATATATATATGTATACATATACATATATATGTGAAAATGTAGGCATGTTTCATTAAAATATGGCATGAAAAACAGCCCAGTGATTGCTGGGGGAAGAGCGTTATAAGGGGACTAAATGATAATGGAAAAAATACAATAAAGATCTAATATAAATAAATAAATATCTGTTCAAGTCCTTTGCCCATTTTTTAATTGCACAATTTACAATAGCCAAGTACTGGAAGCAACCTAAGTGCCCATCAGCAAACGAGTGGATCCAAAAACTATGGTATATTTACACAATGGAATTCTATGCAGCAGAGAGAAAGAAGGAGCTTATACCCTTTGCAACAGCATGGATGAAACTGGAGAGCATTATGCTAAGTGAAATAAGCCAGGCGGTGAGGGACAAATACCATATGATCTCACCTTTAACTGGAACATAATCAACAGAAGAAAAAAGCAAACAAAATATAACCAGAGACATTGAAGTTAAGAACAATCTAACAATAACCGGGGGGGGGGGGGGGACAGTGGGAAGAGGGGATTACAGGAACTACTATAAAGGACACATGGACAAAACCAAGGGGGAGGGTGGAGGTGGGGGAGGGAGGTGGGTTCAGCTGGGGTAGGGTGGAGGGATGGGGAGAAAAGGCATACAACTGTAATTGAGTAACAATAAAAATAAATAAATAAATAAATAAATAAATATTATTTATTTGAATAGATAATGGTGTTGGTATTATAATTATTAAATGAATTAACAAGTATTTTAAATATTATGATTTTTATTATTACTAATATGGAAAGTGTCACTACATATAACACATTAAAGTACTTTTAGATAACCTCGGAAAATATTAAAAATGTAAAGTGAGAGCAAAACCAAAATGTCTAACAATTACTGAATTGGGTTATCTCTAAATTTTTCCTAGCTGTAAATGTCTATTATTCTAACAAAATTATTTATATAAAGAAAGACTGATCAATAACAACTTTGGTTGAATAAAAGAAAGAAAGCTACCCTTGCCTTACTTACTTCTCAAGATTTTGTGCAAGTTAAATGTAAACTGGGGGGACTTACCCATCATAACAGAAATATAGCCTGGATGTTGGATTTAAGTTGTTCAAAAATCTATCATCTGTGTGACTTTGTACAAAGCATTATATCTCCCTTAGCTTTATTTTGCTTTCCTTTTCTCCATAGTAGGGCAAAACCATCTATGTATTAATATTTAAAACAGCAAAAAAGGAACTGGCATGTATTAGAATCTCAATAAATGGCAGGTGTTGTTGTTATTTAGGCCAACATAGAAGGAGTATTGTTGTTTTTTTTTTTAATGTGCTGACTATTCTGTTCTTGGAAGTTATTTGAAACTGATTTAGACTGAAAACCTAACAACAACAAAATTTCAATCAAAATTTTAAGAGATGAAGTCATTACCAAAGGAAAGGAGCTATTTAGTTACAAATTAGCCCTGCAGTTTTAAGTTGGAAAAGCTCAACTGACTTAAAAATATAAATTTATGAGGGATAAAATACATAAATAGAATCTAAGTTCACCCTAAGTATAAATGCCACCAAGTAAGTAATTTCGGTCTCTTAAGAGCTCATGTGGATAGTCCCTTGAGGCATCAGGTGAAATACATGTTTACTTATTCTCTTCACACATACACATCCCTGCTGTCATTAATGTAACAGATTTCAGTTTGCCAGCTTCCCTGGGGAATAACATTGGAGAGCTAAGAAAATAACTGCTGCTACTAGGAACTGCCATCTCCTGCTTAAGAATTTAAGTTAAATGTTGTCTTCATTCATTCATTCAATATAGATTTACTACATGTCTATTATGTAGTAGACACTGTTTCATTGATGACCACATGATTGAAATAATAGTATGTATTCAGCCTTCAACTGCATGAGATACAGTTTGGCTTTGGCATTTTTTAATACAAAAGGTGTTCCTATAATGCTTTTCACATTCAGCTTTTGGAATAAAAGTGGTTCAATATTTCGATCAGAGGGAAGAAATCTAGAATGCTATGTGAATACTAAAAATTGCATCATGCTTTTTAAATTCTGGCTTTCCACCATTTCCTGTACCAGGTGCCTAGCCTTCTTTCTTGGCTTCTAACCATTTGTTGATGTGCCTGTGGTATTGTTTCTCTTTTAAATCTATATTCCATTCTAGATTCCGTCTTCATCATTATATGACGTGTACCTACAAATACCTGTATGAATTCTGTGTACTTAGAACACGTTAGAAGAATAAGAGAGCATTGACCAGATGGAAGGTGCATTCAAGACATCTAAAGAATGGATGCTTATCTACCTATACAGTACGAGTTATTGGATGACATCCTTGTACGTGGATGAGGTTTTATCCTTAGGACAGTGGGTTTAAACAGAAGGAATATCTTCTAATCACAGTATCAGCTTTGTATCTTCCGTTGAAGATCTCCGTCAATCCTGCTGCCTCTCCCCACATCCCTCTGCAGCCAACCATGTTCTAAACATGCCTATTTCCAAAAAGATTCCCTTAATCAAATTCATCATATAGAAATAAATATGCATGCTTTGTAACATGAAACAGCTTTCCCCCTTTTTAGGAAAAAATAAGTAAGCCTCTCAAACTGTTTGGAATGCCTTACATGTAACCTTGTCTTGTGGTCCTTTGGTCAAAATGGAGAAATAAAAGGACCCCTCTATTAGACAAAATAGAAAGGAAAATCCGTTTTGTTGAAAATGTGATTAATACAAACAATTTTCAAAGAACAATTTAAAAAATAGTTTAATAAATTTAGCACCTGCTTATTTATGAAAGAGTAGAATTACAACTCCTTGAAAGTCTTTTAATTAAAATGCCCCCTTTTCCCTAATGTGATTAGTTGATGTAATGATAATAATAAAGAAACAATCTGCACAGATGGGTTCCTGAAAATCTTCTAACAAAGAAGAGCAGCGCGTTGCAATTATCACTTTGGTTTGGTAGATGAGTTCTATTCCCCCTAATTCATTTACTAAAAGCATATTTTTTAAAACTTCTTTCTACTCTCAGTTACTTTACAGTAGCTGAAACCAAAGTTTATCCTAAGCCTACAGGTGACAGAGGTCTGAGTTGCTCTTTTCAAAAAATGCTATCAATTTAGCTTTTAAGGACAATCCAGGAGGAGATATTTGTGTACTCTCCAGCTGGCACTTCCTTCTAAAGAGATCAATCACACCACCTCTCCGCAGGCCCAGCCTACCCCTAGCCCCAGGAAGGGAGTCCCAGGTTTCCTCCCATCCCCAGGTATTGATTTGAACAGCCACACGAACTAGAGCTTTGCCACCTGGCTTACTCATCAGGCCTATTTATCATTTCAGTTAATGTGGTCTTTGTGCAGGCCAGACTCCCCCCAAAGTACAGCATATGATAAATGATTCCAAAATGAATCATCTACATCCAGTGCTACATCACCCCTTTTTTCAGTTGAGAAAGGGTAATTCATTTAGAGGCCAGAGTATAACATTTCAAGTTATTTTTATTAGAATGTTGTATCTGTTCTACAGAGTGTTTAAAAAAACTAAGTAGAACATGTATACCAGTTATAGACTTTGTAATGTTTGGTAATACTCTAAATATAGAGGAGGGAGCTAATCATAATTTTAAAATTTTAAATGTGGTTTTGACAGTAAGGCAGACTGGCACTGAAAAAAAATTGTCTCCCAATTTTGTGAGCACACCTGTTTTGTAGGGTAGGTGACTTTTTCATTAGTACAGGGATAATAGAAAATAGAGAAAACTGAGGAATAAGAAAAGAAGGGAGAAGAGGAAGGGAAGATAAAACTCCCAGAGCTGTTTCATCTTGTTCAAAGAGAAAAAAGGTAGATATGTAAAGTAAAATTAAATGGCTGATATCCTGGAAAAATCCTCAAGTCCTAACAGTATCCTTGCAGAGAGGGATTACCTCTTCTTTTCTGAGATTTGTTGTATTTTTAAAGTATGGAAGAGTCTAATAATTCAAAACTTAAAATACGTTTAAAAGCACTTTAGTTTGATATATTGTGAGCTAAGTGGCAATTGAGCTTCAATTCACACACCAGGGTCAACTGATGGTCAATGGCTACTGGGAGCCTTGTGTTGAAAATGATTTTCATACTAATTGCTGTGCTGAGGAGCAGGCTTCAGTAAGGGGTTAGACCTGGGTGGGGGGCTGGGCATCATGTAATGGTCATCTTTATATCAAAATCTCCTGCTGCCCTCACTGATGTGGCTCAGTTGGTTGGGCGACATCCACAAACAACAGGTCGACAGTTCAACTCCCAGTCTGGTCAGGACGCTTAACTGGGTTGTGGGTTCCGTCCCCAGTCACCTCATGTTCAAGAAACAACCAACTAACGTTTCTTTCTCTCATTGATGTTTCCCTCCCTCCCTTTCTCCCTCCCTTCCTTTCTCTCTAGAAATAAATAATTTGAAAAATAAATAAAATCCCCACTTAATTTTAATATCACAAATCCTACACATTATATTGTTTTAGTAATGGAAAGCCCTTTCTATGCTTCAAAATGGAAAATAATACAGTGCAGACCAAATTTTAGGCATCATGCTCCCTATTGAATCCAGGACCCATATGATTCAATCTTGAACCACAAAGCATTCAAATAAGTAGAGTCCAAATAGGAATTCTGACATACATTCTCCTGAAAATATTTTAAATGTGTGCAAAGTTATAGTCTGAACCCATTCATTGCAATTCTATAATTTTCATCTTCACAAACACCCTGTAATGCTGAAAACTCACTCTGACACAAAATACACATATACACACATGCACACACATACATACTACTCTGCTTCTATTTTCCTGGGAAATATAATCTACCTCTTTGCTGATTTCTCTTACCAGGAAAATTTAACCATGATGTTTTTTGTTATTTCTGCTCTGCTGACCTTTGTAAAGTCCACACCACGAATATTATAACACTGATCTAGCAGAAGCCTCTTAGGAAGGCCTAAGTGAAGAAGTCACTAAAAGCAATTACAGAGTAAGCATTAGCAGGTAAGTTATGAAGAAAGGCTGAAACCCAAAGGTCACTATTATGAGTTGCATTATATCACTGAATTTCTGAGTCATATAGTGGCATGGCACCCACCTCATTAACTTTCTACAGAATGTAATAATATTTACTAACATAAAAGAAAATATCAAATGAACTAATAAATACAGATCAATTAATACTGTGCCAGGCACATATTAACCCTTCTCATGGATTTCTGGTATTTACTTTTCTCTTGGACCCCAGAGATTGCTGGCCTGTGGGTGCCTCAATAGGCCTTGTTTGCTCCCCAAACCCTGCCTGCTGTCTGGTGAGTGGTTTCCATGAAAATCTCCTCATCCCAAGTATCAAAGTAAATTCTGCTTCCTGCTGGGAACCTAATTAATATTCCTACTATATGCTGATGACCACCAAATTTATATCTCTTGCCAGAGCACTTCCTTGAAATCTAGATTTCTAAATGCACTCTGCTACTTCACAATTGTGTAGTAATAAATTAACTGTACCCCAAGAGAAGTCTGTCCTGTACTAGAGGCTCCTGGGAGGTAATGTTTAAGTCCTTGGAATATTCTGCCTGCTAAGAATGTCTTTGTTATCTGCAAGCCTTCGGACGATCAGGACAGTCTAACAATGTGATTTATGACAAGGAATTTGAATTGTGAGGTTATCAGCCTCTGGAGGCGCTGGAGACTACACAGCAGCCAAGCCAGAGCTCAGCCATGTCTACATGACTAGACACCAGTAACAACTTTGGACACCAAGACTCAGGTGAGCTTTCTTGGCTGGTAATACTCCATGCATATTGTCACTTACTGTTGGCTGCAAGAGTTAGCACCGACAGCAAATGCACAGGGAGAGGATAGCTAGAGCCTCTGAGTGTGGGCCTCTCCTGGACTTTGTCCCATGTGTCTTTTCCCTTGGCTGATCTTAATCCGTATACCTTTGGTGTTATAAATCACAATAGAGTATAAAAGTGGGCAGTCATTCTGTGCGTTGTTCTAGTGACTTATCAAACTTGCAGGTGATCTTAGGTACCCTTGAAACTGCAATAACTGTCAGAGGTGAAGGTAGTCTTGGAGATCCCAAACCTCACAGTTTGTGTCAGAAGTGGGGGTGTTCTTAAAAACGCTTGAATAATGTAACATGTCCACTTTGGTGGATATAGATACTACTTTCCAAACTTGGGTTTTCATCTCCCCACCTTCCAAAATTGTTCCTCCTTCAGTTGTCCCCATATGGGGTAATGGCAACTCTTATCATGCCAGGTACTCAGGCCAAAACCCTGGTGATGTCTTTGATTACTTTCTTTTGAGCACACCCGACAGCCAAAGTATTGGGTTGGCCAAAAAGTACGTTTAGATTTTTCCATAAAATAAAAGACATATTTTTCAAATTCACCAATTTTTTTTGTTAACTTGGATATTTTGCATATGTCAGCTATCTCCCACATAGTATAACATTGATTGTTCACAATTAATGTCTCAATTTGATCACTATCAACTTCAACTGTTCTATCGGACTGTGGAGCATCGTCCAGCAAGAAATCTCCAGCACGAAACTTCACAAACCACTTTTGACACATTCGATCAGTCACAGCACCTTCTCCATACAGTGCATAAATCTTTTTATTTTGCAGTTCAGTTGCATTTTTACCTTTCTTGGAATAATAAAGCATACTATGCCAAAAATGTTGAGTATCTTCTTCCATCTTCAATATTAAAATGGCTGCACAAAAATTCACCAATTTTGATAAGTTTTTTTTAAACACATGCTGATATGACAACTGTCACAATACAACCTAACACCATTGTTTCAAATCGAACACCATTAACTTCAAATGAAGTTAAAGATGACTAAGCACTACTAGAGCCATCTTATGGGAAAAACAAACAGAATTTTGGCCAACCCAATATTAGAAAATCCTATTAGATGTAACCTCAAAATATACACAGAAAACTACCATCTCTTACTACTTCCAGCACACTGGGTTGAGCTACTTTGATGTCTCAAATAGATTACTGTAAAGCTGCCTACCTAGCTTCACCCTTACATATTTGTATATCCAGGCACATCTGGTAGCAGCTCACTGACCATGGGGCTTATTTCATAAGTCTGGAAGTATAGTGTCCTGGACTGTTTTGTGATAGGAAGGTAGGAATGGAGAATGCAGGACTACTAAGCAGCTGGGTGGAACTATAGTTAGTGACCATAGAAATAGGTAGTCCTTAGGCTTGACTCAATACAACAAAAATGTTAAAGTATGACATGTATCATAACAGTATCTCCTTGGCCAAGTGGAAGGAGATATTGTGCTTTCAGACAATCAATTCATCTAAAGAAAGTTGTTCTAAAAACAGAACAGACAGCAGAATGCAGTCCTGCTAGGCAATGTCTCAGGGATATAACCAGAGGTCTCATGTTCAGAATGGGAGAAGCAATGGTAATAATAGGGAAAAAATGGACAGAGAATGCCCAAATTGTGCCCATGGGGTTGAGGCTGAGTCTAGGACTAGCTTGAGGGTGGATTCAAGACCAGCCCTCATGAGGCTCCTAACTGGTCACAGCCTTCCTCAGAAAATGGACTCAACTGAAGTGTTCAATGGAGCATATCTGTGTTCCCTGGAAAGCAGGTGCTGCCAGGCTGTTACTCCTGAGGTCAACACCAAGATATGATTCCCCTGTTTCTTCTCACATTGCTACGAGGAAAAGCAATTATGCCATTATTAAAAAGGAAACAGGGCTTTTCACTACACCAAGGCTAAAGTCCTTTGGCCTCTGAGGTCTCGGGGTCTAAGTTCAATGTGTGTTAAAGTCAATTCTATTCAGAAGGCTTCGGTTTGTGGGAAGCCAATAGAATTAAGGTTGCATTTTAATTATTTGCTTACTGCTATTAAAATTTGCTGCATCCAATTTATGAGTGAATAAGCACATTGGGGACTGATTCCCAGTAACTTAAGAGTTGGGCACACTGGGGGCACTGTGGTCATGATAAGTGACTTTGTGCTAGGCTTACCCAGCCCCAGATCCATCCTATCATCCAATTTTAATTTATCCTATTCATACAATGGCTGAATGTGGGCCTCTGCCTGGTGTAATGAGATAGGGCAGGGAGAAAGCTGGACAGTTTAATGAGAAGGCAGTTGCCTTTGTCAGGACTCTTTCGGTGAGATGTGCAAACTTAATTCACAATGCACTGGACAAAAATGGAACTCACTGCCTCCCATACCTGAAAATAAACTCCAGGCAGGGTTAGAGGCAGGAATTCTTTGTTGCTCAGTTCTCTCTCCTTGTGTTACCTTCTTTACCCCAGATAACCAACAGAATCCCATCCTGATAGAGAGATTAAGAAAGCTCCATCAAAATCGTAAGACTCTGTCTGACCCAGATTGGGATTCTCTGGTGGAAGTAGAGGGGTTCACATTGAAGGTATCAGTGGGTTGTGGGGGAAGGAAAGTGAACCCTGCCTAAACCAGAGACTAAGATCTCCTCAAAAGCATTCTGGGAAAACATACAAATACAGCCCAGATATACATCATGGAAATTTCCTAGAAACTTCCTAAACAAGGCGACCTCACTTTGGTTTGTGATCAGAGTTTGCTAATATTTTGATTCAATGGTTGTTTACAATTAAAATCATTTTATTATTTTTCACCAAGCTAGGGCCCGAGAGAGAGAGAGAGAGAGAGAGAGAGAGAGAGAGAGAGAGAGAGGGAGAGGGAGAGGGAGAGGGAGAGAGAGAGAGGGAGAGAGAGAGAGAGACTAAAAGATGTAAGTGTGTAGTAACTAGAACAAGACAAGAATAACCAGGACCATTTTGGGCAAACCAGGGATTCTGTACAGTCCTCCTCCTACTTAGTCATTCTTAGTCATTCATCTCAGGTACTTCATCCCCTGCTGTCCTGGCACTGTTACCTCCCCAGTGGGGCTGGCAAACCTCACTGATCAATTCTGACGGCCACATTGCAGGTTCCTTTGTCCCAAGACAATTCTGCTCAGATGTACACCTGTCCTTCTGTCACTCCAATTGCCCTCTCAGCTTGTGATAACCCAATGTCAGCTCTCTGGACAGCGGCTGCTCAGGTACCAGATACTGTGTCCTGACTTGTGTCCATGTCAGTGCAGCTGTGAAGTGGCCAATCATTCTTCACAGCTCTTGTTTTTTGGCTCTGTCCCAAGATGCTGCTGTTACCCACTTTATACTGCCATGTAATACATCACATATAATTTAAAGTAGACATTGATGAATCAGCTTAAGAAGCTTTGTGTGGTGGGCCCATGACCAACAATAATCAACAGAACTGCTAGGTGCTGGAATAAATACCAAGAAGAATGTGACCTTAAGGAGCTCAGATTTTAATATTTTTTTTGTCCCTGAAAGGGATACCATTAACCCCCAATGCCTTCAGCAATTGTGCTCTTTGAATATACAACTCCTCTAAGGAGAGGTTGAAAAATGTAAATATATCAGGATTCCATAACAGCTCATACTATGTGCCTTGAATTTGGAATGCCAAAATGAAATCCACAAAAGTAAATAATAGATATTGTCATCTATGAGATTATAGCATAATGGGAAGAAAGACATAACAAACATTTCTCTATAATGAATTATGTGCAATAACGTGAGCATCTCGAAATTGTAATGGAAATGGTGCAGATAGGATGCTTAAGGATGGGAGACCATTTGGCAGGTGAAAAAGGATGGATGGGTATTGGAGGAAGAGAAACTGCATGTTGATATGAGAGTATATAAAGTTCATAAAGTCTTGTGAAGTTTTTGGTTGGTTGGAAAATCAATTATAAGCTTGACATAGTGGGAGATGAGTCTGGACCAGTATGAGGCAAGAACCAGTTTTGAAGGGCATATATCAGAGTGCACTTGATAAGGAAAGAAACTTCGCAGGCTGCCTTAAGCGTACAGGGAGATTTGACAAGAAAATCTCAGGCAGTGTCATGAAACCCAAGTACGGTTATTTCAGTCATTCCTTAGAAACAGAAACAAGTAGAAACAAGGCTATTAAGGTATCCCCTTCTTACACTTCTGTTCTTGTTTGTGTGTCTGCTTCACTGTTTTCCTTCCAACAAGACCAGCTTTCGTTGCCTCACAGTTCACACAGGAGACATGGCCGTCCTTCAAATTCACTTATAAGGATACTTACTGTAAGTCTCAACTTATCTGGGTCCAGATTCCAAATTTCTGGAGACAAAGGGCTCACATCAGCTGTGCGAATCCTTGTACTGATCAACTGGAGTAAGGAGCAGAGACCCTAAGGTATGAACCCCACTGCCTGGCCCACACCTCTGAGGGCAAGCGAGCTGCGGGGTTTGAGGAGTTAGGTGGACTGTTCCTGCCCAACTGGAATCACTGAAGAAATTAAGAAGATTGATATCAACAAGATTTTTTTGTTCAAAGATAACTTTGATGGTATTTCTAAGGATAGATATGGGGGTGGTAAACCAGGGAATATTGAAACAGTGTAAGGTATTACAGAAAATGAGGTTTTCTTGTGTTCTAGCCTCTATCGGCATAAATGAGAAAAGAGCAGAAGGCATTCCCTCTACACTCTACCTCCTCTTAATGTCCTCCCATATATCTGTATGCATTCTCTATTATTTTTCGTGAAACGGAATTTCTTATAATGAAGAAGTGTCACTGAATTTAACTACACCTTAACACCATGAGTAAGTGTGTGTTGGATATTTGAGTTTTCACTTTATCTCAAAAGACCTTTAGGTTGCTCTGAAACACATGCCACATTAATAATGTGAGTATTAATCAAGATCACGAGAGTGACATATAACACTAAAAATCCAATCTATTAATTCACAAGAGATATATATCTGTCATAGGCATGGCAATACTTCAATGGCATGGCCACTGGATTCTCAAATTACATGAGAAAACATATTGTAATATGAAGGTTGCTTAATATTAATTTGGAATCTGAACAAAGGGAATTTGTCCAATGAGTATAATAATTATAGAAAGCATTTATTGAGGGTTTGTGTTTCAACCACAAAAACTCTGTGAAGAGGTGCTATTGTCAGCCCCAGTTTGCAGATGAGGTGAAGACACTGTTGTTTGGATTATGTTCAAAGTCCCATAATCATCAGTGGGTCACAAAGCCAGAATCAAACCATGGAAGTCTTTCTCCAAATCCAGCACTCAATCCTGGCACCTGGAGTTCAGTAAGCCCGGTTTTACTGATAGTAAATCAACTAAAGTCTATTTTCCATGAACATTTTTTAGATATGCCATCTGCATTTTCCTGTGTAAATCTCTTTGTAAGAAACCCAAGTGTCTAATCAATCCTCTTTCAAATGGCGATATTCTTGCTTCGGGTATGTTAGTACCTTGAATCAGGAGACATTCAAATCTTGCTTACATGGGAGGCATTCTATCCTTAAGTAGCGACACAACTTTTCATTCTCAGTCATTATGTTTTGACTTCACACTTTTAACTCTCAGAGGGCAACTTAATTTCCAGTTGTATCCTAAGACCTGAACTCCAGCTTCCATCAGTGACAATGGCACCTGCAGGGTCGTTTGAATTGCACTGTGGTTTGAAATCTGTCCATGCATAATGGGTTTTGGCAGCTAAGCTATTCTATTTACCACGTGTTTTTATACAAACATAAAATCTGCCATTGTATTTAATCATAAAAATCTTATATTTAATTTTCTACTGAAAAATATTTTTAGAGGTTAAACTCATAATTTCTTTCAGGTTTGTTATCTTGAGATATTTCTTTGTTGCCTTTGTGATTATCACTGGCCATTTCTATTGCTTTTCAAATCCTTCCAACTTTCCCATTAGTCAACTAGAACTTTATCAGTCTTAATAAGATAAAAGAGCAGTCCTTCTCTACTAAACCTTTCCTAAACAATAATCGTTTGCTTGCATAACCTCCCGTATAACTGATATTAAGTATCCCTCAATTGTCATTCCATACAGAACTGCTGAACACAGGTCTAATTAGCACCTCACCTCCAAACACACATATATCTTGGATATTAACATATTGTTCTTTGCTCCTGTTCCTTATTAACACAATGCTACCTTGCCATCTCCAAGGGTTGGTCTCTTAATTGCACATGTGTGGCCTTTTGATATTTATCCTAAGCATAAAAAGAAAGTAAAAAATAAGCTGATAATTATTTTTCTTTTTTTACCAGTGAGATTTTCTAAAATGGTATTTGATAATATTTATGATTACTTACTATGTAAAAAAACGTGTTTTACTAACTTTTCATAAAAATTTTGAGATGTTTACATATGTATAATTTTCATATATATGTATATGTATGTGTATATGAAAATGAGACACAGGGATTAGAGTCAACTGAAAATAACTTAAATAATAACTTAAATAGCTAATAATAAATGGCAGAGCTGGAATTTGTACTCCTTGGTCCCATTATATTTTTCTTATAAGCAACTGTTTTCAAGAATAGGTGGTACAAATCAGTTCAATTAGGTTGGCCTATTCAGCTTCTTTTTGTCAAACTTGTCAAAATATCTAGATAATGATCTGCCTTAAGAGGAATGTTTAGCCATTTACACGATAGGTGAAATAAGTTCTTGCACAAAATTCCTTCTCCACCAGAAATTCATGCATCAGACCTTCTGGGCAGAACACACACTCTGTAGTCCATGCGCTAAGATATAAAACGCTCTTAGCAATTTTGCTGAATGGAAATGTGTTTAAACCTTCATAGATAATTGAAGGAAACCTATGAACTTGAAACTTAAGGAAAAGAATGGGTGTTTAATAAGTATCTTAAAATCAGTGGCCCCCCAAAACTGTTAACTTCTAGAACTGTGAGAAACACTGATTTATCATCTGAAGTTCCCTAGCGATAGTTTTCATACTATTCAAAGTTAACGTTAATAACATCAGTGTATTTAATCCCCACACATGTGTCATGTGCAATTCTAACTTCTTGATAAAATGTAAAACTGCAGCAAAAAACATGAAGTTGTCCACACAGAAGAGCTGAGAGGTGCATGCGAGGCAAAGAGTGGGGACTGGGAGAGATCTCAGAGAAGAGCTAGATCGGGGAGTGAGTGGACTTGAAGATGGTTCAGAAGGTGGAAGCAGCGGCAGAGCAATGTCAGACACATGACACAGAGGCCTCACACATGAGACAGACTGACACTTGGGGTGGGCAGGGGAGGAACGAAGGTAAGCTGAAAGTCACACGGCTGAGGTAGTGCAATAGTAGGGTAGAACTTCTCCTATTTGGAGCCTAAATCCGAATCAAATGTGGGCTGGAGTTGGTCTTGCATGTGTCACAGGGTACGTGAGGAGCAGGGCTGAGCAGTCCAGGAGCAGATGTGCAACCTCTGGCTGCTGGCCATTCAGGCTCTACAGACCCTAAACCAGCCGCCCACCTGTGAAAAAGTTCTACTAGCTGCAAGTGTAGAAGGAGAGAACAGAGAAGAGCATACAAAATTAAGCTGGAGGTTAGAACCCCATCAAATTAGTTGTAATTAAAGAGCGATCAGTCTTTAATTCCAACAGAGGACTGAGGGGAAAAAATAAAACATTAAAAAAAATTAGGATCCCACTTGTAACTTGGTATAGTTGTGGGTACCAGAGACACAATGACCTTGACTTTAGAACTGCAGATGACTCTAAATCTGACTTATGTGAAGTCAGGAATAATGTTAAGCTACTTGACTTGGTCTTCACACATTCTGATATTAGGTATTTATTCAATTTATGATAAATATTTATTAACCAGGTACTATGTAACTGATTTTATTCTAAATAGAAACCAGGGTCATCGAGACCTCCCAGTTAAATGGAAGACACATTTAACCATCAGCTGCAATGCATTGCAGTTAAGTACTACCATGAGAGCAGGGACAGTTTTCTAGTAAAAGAATGTTTTAGACCAAATTTTTAAAGGACTATAAGTTAAACAGGCAAAGAAGGAGGCTTGACTCCTGGAGGAAAAGAAAAATATGTCAGGCAGAGCTAACTTCACACATAAGGTATTGGTGACAACATGGTGAGTTTGGGAAACTTCAAATAGCTCTGTTTTCCTGGCATTGAACAGGGAGAAAATAGGAGTGATGAGGAGGGTGGGGAGAAGGTAAGGAGAGGTGGCCCCTAGCTAGGCTACAATGATACCTTGGAAAGTCAGAACCAAGCCGATAAGTAAGTTAGGAGTCTGGAGTATTTGACACCAGGCAGGACTTTGAAGAATTAAGCATGTATAATGTTCTGAGTGGTAACTTGGCATAAAATACAGGAGAACTGCCTGGGGCAAGCACTGATGACAGGGGTCTGGCAGAGAAAATCAGTGGGGTAACCTCAATGTGTCCTTCCATGGTATGCTCTACTTATGCTCTTTAAATCTGTTTACAACTCTGAGACAACTTTCAGCACATTTTGGCATTTCCTGAAGAAAACCTGCACATGTAGATTTTACAGAAAAACTGGTGGGAGAGACAGGGGAGAAGAGTTATATTACGAGACAGAGCACACTCCAAAAATCCCCGAGTCTGTCTCTGTCTCTCTCTCTCTCTCTCTCTCTCTCTCTCTCTCTCTCTCTCTCTCTCTCTCTCTCTCTCTCTCTGGTCTTGATTATGTAACACAACAGTCTTCCTGAGCACTGCGGGCTCTCCCTTCCTGTGCTGTCCAGTTCTCTCCCTCTTTCCTAGGGCAACCACAAACTCTCAATCTGAACCAGCCCACGTAGAAGCCCCGGAGGTCTACCTGCCTCTGGAGCTTATCTCAAAGCAATCACAAACTGGGTCTCTCCTTCAGGGAAACTGCTCTGCCACCTGCTATAAGAATGCATTTCCTTCCTACTGGTACAAATAAGCCACAATTCTCTGTTCTATACTGTCAAGTCTTTTCTTCTCTATTGTTATCCTCTTTGGAATACAAGCACACTGTTATTTCATTTTAAGGAAATTTTCTCTCACACTAACTTCCTCACCAGCTATCACCTCATTGCTCTGCTTTCCTGTGTAAGGAAGTTTCTAGCAAGAGTTGTCTGTATTCAGTTTCTGATTCTCCACTTGCCTCTCTCATTTCAGCTTACTCTGCTAAGGGTTTTGTGCCCACCACCCCACTAAAACTGCTTTGAAGACTACCAGCGACCTCCAGGTTAGAAGTTCTGTGGTCAAGTTTCAGTTCTCACTTCACTGCTGGGCACTAGCACTCCCTGCTTCTGTGATAGCATCTCCTCACTTTGCTTAAAGGGGGCCCCATGTTCTTTGTTCTCTGTCTTACAAATCTATCTCTTCTCAACCCCACTCTTACTTTATTTATCCACATTGACTCCTACTGTGATCTCACCTAGTTCCATGGCTTTCAAATGGCTCTAAAACATACTGATATATTCCAGCCCAGACCCTCCTGGACCTCCAGACTCCTACATCCGGGTGCCTACTCCATCACATCTCGGTCTGGATGTTTGTAGACACTCAAAACGTAACTGATGCAAAGCTGTGCTCTCTGTCCCATCTCTAGGCTTCCCAGTCACCTGACGGCAACTCCACTCTTCAACTTTCCACTTTAGAATATTTCCTTTGCCTGTAATGCTGTTTTCCTATGTATCCGCAAGGCCTGCTGGCTCATTTACCGTGACCAACCTATTTAAAATGGTAGTCTTCTTCTTTTACACTTCAGTTTCCTCCTACGTTGCTTTATTTTTTTTTCTGTTTTCCTTCTGTTATCATCTTCTAACATATCCTGGAATTTACATAATTATGACACTGATTACTTGTTTTCTGTCTCCCTCTGCTAGAATACAAACCCTATGGAGGCAGGGTTTTTAATCTGATTCTTTCTTGTATGTATCTCAGGTAATTAGAGCATGTCCAGCACATGGCAGCCATTCAAAAATATTTGTCGAATGAATGAATGAATTCCATGGTCTTTAATCTTGAGAAGCTGAGAAGCTTGCAGTCTATTTGTAAAAATAAATTACCCCAGTATACGTTGGAAAAAAGAATGTCTGCCAGTACCAAGTGGAATGTGCCGAGTAATAAGCGAGTAGAATAGACCCAAAGTGCTAAGACATTGTGGGGTTTTTTGTAAGGATTCAGAAGACTGGGCTGAATTTGAATAATTCATTCTAGGGGAAAATTGATCATAATCTAGGATGGTGAAGATGGGAGAAAAAAAACACTGTAGATGAGAACAATTTAGAACCTGAATGCTATTACGTTTCTGAACTTAAAAGGAAACCATTTGTTCCCTACCCTCCAAAAATAAATAAATAAAACAAAGAGTTTGTTCCAACTGGAGGTCTCTTTCTTCTTAGTTTACAAAAGTGCATAAACAATGCCCCACTAATGGGCCTTCGGTTACTACGTGTGTGCTTGCTGGCTGCTTGTTACTAGGTGCTGGGGGTGGACGCAGAGAGCAGAAGAAATCAGTCTGTAAGCACCAATTCATGTCAGATGTTTCAAGTCAGTTAACTGCAAAATAAAGAGGGGAGGGAATTAAATAGTTACTTAGAAACAAAAGACAAAAATGTAAGTAGGCCAAAGGAAAAGCTTTTAGTAAATGTGAAAAAGATCATGCTGGCACTGCTGATGGGCCACTTAGGAGAGATTATTTCTAATGGAGCCAAGAGGGGCGGCGGGTGCTCTGAAGTGCAGGCTGGAGTCTCCTCAGAGAGACTGTGCTCCTGACTCACTTTCTCTGTGGGCTGGGCTGACTTTCTGTTGATGCGCCCACCCCCACACCTGCATCAGCTCTTCCTAAGCACAGCCGGTTAGCAGGGGAAACAGTTTTGGGCACAGCCTCTCTGTCCACTGAGTATTTTCTCAGGTGCTGTTTAGGGTTAAACTGAGAAGGAAATGGATAAAATTTCTCTCTGCATCAAGTCTCCCCTCTTAACCTTTCCCTCCCTTTGGTGACCTCTCTGGCCCTTCAGGAACCAAGTGGACTCCATGCCTTTTTCTCTCCTAGTCAAACAGAGAAAAATATGTTTCTGATCATTTAGACTGCTACCTTTAGTAATTGGTTTCTAACATGGTTCCTCTTTTTTAAACCTTCACTCTTTAGTTGTGGTCTGGCATATTCTGTGCTCTTGAAGGTGACGGGGAATTTAAGTATCTGAATTCATTCTAAGAAGGAGGTCCAAAGTGCTTTTAGGCAGCTCTGGTTAAAGGAAACAGTCATTTGTCTGGATTTCCTAGGAAGCCCTGACTCGAAGAGGTCGTCAAGGTGCGCTGCAGCGGTTTAATACGAGACATTCCTGGGAGATCAAGGAATGGCAAAGGGGCTCTTCTGGCCTTCACCTGCAACTCTCCTCACCTGCTCTCATCTGCGGCCCCAAAGTGTGGTCTCTGCTCAGCCTTGGTACTGAGAACCCTTTGGCTGGCTACTTCCACTTATACCCTCCTCTTCCTCACGATCATTTCCTTTCCTTCCCTTTCTCTGCTACAGTGTCAATCATCACTGCACCAGGGCTCATCCTCTGGGGTTTCTCCCTTGGCTCCTTGTTGGCACTTAGTGTAATTTCCCTGCCCCTTCCCTGAAGCATGTTGACCCTGTTAGTACCTTGAACATTGTAAACTCATTTGCCTGTTTGCCATAAATTTTAAATCTCCAAGTTCATTATGAGAAGGATGTCCAGAGTGGTTTAAGAGGAGATTCAGTTCTTTCTTTTTTCAAATTCTTTTTGTTTTTGTTCAATTATAGTTGTCCCCATTTTCTTCCATCCCTCTCGCTCTGCCCTACCCAGCCCCACCCCCCACATTCAATCCTGCCCCCAACCCCGTTGTCTTTGTCCATGGGTCCTTTATACACGTCCCTTGACAACATTTCCCCTTCAAGATTCAGTTCTAATAATTTAAGAGATTTCAAGTAAAAGCTCAAGTGTGGCTTGTACTTGGATGTGGGCTGGGATCATCTATGAAAGTCAGGGCTGATCTGAGCTAAGTTATAAGGAAATTGGTTGTTAAACATTTAGAATACAACCCCAGCCTACTGTGGCTCAGAGGCAATCCAGTAAAATGGCAAAAGCGTAGACTTTAGATTTAGGCAGACGTGGCTGCTAATTAATGTGTGACCTTGGACAAGTGATGTAAGTTCTTTACTTCCATGTTCTCTGTGATTTCTCTGTGCTTCCTGAAAAGATTAAACAAGATGACAAACATAAACTATGTATCGCAGTTTCTAAAGCCACTCTTATTTGCTCATTGATTTCTTTGTTTTTATTCCAGGATCCAAGCTACCATCTTGGAGGGAAGGGAGTGAGAGGCGTGAAGTAGTCAGAAAGGGGCTCGTAGAAAGAGAATGGTTCTTACGATCATTCCAAATGTTTAGTTCCTTCTAAAATTCTCTAACAATAGAAATAATTTAAAGGTATAATTATTATCTCAAATAGTAAAAACATAGAATTACAGGTGGATAAATAATCTTTATAGCTTTGCACTTTATCTATCACATCTCTTTTCATTAAGAAGATTCAATAGTAGGGAGCTGTAGTGAAGAAGGTAGTACTGGGTTCAACATCGGCATCCAAATCCTGATTCTGACAAAGTAGTACTTTACCTGGAAACAGTCCCTTATTGTCTTTACAACTCAGATTCCACATTTGACTCATAACTTTAAAAAAACCCTAAAAATACTTTAAGAGTCAATTTTCATGTCCATTTCCCAGGGAAAACATGATAACTCATTGAAAATATCTCTACATAGATATGAGATGATAATCTGTGGCGTCATAATCTAACAGAATACTAGGGTAAACCCTGGAGATTCTGAATGAATGAATAATTAATGTGATCCTTGGTTTAATTCAAATCTCAAATATGCCCTTTATTTTTGTACTCTAAGAACCTGAAATGGTGACAGACATTTAATAGGCAACTAACAAATGTTTACGTGGTTAATGAATAAAGACACTGTTTAGCCCAATGCTAATTATATTGAGCCTATGTATAGCTTCTAAGCTATAGGTTCTCCATTGGGGTGATACTGCCTCCAAGAGACATTTGACAATGTGTGGGCACATTTGGTTTTCACAAGGGGGTGGGGACTGCTACTGACATCTGGTGGATAGAGGCCAGGAATGCTGCTAAACACCCTATAATGTACAGGACAGAGAACCTCCACAACAGAGAACTATCTGGCCCAATGCAAATAATTTCAAGGACAAGAAACTGGTCTAAGCCATACATATTTGGGACTGGTACTTAGCACATCACAGTGATATGTAACGCTGCCTTCTGCTTGCCATGCTGAATGCTTTATGTACTTGCCAGGAGGTAGATATTCCACGATATAACTTTACTTTGTCTGCCCTTTTACTGTATGGCAGAGACCATTCATCTTTAGTAAAAAAAAAAGCAAATGACTTAGTGAGTTGTATGAGGCACATTATGCATCCTTTTTATAGTGACAGTCTGCTGCTTCAGATAAAAATCTTTATCCTCTGTGAAACTAGAGACGCTATATACCATTTACTCATCTATGCTTATCTCTTATTTTTGTTTGCTGCAGTTTCTTATGTCTCATAAAATAAAACCTTGGCTTAATGTGCACTTCTATAGCCTTGGAGAAAACTTTGGGTCCTCAAAAATGCATAGTGTGTAAAAGTTGCAACGATGATATCATATTATTACTTTTGTTTAATGGTTTTGCAGGCCTGGCACTTTTCTACCTGAAGTCAATTCTTCAGAGCACAGGTTAGTCGTGTAAAGATATGCGTAGAGAGCTGCGGACCCTGGACTCTCATTTAGCTTCCGCTGCTCGGTCTCTCCTCACGTAAGAGTTCGTTTCATGTTGTCATCACCCCTTGGGGGTGGTGTGTTGGCATCTGCTTACTTGTTTTGAAGGTAGGCAGTTGTAGTGAAGAAGGTAGTGCTGGATTCAACATCGGCATCCAAATCCTGATTCTGACAAAGTAGTACTTTACCTGGAAAAAGTCCCTTATTGTCTTTACAACTCAGATTCCACATTTGTATCCATGAGGGCAGTAAAACAAAGTGGTGAAACTAGAAAGGTGTGGAAGGCATGCTAAGTACGTGGATCATAAGGACATGCAGCGAGTTCTCAGCAGCAGTGGTTACGATGACCGTCAGCGTGTTCATGGGGCATGCACTCCATCCTTCCTGTCTCTCTTCTCCCTGTTCATTGTGATGATGTAATCTCTTCTCCAAGTGTCTCTGTTATCACCTCCCACATATTCCTCTTTGAGTGTTGGAAATTTTAAGAAAATATGACTGAGGTAAAAATACAGCCATTTTAATTTCTCTATCTGGCAGGAAATTTAATGTATTCTACTGACAAAGAAACTTAGTCATCTTCAATTTTCTCTAGTGGTATCTTTTGCAAATCTTTCAGTGTAGCGGCAGAATATTTAGAGAAATGTGGCAGTTGTAAGATAAAGCAAGTTGATATGTTAGTCTTTTGTTTTTAGTTTTTGATTTTTCTAAAGTGTATGTATTTAAAGAATAAAATTTGATTCGTTTTAATATCATAAAACTATCACTATAGTCAAGTTATATTTTCACCACCCACTAAGGTACTAAGGTTTCCTCATGATTCTTTGTAATTATGTTTACTTTGTACTTTACCAGAAGGCTAGCAGGTCAGAAGTAAGTAGATTAAGACCAACACAGGTAAATTTTGCACTTTCTCAACTAGACATGCAGAACTATAAGTAAATCACAAAAAATAACAAAATAACATCTTTTCTCTGAAATCTAAGCGGGAGATGTAGTTGTATCAAAATATAGGTTCTTGGACCTATAACTGTATACCATTTACTCATTCATTCATTCAACAAACACTCACTGAGTATTTACTATGAGACAGCATCTTTTCCGAAGGTGAGGGCACAGCACGAAAGGCACACTCCCTGGGACACCTTACTGGGGAGAGAAGCTATAAACTAAAACTTATAAAAGTAGACAGTTCCAGGTGAAAATTTTAAATAAAATTTAAAGAAATGGCAAAAACAGAAATTACTGTCCAAAGCCCTAGATGGTGATAGGTTTTCTAAAATGGATAAATAATAAAGATTTGTAAATATCATTTATTTGTAATAAGGCTTTAAAAACAAAGCTAAATTTTTATATTTGACCCTAGTATTAGAGAGACAGTGGAGGGCTGAAGTGCTACTCATATTCAAAATAAGTATTATATTAACATCAAAATTCTTAGAGGAACAATAAGAATTAATTAAAAGCAAGAAATTTCAGGATTTAAAAAAATAATAGTGCAATAAAAATATCACACACTTTTAAGTCAGTTTTATAAGAAAATTTTCAACTAATCCCAAAAGTCAATATATTTTTTATTAATTATTTTATTGTTGTTCAATTATAGTTGTCTGCATTTTCTCTCCACCACTCCCTCCCCCAACCCCAGCCAAACCAATCTCCCTCCCCTGCTTCCACCCTCCCCCTTGGTTTTGTCCCTGTGTCCTTTATAGTAGTTCCTGAAAACCCTTTTCCCACTGTCCCCTCCCCCCTCCCCTCTGGCTATTGTTAGATTGTCCTTAATTGCAATGTCTCTGGTTATATTTTGCTTGCTTTTTTCTTTTTAAAGAACATAGCATTTACTTGAACAGGAGAGATATGGAATTTTTAACTTAAAAAATCATTTAAATTGATTTTAGAGAGAGAGAGCAAAGTACGAATATGTTGTTCCACTTACTTATGCATCCATTGGCTGAGTTGTATGTGTGCCCTGAAGGGGGACAGAGCCCACAGTCCTGGAGTAACAGTACCATGCCCAAACCAAACGAGCTACTCTGCCTGGACAGGAATTTGTAGTTTATGTTCCAGTTTATTGAACAAAAATAGTTTATACCTTGAAGGTATCAGGTTTTTTAAATTTTAATAAGCAAAGCTTTAAAAGGACAAAACCAGCCCCTCTGGCATTTGTTGTTTGGCTCACCATGTGACCCTTATTTTACATATATTGACTCTCGTGAGATGCAGAACAACACTGCTATGTACCATGTTTTCCCACGTGAGGGAGAAATTGATGATAGCCAGTTAACACATTTGGGGACAAAAACCTACAGTATCATGATGACAAGTTGGGTCATAACACAACTTGTTACTGACAGAGCAGCTAATCTCCTGAGTGAGAGAATTATAGTGCATATCTTCAGGAGAGTGAATACCAGTCACAATTAAGTTGATAATTGATATGATAAGTAAACTGCACTATAACAATAAATATAGTTTAGGAGGTAAATATCAAAATAGCCAATGGCCTTTACCTCTTTTTGATAAAATTATAGTGATTTTAATTTTTTTCCCTCTGTTCTCTGTTATCAAGCCTTTTTACTGCCAGTATACCTTACTTATTCTAGTAGTCAGTTGAGGCTAACTTATGTTGTAATAAAAACAACCCACATTCTAAATGAAAGCTTTGCTGCACAGAGCAATCTTGGATGTAGGTCCTTGCCTTTCATGACTTGGAATACTTCTTTCCAGTCCCTTCTTGCCTGTAAGGTCTCTTTGGAGAAATCAGCTGACAGTCTTATGGGAAGACCTTTGTAGGTAACTGTGTCCTTTTCTCTTGTTGCTTGTAAGATTCTCTCCTTCTCTTTAATCTTGGGTAATGTAATTATGATGTGCCTTGGTGTGTGCTTAAAGTGTTTCCCAGATAAGGTCAACTTAAAGGAGTTCATCATCACCAAGCCCTTATTATATGAAATGTTAAAGGGACTTATCTAAGAAAAAGAAGATCAAAAATATGAACAGTTCAATGACAGCAAACCCACAGTTATGAATAACCACACCTAAAACAAAAGCAAAAGCAAACCAAGCAAACAACTAGAACAGGAACAGAATCACAGAAATGGAGATCACATGGAGGGTTATCAGTGGGCGAGTGGGAGGGGAAGAGAGGGGGAAAAGGTACAGAGAATAAGTAGCATAAATGGTAGGTAGAAAATAGACAGGGGGAGGGTAAGAATAGTATAGGAAATGTAGAAGCCAAAGAACTTATAAGTATGACCCATGGACATGAACTAAAGGGGGGAATGTGGGCGGGAGGGGGTGGGCAGGGTGGAGTGGAGTGCAGGGGAGAAAATGGCACAACTGTAATACCATAATCAATAAAATATATTTTTTTAAAAAGAAAGAAAAAGATAAGATCTAGGGTACAGAAAGATGAAATAAATTGTTCAAGGTTACACACACACAAAGCAGCCCACAAATGTCAGTGGCTTAACAACATGCAGGTGTATTTCTCTCTGCAACCACGTGTCTAACATGGATTGGTAGGGTGCCTGTGCAGGCTTTAGTTACTACAGGACCTGGGTCTGCACACGTGTTATTTCATTGTCATGGTATGGGGAAAAAACGTGACAAATTGATTACTGGGTTTTAAAACATGCACCAGGAAGTGATTCAGTACTTCTGCTCACATTTCATTAGTGAAAGAAAATCACATGGCATTTCCTAGCTTCAAAGCAGGTGAAGAAATGCAATTTTCTATGCCTTAAAGCAAAGCCAGATGTATATGGTGACTAGTATAAAACTATAAAACTTAATAACATTTTAATGTTCTAAAATATGCTATAAAATTTTAAAGTTGCTTATTTAAATTTAAATCATATCAATTTTTAAGAAAGTTCATGAATTCCCAATAACCGACATTTTTGAAGCTCAATCCAAGATTGCCCCTTGTGTCCCCTGTGGGAACCTACCTCCCACTGCAACCTGCACAGTGATACACGGGCATTTCCAAATTCAGGATCAGCTCTCTCCCCTGGGCTGCCTTGACTAACCCACCTCACTTCCTAAATGAATATATGCTCTAATTTTAGGACATGCCAGATGGTTCATGATCTCTTTTGACCTCCTTGTTTTGATTCTTGGGCACCCCAACCTGATATGCCCTTGTGTTTCAACCACAGTAGACGTGTCACCACATAACAAATTCACCGTACTGTTCCACAGCTTTGTATCTTTGTATATCTCATCCTACCTACCCTTTACATGCCTTGGGACCCAGTTTAAATGACACCTATATTTCCTTTCTCCAGATGCTCTCCTTGCTCTTACCTCCTGTTTTGCCACACCCTATGTGGCTCTCTTTTATCACCAAGCATACGGAATCATAATTTATTTACAACACCAGATGTTAAGTTCTTGGAGAATAAGAAACATCTCAATTGTGTTTCATTTTTCTTTGGCAAAGGAAGTGCTTGATTAGAAATTAGTTTATAAAATCAGCATAGAATCATTTTACAAAAAGAAGAATGATTTTTAAAATAATGCTTGCATTCAAATATGTCTTTAAATTAAATATAATGTTATAGGAGTTAATGAGAGATGACCCCCCTCTATTTGTCTTTCAGAACTGATAAAAAAGTAAGCCCAGTTTAAAAAAGAATGGTGATCCAGTTATAAAATAAATTAAGCCATTGTTACGTGTTACACAGCACGGTGACTAGAGTTAGGAATACCACACTGCATATTTGAAAAGGGCTAAAAGAGTAGATCTTAGAAGTTCTCATCACACAAAAACTAGTTATAAGTATGGTGACAGATGATAACTGGTTAATCATTTTACAATATTTATAAATACTGAATCACTATGTTGTATACCTGAAACTAATAGAATATATATCACCTACACCTTAATAAACATCTTTGAGAGAAGAAGAATGATGAGATCTGGCTGAAGTGCCACATGAATTACTTGGGGACTGAAGTCCATCAAGGCGTTATGTTAGTTAACTGGCTATCAGATAGGCCAATAAATTTAAAAATCAATGCTATATAATGTATAAAGTATACTTTAATATAACTCAAATTTTCCTACATTTAGAAAATCTTATTAAAATCTTGTTGTTACATTATTTTAGGCAATATACAGATTTAATGCTATCCCTATTGAAATCCCAATGGCATTTTTGCAGAAACAGAAAAGTCCATGCTAATATTCATTTGTAATCTCAAGAGGTTGTGAATAGCCAAGACAATCTTGAAAAAGAAGAGCAAAGTTGCTGCTCTCCCACTCTGATTTCAAAACGTATGGCAAAGCTGCAGCAATCACAACAGTATAGTGCTACCATAAACCAGGTCAATGAATTGGAATAGGCAGGACAAAAATAAAGTAATACATATATGGTCAAGTGATTTTCAACAAGGATGCTAAGAACACTCAACAGGAAAAGTACATTCTTTCCAATAAGCAGTGTAAGGAAAACTGAATGTCCACATGCAAAGGAATAAAGTTGGATCCTTACCTTGCACCATATACAAAAATCAGCTAAAATGGATCAAAAATCTAAATGTACGATGCAAAACTATAAAAAACAGGGAAAATGTCTCACGGCAAAGATTCCTTGGATATGATGCCAAAGACACAGGCAACAAAAGTAAAAATAGATAAACTGACTACAAAATTTTTTAAAAATTCTGTGCATCAAAGGACACAATGAACACTATGAAAAGGTAACATATGGAATGAAAGAAAATATCCATATATCATAAACCTAATAAGGGGATAATCTCCAGCATATATAAAGTACATCTACAGCCCAATGACAAAAAACTAAAACAATTTAAAAATGGACAGAGTACTTGGATGGACATTTCACCAAAGAAAACATACAAATGGTCAATTAGCATATAAAAACATGTCCAACATGACTAATCATTAAGGAAATATAAATCAAAACCAAAATGAAATATTACCTCACACCATCCAGGATGGCTACTATCAAAAGCAAAACCAGAAAATAACAACTTTTGGCTAGGATGTAGAAATATTAAAATACATGTCCACTTTTGGTGGGAAGGTAAAACAGTGTATATACCCTTTAGAAAATAGTAGGATGCTTTCTCAAAAAATTAAAGATAGAATTATCACATGATCCAGCAAATAGTTAGGAACAGGGTCTTAAAGATATATTTGTACACCTGTGTTGTATGTCAATTGTACCTCAATAATTTTAAAAGCTTAGCCAAAAGTGGATGTATCCATGGATAGATGAATGACAAACAAAATGTGATAAACATACATGATACTATGAAATTTTATCCAGTCTTTAAAAAGTAAGGGAGTTTTGACACATAGATACGTAATATAAATTAACCTTGAGGACATTATTTTAAGTAAAACAAGGGAGTCACAAAAGACAAAGACTGCATGATTGTACTTATGTGAGGAATCTAAAGTACGAAAATTCCAAGAGACAAAAAGCAGACCAGCGGTTAGAGAAACTGGGGGGAGGAGAAATGGGGCGGAGATTTTATGGGGTCCAGAATTTCAGTTTTGCAAGATAAAAAAGGTTCTGGAGATTGGTTGTACGACAGTGTAAATATACTTAATACTGCTGAACTTTACACTTGAAAATAGTTAAGATGGTATATTTTATGCTGTGTGTATTTTACCACAATTAAAAATAGAGAAAAATCTGAGTGGAATATCATGATGCTCTAATACATGTTTTAAGACTACTACAACCAAATATTGCCCAGAAGTTGAAGTCTATCTCTACTCTGAACTACCAGCAGAGTTACAAACAATGTCAGTTCTACAAAGCCTTGTAGGGCTATCCCAATCTCCTGAATGGCGAAGCAATAAATTAAATTGTATTAAAGAAAATAAGTACATAATTATGCAAACCATATCACAGTAGGCTGCTGTTATGTAAAAGTTGCTCTGAATAATTAAGATTTATTCCACTCTACTGAAAAAAAGTTTTGCTTTCAAGATCTCTGCTTCAACAGGTAGAAAAAACCATTCTGTGCGTGTCTGATTTGGCAATAGCTTCTGAATGCTCTTTGATCTTTGCTGTAGGCTAAAGGTAAAAGAAACCCCTTTCAAAGTTCTAATAGCTAAAATCTGGGCAGTGCTCTTCGGATTTTTTTTTTAAGTATAAGAACAAATACTTTTGTCACATTACCTCTTTTCCAGCTTTCTTGAGATATAACTGACATATAATTTTGTGTAACTTTAAGGTACACAATATCATGATTTGGTATACATACATACTGCAAAATTATTATTACAATAGGGTTAGCTATTACCTCCATCACCTCATATAAATACTATTTCTTTTTGAGGGAAAGAGGGTGAGAATATTTAATATCTACTCTTTTAGCAACTTTCAAGTCTATAATACAGTATTGTTACCGTGCTATACATTACATTCCCAGACACTACCACCACCCCCTAGCTGACAACCATTCTATTCGCTGTTTCTGAGTTCATCCTTGTTAGATTCCGTACATAAGTGAGATCACACAATACCTGACTTTCTCTGACTTATTTCACATAGAATACCCTCAAGCTCCAACTATGTTGTTGCAAATGTCAGGATTTCCTTCCTCCTCGTGGCTGAGTAATACCCCACTGTGGGTGTGTGTGTAAACTGTGGTACATACACCACATCTGTGTACCCATTCACCCTTGGATGAACACTTAGGTTGTTTTCATGCTTCAGTTATTGTGAATAATGCTGGAGTGAGCGTGGGAGTACAGTTGTCCCTTAGAGATCCTGATTTCGTTTCCTTTGGACTCATACCCAGAAGTGGGATTGGTGGATCACATGGTAGTTCTATGTCTAATCTTTTGAGGAATCTCCATGTGTTTTTCCATATTAGCTGTACCAATTTCTATTTCCATCAACAGTGCACAAGTACTCACTTTTTTCCACACCCTTGCCAACACTTATCTCTAGGCTTTTTAATAACAGTCCCTCTGACAAGTATCAGGTGAGAGCTCATTATGGCTTTGATTTGCAATCCCCTCATGGCTTCTCAAGGACCTGTTGGCCACTTGTATGTCTTCTTTGGAAAAACATCTGTTTAGGTCCTCTACCCATTTTTTAATTGGACTGTTTGTTTTTTGGCTATTGAGTGTCATGTTACTTCTTATAATAGGTATTGTTTCCTTTAAGAATAGATAAAACAATATTTTAAGATTATATTTAAAGCAGTGATCTAGTTTCTTGGCAAAGTTTCCAGTGACATCTGATGGTACTTAAGAGAAAAAAAATGGCCTCATTTGCTTTCGTCTCAATATGCCAATAAGATAGCTCCTGGCCTTCAGCCATACTTTAGGAAAGGAAATTATGGCTTGTCATTTTTCATTGTGTAATTAATAAGGTAATTAACAAGTTAGTGTTAAGATTTCAGGGGCTGTCTTAATTTTCTCTCTTTAATGCCAACCTAATTATTTCAATTGGATAAAATAATAAAAAGCTAATTGTGAAAATGGAACAGGAGATTTTAAAATATGCTTAATTGACAAATCAGAAGCATTAGTCATACAATTAGTATTTTTTGAAAAATTAGTTTAAAGTTAAATTAAAAAGTAAAACTATTTATAAATTTGCTGAAATGGACACTATAAATCATTTTATAAATGCTAGATTATTCTAAATCTTATTAATTTACACTTAATAAATTTTACTATATTTAAAATATAATGTTCTTCCCCCATATTACAATAAACTCAAAACTATTTTACTCTAAGGATAGGAATACTTACATAATGAAAACTACTTAGTGTGCAAGTTCAGACAACTGAATAAGTGATTGATAATTTGACAGTGTTAAATCACTATAATTCATTCTAGGTTTGCTTAAAATAGTTAAATTGGTTTTTATCTGTAAAACATGCCTTTGTTTATTCTATTAACAAGTTTTCACTTAGCAAGAATTATTTTTAATATATAATTACTTGCATATTATTCAAGATAAGATGGATCAAAGTGTGGTCGCTGAATCAGCAGCATGATAATTACCTGGCAATTGATAGGAAAGAAAAGCTTCAGGACACATTCTCTGCCTCCTAACTCAGAAGCTGGGATTAAGAGGAGCCAGGTGTGTTTAACAAGTTATCCTAATTATTTCATTGCACAGAAAATTTTGAGAATTACTAGACTAGGTTATGCTGTAGGAAAAATCAATCCCCAAATCACAGTGATTTAATAGAAGAAAATTGTGTGTCTCATAAAAGCAAGGTCTGCTATAGATCTAAAAATTTCTCCATGGCTGCTATCTTCAGTATTTTGGCTCAGCATTTTAGGATGCTTTGAATGTATAGTACAAGTGTTCTGACAGGGAATGAGTAAGCCAGAATATTAGTGCCAGGTAATGAAATGCTTTTACCTGGAAATGGGCAATACTACTCTTCCTGTTTCATCAACGCAGCAATGCATGTGGCCACAATTAAATTTGAGGATTAGGGAACTCTAATCTGCTGAAGTCCAGAAGCGGAGATAATCAGATACTGGTAAACACTAGTAATGACTTGTCCAATTGCAAGACCTTGGGTATAAGCCCAGAGTTACTAAATCCGAGGAGTTGGCCCAGGAATTTCTAGTGTTAACAGTAGTGCAAAAAATCACTTTTATAATATCAATAAAAAACCAATGTTTGGGATTTTAATTTTAATTTTTGTTATGTAATATTTTTAAACAAAAGAAAGAATTGGATTTGCAGAAATGAAAGTGTTTATAAACAGTAAAATAATGTCTTTGGTCATTATATGGGGAAGGGAGAGCTATAAGGTTTTGGATTGTCATTAGCTTTTAGAAGTCAAGGCTCTGTTTATCACAGATAGACTTGGTATGTATTTAATGTACTTATACAAACAAAATTTGTTTCTTGAGTTCTTTTTTGTGTCACTGAAATACTATCAGGGTAGACACTGTGCCATCTCCCATCTGAAATAATTCTGAAACAATTATGGACAATTAGCCTGTCTAGAATTTGGGTGTTAATCCTTTCTTGCCCTCCCCAAATTTTTGATTCCAGAAATTTTTTCTGAAATGTATTTTACATAACTTATATTTAAAACAAGATAAACATTTATACAATGTTGAGTAGGATAAAGAAAACTGCTTTAGAAGGCAGTTGTGTTAACCTGATATATACCATGAGAATCAAATCTAGGCTTTAATTCATTCAGTTTCAGGAATTTTTAAAATATGTTTCTGATACAGAATCAATATATTTTGAATTGAGTTCCTGATAAATAGTTTATTACAAATTGCTGAAATAGACATGTCTCCTTTATCTGAGGTCTTACTGTAGTTTAAAATGAATTCTGTCACTTTTTTAGAGGTTGTTGTTGTGGACCATAATCATTTCTAAGTTACTCATATAAAAATGAGCCTCTAAGCATAAAAGTCTCTACACTGACTTATTTTTAAACAAATTGCAAATTGTATTACTGTTGCCAAGAAAATAAGGGACTATATATATATATATATACACACACACACACACACACATAACCAC
Organism: Desmodus rotundus; assembly: GCF_022682495.2. NCBI lineage: Eukaryota > Metazoa > Chordata > Mammalia > Chiroptera > Phyllostomidae > Desmodus > Desmodus rotundus. The sequence goes on along the minus strand of NC_071397.1, from coordinate 55,916,866 downwards.
ATATGCACACACACACACATAAACATGTACACAAATGTAAAACAATGCCACAAAAATCTTCAGTTTTCAGTTTCCCCAGAAGCTTCGCCAAACTGAAAATCACAAGAAATAAATTCCCTTCCTTGAAATTCTTTCTCTCTTTCTCCCTTAGTTACTTTTTTTCTACTTGCTTTTTCTGTGAAAATTTTCCTTCAGATATTCCCATGGCATATTCCTCAGCTCATTCAAGTCTTGGCTCAAGTGTTACCTTGTAAGTAAAGTCACTTCTGACAACTCAACTTAATATTGCAATATTAAGTTGCACTCCCCAAATACCTTCCCTCCTTTACTTCTATCCATAATACTTACCACTTACCACATTTGATACTATATAATATATGTATTAATTTTGTTATTATCACCCAAACTAGAATACAAATTCCACCAGGCAAAGAATTTTTGTCTGTTTTGTTCATTCTTGTACCTCCAGTAACTGGAACAATGCTGACACATAGAAAATGTTTGATAATTATTTGTGTACTAGAAAAGAGGAATACATTTTTAAAAAACAAAGAAGTAAATGAATAGTTGAATTAATTATAAAATAATTGGGCATCTCATGCCTGGGAAAACATCACCCTTGATAAATAAGTTAGATGAGCCCTGGCTGGAGTGACTCAGTGGGTTGAGTGCTGGCCAGAGAACCAAAGGGTTGCTGGTTCCATTCCCAGTCAGGGCACATGCCTGGGTTGCAGGCCAAGTCCCCAGTAGGGGGCATGCAAGAGGCAACCACACATTGATTTTTCTATCCCTCTATTTCTCCTTCCCTTTACCACTCTAAAAATAAATAAATAAATAAAAATTTAAAAAAAAACAAAGTTAGGTGAATATGATGAAAATAAACTTTACTACAGAACTCGTGATGAATTATTTTACCAACTAAATTAACTCTTGTGTCATACACACAGAGAATAGAGTCATCAACTCACATGAGTAGGAATCAGAGAAGATTACTACACGTTTACACTTTGTCAGAATATTTTAGGGCGCATCCTGAAGGTGGTCAGTCACCAAGGGGAAGGACATACCAGGCAGAGAGAACAATTTCTGCACAGCAGGAGAGACTTTGCCACAGCAGACAGAGCACAACTGGAAAAGGAGAACTACAACTATGTAAGGAAGGTTGTAGCATAAGTATGGTCAGAAGAAATACCAGGGAACTAAAATCAGAGAGGCATGAGAATGCCAATGACGGATGTTGCATGTGTCATGTTGAGGAATTAGCTCTCTTCCCTCTAAAAACAGAGGATCCCCCAATCAGCTGTAGGCCTGGAACTGACATGGCCAGACTGCCATTTTTAAAAAGACTATTCTGTCTTCATCACACAGATGAGCTTAAATAGAGCAGTGGGCAGAACATGGTCAGGAGATAAATGATAAATAAGGATGTTAACTAAGACAGGGAGCAGGGATAGAGGAGAGAGCTAAATTTAAAAGGTGCGCAATAAAAATGAGGTGTATTAGGTGGTCAATTGGAAATAAGGGATAAGAGAAAGACAAATCTAGAATGATCAGTAGGATCTGGCTGGGAAACGGGATAAAGAGGTAAATCCAGGAGGAAAAGCAAGTTTTGGGGAACAGATAATGAGATTGGTTCTTATCATGTTGGGTTAGACATGCCTGGGAGACATCCATATAAAGATGATCAGTGAGTGGCTAGATCTGTGAGTATGGAGCTCAGTAGAAACAACCGAAGTTGTAGGTCAGTGAGTCTGCAACATACAGTCATGCACTGTAGAACAATGTTCAGGTCGATGAAGACTTCATATATGACAGTGATATGACATACAGCCTATGTGTGTAACAGGCTATAGCATCCTGGTTTGTTTAAGTGCACTCTATGATGTTCACATAATGATAATATCATGTAAAAACACATTTCTGAAAATGTATCTCCATTATTAAATAGCACATGACTGCATAGGCAGAGGAAGGCATGGGTTAGTTTCTAATGAACAAGTAGAAAACCATGAGTCTACATGTTCACCTCACTCTCCATCATTAGCAGTGAGGTGAACAAGTAGAAAGCAAGTAGAATGGGACTAAAGCCTTGAGCAACATCAGCTTTTAAGGACCAGGGAAAGAATAAAGAGTTCAAGAGTATAAGAATGGGAATAAATGGTTGAAAAGAAGGGGTAATAAAGAGAGAAAGATGGCACAGAAGTCAAAATAGGAGAGCGTTATTTTTCCCTGAAGAATAGTCAACGCTGGCATGGGCATCAGAGACATAAGTACTCAGCTTCCCCCTGTGCTGCAGAGAGAGGGAGAAAGACAAGAACAGGAAAGGGCTGTCGGAAAATAGCCACCAAGAGGCTCATGCCTGTATGCTCCAGATTTGAATTGAGGAAAACTGGCAGTGTTCCGGTCTTCACTAGGGAATTATTCTCATTTTACGATATTTTTCTTTTCCAAGGCAGATATTACTAATTATTGAGGTCCGGTACCAAATCCACCCCTGGTTTTTGCTTATACCTACATATGCATTAATTTCACTAGAGGCAGGAATATGAATTGTGTGATTGTTGTAGGTTACAAATTTTATTTTTGCTTTTTAGTGTTGGCATATATTTAAAGATTTTTAAACTTAGAGAAAGGATTAGTTCTATGAGTATTTAAAAATATTCACTCTCATGTACTAAGAATCCAAGTAATAATATTTTAAATAATCTTTATGTTTGCTTAAATAGAAATAAAGAAGCTATATTCAAGCAAAATCTACTTTGTGGAAACACCAGTCCAGGTATATCCAGATAATAGGTTTAGCTCATAACTGCTAATTGTATTTGCATTTGGAATCAGAGAACTTGAAGCTTTGTAGTTAGAAGATACAACATATAATCATCTTAGATCCCAATTACCTCACTCCCTGAAATAAAACTGAAGTTGTTTAGTTATCCATTTAGCAATACAAAAATTGTTATGTTATTAAAAAATGAGTGTCTTACAGAAATATGTATTTTATATTGACTTACTCTACTTAATTATTCTATTTTTTCCAATTTAAACATAGGTCCAAGATAAAATAAAATACATTTTTACTATTTATTAACTTTATATTTTATTATGTTAACTCAAAAAGCTCACACAGATGTATCTAGAACATAGTCTATTAAATATACTTCATCCAAGTTAATAAAGTTAGTAAAGAAAACATTTCTGCTTTTGCTTAGGATAAAGTCCCTGGCCTATTTTATATTCATAAAATGGAAATTAACCAAAGCTTCATTTGTTAAATGTTATATACCTTAATTTAAGAAACTTACATTCTCTCTCCTAACTTATTTTCTTGTCTGTATTCATCCCCATGGCTGCTTACTCACTGACATGACTCTGAACTTCCTTGGACCATAATCCTGTTTTTGTAGTCAGTTGTCTTCATTTCCTCATATGACAAAAAAAAAAAAAAGCCCAAATAGAGATGAAAAAAATACCAATGGAGGTATAATATACCTACTAAATCCCTGTTTTTCAAGAAGTACTAATACCTCCAACACCACTGAATGATTACTAGGGAATACTTCATAGCAGCTTCAAACTTAATGTGTTAAGAACAAGATGTACTGTGCCTTCTCCCCAGTCTCACTTTATTGTCTTCCCCTTTTAGGTAAGTGTGTCATTGATTCGTAGCCCATACCAGAATGTTTCATCTGCTATGAAACATCATCTGGTAAAGGCCATTCTGATATTCTCTGCCTCCATCACCTCCTCCCCTATTTACTTATTAAATACTGCAATCTGTATTTCCTAAATTTTTCTAGAATTCTCTACCCCAACATCACTTCATGAAAACCTCCCTAAGTGAGACTGTTAATGTTTTTTAGACTTGACTATTTCAGAAATTTTCTTGTTTTTGGTCTTTTCCTATTCCCTCACCATATCTCAGGAGCTCCAATATATTCTTCACACTATAGTCAGAGAGCTTTTGCCAGAAATAATTCTGACTGTGTTTTTCTTTTTTAAAAGAAGAAGAACAAAATGAATCAATTAAAAAACATAACTAACGGGGGACGGGAAGATGGCGGCAACATAGGTGGGAGCGGAATCCACTTCCCCGCAACGCCAGGGAAATACCTAGCTGATCTGAGGAGCAGAGCGAACAGCCAACAGTATTCCAGCATATACGAAGATCAGAGACCAAAGATAGAGGACATTGAAAGATCTGACGGTGCGACAACAAAACCTGGAGTGCTGAAAAGACTAGAGTTAGACCGTGTTAAACACATAAACGTCAGCTCAAGACCAGCGAGCACAGGAGAGTAAGGAGACAGCACCACCGAATCCCATTGGCATTCTACCATAGAAGTTCATATCATTAACCCAGGGATTCAGAACAAAGCAATTTAAGAAGCAGAGGCCAACAAGAAGAGCCTCACAAACAATGGGAAGACAAAGAAACAATTCCCAAATGAAAGGAAAGGAGGAAGTCTCAGAAAGAATACTAACCGAAAAAGAGGCAAGTCAACTATCAGATACTGAGTTCAAAGCAATGGTCATCAGGAAGCTCACTGAGCTCTCTGAGCTCAAAGAGAACTACCAGAAACTACAAGGAAACTACAATGAACTCACTGCAAACTATATCAACATGAAAAAGGAAATAGAAAATATCAACAAGAGCCAAGCGGAAATGAAGAATACAATTTCTGAATTGAAGAACACAGTAGAAGGAATTAAAAGCAGACTTGATGAAGCAGAGGATCGGATCAGCGAGCTGGAGGATAAAGTAGAAAAAAACACCCAGAAGGAGCAAGAAAAGGAAAAGAGGCTCAGAAAGAATGAAGAGGCAATAAGGGAAATGCAGGACAACATGAAACGTAACAATATCCGTATAATAGGAATACCAGAAGGAGAAGAAGAAGAGCAAGGGATAGAAAACCTGTTTGAAAGAGTAATGATGGAAAATTTCCCTAATCTGAGGAGAGAAAAAGTCACCCAAATCCAGGAATCACAGAGAGTCCCAAACAAGAGGAACCCAAAGAGACCCACTGCAAGACACATCATAATTAAAATGGCAAATTTCCAAGACAAAGAGAGGATCTTAAAGGCAGCAAGGGAGAAAAAGGAAGTAACATACAAGGGAGCCCCAATAAGGTTAGCAACTGACTTCTCAATGGAAACGCTCCAAGCCAGAAGAGAATGGCAAAAAATATTCCAAGTAATGAGAACCAGAGGCCTCCAACCAAGACTACTTTACCCAGCAAGGCTCTCAATCAAGATAGAAGACCAAATAAAGAGCTTCCCAGACAAAAGAAGTCTAAAAGAATACAGCTCCACCAAACCAGCTCTGCAAGAGATGCTAAAGGGACTGCTTTAAGGAAAGGAAGGAAAAGAGAAAGACAGAGGAACACAGGTAGGAAATAATGGCAAGGAATAATTACCTATCGATAATAACCTTAAACGTAAATGGATTAAATGCTCCAATCAAAAGACATAGAACAGCTGAATGGATAAGAAAACATGACCCACACATATGCTGCCTACAAGAAACCCATCTCAGGACAAAAGACTTACACAGACTGAAAGTGAAGGGCTGGAAACAAATTTTCCAAGCAAACGGACAGGAAAAAAAAGCAGGGGTAGCAATACTCATATCAGACAAAATAGACTTCCAAAGAAGGGCCATAAAGAGAGACCCAGAAGGTCACTTCATAATACTCAAAGGAAGAATCCACCAAGAAGACATAAGCATTATAAATATATATGCACCCAACATAGGAGCACCCAAATACATAAGGAAAATCTTGGAGGATTTCAAGAAAGATATTGACAGCAACACAATTATAGTAGGGGATTTTAACACCCCACTATCAAAAATGGACAGGTCTTCCAAACAAAAGATTAACAAAGATATTGTGTCACTTAACAATACCCTAGAGGAAATGGACTTAACTGATATATACAGAGCTTTTCATCCCAAAGAAGCAAAATACACATTCTTTTCAAGTGTCCATGGAACTTTTTCAAAGATAGACCACATGATAGGACACAAAGCAACCCTCAACAAATTCAAGAAAATTGAAATCATATCAAGCATCTTCTCTGACCACAGGGGTCTGAAACTAGAAACCAACCCCAAGGGTAAAAACCCAAAACACTCAAAATCATGGAGACTGAATAGCATGCTATTAAACAATGAATGGGTCAAGAACGAGATTAGGGAAGAAATCAAAAACTTCCTGGAAACAAATGAAAACGAACTCACAACAACCCAAAACCTATGGGACACAGCAAAGGCAGTCCTGAGAGGGAAGTTCATAGCAATACAGGCCGACCTTAAGAAGTTAGAAACAGTTCACACAAACAACCTAACCCTACGCCTACAAGAACTGGAGGAACAACAACAAAGACAGCCCAGAGCAAGCAGAAGGAAGGAAATAACCAAGATCAGAGCAGAACTAAATGACATAGAGACTAAAAGCACAATTGTAAGGATCAATGAATCCAGAAGCTGGTTCTTTGAAAAGATAAACAAAATCGACAAGCCTTTAAGTAGGCTTATCAAGAAGAAAAGAGAGAGGATCCAAATAAACTTCCATTAGAAATGAAAGTGGAGAGATTACAACTGATACCACAGAAATACAAAGGATCGTAAGAAATTACTATGAAGACCTATATGCTAAGAAATTTGAAAACCTAGATGAAATGGACACATTTCTAGAAAAATATAATGTTCCAAAACTGACTGAAGAAGAAGCAGAAAACCTGAACAGACCAATATCAGCAAAGGAAATTGAAGCAGTCATCAAGAAACTCCCATCACACAAAAGCCCTGGACCAGATGGTTTCACAGGAGATTTCTACAAAGCATTTAAGGAAGAACTAACCCCTATCCTTCACAGACTATTCGAAAAAATCCAAACTGATGGAAGACTCCCAAACTCTTTTTATGAAGCCAACATCATCCTAATCCCAAAACCAGATAAAGACACAACGAAGAAAGAAAACTTCAGGCCAATATCGCTGATGAACATAGACGCTAAAATTCTCAACAAAATATTAGCAAACCGCATCCAGCAATATATTAAAAAGATCATCCACCATGACCAAGTGGGATTCATCCCAGGGATGCAAGGATGGTACAATATTCGCAAATCAATAAACATAATACATCACATCAACAACAGCAAAGACAAAAATCACATGATCATATCAATAGATGCGGAAAAAGCGTTCGATAAGATACAGCACCCATTTCTGATAAAAACACTCAGCAAAGTGGGAATAAAGGGAGCAGTCCTCAACATAATTAAGGCCATATATGAGAGACCTACAGCCAACATCACACTCAATGGACAAAAACTTAGAGCTTTCCCACTAAGATCAGGAACAAGACAAGGATGCCCTCTCTCACCACTCCTATTCAACATAGTATCGGAAGTCCTAGCCACAGCAATCAGACAAGAAAAAGCAATAAAAGGCATCCAAATTGGAAAGGAGGAAATGAAACTGTCACTGTTTGCAGATGACATGATAGTGTACATGGAAAACCCTATAGACTCCACTCAAAAACTACTCGACCTAATAAATGAATTTGGCAAAATAGCTGGATACAGAGTCAATACCCAGAAATCAAAGGCATTCCTGTACACCAACAATGAAACTGCAGAAACACAAATCAGGAAAAAAATCCCATTTGATATAGCAACAAGAAAAATAAAGTACCTAGGAATAAACCTAACCAAGGAGGTAAAAGACCTGTACTCAGAAAACTACACAACACTGAAGAAAGAAATTAAGGAAGATACAAACAAATGGTAGCATGTACCATGTTCATGGATTGGAAGAATTAACATCATCAAAATGGCCATACTACCCAAAGCAATTTATAGATTCAATGCAATCCCTATTAGAGTACCCATGACATATTTCACAGATATAGAACAAACATTGCAGAAATTCATATGGAACCATAAACGACCTCGAATAGCAGCAGCAATTTTGAGAAAGAAGGACAAAGCAGGAGGTATCACAATACCTGATATCAAACTGTATTACAAGGCCACGGTAATCAAAACAGCCTGGTACTGGCATAAAAACAGGCACATAGACCAATGGAACAGAATAGAGAGCCCAGAAATAAACTCAAATCTATACGATCAATTAATATTTGACAAAGGAGGCAGGAGCATAAAATGGAGCAAAAACAGTCTCTTCAACAGATGGTGTTGGGAGATCTGGACAGCTACGTGCAAAAAAATGAAACTCGATCACCAACTTACGCCATACACGAAAATAAACTCAAGATGGATAAAAGACTTAAATATAAGCCGTAACACCATAAAAGTCCTTGAGGAAAACATTGGCAGGAAAATCTCAGACATTCCACGCAGCAACATCCTCACAGACACATCCCCTAAAGCAAGGGACATAAAGGAAAGAATAAACAAATGGGACCTCATCAAAATAAAAAGCTTCTGCATGGCTAAAGAAAACAGCACCAAATTACAAAGAGAACCAACAATATGGGAAAACATATTTGCCAATGATACCTCAGACAAGGGCCTGATCTCCAAAACATATAAAGAACTCACACGACTCCACTCCAGGAAGACAAACAACCCAATTAAAAAATGGGCAAAGGACTTGAACAGACACTTCTCCAAGGAAGACATACAGAAGGCCCAGAGACATATGAAAAGATGCTCAGCATCACTAGCCATCAGAGAGATGCAAATTAAAACCACAATGAGGTATCATCTCACACCAGTCAGAATGGCCAACATAAACAAATCCACAAACAAATGTTGGAGAGGATGCGGAGAAAAGGGAACCCTCGTGCACTGTTGGTGGGAATGCAGACTGGTGAGGCCACTGTGGAAAACAATATGGAATTTCCTCAGAAAACTAAAAATGGAACTGCCCTTTGACCCAGTAATTCCGCTGCTGGAATGGACAGAACCAAGGGGGAGGGTGGAGGTGGGGGAGGGAAGTGGGTTCACCTGGGGTGGGGTGAAGGGATGGGGAGAAAAGGCATACAACTGTAATTAAATAACAATAAAAAAAAAAAAAAGAAAAAAAAATGTAAGTGTTGCAGAACTAAAGGGCTCAAGTTATACGTTATTCTTGTACAATAAAAGCAACTGTTCTAAATTCAAAAAAAAAAAAAAAAACATAACTAACATATTTCACAAACATTTAACAGGATGGACTCTGGAGTTGACTGCCTAAGGTCAAAACCCAGACCTACCATTTATTGGCTATGTGACCTTGGGCAAATGACCTCAACCCTTTCCATCTAAATTTTATCATATTAAAAAAATGTGGAGTCAGTAACAAATCATTCTTCTTAGAGGGTAAGGAATAAATGGCACATAGCCCATAGCGTTTGTATGGTGAGTTTTAAGCCTCTACTATGTGGGTTCTATGAAGCATGTTATATATTTCACTAGGCACTACTACAATCCCTGAAGTATGTTACCTTCAGTTTACAAATGTGTCAACTTAGGTTTTTAAAGCGAAGAAACTTGTTGAAAATAACAAAACACAGACAGAACTTTAATCCAGAATGAATGTTCTGACATCAAAGACCATAGTAACCATGATAGTCCATGCCGGGGGTGTCCAACCTGTGGACCATGGGACACATGTGGCCCAGGGTGACTATGAATGTGACCCAACACAATATCATAAATTCACTTAAAATATTGAGATTTTTTTCTAATTACATGTTGCAATGTATTTAATGTGTGACCCAAGAGAACTCTTCTTTTTCCAGTATGGCCCAGAGACACCAAAAGGTTGGACACCCAGGGTCCAGGCCATTTGGTGTCCCTCTCCCTATGTCCTTTCCTGACTTCTTAGCAAAGGAACTAAATGGGTACATGCCCATCCCTGAGGCATACAATGGTGGCTTGGAAAGTAGGGTCATGTCACACAGGTATGACAGGTCCTATAACTTCCAGGGGGTTTGGGGGGAAGAGGAAAGGTGGAGTAGCTAGTAGAGAGCTTTCTGTGATTTCTCCTATCTTGGCCTTTTATAAATTCTCCCTCATCATTCCTTATCTTTATTGTTTCTGATGCTCAGTCATAATGAAATGCTTGTAGTTCCCTGACACACTGACTCCCTCAGGCATCCTCGCGTCTTCACATTCCACACCCTCCGCCCCACCTCCTCTACTTGAAGTATTCCCACTTGTAATCTCATGATAACTTCACAATAATGTCACCTTCTCCAAACCGTCTGCCTTCTCTAGGCAGCTCTAAAACCTTCTTCTCCTAAGCTGCCACAGCATGGTTTTCTCATCCTTATCTGTTCTTGCCACACTGTAATAGGGTCCTGCTTACTTGTTTTTGCCCCTTCCCCCCTCACTCTACCTGAGCCCATGGAGAAATGGTCAAAGTTTAATTGCAATACTATCCTTTGTGGCTAACATAGCCACTGGTATACAGAAGAGTCTTGATGATTTTTTAAATAATCAAATGAGTAAATATATGTTTAATTATAGTTTAATTACAGATATAAGCCCCAACTAACTCTAGCTTTCCTATAAAATTTTGGGCAGATTATTTAATCCATTGTTTCTTTGTTTAAAAAAATCAATATAATAGTACCTCTTCAAGAATTCATTTCTTAAATATTTATTGAGGTACTTTTATGAGCCAGTCAACATCTAGGAGATAGTGATAGAATGGTGAGAAGCTTTAGTGTCCATTCTACTCAGAAACATCTTTGATATGGTAGAAAAGATAGCCAAAAAATACCATTGCTGATGAGATGCATGTCCCTGAGGGGAGGCTCATGTGAGTACTGCAGTGCTAGGAGGGTACGTGGGGGACTCCCATTTCAGGCTTGAGAGCTGGAGTAAGGGCAGCTTCCTTTGTGACATCTAAGCCCAGAAGATATGTGTGAGCCTGTGCGAGTACGTGCAAGTGTGCCCGTGCACATGTGTGTGCACTTAGTGGGTAGGAGGAGCAGGGGCCAGTGTGAGAGCTTTTCAGGGGGACAAAATAGTATTTTCAGAAACTTAAAGAAGTTTAATGGCTCAATTGGAAAGACATAAGCAAGGGATTTAGATTCAAATGTCACTGGAGAGGTCGAGGGACTAGATCATGGCAGGTTTTATAGCCTTTTTCAAAAGTTTATCCTTAGAGCAATGAGAAACTATTAACAGAACAATGGATCTGAGTTGCATTTTTAAAGATTTTATTTATTTATTTTTAGCAAGAAGGGAAGAGAGGGAGAAGGAGAGGGAGAGAAACACCAACGTGCGAGAGAAACATCAGTCAGTTGCCTACCACATGCCCCTAGCTGGGGACTTGGCCCACAACGTGGGTATGTGCCCTGACCAGGAATGGTCTGCAGGACAATGCCCAGCCCACTGAGCCATGCCACTCAGGGCCAGAATTGCATTTTTTAAAATTATTCCAACTGTAGTGCAGAGACTGAATTAGTTAGTGGATGCAGATTTGAAGTAGGAAGACCAGTAAAAAGGCTGTTAGTGATAATCCAGATGGGAGATGACCTAAGAAGTGATAGAGAGGAGGAAAGAAATGGGCAGATTTTAGACATCATAGGGCTGGGGAACTGAGAACTGTTAGAGCTTGACTGTGGGGCCAAAGAAAGGAAGGAACAAGGAAGATATTCAGGCTTCTGTCTTAAGCTGCTGGTAGGCAGAAGAGCCAGTCACTGGAGGAAGCAGGGATGGTGGAATAAAAACCCATTTTCTTTAGGACTCATAAAATTCCATTGAAGGTTACGTGAAATAGTTTATGTAATAGTAGCTACTCAATGCCTATGGTATTATAACTCGTTTCTGTAGTCATTTCCACCCCCTTCTTCTTCTTTTTCCCCCAAAGTTGTGCCAGTCATTTAGTAGCAAAACTGAGAATAGATTCCCAGACTTGTTTACTAGTCCAGACTTCTATGATAATGGACTGCTGATCTATAAACAAAGATGAAACACAGGGATTTTAAAGCAAATATTCACAACTTATCCTGGAATTGCTTACAAGCAGACAGCTAACCAACTTATTTTTAGTCTATATTTAAAATGAATCATATGCTCCAAAGTGACTGACAGAAACACAGCTTTGTTTCTGGAGCCAATTCTTTTCCATCATCTTTGGACATCATTCAGAGCCAGAACAAACTTTCAGGGTGTTTAAAAGCATTCATCCATGACAACAACAAATGCTAATTATCATAAAAAATAAACAGCGCCTGTTAACATCATTCTAAGAATTTCTCCTACTGCAGCACTATATTTCATCTATCATCCCATCTGTTTTGGGGGTGGGAACAAAGGCTGGATAGAAGTATAATTATCATGTATCAAACTGGACAACACAACAAAACAGAAATGAATATAAATGGGAGGAATGGCATGCATAATAGATGAATCTGGAAAGGAAAAAGGGAACATAAATAAAATGGCACAATGTGCCCTACAGTACATTGCAGATACATTCAGTCCATAATGAAGTCAATGATGCTCATCTTGTTGGGTATGAGGTGGATTTTTTCCCCTTTCAGTTCACAGTCCTCCCTGTAATCAGATTTCCTCCCACATGATTAAATACAGTGGTCATATTGTTCACTTCAAAGTTTAAACATTCTCTGTTAAATTCCATCATTAAAATTCTACCTTGAAATTAAGAACAATCTGACAGTAACCATAGGGGAGGCTGGAGGGGATATGGGAGGAAGAGAGAAGGGTTTTTAGGAACAACTATAAAGGACACATGGACAAAACCAAGGGGGGGTGCAATCAGGGGAGGGAGGTGGGGGATGGCTCGGTGGAGGGGATAAATGCAGACAACTGTAATAGAATAATAATAAAATAATTTTTTGAAAAACTGTACAGACCAATTTTGCAGTGTCATTTTGAATGCTTGATTTTGGATAAGCCTGTTGCAAATAAAACTCAAAACTAAAAAAAAAAAATCTACCTTGAGACCTTTAAACATATACAAAAATACAAAAGAAATATATCTGTATATGCTTATGAATACATTTCAAAGGGAATCATCTGTCTCTCTTAGAGTCAGTTTTATCCTATTAAAAAAAATCAAGAACAGCCCAGTTCTCAAAAGTAGTTTCAATTAAAAGGAACTACAACTGGCTAGTGACAAATTCAATGGGATCATTACTAATAATATTAAAAGCATGAACAATCACGTGTCCCTAAACGAGAACTAGAAACTCAGCAAAGGCTGGGACTTTGTTTCTTCCACCGGCATAGGCACACACCTGTAACTGCCCCTGGAAAGGAGCAGGTGCTCAATACATATATTTTGAATTAAATATTGCATAAAATGGAACAATTATAAGCTTTTTCCCTCAGAGGACTTTAAAGTTATACCTATTCTATAAATAATTCTGTAGTGAGTCTTAGAATTAATATTTAAATAATCAAGGACCTTTGGATTCACCAAGTATCTATGCCACCTTCAAAGTAAGATGAGTGACAAAGTGTTTTTAATAGTGAATTAAAATATTTTAATAAATTTAATGTGAAGTCAAGTCTCCATTAAAAGTATGCACATCTAATATGCTAACTATATGTATTTCTCCACTTAAATTTACCTCAGTGTTACGCTTATATTATTAAAGCAAAAGATCAATTACATATGAAATTTTACCAAATTCTGATATGATCTCAACCACAAATCCCATTATTTCTTTATTCAATCACTCAAGAAGCACATGCATGAAATAAAACTGTCACACACACACACACACACACACTCACAACAGTGAAGAAAGATGCTACAGTCAGCCCTCTATATCCACTGGTCCAACATCCCAGAATTCAACTGTGGACCCAAAGAAAAGGTTACATTGTAGCTCACATTGTACGCTGTGTAGTTGGTCTTAGGATGGTTGTGTTGGGACTGAACATGTACAGCTTTTCTTCTTGCCATTATTCCTTAAGCAATATAGTATAACAAGTATTGACATAGTGTTCATATTGTATTAGATACTATAAGTAATCTAAAGATGACATAATACATACAGGAAGATGTGCTTAGGTTATATGAAAATGTTATGCCATTTTATATAAGGAGTGTGAGTGTACACAAATGTTGGTGCCTGTGGTTGGTCCTGGAACTCATCCCCTGGGGATGTCTAGGGATAACTGTATACCCACAAACATTTTGGACATTTACCAACTTTCTTTCTACTGTGAGTAGTTTTAAGATAATAAGGAATAATACATATCCATATGTGTGTGTGTATATAGATCTGTGTCTGTGTGTATATAGATGTGTCTGTGTGTGTGTGTATGAGAGTATTTGGGCAGCCTTCGCCTGAACGATATCCGAGAAAACAGAAGTAAATAGCCCATGGATTCACAATGCATGTGTATTTGTATTTACATATTTCTGTACGTGACCATCTATAAACACATGTGAATCAATCTGTAACTGAGGATGCCCTGGGCCATCATATTATACAAACCAGAAAACCCATTCACATAGAAAGTTAAAATTATTTGTAAACATTTCACTTCACTTTATTAATGTATCTTTAGACTCACTCTTTCTTATACCAATTAAAATGTTTTTTTTAATTCTTTTTATTGTTTTTCCAACCCTGCAACTCCTTGTTTCCTGTTCTCTTGGGAGAAGGCCTGTCATTTTGCAGATGGTAAATTTTATTGTCAAATGGACTAATTTCTGCATATTTCTAAATACTGAATGCATTAACAAATTTGTACTTGGCATACTTTGGGAGAATTTAAATTCAAATGGATTTTAATTTTGATGTAAACATCAAGATATAGTGAAAGGTATTAGAATAAAATATTTTAAAATTCTAATTTAAAGAGCACTATTTAGACCACATAAATATCTTACCATGAAATTCCTTATCACTACAATGACCAAAACAGTAGGCACTTTCTTCAACAATATAACTACAGGAAAAAAAATATTTTATTTTTACTGTTTACTTTCTTATATTTATCTATTAGACTTGTTTTTAATGCATACTGCAAGATAACCATTCATGTATTTAACAAGCATACATTAAAACAAGAAAGCACAGCCAACCTGTAGCCAGCAAAAATGTATTAAAGACACCAATACATACCACTTATTAAGTTCTGTTTTTAAAGTCCTTAAAATGTGTCTACACATAAACATTTCCAAACAATCTGAATATTTCAATGGATATTATATTGTTTGAAATTTGAGGAAAATACACTTTTTCAAACTTTAATGTGTTATAGAGATGAAAGTCATTAGTGTTCATAAATATCATTTGTATGTAAAGCTAGAGAACATGTAAAGGCAAAATTCTGAATTTCATGATAAGTTTCACTGAGCCAATCATGAGAATTTAAATTAATCATCTTGAACCGAGCAAAAATATTCTGGAATAAATATTTCAATATTATAGTTCATATTATCTCTATCTTTCACGCAAAATTACAGTTTATACTAACTGCTCCTTCCCAGGAAAAAAACGTGCTTTTTCAGAAATATAAAGAAGTATATGTAGGTTTGGATGTGTGAAATTAGTGCATATATTGGATGCCACATGTGTTTGCATCCCTCAATTTAAAAAAACACAAGACTACAGTAAGGACCTCGAGTACGTTTCAGAAAAGTTATGGATATGTAAGGCCCAGCTCCAAAGGCTCCTGATGGTTCTTACCAGTGCTGTCATCATACACAACCGTGACAGTCTTCCACTTGAAGAACTGCACCAAGTCGAGAATGGCACGGCTGAGTGAAGAGAAGTCCGGGTAGAGGCTGACGTAGAAGGAGTCCTTGTTGTCAGACACCTGGTGCTTCCAGCGGGTCTGGATGTGGGGAACCCCCAGAGCGTTGCAGATGGACTGCACGGCATTGGCCGACGAGCTGTGTGAAGGCCCGAAGATGGCAGCCACCCCGAGAGACAGCTGATCACAGGCTGAAGAGGAGATAGGAGTCTGTCAATACTGGCAGGAGAGATGCCAGTGTATCGACATCACCACATCACTATTGTAAACCCAAAGGTATTATTCTGAAGAAAGATTTGTGTTTATTAATGTAACATCTATATTTAGCTAATTTTACATTTTGTCTAACTCCAAACATTTTCAGTTTCTTAGAAGGGAATTAATTCACCCACACACAGGCAGCTCAGTGTTCAAATAATTTTACAAATGAAATTAAGGGAGGGAGAAAGGTCAGGAGACAGATGAGAAATAGTTTAGAATTCAACATGGGAATGTTCATTTTGGAAAAATAGTTCAT
This sequence comes from Desmodus rotundus, assembly GCF_022682495.2. Taxonomy (NCBI): domain Eukaryota; kingdom Metazoa; phylum Chordata; class Mammalia; order Chiroptera; family Phyllostomidae; genus Desmodus; species Desmodus rotundus. The sequence continues at coordinate 55,900,645 of NC_071397.1, read as the reverse complement.
ATCAGGGAATTGGGAGAATAGTATTCCTTCCCAAATTCACTGGCTATTCTCTACAATTTTATTTTTTTTATCAGAATGCATTTGGTCTCCCCCTCATCTAAAAAGCTATGGCCACGTACAGTTAAGTATTTGCTTATATCTGGTGATATAGTCAACCTATTCGTGCAACCACCCATGCAAAACCTGCTATGGTTCAGAAAGGTTGATATCATATGGATTAGTTTCATTGGGTAAGAAGAACATCGAAGTAATTTACATAAGTATTTCATTATCTTACTTGGCTTTAGGATACTATAAAAGTATTTTATACTAGTCTCAATTATATTTTGAAGTTCATATTTACTCCTAGGAAATTTTATTTATATAAATAATAATTGAAATAAGAGAGGCATAAACAATATAGATTTCAGATAAAAATAGATATATTGTGAGAGGACATGAAATTCTTTAAGATACACTGAAGTGAGTAAGTAATTATTGGAAACATGAAATCATCTTTAAATATTTGAATACCTGGCCTTTGTTTTATTTGGCTGGAAAAGGAAGAAAAAGGACAAATGGTTTTGAGCTTCTCATGAATTATGATGTAATTTAAATTTTTAAAAAATAGATTTGAAAGGAAACAAGAAATGTCCATAAATGGAATGGTGTGCTTTAAGAGGCCCATGCCTGCAAATATTTAAACACACCCAAAAAGAATTGTTATTGGGATTTAGGTATTACATGGGGTGTTCGGGCCCAGGCCTTCCAAGATGGTTTATGACTCTAATTTGTAAAATGTTCAGGTATTTTGTTTCATAAAATTTGCTTCATAAAATGCAATGTGATGGACGGATTATTAAGCATAGAGATATTAATGTCAATGAATTTTGGTGAAAAATTCTACTTGATTAAACTTTCCTCCAAAATTCAATACAAAGTCTGTCCAGAAAAAGTCCAAGCATTGTCAATATAATGAGAACAGTTTGCACAACATCAGTGTAACCTGGCAGCCAAGGAGAGTGGACTAGAATGTGCATCTGTAAACAATGACATCTTCACTGTACTGGTCAGTGGGGGTGGTAGATACCCTTGAGTGAGCATGTGTACTGTGTGGCCGTCGCATTCAAAATGACTGAGCAAGTAGAGCAACAAATCTGCATCAAATTTTGCATTAAGCTGAAACATTCCTCCACAGAAACTATTCGGATGATTCAAAAGGTCCTAACTATGGATAACTGGTGATTGACTGCTTCATCACTACAAATGCGCTCACTCATGCATCATATCTTGTCTAGAGTATTTCAGCAAAACATCAAATCACCCAGGTGACTCAGCCCCACTACAGCCTAGATTTGGCACCCTGCAACTCCTGGCTTTCCCCAAATCAAAATCACCTTTGAAAGAAAAGAGATTTCAGACAGTCAATGACATTCAGGAAAATAGGACAGGGCAGCTGATAGAGACTGGGAGAACGCTATGAGGTCCCAAGATGTCTGCTTTGAAGGGTGCTGAGACGTCATTGTCCTATATACAATGTTCATTGTATCTTATATCTTCTTCAACAAATGTCTCTATTTGTCATATTACATAGCTGTATAGCTTCTGGACAGACTTTGTATAATCTAAATAAATTATCTTTAAATAAGTATACTCTTACTTTTAAAATAATGATTGAAATTCTGTATCAATGGAAAGGCTGGAGTCTAAAATTTTTCACTCATTTGGATTTTAACTCACATACATTGAGAATAAAATACCTTCCTTCCCTTTTATAAGTCACAAATTAAGAAAACTTAAAAGCATTCTATGAGGTTATTTACAATGTTCCTCAATATGTTTCAAACAAGAATTAGAGTTTTCAGTTATCAGAGGAGTCATGTGAAAGCAATGCATTATTCAAATAATAGTTCAAGATTTACTGTATCAAAATATTCACTTACTGAGCAAAACCACATAACCTATTAAATGTATAAGACCATATATGAGAAAATGTAAGCATTTAAAAATTGTTTTGAGTTTTTTTGCCTCTGAAAACAATTTTAAACATTTTAAGAATGCCCAAATTAAGTTATTTTATAATTAATCATTAATATACTTAGCAACACATATATTTATTTATTAAATCCACCACAAGGTTAAAAAAAACTATATTAAACCCCCCTTATATTATTCTCTTGAATTTTACTGTGCAAGAGCTTCACGAGATATGATACAAACCATGACATTCACCTTTTCAACATCTCACAAACAAAGTTGCTCTTACACTTGTTGGAGCTTTTCCTAGTTTCTGCTCAGTCAGTTAATGAATTTCATTCCCAATGGATGACAAAGTTTATAAATTCCTTTAAATATTTGGAAGCCAAATAAATTTAACACCTCAGAATTTTGCAAGACTATTCCTAGGACAGCAACCTGTTTGTTGTTGGAACATTCTAGGTTTTTTTTATGCTGCCCCTTTTAAGTCCATTAAGAAATCTATTAGTATTTTATTTATACTGCGCTCATATTCCATAGTCTTTGGTCTAAATGATTTCACCTCAGACACAGCTTCTTCTTCCTAATGGAAATAATCGTGAACTATGTCACTAATCAAATGCACTTGTCTTCCAGTTAATGACTTATTTTGCAATTATGATGACAAATGTAGTATTTCACAATAATCTTTACCCTTTTTTCAGCCTTTACAACCTTTTATCACCCTGACATGGTTCTGAAATATGGAAACTTATTTGTATTCATAGAGATATGAAATCGAAGGGCAGGCAGAATATAGACCTTGATAAACACAAGGTAGCTGGGGCGGGGAAGAGAAGGATTCTTTCTCAAGAAATATTGTACCTTACCAGCTTTCATTAATATTAATGAGTTTAGAAGAAATCTGCACCAAGGTAGGATTATAAATAATTATGTACATTTATATCAATGTAAAATAGCTAGCAAAATAATATTAACACTACAGAAAAGCAAACATTGTTTTAAAAATGGGAATTTAGAACATGTGCTTATAAGTCCATTCCTTTGAGAAAATCTATATTATGAAATTTAATTCTTGTTATGTGAATGCTAACTACACAAATATATCACCTACTTAGACAAGAATATAGAAATATCTCTCAAAGCACATTTACTACTAATACTGTTGCTTGGTTAAAATAATGCCTTGCAATTAGTTTCTCTGTTACCTTCCTTCATATATATATGTTAAATTCATATATCCCAAAATTGTTTCCTAATTCTTATCTTTTAAAACACAGATTTACAATATAAATGATAAAACAAAATTAATAAAGTATTCTAATTATTTCTTCGTAAAATCAAATTTTTATCATTAGCCACTTATTTTAAGTCACAAGAAAGAACATCAAGTGGTTAAAAATGTGCATGCATTATACATAAGTTAAGGGTTGTTCAGAATTTTCTAAGAAAGTTTAGAGACCACTTGGAACCACAGGACGTTAAAGGTAGACAGCAAACTGAGACCACAGTAACTATATAATGGAATGGACAGGTAATGCAAATAAATTTTAAGAGTGGATTGCAAAACTTGGTAAAGTTTTCATACTTAGTTTTATTTTAGGTGAGTTCTTAAAATATAATAATTTGTTAACAAAACAGAAGGACTGGTGGGAGAATAAAGCCATTTCACTCTCCAGATCTGACTGTATTTTTCGTGATAAGCAAAATTTTTGCAGTAGGTAATCACATCACTTTACCTTACCTGATAAATTTATGCATATTATGAAAAGAAATATTTCATAATAATACTCCTCATGACTTAATTATATTTGAAATTAAGAAATCTCTTAAGAATGCGTAAAAATTTGAATTCCAGGAAACATAACATTAAATTTCAATTACCTTTCTTGGATGCTTCAAAACTGTCATACAGGTTTATCTTCTGGGTGTCATAGGTTAGCGTGGTATTGGGCAACAGCGTTCTGTTTCTGTTGATGGTGTTCACAGCAAATCTGAATGCAAGTTCCTCAGCTCCCATTGGGCCAGATTCCACATATTCAAAAATACCACCTGGCAAAAAGAAAGAAAAATCACACCACTCCTATAAGAGAGAGAAAATGTGAAAACTTTTCTATACTTCTATGCATGTGTGTATGTCTTTACATATGTGGGTATGTGTGACTTGTTGAAGTACATGGAGCATGTGTTAATTTTTTCTACGAACTTGAATATTTAGGATGTGCCCTTTAAGAGAAATCCATACTGGCAAAATTATCTTGGTATTGCTGCCAAACTTTAACATAATTTCATCTTTAGTAACTGCTTCTTTTAAGACATAGGTATATATAGATCTTGCCTTAAGAACTGAATATTATCACTCAAAATTTCACAGTTCCAGAACAATCAATCCTGTATATTCACATATAATTATAAAGTTAGGCACTGGGAATTTATATTAAAATTTCTCCATTAATTCATAAATGAGAATTCTTTAGAACAATTTTATGACACAATGTATTAGAAGCCCCAAATACTTATTCACTGGCTAATTTCAGCATCTTGCAAGAAATGAGAACAAAGTAGCAACTCTCTATTTGTTTTAGTCTGTTTTTTCAGAAGTTTCTTGACGTTTGTGAGAAATAACTCTCCCAAGCAGTGCAAATCTTTTAATCAGTGAACAAACACTATAACATATGTATAATTTTGGCCATAAAACTAGAGTATAATTAAAAAACATGACCTTTCCATTTGTCACCTTCTATTAGCTATGTCTCAGTGCAGTTCCCTCATTCTTGTCCCAGCCTTTTTTCTTCTTGGCATCAGCCCTCTGTCTCTTCAGTTACACGTGACCTGAGACCTTTGCCTCAACACAATCTCTTCCTTATTGTTACTTTGATGAATGAAATGAAAGGGGTAGCACCTGATTCCTGACGCCCTCCAACCTCTGTCCTTGGGAAACTAGTACTTAATAAAAAGGGATCATTTATCTTTCTTGCTTTCAAATTTCACACCATGCAGTCTAAGCACAGTTATTCAAAAATTAAATTCCCTGAATAAGCTATTTCCACAGTTTGCATTCATACCTCATCAAAGGTCTTTATACATGAAAGTCAGTGGATGATACTCTGAGCAAACTCCCAATGATAAATTAGCAAGAACTTACATATAGAAACAATTTATCTAAATATGAGGAATTAGGACTCAAAAAATGCCACAGTGATCAGACAAATTTATATCCAGGAGGAATTAGAAAATTTGTTATTTTACACCATATTAGTTGAAATAGTTCTCTTATTTTTTTCAACTAAATTGATGGTGTAGTTAACAGAGTGATCAACTTATTATGAAATAGTACTCAGAATATTTTTAAAATCTGTGGTGATTTATGCTAAGCACAAGCATAAAAAGTATTTACATGCCTAATAGGTGTCAAGAACCAAATCAGAATCCCTGTGCATGTGGAGGAGAATAGTGTTATGAGTGTGAACTGTGGAGCCACAACGGGTTTACATTCTGGCCACCTGCCATCAGGTACATTTGGAAGGTTGAGTTTCTACTTTTCTAAAAAAGGGATTATAATGGAGGCTAACACATAGAGTTACTGTAAAGATCAAATCTTATCTTATAATGAGCCACTTAGAACAGTGACTGCCATAGAGTAAGGACTCAATAGATGTTTAAGATTTCACTTAATCTCCAAAATAATCCCAAGTAATATTATTTTACAGGCAAGAATGTATTGGTCAAAGATCATATACAGCTATTAAGTGACAGAGCAGCATTAGAAACTGTCGGTGCCTGACTTTAAAGCCTATGCCTATTCTCCTACAAACTAGTAGTGTCCTTAAAAATCTCATCCATGCAAAATACACAGAATTTCTTAAAATGTTATAAATGACCCTAATAATACTATGTAAGGTGAAATGTAAGATCTTATATATGGAACAAAATGATAGAGCAATTAGAAATTACTGTTTAAGTTAATCAAGAATAAAGAACCAACTATAAAAATCCAAACCTGAAATTGTTTCTCAATGGCAGCATAAAATAAAAAAAACTAAATTTCCACTCTGTCTGGTGTGGCTCCATTGGTTGGAGTGTCGTCCCATCGCTCCAGCCTGAGCTGTAGGTTCGGTCCCAGGTTGGGACAAGCAACAGAGGCAATGGATTTTTTTCTCTATTGCCCTGATGTTTCTCTCTTTCTCTCTCTCCCTCCCTTCTCCTCTCTGTAAAACCAATGAGCATGTCCTTGAGTGAGGCTAAAAAAAAAAAAAACCCAACAACTGAATTTTCTATTTTCCTCAGTTCAGATTATAGTTTGTGGTATAAGTACAAAATAAAGACATAAAATGATTGATATTTGATGACAGTGGGTTCAAACTTTCCTATCATTTACTCTTCTCAATGCAAATAATTCAAATTCAACTTTAAGTTTACATATTTATCACTAGTTTGAATACTTACAGAAATTTTTGTAATCCCTTAGGAAACCCATTTTCTATGTATTAAATAACATGAATTGTTACTTGTATTGATCCAAAGCTAGAGTTTAAAATTTTGTATATCAAAAATAAAAACACTCAAACAACACAAACTTTCCAGGCATCACATTTTCTACACCACCTTCCAAACATCTTAACTCAAGAGAAGAGATCACTAGCCCTGATGTATACAAGGTAGGGAGGTTTAAAAAAATTTCTAACAAAGAAATATTTTCAAGATATTTAGGTGGGGACCTCATACATAGGTGGAAAAAGACTTCTTGTAACTATCTTTAATAATTTAGAAGGTTTTAACGGCATCCAACTTATTAATTGATCAAACATGAATAAAAGTGAAATCACCATATTTGATATTATAAAGATACTTGATAGATCTCACTAATTATTCTTGACTTAAAATTGCTTTTAGAAAACAAAGTATAGAGTAGAATAATACTTCACTAGGGTAAAAATATATTAACAGTAAATGTTATATTTAAGAGTGAAGTAAAACAGAACTCCCATTAAATTCGGGAAACATAGAATGTCTATACTATTCACTCCTTAATATTGTTCCAGAGATTTATTAAAGGCAATGAAAAACAAAAATTATTTTTTGACAATGAAAGTAACAAAATTGAGAATTATCACCAACACCCTTTCATAAGCACTAAGTAGTAGGGTCATCGAGGCAGAAGAATAATCCTGGAGGCAACCACTGTGTTACTCAAATGAATAAAGTATTTCTAAAAAAAGGTAAATATGTGCATGAATATCAGTGAATTTTGGCCAAAAGAGCAAGAATAGTAAAATTTTATGACGTTTATAGTGTATGTAGAATTTAAGAGCATAGTAACAATAATGCAAAAGTCAAGAAATGAATACATTGAATTAAAGTATGTTTATGTTCCAGCAGTATTGAGAAAAGGTAAAGATAATCATTTTGGACTGTAATGATTCAAGAATGCATTAATGTCTGAGGTTAACAGTAAAAATTAATGAAATAGCATATAATCAAAACTTCATAAAGATAAAGTGACATAATAAATTTTTTTGTTCAAAAGCATAAGAAAATAGCCCTGCCCTGCCCACAATGTAGAAAATACAAGTAAAAGAATATAAACAGAAAAATACTAAAAACAAATTAAGATGGCATAAGTGGTAGATATAAAACAATATGTCAGTAACTACATTAAAAGTAAATGAAATAAATTCATATTTTAAAGTTTAAGATTGCTAAACGGGCTTAAAATGCACAAAAGTATAAGCTACTTACAAGAAAAATAATGAAAAATGTGGGGAAAAGACAGGCAAAAATTTGCCCTATCACCACATTAACCAACCAGGAGCTGTTGAAGCTATTCTACTATTTGATAAAATAGACTTGAAGACAACAACATAATAGAGGTAAAGACTGCAATTCAAAGGAGATAGGGGTCAATACACCGGGATTCTATCACCATTCAGAATCTACATAACACAGTAAAAACATGCCCAAACATTGACAAAACTCCTAGGAGAAATAGGTCACAGTAGGAAGCCAACACACCATTCTCACAGTGGCTGATAGAACAAGTAGGCTAAAACAGAAGTTAAGATTTAGAAGGTCTAAATTATACATTTAATATATTTGACACAATTAATAAAGATAAGTCGGTACTTCAAAATGACAAAATAACTTTTTTCCTTTACAAGGGTAATTTTACTTAAATTAATCATGAGATGGGTCATACCAAACTTCGACACATTTAAAAGTACTGAAAGTATTCACAGTGTGTTGTTCTCTGACACAGTCATATTAAGGTAGAAATCAATAACAACAAAATAAACTTGAAAATCCTCAAATTTAGAAACTAAAGAGTACATGCCTAATTAACTCATGCGTCAAGGAAAAAATCAAAATGAAAATTATAAAATTTGTGGGTCTGAATAAAACTAAAAACTTGTAGGTTGTAAGAAAATTCATGCTTAGAGGAAATTTAAAAGGCTGAAAATCAATGATACAAGATTCCATCTCAAGTATCTTGAAAAAAAGAGAGAAAAATTAAATATAAAGTAAATAAAAATAAGAAAATAAAGACCAGAGAACACATTATTAAAATAGAAACAAATATTTAACAGAAACAAAAAATAACAAAGCCATAATTTGGTGATTTGAAAGATTATTAAAATCAGTAAAACCTTAGCAAGTCTAATGGACAATAAAAAACCAGTGTGAGAATGAGTAGTCGCAGGGAAGGTATGTGATCAAATTCTGTGGTGCTGGTCATGTTCTGTTTTTTAATCCAGGGCCTGGATATATATATTAAACTTTTATGCTACAGTTTGTGCCCTTTGGCATATATAGATCATCTTTTAATAAAATTTATGTTATAAAACAATTGCATAGAAGTGCTAAGGCTTTTCTAGGTTTGGTAATAAAGCAGAAAAAATAAGGGTAATATTACTGCATTTCACTTTATTATTTGAAAAAATCCATAATCAGACAGTTAGTCATGATTAAAGGGAGACAGATGAGAAAATAGGTGAAATCATATTAACAAAATATAAACATTAAAAAAGAAAAGGGTTGATACCTTCAATATATAAATATTTACAAATAAAAATATGATCATCTTAATGGAAAAACTGACAAAGAATGTACGTAACATAAGTAATATGAGCAAATAACCAACAGACATATGAAAATGTTCAAAAATGGGAAAAAAGACTTAAAAAATGAGAATTTCTACTGATCAAGTTTGCCAAGATATGAGAAAAAGCACAATTAAATAGAAAAATAAATTCATGCAAATATTCTTAAAAACCTTTATGAAAATCTATCAACTTTTTAAGGTATCATACACTCAAATCCACTAATGCTACTTATAGGACCTAATCTTAAGGAAAATGTTGGTGATTTTGCTGCAAGGGTGTTCACTTTGTTTATGAGAACAATATAATTAGAAAAGCTCTAAATATCCACAGTAGGGTACTTACAATATAACATTATGCATCTAGTCATTTAAAACTTATTCTATAGAAGGTATTTTATGACAAAATGCTTGGTAAGTACATATGCACTTATGCATAGCAAAATACTGTGAGGTTTATTTTAGATGATAGGGATTTGACTAATTTTATTGTTTCATTTTTGCTTATGTGTATAAATAATTAACAACGAAATTGTGTTAAACTTATAATGTTTAACAAATAGACATTTTGTTTATTTTTAACTAATTTATTTACTTATTTTTATTCTGATTCGAGGACATGCTTATTGACTTTAGAGAGAGGGAAAGGGAGGAGGGGAGAAACATGCTGTAGGAGAGAAACACAGATCTGTTGCCTCTCATACATGCCCTGACATGGGAACCAAACTTGCAACCTAGGCATGTGCCCTGACCTTGAATAGAGCCCATGACCCTTTGCTTTATAGGATGATGCTCCAACCAAATGAGCCATACCAGCCAGGGCTAAATACGGTATGCTTTACAATGAAGCTAGTATATTAAGGAGTAGCAGAAAAAAGGTTGGTAACCGGAGGATACTATTAAACATTGGGTTGCTTATGCATGTTTCTTTGATGATGAAAAAGCCAACATATTTATGCACTGGGAAAAAGAGGTAGTAGAAAGAGCAAGGTAAAAGGTAGGAAAAAAAGGGGGAATAACTGATGAAGCCAAGTGGTTCAGGATCATGGGAAAAGACCCTAAACCTTGGGGGAAAAGACACCTGACTCACTTAAAGCAAAGAAAAATTATCTATAATCCGCTGATGTGAAGATTGTCAGGAAATTGAGAGAATATATATTTTATCTATTTTATTTGTGCAGTGGAAAATAAGTCAGTAAATTTGATATAAATTTGATTGAGGGAGAAATCAGCTACTTTTAATGTAAAAGTATATATTTGGCTTTAAAAATTGCTAATAAAAATTGAAAAGCAAAACATTTTTTCTACCTGTTCAAAACCTACAAAAGAGTAATTGTTCATATGATTTTAAACAAGGCTTTTCCCTTTAGCTTGAGAAGTAATATTCACATTGTGCTATGTACATCCTATAAAATATGAATACTTCTAAATTGACTATTTTTATCATGAAGTGTTATAATTGTATGTGGCATGTCAGCAGCATGTAGTATATGAAAAGAATTTGTACCCCAAAGAGTTCACAAATCATGTTTGGTGGGCAAAATATAGCCCAGAGTAATAAAAAAACATAGAAGAAATATACAATGCTAAGGCAGCATTTTGGTCCTCTATAATTATGTGTTTCCTTGAGACTTGAACCAAGATTCACCCAATTTCACATTTTCAAATATCTAGTCACCATTTCCCATTATCATCAAATTCCATGTTCTCTATAGACTAGAAGCAAAATTTCACTGTTTTCTTATACTTACCTTTGTTTTTTTTAGAAATTAAAAAGATCATCTAAGATAATTATTATCACAGCTTTATTTTTGTTGATTGTTTTGTTTGTTTTAATTAAGGAAGAGCTGGTCACATCTTAACTTTGTTATATCAAAAAATAAAACAGATATCCCCAGTGAATGCTCTTTCTCTTGTTAAACTAGCTCATGATCTTAATTATTATAACTAACATTTCATCTGTCTCCATCTTTCTACAGAAACATCACTGTAAACTTCTCACATGCTTAATGAAGTCCAAACACACTACGCCTTTCCTAAGGGGATAATGTATCTCCAATAGGCTTTTCATGGAGTCCTGACATCATTCCAGCTTTCCTCAGTAGTTTCTCCACGACGAAACCAGAGTAATCTTTCTAAAATGCAATTTTGATCTTGTCATTTAATTTCTTAAATTTGTTCAATAACTAATTTTTAAGCTTAATGCTATTTACATAATATAGTTCTACTGAGTCAGCATTATCTACCCTTTCCAGGCTCCTTTCTTACCACTCCCACGCCCCCAGGGCTGCAGCCATGATATACAACCTACCTTTCTCTGAATGAACCAGAGTTAAATGCCTCCACTCCCTCCAAATGATGCTCCTTTTCCCAGGAAGTCCCTATTTACACATATACACACACATATATAGACACACACACTTAACACATACATTTCCAACTTTTTCTCTTTCTAATGCTCAGTTTCTGGCACAGTAACCTTCTCTGGAAAGACATCCCTCACGGGCCCCAACCCTCATATGGCTAAATTGTGCCTCTGCACTACATTTTTAAAGTCCTGTATCACTTTCAAACACTCTAATGCATACTTCTGCAATATGAAACTTAAGAAAGTCTAATCAGTGTGAAATACGTTTAAACCTGAGCTCACTCCGAAGGATAAAAGCTTCTGACACTCAACATTTATTGAGAGCCTACTTTATATCGAGTGTTGTGATATTTTACAAACATTAATAGAAAGTGACCAAATATATAGTTGGACCATATTTTCTGTCTTCAATATATTTCCTATCATTATAATAACTTACATTTTAATTTTAAATATGACTCTGATATTTAAGGTGTTCATGTTGTTGAGTCTAAGAACTGCTGTCCTCCTTTATGTTCCAGAGCCTCAAAAGGTAGTTTACTTCTTAACCAAATAACTTGTCTTACTGGGTCTATTGTGTTCTGCTTTAGCAAGACCTTGGAGCAAGCCCAGCATCCTGAGAATATTGCCTAAGGTCAGTTTCACAGGCAGTAAGTAATAGATTCTTGACTAGGAAACAGAAGATCTCAATCCAGACCGTCTTTTTTTTTTAATTCAGTTATAATTGTCTGCATTTTCTCCCCATCCCTCCACCCCACCCCAGCCAGTCCCACCTCCCTCCCCCACCTCTACCCTACCCCTTGATTTTGTCTTTGTGTCCTTTATAGTAGCTCCTATAGACTCCTCTCCCCACTATCCCCTCCCCACTCCCCTCTGGCTATTGTTACATTGTTCTTAATTTCAATCACTATGCTGTACTGTTTCCTGCTGGTAACACTGCCTCTCTTTAGTTTCACCTTCTGGTTGTTTTCACACAGGTTGTCTTTCTCTGAGTGGTAAATACTTTCAATCTCTTAAAATAGATTCCTGGAGTTTTACATCCATATGAAGTATGTCTACAACATTCTAAAACTGATTTTTTTGTGAGGTTGGTAGATGCTCTCCTAGTTACTTGTGTATGAAATGGAAAAACACATGCACACGTCACCCAAATGACTGACACACCATGGGAAAATGAATAAGTAGGTCACATCTCCCCAAAAGAGGAATTGTGTGGAACTCACAGAGTGTAATGTATGAATTATCCAAGAAGGGGAGCAGCGACCCATCTCTACTTCACACTGGGAGACACCTACATCTCTTGCCATTTGCTTTTCATTCCCTCGGGTCATGAAGCCACACATGTCTAATTTAATGAAAGGACTGCTTCCAGTATTTTTAGCCATGTTCTATAAGCAATAATGTTCTTCATTATAATGTTACAAAGTTCCTCCAACCACACAAATTCACACCTTTGTCAACGGTTCAAGTAAACTAAAAACTGTATAAACATGGGACCAATGAAAATTTTGTCAGTGGAATGGCCTGGAATTTCTTGAAATTTTAGCACTGTTTGCAGTCATTCAACTATAGAAGACATGAAAGCGACTCGTGCATACCTCCTCCTCCATCTATACCGTATGCAATTCAACTGAAACTAGTACTGAGCATTTGGAGAAACAAAGCTGCTGGTCACAGTCCAGAATAAAGAAAATGAGTTAGAAGGCAGTAAATAAACAGAAATCAAGTTGCAGGAAATAATGTCATAGGCCGCCCAGTGCACAAAGATTGGTTGTGCTCAGGCATGTAAATGTGCTTTCTTATTTTGAAAATAAACAAGCTTTTAAATTTACAAACCTCCTACTGTTCCCAACATATTTCTCGCTAGTGAATGGAAAATAGGTGTGGATTTTTCTTCCTACAAATGGACCCTTAAAATCACATAGTTCCACATTCAAATAATATTAATTTTAAAGTAGACACATTGCATACTGTGAAGAAAATTGGGAAATGGCTACTAAATGTTAGCAATTTAAGACCCCGAAGAAATGCGTACTGAGTGGGAAGGCAGATGCTTGAATAATATTGAGATATAAATAGAGCAGATCAAACTGGGATAACGCAGAAGGCAGCCACATGAATAACCGCCGTATAAACAGTACTATAAATAACACCAACTATTTGAAGGTCAAAAGCCCACATTCTAATTATATTGATTTTTAAAAAGATAGATCAGCTAAATAACAAGAAAATGAAAAAGACGATTGAATGAGCAAGGCCCTTCACTGTCCAGACCTCCATTTTCTCTTCTGCACAATGATGGGACTGGGCAAAATGGTCTGGAAGACCAGAGGTTCAGAACACTCGCGATTCTAGAATTGCTTCATAAACTGAGGAGCATCACTGATTCTGTTAGAATTCAAGGTCTGGTGAAATGCTGATCTGTTACAAATATGGTATACTCCTTCACATTTCAACTTTCATTTGCAAAAAGCATATTGATTTGAGAAACCATGTATCAAAATATTAGAGTTCAATCAATAAAAAAATACAAATAAATAGATGTTTCCAAAGAGCATTTAGATGTGATGAGGTTAAACTAGAGGTATTAAAATAAACTTCCTTGAGTTTAAATTCAGAAATAGTAATAAAAAGGATGCCTAGAAAATTCATATTTTGACAGTAATAGTATAATCCATAAAGTAATCTAAATGTGGAATTTGATATTGCATATAAAATAATTTATATTCACTTCAAGAAAGTTATTTCATTCCCCTATACAAATTTATTTTACAGTTACTTTAAAAAAGTCTTCTTATGATATTAGTTGGACTACTAACTATTACATAGGAGCCATTTTATATGTTTATTGTATTTGTATTTTTGTATATTTATTATTTTGTTTTAAATGAGGAGACAAGGGGAAATAAAGAAAGGAACTATTTACTTCTTGGGCATAATTTCTTAAAATCCTTAAAAACTATTTCCCTTTTTAACATATTTTGAGATTGCTAAAAAGGTTAGTATTCATCTCCTTTCTGAAGATCGCCTTTCCTAAAACTCCCTCTGATAGATTTCAAGCCTCCTCTGTACAACACCTTTTTCACTCCTCTCTTCTAGTCCTTCTAACAGTGTAAAGTAGTGCAACCTATTATCACCTGTGGGTCCTCTGAAAACTCTTTGAGGACAGGAGACCCAACTTACTCATCTTTGACTTTAACTCGGTGCCCAGCACATAGCGCATTTAATAAACTTTCAAAGAATAAACTACTAGTATGGGGAGGAGATATGAGAGTGTTGCAAGTATTACTACAAAAGAAATTGAAGAAAATCAAAATCATATTTTATATCAACAAAATATAAAACAAATACTGTAGAAATTAATCAAATGGCCTAATTTACTTTCTCTTTCCCAGGCAACTAAGAAAATCAGGTAGATCAGATTGTGTCCCTTCCTCTGCGTTTTCCTTCACAGTAATCAGAAGGCCTCAAGAATCTGCTAAAGCTCTCAGCAAATTTCAAGGTGCCGTGAGTTATTTTTATCATTAGGATGGTTTGTGGAATAGAAGACTGTATCTCTTACGGCCAATTAGACTTTACACAAAAGTCTTATTCTTCGGAACTAGTTTTAGCATTCCATAATGGATATTATTTCCTCAGAATTTAAAAGCTGAAAGAATCCAAATCAAGTGTAGAAAGGAAATACTACAGAAACTTGTTTATCAAAGAAAATGTAATATGTAAGTTCAATATTAAAGCTAGTAACTTTCTTTTTTCCAAACATCTAACTCAAAATAGCATTGCGAGAATTTTAATTGTATATACTGTGACTAAGCCAGCAGAGATCTAATATAAATCCAATATAAATAATGTACATACATGTGACTATGCATGCAAAACTAATACATGCCCATAAAGTCTCGTAAAAAGCAGCATCTGAGGAGCACTTAAACAATTACATGTTAATCCAGAGACAAATAGGGGAGAACAATATAGTGGCCTGACACTGTCAAATAAAGCAAAAGGGCACTAACCAAAATGTTTACATTGACTGCATGTATGCACAGCCTGAAGGAATATCTGTTTCTTATGGTCAAACGAAATGACCCCGCTGTAGACTATGGAGTTTTGTGTGTTCAGGATGCAATATGAGTAGAAACACACACACACGAAAAATTTTCATTTGAAATGTTCCTTAAACATCTCATTAAAAGTGGTACAATTCCTAAATGACTGAAAAGTGAATTCTGGACCTATAATCAAGCAAAACTTTTTATTTTTTAAATGCTTCTAAAATTCATCAGTTAGTGGCAATAACTAGCCTGTAAACTTTTGTGTGTTTGCTCAATGATGAATCTCTAGCTCTTATCTGAGTGTCTGACACATAGTAGGTGCTCAATAAATATTCCTTGAACTCATGTAATTTTATTGGCCTGCAGAATCAAGGAATAATCTTTGAACAAGTAATTCTGCAGAATAAATTTTATTAGTAAATTAGCCAAACAACATGGCTATTGAAGCATTAGACAAATTCTACTAGAAATTATAGTATATATGCTCAAAGATGTTCATAGCCATATTGTTTTTAATGAAATAAATTTTAAACTAGAAATAATACAAATGTACATCACTCAGGAGTTGATTCTATACAGTACTATAAACCACCAATGCTTGGTAGATACACATTTCTTAACATGGATAAATATTCAGAATATATTCCTCAAGCAATAGTAGGTCAAAAATAGCAGTCATACCCTGGCCTGGTGGCTCAATGGGTTGGAGCATCGTCCCATACACCAAAGTGTTGAGGGTAGGATCCCCAGTTGGGATGTATGAGAGGCAACCTATCAATGTTTCTCACATGGATGTTTCTCTCTCCTTTCCTCTCTCTAAAATCAATAAAGATATCCTTGGGCAAAGACTAAAAATAGCAGCCAGCATGTTTTTTGCAGAGGTGCTATTGTGTATTGGTTAAAAATAAGGAATCTGAAGTCAACCTGCCTGGGTACATAGTGCAGTTTTTGCCTTTACATTGAGTGGTCTTAGACAAATTACATAATTTCTATATATTTCAGTATCCTATTGGGAAAAAAAACTGCTATATTATTAAATGATCAACTACCAATTTCATAGGTTTGTTGTAAAAGTTAAATGAGAGAATAAACTAAAATGCTTAGAACAACAGGTCTACCTCAATAAAACTTAGCTATTCCATTTAAGTTATGTTTATACATTTACCTATAAATATTTAATCATGCACATATAGACATATGTCTCAAAGTATATGCACACCAAAATATTAATGGAATATATCTATGAATAATATTATATATCATTAATATTCTCTGAACTTCTTAAATATTTTTTATATATCTGAAGTACTTTTGTAGAAATAAAACAATTTTTGATGATAGAATAATTTGGGACTGAAGATTATACAATTTAGATACTTAGTATTTGACAGAACCCAAGGGTAGAATATTTCTAATCATAAGGAAATATCCAAATATAAATTCAGCAAATTTAGCCCATCACTATAAAAATGAACCACTTTCTCTTCACAAAACAGTGACCTTGAAAACTGAACTAAGAATGACCTGATTCGAGAGAGGTGATTCAGATCAGGCAGAGAGGCAAGGCCACTTTTGTATCCTCTACCTCTCCCAGAATAGCGCTTTCCAAAATTTTTTAGTACATGAGTAACTTGGTTGAAAACTTTTCCCCAAACATCATATGTGCTAAACAACTCAACATTAAATTTGTTGTTTAACTTAGAACCCAAGTGTGAGTTTAATGGAAAGAATAAATTAAAAGACATTTTTAAATTCATGTAAAACATTTTTAGTTTTCTGAGGAAATTCCATACTGTTTTCCATGGTGGCCTCACCAGTCTGCATTCCCACCAACAGTGCGCTAGGGTTCCCTTTTCTCTGAATCTTCTCCAACACTTGTTTGTTGATTTATTTATGATGGCCATTCTGACTAGTGCGAGGTGGCATCTCATCATGGTATTAATTTGCATCTCTCTGATGACTAGTGATGTTGAGCATCTTTTCATATGTCTCTGGGCCCTCTGTATGTCTTCCTTGGAGAAATGTCTGTTCAAGTCCTTTGTCTATTTTTTAATTGGGTTGTTTGTCTTCCTGGAGTGGAGTTGTGTGAGTTCTTCATATATTTTGGAAATCAGACCCTTGTCTGAGGTATCACTGGCAAATATGTTTTCCCATATGATTGGTTTTCTTTTCATTTTAATGCTGTTTTCTTTAGCCATGCAGAAGCTTTTTATTTTGATGAGGTCTCACTTGTTTATTCTTTCCTTTATGTCCCTTGCTTTAGGGGACATATCAGTGAAGATGTTGCTGCATGGAATGTCTGAGATTTTCTTGTCAATGTTTTCCCTAAGAGTCCGGAAACACCAATCCAAAGGAACCTATGCACCCCAATGTTCATAGCAGCACAACTTACAATAGCCAAGTACTGGAAGTAACCTAAGTGCCCATCAGCAAATGAGTGGATCAAAAATCTACAGTACATTTACACAATGGAATTCTACGCAGCAGAGAGAAAGGAGCTTATACCCTTTGCAACAGCATGGATGGAACTGGAGAGCATTATGCTAAGTGAAATAAGCCAGGTGGTAAGGGACAAATACCATATGATCTCACCTTTAACTGGAACCTAATCAACAAAAGAAAAAAAGAAACAAAATATAACCAGAGACATGGAAATTAAGAAGAATCTAACAATAGCCAGAGGGGAGAGGGGAGGGAACAGTGGGGAGAAGGGTTGTGAGGAACTACTATAAAGGACACATGGGCAAAACCAAGGGGGAGGGTGGAAG
The DNA here is from genome assembly GCF_022682495.2 of Desmodus rotundus. NCBI lineage: Eukaryota > Metazoa > Chordata > Mammalia > Chiroptera > Phyllostomidae > Desmodus > Desmodus rotundus. Next base: position 55,882,405 of record NC_071397.1, on the reverse strand, counting down.
CAAGGGAGGGAGGTGGGTTTGACTGGGGTGGGGTGGAGGGGTGGGAAGAAAATGCAGACAACTGTAATTGAACAACAATAAAGTAATTTTTTAAAAATTTCATGTAAACCAAATACATGAAAATAACTTTAAAACATTTGAAATGTCTTCTGCTTGCAGCCAAACCGATCATGGGAAGGGTAATAATACCCCTGAGACTGCTTATCCTGATGCAGTGAAGAGGGTTTGCAAGGAACAGGTGAATGGCTAGAGGGTCTTATACATGTTGGGCTTATAATCTGCCCCTGAGTCTAATGTCTTCTTTGACTAATCATTCACTTAGAAGAACTATGACAGTAATGGTCATGTTATCAGCTTTTACCCACTGCTCTCTTAGCTCCTTAGCCCAAAATCTGCCAAGGCCATATGGGAGCGATGCTGAGTGCATCCTGAATAACCTTTGCCAGGATATCTTGAGGTTAGCCTGACATTATTGGTTACACTAAGACAGCACTTCCCTTCAGGCTTTAGAATGCTTAAATTGCTATATAAATTGGTATAATGGTTAATTTCAATGATTCCAAGAAAGACAAATAACTCTCTAGCTGGGCAGCACCCTTGTGAGGACAATAAAAAGCAAATTCTCTTTTTACCTCTGGCAAGTTAAAGAATGACAGGCTTCAGCAACATTTTCAAACATTCTCATTTGCATATAGCCACAGATCAGAAGAGTGACTTTTAGTACTTTACAATTCAAAAATCAACTCTCATTCACTGTTCCATTTATCATAACAGATGTTCTGATCAGCATTCCCAGGTCACCACGTACAGTGTACATGTTTATATAATTACTAGAGAAAAGAGGTTGAAACATTGTGCCTCATCCAATACTGTCAACACGAACCCATACAATGATTCACACAAGGGAACGGCAAGAGAGTAAGTGCAAGCACTATAAATATACATAAGCCGTAGCTAAACTGTTTTCCAGCCCAACCTTCAGAACTGGATTTCTCCCAATAGACATATAGTAACCAATATATATCCCTAACTGCCGAGAGTGACCTAGTTGAAGGCAGCCTCGAGTTAGAGATGGATTTTCCCCTCTATTTGTAGGATACTATGAATATGTATTTAGTTTTTGCTAGAGAACAACAAATATTCCATAATCCCAATTTGAGTAAAGCTGTCATTTGCTTTTCTTCTCTCTTACCTGTTTCTGACACAGAAATGTGGCACAAAACACACTTCAGAGGAAAGACAGAGAACACTATTTATGGACAAATTCACAGAATAAAGATACTGAGAAAATGGTCTAAGTGTAAACATAGGTATTCTTCCTTTAAAGCAGCAAAAGGGTTTGTTTTTGTTTTTGTTTTAGCTTTTTGGCTGTTATGCACACTGCTGAGTTTTCTCTGGTATGTGTTTTTTAAAATATTTTATATACTTAATTGCTGGTATAAATATATGATGCTTAATCATACTATACCACACTTATGTGAATTTATAGGAAAAATTAAAAGCCATCACAGTTATGCTAAGTGTCCCAGGGTGGTGGTTTAGGGACTGAGATCCTAGTCCTGGCTTGGCCATTAACTAACTGTGAACCTTCAAGCAAGTCAGGTACATGTACTGGGCCTCAGTTTACCTAGCTGTGCACTGAGGAGCTGGGAGGACACCAATGATTTCACAGCCCATGCTGTTCTTTTTCACCTCCTTAACTCCAGTGCCCAGCACAGCACTTAGCATATACAAGATACTCAACAAATATCTGTGGAAATGAATTGAGTGAATTATTTAACAGATCAATGAATAAAGGCACCCATTAAGATCCTTGCCAACCTAAACTGTCCATGACATAACCTTTAAAATTAAATCCTGGTTCTGAGGCAAATGTGTGCTTTCTAAAATGGGTAAATGGGATGAAGAAAGTAAATGACAGCATCACCACCTAAACCCTCGGTCAGCCCCGTCGGAACCAAGATCCTGTCTGCAGAAGGCAAAGTTAATACAATGACTCAGCTGAGTCACCCAGTGAGAGCCCAGTAATACAGGCAAAGTTGGAGACCTCATCCATGATCAAATTTCTACTGGTGGTGACCTAATGAACCGTTGACTTTGTATTGAGCACCAGAAACATTCTAACTGAATTTCTGTCAGCCCACTGCCTTTCCTGCTCACACCACATCCCCTAGAAAGTTATCTTGACCAAGAATAAGCAGCAACTCTACTTTCTAAATATAGATTAGAGATGTAAAATATTCCAATCATTATATTTATGCCCTATCAAATTACTATGCTGATGAGTTATTCCCTACAAAATCATGTTTTATGGCTTTTATTCAAGCTTGTAATAAAAGGTTGGGAAGAATTATTTCACTGATTTCAGCCTATACCAAGGACAACACAGAAGTTATTTAATGACCTGTACTTCAAGAAACCTAAGTATCTGCATAAAAATTGAAAAAAATGAGTTAAATTTTTTTAAAACTTCCTTAATTTTTAAGTTCAAAGTACAGTTATTTAAGCTTTGATTTTTTGTTTTTTTTCTTTATATATCATCCCTAATATGAATAGCTATTGGAAGGAAAATGAAGGACAGGAGGAAGAAAGGAAGCAGTGTGGGGGAGGTGGGAAGGGAGGAGGAAAAGGAAAGGGACAGGAATACAAGAAGACCTAATGACTCCAAAGCACTTGGTAATGAACAAAATGTTTCCATAAGCATGCATGAACTCACTACTGGGTGAAAAAAGTATTAATTTTGCTTCATTTTTTTCTTTTCTTTTTTTTTAACCATAAGAATGATGGCTTATTTAATCACAAGAATCAAAAATTTGTAAAGTATTTTCTTCCACAATAAAAAATCAGAGTCTCGCTCAGAAAAATTAAATGACTTGTACAAGATCACATGACAAGGAGTTGATACAGCAAGGACTCAAACTCAGGCCTTCTGTATATAAACATAAATCCTCTCTATTGTATTTTGGCCACAACATATGCATTTTGTTGAGAGATAGTGAAAAACAGGAATTTATTAAAAGATGAAAATTGCTACAACTTCTCTCTCATGGAATTGTTTTCAGCAAAAAGTGAGGGGTTTATAACACTGGAATTGTTACATCCAGCAGTCATGTGAGATTCCAAAACTCACTAATTGTGAGCCCTCCTATTTCTCTGTGTTGTTCTTGTTATTTCCCCAAATCTGTTAGACTGCTTTAAATTTCAAGGATCAAGTCACTGACTGCTTTGAGGACTTAGTACATTTAATTAAGGTTAAAGAAGGAAGTGTTCAATAATACTTTTAAAAAATTATATATAAAGAAACTAAAATATCACACCTTGGTTAGGAATGAGTAGAAAAACTGATTATCATCAGTTACAAATATTAAAAACTTATTGTCTTTTAAACTATCATGTGGGTAATTAACCATCTTCTTTTCTTCTAAAGTCTTTCAAATAGTATAGTTTTTCACCCTTGAGTCTGAAATTTCCCTTTGGCCATTGGTTAAAATGAATAAAGTGAGTGTTACAAAATTTATAAAATGTCTCTTCTTTTTAAAGGCAATATTCCCTTCTGCTAAACTCTAACAGTGCTCAAATCTCTGCCTTTTATCACTTAAATGCACATTGTGTTTCCTTGTTCTTTATTTCTGTCATAGTTTTATGTATATTAAACTAGGTTCCCAAAAAACATCATGGCTCCAGAAGAGAAAAGTGAAAGATGCCTGGAAAATGTTTAAGGTGATTTATTAGTAGCTACTAGTATCATTCACTGGATGTGTCCATGCACATGTACCTGTTGTCATGTTATAATTACATATTACATGTTGCATTCAGTTTTTACTTTAAAATATTTTCATTTAACTTTATGAATAGGGAGATTTTAAGCTAGTTTTCAAATGGTAACAATTAACCTTTTAGTGAGAAGCAAGGAATTCAATCTGCTTTTTAATTTTCTTGGAATAATTTGTAACTAACCTTTTCTCCTCCTAAGAAAGATAGATCTTTAAAAGAATTTCAATTCCTATTATATATTTTCAGAACATTTAGCTATAGATAAATTTTTATATTTTACATAAGCATGATAGAAGTCATTATTATACTTTATATGACATAGTATACCCTCACCACTAAAATATACCCAGAAACTACAGTTGTAAAACTTAAAAAAAAAAGTATGCACACAGTCTTCTTTTCTTATTCTTAGCAATTATAAAAGTAATTATGAACAAGATTGTTAGCCAGATGTGTGAAATTCCTGGTTGTTAAAACTCTAGCTCATAGCCTCTGCTTTAATGAAATATGTCATACAATTCATAGTTCTCTAATATCATTTAACCTATAAATTGTGCTTCTGACCCTTTCATCACTCAAACAGAGAATACAAAGAATAGAATTCATTATAAATTCATGGAGCTTCTAAAACATGAAGAGATACTGGTTATAATTCATTCATGAAGAAAAGTCTTGCCAAAAGAGAGTAAAAGCAAAGCACGTTAAATGATAAAATTATATGCAGACTTTGCTGAGTGTGGTCTAAATTTCTCCACAGATGGTTCCATCCCCAACCTCACTCCATCCTGAAATTAAACAACCCTTCTTTCTCATCATATGACCTTCAGTATGTCAACCAAAAATTCTGCTTGTCAAAATTGTGGTTATGCTATTTTTATTTCCCAGAATGAACTACAAGTCCTGTCTTATCCACAAGCTCATACTTCTAACCTTTACCTTCAGACCTCTAACAATATGCATCTGGTCTTAAGACAGCTTTTATTGAGCCAGTTAAATCAACTACTTTATCTACTTTGGCTTGATGGGAACACAGTGGAATCTGAAATTCTGCTCTATTCAGTTGACACTGATGATGTATGCTATTTGCTCTCTTAGGTCTGTTTTACATTCATTGTCTCTGGTTAAATGATAATGTCTTTGAGAGCAGGAATTGTTACTGATTTAACTTATGTTAACCAAAGAAAGTTAATATGTCAAAATAATATGTTTTATATCTATTATGCAAATGAAAGCAACAGTAGAATGTAGTCAATAAGATCCAGGTTGATACTCAAGCAGAGAGAATATGTGAAAATACAGGAGGAGAGAAAAGAATAATTGTCAAAAAAAAACAACCTTTTAAAAAGAGTGGTTTAATATTCAATTCAATTTAAAAGTTTCTACATGTTTTCTACCCATACAACCACTTCATGTTTTTGTGGGGGTGGTAATTTGCAGCATAGTCAAGTAATAGAGACTTTGTTTCATGTTTGGGGGGAATCAGTAACAGGTGCAAGATCTAACTGAATTCAGAGGAAGCAACTACAGCCAGAGATGACTCTGGGTAAAATGCCAACCCCACTCCTGCCAAAAAGTCTTCAAAGTATTGGAAAGGACCCAATGGCCCTGATGACATCTCTGTTATACTTAAATACTGTCTCTTTAACAGCTTTTTAACAACTCTTATGCTAAAGACAGGAAGAATCCTTGCTTTGATTTGGAATTAAGAATGATGTTAATGGAACAGCAGACAAAGCATGCATGGGAATCATGCAAGAAATCAAACTCACTATGAGAGTACAGGCTAACTTACAATGTTTTCTGACTGTCCTATCAATGCTCAGACCATTAAGTCAGAATTACAGGAACACCTCATTTTATTGTACTTGATTGTGCTTTGCAGTCCTTGTGGGTTTTTTGTTTTTTTTTTTTTGTTTTGTTTTTGTTTTTTTTTTTTTTTTTTTTTTACAAATTGAACGTAAGGACTTCCACCAGCAAAAAGGTTTCAACTTGCTGAAGGCTCAGATGATGGTTATCATTTTTAGTAATGAAGTATTTTTTAATTTAAGTCTGTACATTGTTTTTTTAAACATAATGCCTTTGCACAATTCATAGACTACAATATAGTGTAAACACAGCTTAATATGCACTGGGAATCCAAAAATTTTGTGTGGGAGATATATACTTGTACATGTAAGTTTTTACACATATACCTACACATATGTGTGTGTACACAGTGTGTTCATTCACTCACTAAAGTCATAAAGTCATGGTAGTTGGGTTTTTTTGTAGCCAGATAAACTCTAGAGTCAATCATCTGGATGCAAACTATGTCTCTCAGGCCAAATATAACCTGCCATCTGTTTTTGTAAATAAAGTTTTATTGGAACACAATAATACCTATTGGCTTATACTGTCTAAGGCTGTTTTTGTACTACAAGGCAGAGTAAACTAGTTGCAAGGGAGCTTATAGCTCTCAAATTCTAAAATCTTTACTGAGTCTTTACATTTAAAGTTTGCTCACTTCTGTTCTGGACCATCACCCTTCCAACCTCCCACCTTCCATCCTTCTGTCTGTTCCTCCTCTCTCTCAGCTTTATTCTCTCTCTCTCTCCCCTCCTTCTTCTCTCTTTTCCTTCCTTCCTGTTTATTAAGAGAACATTCTTTCACTGAGTGCCTATTATTATTTGTTCTTATATCTAAAGACTATTTTGGAGCAGTTCCAGGGTCACAGCAAAATTGATAGGATGGTGCAGATACGCCCACACACCTCCTGCTCCCACATTGGCATAGCCTCTCTCCCATTATCAACAGGTCTCACCAGATTGGCACATTTGTTATAACAGGTAAACTTACACTGATATGTCCTGATCACCTAATGTTGATGATTTGAATTACAGATCATTCTTGGTACTGTATACTCCATGGGTTTAGATAAATGTACATAGATCTTATTCATCAATATAGTATCATGCAGAGTATTTTCACTATCCTAAAATTCCTCTGTGTTCTGCTTAATCATACCCATACCCACACCCCAACCCCTGGCAATCTCTCATTTCTCTACTGTCTTCAGAGTCTTGGCTTTTTTATAACATCACATAGTTTGAATCACACAGCATGTAGTTTTTTTCAGGCTGGTTTCTTTCACTTAATAACATGCATTTAAGATTCTTTCATGTATTTTCATGGCTTAATAGCTCATTTTTTAGCTCAGAATACTGTTGCATTGTCCAGATGTACTAAGGTTTATCCATTTACTTACGGAAGTACATCTTGGTTTTTTTTCAAGTTTTGACAATTATAACATGGCTACAAGTATCTGAGTGCAGGGTTTTGTATGGATATGAGTTCCCACTCATTTGGATAAATACCAGGGCATTCGATTGTTAGATCATAAGTTAAACATATGTTCAGTTTTGTAAGAAACCACCAAATTGTCTTCCAGAGTGACTGTTCCATTTTGCATTCCCACCAGCAATGAATGAGAGTTCCCATTGCTCTACATCCTCGTCGGCATTCGGTGCTGTCAGCGTTTTGGATTTCGGCCATTCTCGTAGGTATGTGGTGGTATCTGGTTTTAATTTGCATTGCTCTAATAACACATTATGTGGAATATCTTCTCATACCTGCCATCTGTCTGTTTTCTTTGGTTGGAAATCTGTTAGGGTCTTTGCCCCCCTTTTTAATCAGGTTGTTTTATTACTGTTAAGTTTTAAGAGTTCTTTGTCATAGCAGTTCTTTATTAGATGTGTCTTTTTGCAATACTTCCTCAATCTGTGGCTTATTTTCTCACCCTCCTGACCATCCCCTTTGTTTTTCCTGTTTTTGACTCTCCACCATGCTCTCTAAAGTAACTGTTTCAAACGTTTCAGAATTTTGCGAAGTCTGTGGATATTCAATTTTAAGGTTTTTTTGTATTTTTACCAATTTAACCAACTTTGTCTTAATCCAATAGCTTCCAGACTTCAATATCTTGCCCAATTTCATTCCCATGTGCTTATTTGTCTTCTAAAATTGTCTATTACAACATAAAACATTCCTCAAATTCTTATTCCCTGTAACTTACTACCTATCTTCTTTTTCCCATGCCTTTAAAGTACAACTATTGCTTTAAACATAACCCACATTCCCCTGCCTCTACTTTATCATCACCCACTGGCACTGTAATCCCTCCAATCTAGCTCCACTCTGCTACCCCAGGGAATTTTAACCAGAAGTCACCAAAGACCAAGTGATAATCAGTTTTCTGTTTTCCTCCTCCTTAATCTCTTTGGTAAATGATTTTATTGTATCTTTATTGAAACTCTTATCTCACCAAGTTTCTGGGATTCTCTAAAAATTCCATTAGTACACAAGTAAAATACATCACTAACTTTTTCTCAGACACATGGTATACCTCTCAACCTCAGGCTCCACTTTTCTTGAAATAAAAAAAAATGCTTTTTTTATTTGTCATAAGCTTTATCTATTTCAAGTTGTGATACAATAAGTCTGTAAGATATATATTATCTGTATACAAGATCCAGGAAGGCAAACATCTTTCTTATTCTCTGTTGTATCTCCAGTATCAGTTATACATGGAATACTAAATAACAATTGAATAAATGTATTTAATATCTGAAAGAAAACTCAACTTTCCCAAGCTGGTAAATTACTGGTAAAGCTGGAACAATAGGCGGTGTTCCAGTGTTTGTTTCCACATTTTAATGCTGCCTCTATTAACATTGCCAAATTGTCAAAGAATCTTTTCTATTTCAAAGTGTCTTTAAAAAGTAACAAGCTATTACCCATTACAACAGCCAAGATTTGTAAGGAGCCCGAGTGTCCATCAGTAGATGAGTGGGTTAAATAACTGTGGTACATTTACACAATGGAATACTATTTGCAGTAAAGAAGAAGGAAATCTTACCCTCTGCGACAGCATGGATGGGCCTGGAGAGCATTGTGCTAAGTGAGATAAGTCAGTCAGAAAAAGACAAATACCATATGATGTCACTCATATGTGGAATCTAATAACCATAATAAACTAACACACAAAAGACAGATTCATGAAAAAGTAAAGTTATTAAATTTAAAAATATCACTTGTTATGACTATTAGGAATTATGAATTTTGTTAATGTATTATCCAACACTTAACATATCATAATTTTACATCTTTTTTTTTTTTACTTGAAATTTGGTTCATGTAAGGTAAAGCATATCCAGATATAAATATGTTCTTCATTGGGGAAGTGCATTCATTTTAGAGATACTTATATCACATTGTATCTGGAAAATTTGAAACTTTTCCCATTAGCATAAGAAAGGGGTCCCTCAAATGTGGTATTACACCTACAGTAACACATGAAGCTGTCATCTAATAAAGACTAAACCTTGCTCATTCAGAAGTAAAAAATGAACAAGTCAACTCTAATATTACTTAGAGTCATCTGTTGGCAACACAAACTATAATTAATTTTATGAGGCTGTAAGTGGCTCAAATATGAGCTCTCACTCATCCCACTGAAATTTGTTGACTGCTTTTCATATTAGAAGCACTAGTCTAGGCTCTGTCAGGATAAAAATGAGCTCTGTAGCTTTAGTTTTCAAAACTAAAAATGCTCATAAAAACTCTTGTCATGCCTAGCTCATGATATGCTTGGGAGAGTCAGATGAGCAGGGAAAGTGCTATGTAAAATATGAATAATATAAATATAAATGTAAATAATCATACCAGTCCTAGTTATTATGATTCATATTATTAGAGGGATAAATAGTCATTGAAAATACAATAAAAAATAAACTATTAAAAATAATTACAATGGCAAATTATCAAAGACTGAATGTGTAAAGCAGCAAGGCCTGTGGTAGAGAGCAAGGGAAATGTTTATGAAAGAACTGTCTTCCATTTCCATAATCACCTCTGCCATCTCATATCTGGACTGACATTACACGTCAGTGGTCTACTGTCCCCAAGTCTCTTCCTCTTAATGCACGGCACCGCTGCCGGCCAAGTTGCCACTAAAGTCTTCACAATACCTCCAAACACTCTTAGGATCCCAGAAGAAATAACTTTAATTCCTTATTTGAAAGAATTTCAGCCTTATCTTCAACTACTTAGTTTCTCTGACTTTCCACTCCAACTAAGCTCCAGTAGCAACAATTGCCTATATCACTAATTTGGTCATTTATTTTTATTTGTTCCAGCAAAGATTTATTGTGGCTCATGTGGCAATTAATCATGTAATGTAATTCCTTGTGGCATCTGTTCTTTTGTAACAAACTGTTATGTATATTTTCTTTTCATTGATCCAGTTTTATTTACTTATGTAGTTATTTACTTAGTTGGGTCTCTGAGTCACGTACTAACTGCCGTTAAAAACTGACACCATATTTTAATCTTCTCTCAACACTCACAGATCAAGAGCCAGGCATATGATTTTGTTTCAATCTACAACTTTGTTAGGGAACAATTCTTCAAAGCACAGTCCTTCCTACCAAAGAGATAATATAGTTCCTGTATATTAAAAGCAAAAGGCATATAAGAAATTAGCAACTCCGCCCTGTGCCTTCCAGATTCGTATTTAATACTGAAGGATTTATGCACTCCATGTTGGAGAGGCTTTCTACTGGGCTTCTCAGAAATTGCCTCTGCTGAAGCTTCCTTCCCCCAAAGCACACCACCTTCTCAAGGAATACCGTGCCCAAGAACTCACCAATGCCAAGGAACAAAGACCCAACTTCCTCACCCCAACTTGGGACAACAGTGGAGGTCCAACTCAGCTTCAGAGCGGGGGGGGGGGGGGGGGGGGGGGGACAGCAGAACCTTTTTGTGATTTCACTGCAACCAAACCTCTCCCTTGGCCTAGTCTTGCTCCTTTCTTTTTTTTTTTCTATAGAACTCACTGCAAACTAGTATACATTATCTCCTTCCCAAGGAGTCCAACCTAAAACCAAAAATATGAAATTAACACGAACACAAAGGTCATCATGTTTCCCTTTCCATGTACTCTCAGCTAAACTTAATGCTCAATTAAGGTCAGGCATCTATATTTGGTTTGCAGTCACCCCCTCCCACACGCCATGCATCATTGTTAATCCATTTCTTATATTTTAATAAGTATCTATTGTGTACCTTTCTTCCAAAATCAGTCTTAAAACATGTTTAAAGTATATGCAGAGAAAGGACAGCTTTGAGAGAAGAAAAGCAAAGAAAAATAATTTCCCCGTAAGAGAAGTATAAAATGCTACAGAAGTTCAGGGAAGGGATATTTAATGTTCTGGGGACAGTCACTGAAAAACAAATTCAAATAGTTGAATTTGAGATGGACCTTAAAATAGGTGGCGGAGGTAGAGATAAAGGAAAAGTTATATATATAATTTACATATAAGCCGTAGATAAGCCTTCAAAGTTGGTAGGCCTTGGGACACGAGCTAGACCACAAAGAGGACGAGAGTAACCATGCTGTGCATTAGGTCTCCAGAACTTACGCGTGTCCTAGCTGAAAGTTCGTACCGTTTGACAGCATCTCCCCAAGTCCCCTGACCTGGTAACCACCATCTTACTCTCTGTTTCTACAGTTTCTGATGTTTTAGATCCAACACATTAGTGACACCAGACAGTACTTGTCTTTCTCGGTCTGGCTTATCTCACTGCCCTCTAGTTTCATCCATGCTGCTGTTCATGGCAAGACTGATCTTTACTTGTTCACCAGTCTGGCTGCTTTGCTTATCTTAAAACACTTTTGTGGCCTTTGATCTGCACTATGATGATCTCTATGGCTTCTGATCACTTTTCAAACCTCCTCTGGTATCACATCCTAACCCTTTCCCTACTGGACGGATATCTGACCCTGCTTCCTGTCCAGCCACTCTGAACTACTGTAATTACAGCTCCCAGTGTCACTGCTTTCTGTGGCTTTCAGGTTTTTGCATATAAAGTTTTATATGCTCAGATTTACTTTTCCTTTTAATTTATACTTTATGTACTTCCTCTATCAGTGGCCTGATCATTTTAAATCCCCCATTGTTTATCTACTAGCTTCTAAGTTGTATCTATTTGTACTCTAATTAACCTTATATGAATTGCAGTCATATTTTACCCTAACAGAATAGAGGGTTAAGGACATGTGGACTCTCCTCTCTAACACAAAGACCTGAGAATGTTGTGTTCCAATCTTACCCTGACACTTTCTTATTCCGTCTTGTGTTTTATTTCCATTTCCATTTTAACTGTCCCACAGATATTTTTAAAGCCATCAGTTGTTCACATTTGTCTATATACTTACCAATTCTTTGTTCACTATTACTCATGATGTCTCACATTTTTTTATACCTGGTTTCAACTTCTTCCTGAAGTGCATTATTAGTTCAGAAAGTGTCTATGAATAGAAACCTCTGCAGTGTTTGCTTGCCTGAGAAAGTCTGTATTTTAGCTTCAATTTTCATCATTAATTTATCAATTCAAATTGAGGATTCTAGTCTTACAACTATTTCTTCTCAGAGCTTTGAAGATATCATTCTCTATTTTGTAGCCTCAAGGGTTGTTTTTAAAATCTTTGTTGTTCAATAATTATAGTTCATTTGTTCATGATGTCTATAAAAAATTTACTTGCATGAAATCTGCTCAGGACTCATTGTGGTTTTCAATCTGAGGATTCATATATTTCATTAATTCTGGAAATTTTTCTCTAAATATTATCTCTTCCCCAATCTCAGCTCCTTCTGTAAATCCTGTTTCAGATATACAGCTGGATAGAAAGAAAATCTGTCATTTTCTTCTCTGTACCTCTTACTTATTCTCCCATCCACTCTCTTTTTCATTTGTGCTACATTTGGAGAATTGTCTCCAGATCTTTTTTCTTAGAGATGGAAAATTTAAAGAAAAAAATAATTTTATTTAAATTCCTCCTTGAACCTGTCGTATTTAAAATTTTTAACACTTGTAGTTTTTATTTCTACAAGCATTACTTTATTTTTCAAACTTTCTTTGTTCATTTTCTGTCTTGTCCTTTTTAAAAGTCTATTTCTCCTTGAATCTCTTCATTTTAAATACATTGCTCTATTCATAAATGATAGAGTTATCTTCAACACTGGATGCAGCCGTGAATAAAACAAAGCAATGCTTGTCATAGTTGAGCCTGTAGCATGTTATGATCTTTTTTCAGATTCTTATTGCAAGGTCTTAAGAAGGCTGACTCTCCAGTTCGTTGTAATTTCTCACTCTCACTCACTGTGAATGACATGTAATGGAGGTGACGTAGGACTCATTCTGAGTGGAGATGTTTTACTCTAGGGGCCTCTGTGTTCAGCAGAGTTGGAAGTAGTCCTCACTTGATGTTGCCAGGCGTCCAAAAGAATTTATCATCTTAAGATCAGTTTTTATATTAGACATCCCTGTACCATGAAGAGAGTGAAATTTGTATATTATACCCTGCATGGAACAAGCTTTGAGTTTAGATTTCTTACGGGAACCTAACCATGTGTTTGGTTTGGTTTGGTTTTCCATTTAGAGCCCTGGGCAGAGTATGTCTTCTACTTATTTCTGTGATCCTATGGGGTAAAGATTTGAGCTCCTGTTCCATGGACGGTCCAGCCAATGCTGAATTTAGCTGTATATAGAGGCTGCAGTTTCAAACTCATGCTCTGTTTAGACTTGTTTCCTATTCCTGAGAGGGAGTGAAAGTCCAATTACCTGGCTGTAAGGGCTTAGCTTCCAGACTGAGGTCCCAAACCACAATGCTAAAATTCTGTATTATATTATCACAGCAACTTGCATTTTTACTGTTTTGGTATTAAGTGTCCTCTTATACTCCCCCTTGATTTTAATTTTTAATTTAAAAAAGGACTCCTCCTTTTGTTTGAAAGCTATTCCCGACTTTTTTGTTCATAGAAGGCAAAAGTTTACTTAGCTTGGCTGACCACGTGGCTGGATCTGGTCATTTACACGCTGCCTGGAGCACCCTATTTACTAGGTTCTCAACACCAAACATCAACATGTGTTCCTGCGGCAAGTGGGGACTATATTATAAGAATTTTATATAATAGTTGCCTTAGTGTATTGTACTGGTCTCTTTATTTTTATTGTACCTCTTTACAGTATAAATTGCTTGAGAGAGTATGAGTTAATATGTAATTGATTCATTATTATGTGTAATATATAGTAACTGGAAAATTGTAGACACTTTTTGTTGAGTGATTAAATTAATAAGTATTAATTTATTTAGCATAATAAACTACAAGATGCACATTCTAACACATTCAACATATACACACAAATTTACATACATATACAAACATATGTATACGTAATTTTGACCTTTTAAAATTAATTTGATAAAAAAATTGCTGTGGGATTAAATAAATATATAGCCTCAGAAACCAACAAATTATTTTAAAAAGGAAATAGCCATTATTGTCTGAGATTCAAAGATCTTACCAATTTATTAATGTTGATTATTTTTGGAAAAATCTCAATTTTTTAGATTATAGTCATGATTGAGGATTATCAGATTGTTATAAACTTGTGCGATTGTTTATGTAACTGAGAAGTAGGTACTTGTGCTGGGGATTCCTCTACTTCACTTTTCACATAAAAAAGGTCCTTACTCAGGGCTTAGGAAAATGAGAAATGCTGGTTTCCTCATCAAACGCTCTGTCATGTAGTAACATCCCCATCTACTGGAATCTCAGCACGCAACCGAAAGTCAAGTGGTATAATCTTGCCTTTTTGCAACTTCTGACCAATGCGTGTGTTTGTAAATAATTACTGCATTCGCGGTTATAAATTCCTCGTTATACGTAGAGCTGATCCGTAATGTCAGTTCTTTCCCTTTGTGTCTTCTAAGTAACATTGCTATAAATTCAGATGATTATGTTCGTTTTAAAATTGCTTATGCTTTATTCTTTAAAATATTATGTAAATGAGAAGAACAGTGCGGTATTGGTGCAGCACTGATGCTGATCCACTTGACAGAGAGAAATAACTCCTTTGCTCAACTCTGATTTTCTAGATTGTGTTCCTCAAGCAGTTTTCCTATGTCCAGGTTTATTATGGAATTTTTTAAATCTTAGTTTCCTGAAGTAGGCAACACAGCACACTTCATTAGTGTCCTTGTGAAGAAAAGTTCTGTAAAATTACATCAAAATAGACCATTTTTTATTTGAAGACTTGATTAGTATGGTTGCCTTAGAGAAAAATCTTCCTTTAAAAAAAAAAATCTACCAATGCAGAGAATAGTTTGAATTATGTTTGAGTAGATGGAAAAAAAAACTAAGAGAAGGAAGTTCTATTTATTTTATATTACTTTTAAATGGTCCACTTTATCACTGGGCCCAGAAAATGTACTACATGTACTACAAATAAAGTAGAATAAAATACCACTCTACCTTATAAATACAAATTTACGTCAAATACTACAATATTTAAATTTCATCCTTGAAGAGGAAATTTGAAAAATATCACACGCACACAAAGCAAGATCCATTTGTCATTGCATTTATGCAGACTGTAACACCAATGCAGCCATCATGCCAACAGGCGATGACAGATGGTATGTGATGTAAAAAATCCAGTTATATAAAACTAAATCATATAAAATCTGCCATATTGAAAAGATTTTGCTCATATTAAAGCTACTTCTAATTTTCTCTGCCAGAGTAAGCAATTTATTAGGCAGCGTGTTTGATGAGAGCAATTAAATTCCCATCTTTCATGGACAAGACATACGACTCAAACAAAAACACCAAATAAAATGAAAAAACAAAAGACTGCCAGTTGCATTAGTTTTCACTAAGCTAGTTTCTTCCATTCCCAGCTGTCAAAACAGACCAGTGGGCTACTTTATGATAGTACCATTCTACATGTAATACATACAAGTAAACATCCAATAGAAAAAAATCCTAGATTATTTTCATTGCTATAGGGATCCTTGAAACACATCAGCATACACCTGGTATGCATCATAGTTCAGAAGAGGAAGCTAATGTCTAGAGGGCAAATGATTTGTACAAGGATCTTTGAGTTGCAAGCATCAGCAATGCACTTAGGTACTCTTTAATAATAGGGACTTCTCATGTCACTACAGTGGTACTAAAGCATTATCAAAGAAAATAAATTTTAAATCCTCAGGATCCATGTAGCTCTCATCTTGTTGCTCCAAGAGCAGTTAAACAGAAGTCTGTGCATTTTCTTGACTTTAATGTACCTTCATTAATATGACATATATATTCACTAAGTCATGTCTTCTCTCAGTGTGTGTTTTGACTAATTTTTTTCTACCAACAAGGCTACCCTTTATTCTATATATTATTTTCTTACCTCAATCAGCTTCTTCTTAAACATTGACTAAACCTTTGCTTAATCAAAGCTCCTTTAGATACCGTAACTTCGGCTTAGTTATGTTTCCTCATGGCCTGTCTTGGCCACATAGTCTTTTCACTGTATCCCATTGGTCTTGCCTGATTGTATCCTTTTTCCATTGTTCAAGTTCCCTAGAGACAAAGCCTCAATAGCCTGGTTGATTTCTACTGATTGAGAGAGCTGGGCTTTCCATACCAAGCCATGCAAAGGTCTCTGCTCACTATTGACTTTATTGGCAATGGGAAAGGAAAAGTCAGAACAGGGGGTGAGTAACATGGATGTCACATGGTTTTCCTGCTCTAGAAAAATTGCAAGGAAGCCTCCATTTGTCAGGAACTGTATGAGAAGTGCCCACTATATAGAAATGACATCTCCCATTCCCTCTGTGTATATAGTCCACACTCTTCACAAACTTAAATTCACACTAACTGATCTTTTCCATTTCTATATAAATTTGTTCATGTAATTCCTGCTGTTTGAGCAATCCTTAAATTCCTATCTCATCTCTTTCAGTTGAAATTTTATTACAAATTTGGGGTCCATTCATAAATGGTCCCCAAATTTCTCAAAGAAGCACCTTATTCCCCTTAGCATTTTACTTTTATTTTTTATGCTGCTTATCATAATTTGTCTTATGTTGTAGATATTTGTGTACATCATTTCCTAAGTTAGGTTTTAATTTTCTTGAAGGTATAGAGTACTTTTATCCCCTCTTTAATGTAAGCAGAACCCAACCCAATGATGTATGTTTAGTGTTCAGTAAATTCTTTCAGATAAATTAAATCAGCCATCCAATAAATGTTCATTACATGTCTAATATATGCTAGCCACTACTCTAAGCAGGGGATACAGCAGTGAACAAATCAGGCAAAAATCCCTACTCTCTTGGAAATTGCATTCGATTGGGTGAGAAAATAAGCAAATATAGAAGTAAAGACATAGTATAAGAGAGGGTGGTTCTTGTTTTTGGAGAAAAATAAAACAAGGAAGAAAAACTTGGAGTGCTAAGAGCTGGGTGGTAATTTTTATAGAAGAGCCAGGAGAGCCCTCGCTGAGAAGGTGACATTTATGCACAGATCAAGAAGGTGGGCATTGGGAAGGAGCTATGCATGTATCTGATTGAAGAGGAGGCAGGAAAATGAAAATACTAAGAGGCAGAAGCATGTCTTACACGTCCAAGAAAGAGCAAGGAGGTCGTGGAAGCTGAGGGAGGGAGATCAGGGTAGGAAGTGGATTTCAGGTAGGGCCTCATAAGCGGCATACGACTTTGGTTCTTTCTAGCAGAGGAGTGCTATGGTTCTACTTACACTTTAGAAGAATCACTGTGTGTTTAGGAGACACTGAATACAGACAAGAGTAGATGCAGCGGGTTCTACCTACAATAATCAAGGAGAAAGATGTGGTCTTCTCAAGGAGACGGTGAGAAGTGGTCAGATTCAGATACACAGGGAGTCCTTGCCTAACACTGTCAACAAGTTCTGAGACTTTAAATGAAATAACATATAACAAAATGAATTTTACCACAGGCTAATTAATATAAACAAGAGTTAGGTTCTTATGGCATCTCGTCAATATTATATAACACCACAACATCGAGCAAAATGACATTATTCAAGGACCTACTGAAATTTGAAGGTAAACCTGATGGATCTGGCAGACAGATCACATGTGGAATGTAAGGGGAAAAAAGATTTAAAAATGACTTCCAAATTTTTGGCCTCTGCAACTGGGAGGATGGAGGTGCCATTTGCTTAATCAGGGAAGATTATTTTAAAAAAAACAGCTTGGTGAGGGTATGAAATCAGAGGCTCAGTTTAAGATGCCATATAGGCAATTGGGTGTAAGAATCTACATTCCAGAGGAGAGAGCCAGAATTGAGATATGAATTTGAAAGTGGTCAGAATGTCAATTGTAATTAAAGTCACAAGGATTAGGTCAGTTCACTTGAGAAAAGAGTATAGAAGTGAAGAAGTATGGGGACTGAGCCCTGGGCTTTCCAACACATAGGGGTGATTCACTTCATTTAATCCTATGCATCATTTTAACTTCTATTCAAAGTCCCATTTTACAGGTGAGGAAAACGAAACACATAAAAGATAGTTGCCTACAGACACACTTTAGAAAACGGTAGGAACTGTAATTCAAACCTCTGTGATCTGGCTTCAGAATTGCCCTTAACGACTGTTTTACATATTTTGTGTCTCCAAGAATATAATCCGTATGTTGCCCAATGCACAGTAAAAATTCAATAAATATTCACTGAATTTGAATGTAAAACACCAGCAACAATTTTATTCCTAAATCTAGAAATAAGCCTCCATCAAACAGCTTTTAGGCAGTTTCGGAAAGCATCCATGAAGCCAAAGAGGAGTTCTCATGTGAGGAAGGTAGACAGGCCAGTGGTGTAATTTAGGCTACTTACAGGTAGAGTGGCCACAGCTGTTTCTATCCCCTCCGGCTAACTCTGAGATTACCAAGCAAAACCACATGCTTCTGGAGCTGTCCAAATGCACACCAGACACTTAACATCCATTTCCTTGTTTAAAGGCCCCATATGCTAGACTCTGATTAGCTGTCCTGGCACCAACACACAAACCAATTCAGGCTGGTTACTTTCTGGCTTGTCATGTTCTATAATAAAGTAAACCAGAGACTCAAACAAAATGAAATGTCAGTTCAATGCCAAAAATATCCTGGTCTTCCCATTTTAGTCCACAATATAGAAAATACACAGGCAGAGTTCAGATTGAGCCTGGTGCTGCAGAAGGGTCCTGGGATATCTTCAGCAATGGGCAGAGGGCATATTTCACTTCTCCCAATTACATCGGCTTATTTTGTTTAAATAAGGTGCACTTCATTAGCCAAGGAAAGAGGGGAAGAAGACTATTTAGTGTTATAAAAAACTGAATCAGTGCATCCCTGGTGCTAGTGAAATTCACTATTGGATGGAAAATATGGCCAATGGTACTAAAGGTGTATTGGTGTCTCCTCCTAGACCAAGACTCACAGGTCCCAGTCATTTCTTAGGGAGGTGAGGAAGTGGGTTCTGAAGTGGCATCCATCCACACCGCATGAATGGGTTGTCGGCTGCAGCGAACTACGCAGCAAGCCACATTTGTGATCAAGAGTCAGAGCTTTGACAAGCGTCCCAACTCCACCTCTCCCCCACCCCCGAACACACACACACAGACATAGGGGAGCTCTGCATTCTTTCATCAGATTAATGGTAACTTTCCTTTACTCCTTCTCTCAAGACAGTTTCATTAGAAGCGAGGGATTATATACTGTATTGGCTTATCTCTTCCTAAGACCCAGTCCATGCAATATCTCATTAATACTTTATTAGCTATTTTCTCCTACTATAACCCAGCTGTCAAAGAAAGCTAAACAGATCTAATCAACAATCCTTACTTGATTTCTAATGATACCATTAAAACATCTAATTTCTAATGCCCAAACACCATTGTAAAGACCTTTGTTGAGAAAGGTTAAAATCCTCATCATTTTCTCCTAAAAACAAGCTGATTAGATTACCAGATATAAAAACACAATGTGTTCACTATGTATTTATAGAATTTAGCTTTATTTATGTTTCAGAAGGGTATTTTCTGTATATGTGAAATGTCTCCTGATGGTGACTCTCTAGTACTTGCCACAAACACTCTTAGACAAAAGCATACACTTAAAAGACAGACAAGCTAGTAGTAAAAATTTTAAGTTCAGATATTCAATATTCCATAGCAATTCTCCTCATTTCAAAGGAAAGTAATATATCAATGTTATTTTTCTTAGTCAGATATCTAAATATGTTAATGTTCTGGTAGGAAAACAGCAGAAGAGACTAAACAGCATTGGAAGCCAATACAAATACTCATTTCAATGCATAATGTGACAGATATTTGCCCAATTTGTATCACCTTTGATATTTAATAAAAATGTTGATAAACATGTCAATTCCTTACACACAAACACCAGGGTAGAGTATACTTAGCCACAATAAATGACAACTTCCTCTGGGCAAAAAGGAGAAAAAGAATGGTGATTTCTTTAATTTCATAATTCATACTGATTCTAGATGAGTATCAGGTTTAGATATCTAAATAATTATCACTGCATAAACATAATGATTGTCACCATGATTATAGCAGTAATTAAAGATTTCTTGCAGATAGAAGTTCCTTCAGACTTGAGAAGTTTCGAACAAGAAGCATCGTTTGAAGTGACCCTAGAATTAGTGACTCCCTGTAGCCCCTGCCAGTACCTACTGACATTGCAGGCTCCTAGACAGAGTTTTCTTCTTTATCATTGGTAGCTCAAGCACCTTAGAGAAGATGTGTGGATAGCCAAGTGCTAGAAACAACCTAAGTGCCCATCAGTAGATGAGTGGATCAGAAAACTGATACATTTACACAATGGAATACTACACAGCAGAAAGAAGGAACTCTTACCCTTTGCATCTGCATGGGACAGAACTGGAGAGTATTATGCTAAGTGAAATAAGCCAGGCAGCAAAAGACAAATACCATTGACCTCACTTATAAGTGGAACCTAATGAACAAAACAAACACACAAGTAAAATAGAACTAGAGACATTGAAATAAGGAGCAAACTGACAGTGACTAAAGGAGAAAAGGGAGAGGATAATGGGGGAAAGACAGGGAAGGGCCTAGTCAAGGAACATGTATAAAAGACCCATGGATATAGACAACAGTGTGGGGATTGACTGGCGGCAGGGTGGCGGGTAGAGCAATGGGGGAAAATTGGGACAACTGTGATAGAACAAGAATAAAAAACAAGTGCCGCTCCTTAAAAAAGTAAGACAATGTATGGAAATTCAGTGTACTCAAAGAACCACCCATGTTTATTAAAAATTGATCCTTTAAAGACACAAATTTCAGACTCAAAGCTCTGATGGTTCAGCCGAATGATAATTATTTACTAGGTAGTCTTTCCAGTATAAGTTGTCACACAGGTTACATGGTAAAGGTACCTGTAATGCCAGGTAAGCACATGAAATGGGAATACTGATGAGAGACCAGGCTACAGTGTTATTGTGATAAGCTGCAAAAGCCCATGAACTAAACTTCTGCCTTACGATGTGAAGTTTATAAAGCAAGAGGTCTAATAAAAACAACAACAAAATTACTATGTATCTGAGAAAGCCTCAGAAGTATATTTAATTAATGAAATTAAGCAACAGAATGCTATTTATATGTTTTGGTCATACAAAAAAAAGGAATCATTTTCAAGTATGTTTACTTTCAGATTACCAATAAAATAAAAGATCCACTTTAAAATGTGGAATGGTTACTCCCAAAATATCTCAAAATTTCCCAAATGGAAATAATACAAAGTTTATGAACTTAGAACACGATTATTTATACTCTATAGTATGGAATACATTTATGTTTTCTTAGATTTTATTTAACTGAATAATTTTTACAAAAAATAATGTTTAATTTTTAACCCGTATGTATTAAGCCTGGCCTACTAACAAAACTATATATGAAAGTATTACTTTCATGAACTGTATACACTGAATTAATGTAACGACCTAGTACAGTGCTATAATGGGGGATCTTAATTGGTAATTGGGTATGGAACTCTTCACGTACATGTTTTCTTTTCCTTCTTAACAGAATAAGTGGTATGTTCTTACTTAATAGCTCTTCAGAAATATATATATATAAATAACTTATTCATATATCATACTACAATTACCTCAATTGCAATTGAAACTCATCTTTGCTATTTTTAAACTGCACTTACTTTTTATTGCTCCTTTATTTTTAAATAAATTGTTTGTATAACACCTAGAATTTATCTTCAAAAATAATATTCCTTTCATTGTATATACTATAATATACTTTTATACATAATCTTATTAATAAGTACAATCAAGACCTAAACTCTTCTAAAAGAGCATAAACTAAAACATTGAGTGCATTACAGAGAAGCACACTCACAGCATCAAGGGAATCACATATAAGTTTCATGATTTTTCTTAGGAAAGAAACTAACTGGAGCCCAGTGAGAGCTTAATATTAATTACAAAATACTTTATAAATTGCAGACTATTTTCTCTAGAGTTACCATTTAAACTCTCCAAAAAAGAGGAGTAAACACCCCTGAGCTCTTGTTTTTCTAATTCTAAATTTAAATCAGATAACAGAGACTGCTGATGTGTGTTTATCCATTATTTGAACTCCTGCCTGTCCCACAGAAGATTTGCAGGTGCCCATAAAAAATGAACACCCTTGAAATGATAAACACATAACACACAGAAGTCAGATTTGGTGAAAAGATCTATTACAAGATTATCACACACATCGTGGCAGAATGTGCCAGGCTCAATGCTAAGCCCCAGAGATTCCGAAATAAATAAAAGCAAGCCTGAAATTTGCTCACAGACGAGTGATGATAGAAATTCTCTAGAAAAATAATGGATCATTCAACAGAGTAAATACCAGGGCTGATTCTCAACACAATTATTGAGGAACAACATGCATCTTCAGAACTATTGCTCCTTTAAACAATTAACTTTAGATCCTTGGGCAATCTTGCCCCATCAACATGCTGCTTTCTCTCTAGACAAGGTGGGTTCGTTCTCAGACCAACTGTGCCCAGAAATCTCACCACCTCCTTGATAAACTTTATCAAGGTAAATTTTATATTACACAAATATTTTATTGAAGGTAATTAGAACAAATTCTAAAATCTTCCTATACCTTTTCATGACAACTATCTTTTGCAGACAACACTTCCACCACCCATAACAGAACAATCACAACCATACACCAGTTATTTAACTTAAATCATTCTAAAGTAAAAACTGAGGTCAAGTACAAAGAAAAAATTGCAAGAGCAAAAATTAATAGAAATGCTTCAGTAATATATTTTATGGTAAATTTTGAATTGCATTCTAGAGGAATAAATTGCATTTATTCCTGAATCACTCTAAAATTGATTACATAGCTGCATAAAATATATCTGCAATACATTTTTATTTCTAAGCAAAAAGTAAAACAACTAACCTTGGCCTCATTGTAATGGCAAAGAATCTCCTGTGCTATGTCTATTTCCAACTTTTTAATTATAAAGTGAATTCAGTTTTATTTTAGCACAACTATTTAAAATGTACACATTATGTGGTACTATGAAAACTTAAAGTAAAATATTTGCTATAAAAAACTAAGGATATCAGAATTATTTCAAACACAAAAATAATTAGTGGAGGGAAGAGTGTTGGTATGGGGTAAGGCAAGACATATGCTCTCTTAAAACTAAAGTTTAAAAAAACATAGAAAAAACTTTAGTCTAATCAAGAAAAAAATTGACAGGATCCAAATAAATGAAATTAGAAATGAAAGAAAATACTAAACAACAAGTGGGTTAATGAGGAAATAAAAAAAAACAAAGAGTATCTTAAGACAAATAAAATGGAAACGCAACTTTTCAAACTCCATGAAATGCAGCCAAAGTGGTTCTAAGAAGGAAGATCATAGTGATACAGACCTACCTCAAGAAACAAGAAAAATAAAAAATAGCAATCTAACTTTATACTTAAAGGAACTAAAAAAAGGATAAACAACTCAAAGTAGAAGGAAGAAAAAATAAAGATCAGGGCAAAAATAAACATAATAAAAAATAATAGAAAACCTCAATGAAATTAATAGCTGTTTCTTTAAAATGATAAAAAAGTTTGATAATCTTTAGCCTAACTCATAAAGAAAGAGACAGAGCCCAAGTTAAATCAGAAATGAAAGAGAATAAGTTACAACAAATACCACAGAAATACAAAGGATCATATTAGAATACTATGAACAACTATACACCAACAAATTGACAACATAGAAGACATGGATAAATTTCTAGTGGCATGCAACCTTCTAAGACTGAACACGAAAGAAACAGAAAATCTGAAGAACCCAATTTTTAGTAACAAAAGTGATTAAGTAATCAAAAGATGCCCACTAAACAAAAGCCTGGGACCAAATAGTATAGAGGGAACACAACTAAACATAATAAAGGAAGGACACCTCTGACAAACCCACAGCTAACATCACATTCAGGGGTAAAAAGCTGAGAAGTGTTCCCTCCAAGACTAGGAACAAGACAAGAGATGCCTACTCTCACCACTTTTATTCAACATAATATAGGAAGTCTCACAGCAATCAGACAAGAAAAGAAAAAGGTATCCAAAATGGAAAACAAGAAATCAAACTGCCACTATTTACAAATGACATGATTCCATATGTAGAAAGCTCTAAAGACTCCACCAAAAAGAACTATTAAGATAATAAATGAATTCAGTAAAGTTAAGGATACACAATTAATATATATTTCTGTTGTACTTTCATCCACTAATAATAAAGTATCAAAACGTTTACATTAACAATTGTATCAAAAAGAATAAAATACCTAGTAACACATTTAAGCAAGGAGATGAAAGACATTTACTTGGAAAACTAGAAAATATTGGTAAAAGAAATTGAACAAACACAAATAAATGAAAGGAAATACTGTGCTTATGGATTGCAAGGATAAATAAAGTTAAAGTGTCCACACAACCCAAAGCAATGTGCAGATTTAATGAAATCCCTATCAAAATACCAGTAGCATTTTTTGCAGCACTAGAACAAATAATTCTGAAATTTATCTGAAACTACAAAAACACCAAAAAGCCAAAGTAACATTGAGAATGAAGAAAGCTGGCGGTTATCATACTCCCTGATTTCCAGTTATTCTACATAACTATCAAAACAGCGAGGTACTGGCATAAAAACAGACACATAAACAAATGGAACCAATCAGAGAGGGCAGAAATAAACCCTCATTTACATGGTCAATCTATGACAAAGGCAGTGAGAATATCTAATCTGAAAATGACAGTCTCTTTAATAAATGGTGCTGAGAAAACTAGGCAGATACATGCAAAAAAAAAAAACTGAACCATTTTCTTACACTACATGCAAAAATTAATTTATATGGATTAAAGACTTAAATGTAAAACCTGAAGCACAAAACTCCTAGACCAAAAAAAAAAAAAAAAGGTAGTAAACCCTTTGACACTGGTCTCAGGAATATTTACTTTGGATATGTACCCCTGGGCAAGAGCAACAAAGCAAAAATAGACAGGACTACATTAAACTCAAAAGCTTTTTCACAGTGAAGGAAACCACCACCAAAACAAAAAGACAACCTACTGAATGAGAGAAGATATTTGTAAATGATATATCCAATAAGGGGTTAATGACCAAAATATATAAGCAACACAAACAATTCAACCTAAATTTTTTTTCAGGTTTTATTTATTTAATTTTAGAGAGGGGAAGGGAGGGAGAAAGAGAGGGAAAGATCAATGTGTGGTTGCCTCTCAAGCACCCCCTACTGGGAACCTGGCCCACAAACTCAAGCATGTGCCCTAACTGGTAATCGAACCCACGACCCTTTGTTTCACAGGCCAGCACTCAATCCACTGAGCCACACCAGCTAGGTCTAAAAGAATTTTTAATTAAAAGATGGGCAGAGGACCTGATAGACATTCCTCCAAAGGCAAACAGGCATATGAAAAGATGCTCAACAACACCAACTATCAGAGAAACACAAATCAAAACCACAATGAAATACAACCTCACATCTGTTAAAACAGCTAATACCGGGAACCAAGATGGCGGCGTAGGTAGACACACTGAGCCTCCTCGCACAACCAGAACTGACAGAGAATCGAACAGCAAGGAAGTCCGACACCAAGGAAATAGAAAATAAACATTCATCCAGACTGGTAGGAGGGGTGGAGACGGGCACCGGGGTGGAGAGGACTCACGTGGCTGTGGCGGGACTGAGACTGGCGGAGTGTGGGACAAATGGCGCAGGCAGTCTGAGCACTAGCAGACCCTGCGGCCCCACATTTGCACAGATAAACCCAGAGGGCCGGACTCAGAGTGGCGGAGAACGGGGCAGACAGAGCAGCGGGTAGCACCCTACGGCACCACATTCGCCCACAGATAAACCGGACAAAAGGCGGGGAGCAAAGCAGACCGCATAACCCAGGGCTCCAGCGCAGGGAAATAAAGCCTCAAACCTCTGATTGAAAGCGCCCCTGGGGGTTGGGGCGGCAGCAGGAGAGACTCCCAGCCTCACAGGAGAGGTCGTTGGAGAGACCCACAGGGGCCTGGAGCATGCACAGGCCCACATACTCGGGAACCAGCACCAGAGTGGCCCAGTTTGATTGTGGGTATCGGAGTGAAAGATTGAAATCCCGAGGAGAGTGAGGCGGGTGCCTTCGCTCCCACTCGGCCCCTCCCCCACGTACAGTGTCACAGCGCTGCGACCAGCATTACCCCGCCCCGGTGAACACCTAAGGCTCCGCCCCTTAAAGTAACAGACCTGCCAAGACAAAAAAAAAAAAAAAAAAAAAAGGCCCAAATGACAGAACACTTCAAAGCTCCAGAAAAAATACAACTAAGCGAGGAAGAGATAGCCAACCTATCGGATGCACAGTTCAAAGCACTGGTTATCAATATGCTCACAGACTTGGTTGAATCTATTCAAAAAACAGATGAAAAAATGAAGCCTATGCTAAGAGAAATAAAGGAAAATGTACAGGGAACCAATAGTGATGAGAAGGAAACTGGGACTCAAATCAACGGTGTGGACCAGAAGGAAGAAACAAACATCCAACCAGAAAAGAATGAAGAAACAAGAACTTGGAAAAATGAGGAGAGGCTTAGGAACCTCCCGGACGCCTTGAAACGTTCCAACATCCGAATTATAGGGGTGCCAGAAGGAGAAGAGGAAGAACAAAAAATTGAAAACTTATTTGAACAAATAATGAAGGAGAACTTCCCTAATCTGGCAAAGGAAATAGACTTCTGGGAAGTCCAGGAAGCTCAGGGAGTCCCAAAGAAGCTGGACCCAAGGAGGAACACGCCAAGGCACATCAAATTACATTAGCCAAGATTAAACGCAAGGACCTACATCCAAGATTACTGTATCCAGCAAAGCCATCACTTAGAATGGAAGGGAAGATAAAGTGCTTCTCAGATAAGGTCAAGTTAAAGAAGTTCATCATCACCAAGCCCTTATTATATGAAATGTTAAAGGGAGTTACCTAAGAAAAAGAAGATCAAAAATAGGAACAGTAAAAATGACAGCAAACTCACAGTTATTAACGGCCACACATAAAACAAAAACAAGAGCAAACTAGGCAAACAACTAGAACATGAGGGTTGTCATTAAGGGAGTGGGAGGGGGAGAGGGGGGGAAAGGTACAGAGAATAAGTAGCATAGATGATAGGTGGAAAATAGACAGGGGGAGGGTAAAAATAGTGTAGGAAATGTAGAAGCCAAAGAACTTATAAGTATGACCTATGGACATGAACTATAGGGGGGGAATGTGGGAGGGAGGGGGGTGGGCAGGATGGAGTGGAGTGGGGGGGAAATGGGACAACTGTAATAGCATAATCAATAAATATATTAAAAAAAAACAGCTAATACCAAAAAAAAAAAAAGTTTTGGCAGGACTGTGGTGAAAAGGGAATCCTTGTGCACTGTTGCTGGTAATGTAAATTAGTGCAGCTACTATACAAAAGAGTATGAAGATTCCTCAAAAAATTAAAAATGGAAATATTGATGCTATATGATCCAACAATCTCACTTCTAAGTATACAATGTCTGTCCAGAAGGTATCCAGCCATGTAATATGTAAAATAGAGGCATTTATTGAAAAAGATATGCAATACAAGAAACACTGTACACAGGACGATGACACCTCAGTCCCCTTCACAGTAGGCACCTTGGGACCTCACACAGTTCTCCCAGTTGCCATCATTTACCTCATTGTATTTTCCTGAATTTCACTGAGGGTCTGGAATCTCTTCCCTTTCAAAGATCACTTTTGCTTTTGGAAAAAGCTAGAAGTTGCAGGACATTAAATTCAGGCTCTAGTGGGGCTAAGTCCCCTGGGTGATTTGATGTTTCACCAAAATACTCTGCATGAGACATGATGCGTGAATGGGCACATTGTAGTGATGAAGCTGCCAATCACCAGTTGCCCAGAGCTGCAGCTTTCTGAATCATCCAAATAGTTTCCATGGAGGAATGTTCAAGGTTAATGCAAAATGTGATGCAGATTTGTTGCCCTACTTACTCAGCTATGTGATAGCCACACAGTACACATGCTCACTCAACAGCATCTACCACCCCCACTGACTAGTCCAATGAAGTCATCATTGTCCACACATGAGTATTCCAGTCCACCCTCCTTGGCTGCCAGGTTACATTGATGTTGCACAAACCGTTCTTGTTATATTAACAATGGCTGGACTTCTTCTAGACAGACTTCATATATTCAAAGGAAATGAAAACAGGATCTCAGAAAAAGGTCTGTATCCCCATAATCATTGCAGCATTATTCATCATGGCCAAGATATGAAAGCAACTTAAGTATGTACCTATGGATGGAAGAATAAAGAAGATGTGGTATATATGTATATATGTATATCATATATATCCATATATCATATAGATATCATATTTATCATATATATAGAATGCAATTTAGTCATGAGAAAGAAGGAATCATATTGTGAAACATGGATGGACCTTGAGGGCATTATATTAAATGAAATAAACCAGGCAAAGAAAGACAAATACTGAATTATATCACTGATATACTGAATGATCTCAGGTAAAACTAAAATCTAAAAAGCAAATATGTTAAAACAGGACTAGATCCTGGTGTATACCAGGGTCTGGGGGTGGAGCAAAAGGGGAGATGTTTCTCAGAGAGTAGAAACTTACAGAGAAGGGAGGGAGGGAGGGAGGGAGGGAGGGAGATGAAAACACCATAGAGAAAATAAAGACAGTTGGAAAAAACTTGCTACTAAATATCAGGATGACTTGCTTGCTGAATAGAAGTTATTGTAACCCTGCTTGACTGGTAAGACTCACTTTTTCATTAAAAAAATGGAACTGGCTTATGACCTAGCAATCCCACTTCTGGGAATTTATCCAAAGAAACCTGAAACACTAATTTTAAAGAATATAAGCACCCCTATGCTCATTGCAGTATTATTTACAATAGCTAAGAATTGGAAACAGTCCAAGTGTCCATGAGTAGATGTGTGGATAAAACATCTATGGGAACATTCACACAATGAAATACTACTCACCTGTAAAAAAAAAGAAGAAAATTTTATCCATTGTAACAGCATGGATGGACCTGGAGAACTTTATGCTAAGTGAAATAAGCCAGTCAGAGAAAGACAACTACTATACAATTTCACTCATATGTGGCATCTAATGAACAAACTGAATTAACAAGGAAAACAGAGACAAACTCATAGATAGAAAGAAGGATGACAGCTAAGGGGGGGAGGGGATTAGTAGGTGGAAGAACTGAGCAAAAAAGAAAAAGAACTCATGGACATGGCCAACAGTGTGGTGATTGCCAGGAGTAGGGTGCGTGGAGGTGGAAGAGGGTAAAAGGGGGATAGATGGTAATGGAGAAAAGGCAATAAAAAGTTAAATAAATATATAAATACATAAATAACACTAGAAAAAACAGAAAGCACAAAATTAGGGAAGTATAAAAAATTATCAAGATCAGCAGCATCCGAAGTAAAGTTTTGCATGGCAATAATATATACTACGGCAGAGAAAATAAGCAAATCTGTTATGGAGAAGATGATTACAGACTTTCAAAAGACTAAGTATAATTGTCCACCTTATTTATCCTAATTTGTCCTTCCCCATTTCTTATACTGCCCTCACTATCTGCTACTTATAGAACATCATCACCATTTGTTGAGTATTTGTTATATGCCAGATTGGGATTTTTAATGATTTACACAGATCATCTTATTTATTCCTTGTATCTACTCTATAAGGTTGATGTTATTACTTTAAGTCCACGATTAAGAAAAGCAAGTTTAGCAGAGGTGAAAAAACCTTTCCCAAACAATAAATTGTGGAAGTAAAAGTTCTGGGATTCGAACTTGAGCCTATGTGTTTCCTGGGGCTATGCTCTGAGCCACTACACCATTTTCAATGACTGAGGAAGAACATAATTAAGCTGTTTTGGCAACCTGGCATCATATCCATGTGACTCCACTTTCCCCTCCATCTATATCACTACCTGTAGCTGAAGCTTTAGTGTTTTACAATAAACAAAGTTCATGGAGATCACTCAGATTCAATTAAAAAAAAAAGTTTGTATCAAGCTCTATGCACCATTTGTTTAAGAAGGCAAGAAAGAAATTCACAAAGACTTTCAGCTATGGTATTTAAAATAAGGATATCCAGGCTTAAGGAGTTAACCTTTAGGTATTTAGAATTATTCCATCTGAAAAGATACAGTTGGCTAAAGAGGTACTCTAATATCATCCTTTATTACACAAGCAATTAATGCTTTTTTAAAACACTGTATGAACATCGGATGACCCTTTGGATAGAAATATCAACATACACAAAAATGTGAAGAATTCATTGAACTCTTCTATCTTTACTTCGGTAATATATGTGGGATATAATAAGAAAGAATATGTAAAGATTAGATCATTGTGGATAAATATCCCTATATATCATCTATAAAGACACTACATGTATTTGGAAGCAGTCAGCAATAAATTTAAGCCACTCAGCTCTATACCATTTATATTTTATAAAATTACTAAGGAGATTACTTGCTGTATATATTTCACTGCAGTGTAGATCAAATAAATTTTGATGGAATGTAATTCCATTTGGATCATAAAGTTTAATAGGTACCTAATTATTTTTAAAAGCTTTACATATGACATTAGAAGTGCAACTTTTTTAAAAAGTCACCTTATTATGAAGCATTGAACACTTTGCTTAGTTTTATTTTCCCTTATGTAATTTATGTAATTTAAATATTTTTCTTTATAATTGCTACCAATGCCAAAGTATATATTTTAGTGAATAATTTAAACTATTGAGGATGTTAAAGTTTATGCAAGCTATATCCAGTAGAAAAGGTTCAGAAATAACAAATCTATGAAGTTTATACAGAATACAGTATGTGCTGACCTTTTCTTTTTTGGAATATTTCATATTTTTTATTTGATTATTTTGATCTGTACTGCATTGGGAGGCATGTTACCATTCAACATCCTACAGTGAGTTTGACAGAAACAAGGACTGATACCAAGGTTATCTAAATACTTGATAGTTCTCTGGGCACTAAATATGCTGCCAGCCCTGGAACCATTTTCTGTGAATAATTATACAATTGTACAACTTGTGAAGAACAGGAAGACTGAGAAATGAAGATTTAATAAATCTTAGATTTTTATTTCATTTTGTTGTTGTTGCTGAATTACAGTTGTCCCAATTTTTCCCCCCATTGCTCTCCCTTGCCTGTCCACTCCCTGTTCCCTCAGTCAATCCCCACCCTGTTGCCTATTACCATGGGTCCTTTGTACATGTTCCTTGACAAGACCCTTCCCCCCTTCTTTCCCGTTATCCCTCTATCCCTTCCCCTCTGGTCACTGTCAGTTTGGTCCTCATTTCCACATCTCTGGTTCTATTTTGCTCATTTGTTTGTTTTGTTCTTTCGTTTCCACTTATAGGTGAGATCATATTGTATTTGTCTTTCACCACCTGGCTTATTTCACTCAGCATAATGCTCTCCAGATCCATCCATGCTGTGGTGAAAGGTAGGAGCTCCTTCTTTCTTTCTGCTATATAGTATTCCATTGTGTAAATGTATCACAGTTTTTTGATCCACTCATCTACTGATGGGCACTTAGGCTGCTTTCAGCACTTGGCTATTGTAAATAATGCTGCTATGAACATTGGGGTGCAAAGGTCCTTCTGGATTGGTGTTTCGGGATTCTTAGGGTATAATCCCAGTGGTGGAATTGCTGGGTCAAAAGGCAGTTCCATTTTTAGTTTTCTGAGAAAATTCCACACTGTTTTCCATAATGGGTGCACAAGTCTGCATTCCCACCAACAGTGCACTAGGGTTCCCTTTTCCCAACATCCTCGCCAGCACTTCTTTGTTGATTTTTTAATGATATCCATTCTGACTCACGTGAAGTAGTATCTCATTGTGGTTTTAATTAGCATCTCTCTGATGGCTAGTGATGTTGAGCATTTTTTCATATGTGTATGGGTCATCTGTATGTCCTGCTTGGAGAAGTGTCTGTTCAGGTCCTTTGCCTATTTTTTAATTGGATTGCCTGTCTTCCTGGTGTTGAGTCATATGAGTTCTTTATATATTTTGGAGATCAAACCCTTGTCTGAGGCATCATTTGCAAATATGTTTTTCCCATATTAGGTTGGTTCCCTTTTCATTTTACTGATGTTTTCTTTCCATGCAGAAGCTTTTTAATTTGATGTAGTCCCATTCGTTTATTCTTTCCTTTATATCCCTTATCCTGGGAAATATATTGGCAAAGACATTGCTGCATGACATATATGACATTTTACTGCCTATGTTTTCCTCTAGGACTTTTATGGTATAATGATTTTATATTTAAGTCTTTTATCCATCTTGATACAAAACAAATATTTCAAAAATTTTTATGGGAACATAAATGATCCCAAATAGCTCAGCAATGTGCTGACCTTTTCTTTGTTTGAAAGACGAACAAAGTAGGAGGTATCACAATACCTGATCCCTCCTCTAATCACTGTAACCAAAACAGCCTGGTACTGGCATAAGAACACATTCATGGATCAATGGAACAGAATAGAGGGCCCAGAACTAAACCTATGTCTCTATGGCCAATTTATATTGGACAAAGCGGGCAGGAGCACAAAATG
This sequence comes from Desmodus rotundus, assembly GCF_022682495.2. Taxonomy (NCBI): domain Eukaryota; kingdom Metazoa; phylum Chordata; class Mammalia; order Chiroptera; family Phyllostomidae; genus Desmodus; species Desmodus rotundus. The sequence goes on along the minus strand of NC_071397.1, from coordinate 55,849,513 downwards.
GAGTAAAAATAGCCTCTTCAAAAAATGGTGCTGGGAGACCTGGACAGGTACATGCAAAAAAATGAAACTTGACCATCAACTTATACCATACTCCAAAATAAACTCAAGATGGATAAAAAAATCTTAGATTTTTAAAAACTAAACTTTTTACTGAAAAATTATGAACCTGATCTTTCTTCCTTTATGGTATGCTATGGGGCATAATATATTAATGTCATATTGGGGTCAGGGGTTACTATAAGCCCTAAAGATCATGAGGGATTTTATTTCTTAAAGTCTGTTAGCTTTTTCTTTCATCCATCCATCCATCCATCTATTCATCCTTTTGTTTGTTTCCTTAACAAATATTAATATATTTGCACCTCAGACACAGGAAATGAATAAGTCTCAGGAAAATCCAGACCATCCTTCTCTCCCTTTTTTCTGTAGACCATATAAGGAATGGGCAAAAGTAGGTTTAAAGTTGTGACTATGTAAAACAGAGTTTATTGTTGTATTATTTTTATTAATTATTGTATTATTTTCCATATGAAAAACTGTAAACCTATTTTTACCCCACCTCATATGTGCAGTTTTATTAATGTGACAAGACAATTATATTTAAACATGAAAGTACTTTTTTGGTTATAAAGATAGATGATGTATATTCCAAAAATTATTCACAGAATCTTTTCACAATATTAACAGGAGCATTAAAGTCATACTTATAAATGGAGAGGATTCTTTTTAATGTTATGCTTCACAGCCAACTATTTGCCTCTGTTTTCTGCATGTGTAAATAACAGCTTTATTTTAAAAAGTTGAATTTTTTTCCTACTCATTTTATAGAAGACATCTCATAACTGCAATTAACTACATTCAGCAAGGAAAAAAATGTTTTTTAAAATAAAGAACAAAAGATAACTGTATAAGTAAATTTAGAATGAGGTAAAGTAAATACATAATTTGCAAGTTAATAATGAATTTAGGATGATGGTGTTCAATAAGCTGAACATTATGGAAAGAACCTGTCATGCAACTCCAAAATCACCCTGTGTACCCCTCTAAGAGGTCTAATTATAACTCTATTAAATAAATTTTTGATTATATAGGCAGTCAATCAAACATCTACTATGCTTCTAAATTGTGATAAATTTCTTAAAACAGAGCTATTTGTAGTTCTGGAAGGAGGATGGCTTGAAGCGGCATGGTGTGCGTTCTACTGAGGAAATTCAAACACTTCCTGAAGATGGCGGCAGTAGGGCTGGACTTGGAATGATTCTGGAGAGAGTTTATGAAACACTAAATTTGTTCCATTTGCCCAGAATGTGATGTTGATGAAGAATATATGTGCCATGTGGAGGAAAATAGAAAAAAGCTAAGTGATAACAGATAATACCAATATGGAAATTTGATATAAATTTAGAAAACATTAAGGAGCTCCTGAAGTCTTTTGATAAAGGTCGTGACATGATAGAGTTGTATTTATGAGCATTAATCTGACATCCATCTTGTAGGATGGATTAGGAACAGAAAATTTGGGGAGATAGAAAGTAATTTAGGTTATTGAAACATGCCAGGAGATATGATAAAAGCTTGAAATAAGATAGAAAGAATGTGAATTAACAAGAATCTAGTTATAAGGATGTTGCAAAATGAACAGATCTCATCGCTATTATCGTCCAGGATTATTTAGGGTGCCTACTCCAGTGTATAGAACACCATGCTATCTCAGAAAGTACAACAAAATATATGTTCATAGATAAAACTATTTATTCCCTTCAATCTGTGATTACATTAAAAATCACAGAGCTACAGTTTGGTTTTTAAAGGAGTCTCCCAAGAAAATATTTATCTAATATAATAGAGATATATACATGGTCACACATGTAGGATAAAACAAAAATTTCCTTGTGCTACTTATTCTCATTGACAGATAAATAGACTGACATATTTTGAAGTGGCAAATAAGAGCAGAGGAGAAAAGTAACAGGTCTTTGTTACACCAAAAATCATTAGAACTTTCACTTTAGATAGGATGAATATAGTACAAAATACATTTTCTAAAGTTTTGTTTTTTAGTCTGACTTGTATTAAAACTTCTGTTTTCAATTTCTTTTACAATGTGATACTAAAAATATTAAGTAATAATTTTTCTCTTAAATGTTTGAAAATTTTAAAAATTCATTCAAATGACCCTGGCTGGTTTGGCTCAGTGGATTGAGCCTGCAAACCAAAGTCACATGTTGAGTTTCCAATCAGGGCACAAGTGTAGCAGGCCATGTCTCCAGTAGGGGGTGCTAGAGAGACAACCATACATTGATGTTTCCCTCTCTCTGTCCCTCCCTCTCTCTAAAAATTAATTAATCAATTTTAAAAAACTTTAAAAAATTCATTCAAATGTATAAGGTAAATGGTGCACCTAGTACAGGAGAAAGTAGCACAGAGGTAGTTGTTTTTACATGAAAACAAGCAAGTGGTTGTAAAAAACTTATCAGAGATATTTGTAGTAAAAGCTGTAATTATAAATAGCATGTGAGGTTATTCATTGAGAAGGTATTTCTTTTAATATATTTGAAGTTTAATACAGTAATGAATCTGCCATCAGATGAAATTTAACATTTAAAAAATATACAATAGATGATTATTGCATGTATTACAAATTTTGGCTTGTTTTAAGGAGACAGGATGCTTGTATTTTCACTTCAGACATAGTTGGAGTTGATTAAATCAAATTCCTAGAGTAAAATAATATCTCTAAGTTTCTTTCATTATATTTTATGTGTTTAATGTAATCTTTTTTAATCCTTACCTGACAATATATTTATTGATTTTAGAGAAAGAGGTAGTGGGAGAGAGAGAAACATCAATGTGAGAGAGAAACATTGATTGGTTGCCTCCCCTATGTGCCCAACCAGGGATTGAACCAGCATCCTAGGTATGTGCCCTGATGGGGGATCAAACCCATGATATTTTGGTGTACAGGATGACTCTGCAACTGAGCCATCTGGCCAGGGCTAATATAATCTTTACTAAATGCTTTGCTTACTAAGGAGGAGAGGATGTAATTAAATTTATATCCCCATTGTCATATTTGACATTCAGATAAATTGAGTATTCCAAACAGTATAAATAATAGAATGCATAATATTTTTAGAAATACACCCATTTAGAAACTCTTCAAAGTAGAAAATTACAGAATTATAAAAGAAATATATTGTGCTGACAGATAAAGAATGAAACTAATATGTTCTTTATATAAGTTGGGAGAAGTTTGTACAAGAAGTACCAACACTTTCTGCCCTCTAGGATGAAGACTGGCAGAATTATATTGGGAACCAATTAATCCTTTGTTGTTGGAGAGACTACTTTAAAAGGCCCTACTTTGGATTCAGTGTTTATATATAGACCTTTGGGGGAAGGCCTGAATACAGTGCAATAAATCAAGTGCAGCTATTTCAAGATAGAAAGTGTTCTGTTCAGTAATGTAATTGTTTATCTTTCAGAAAAACCCAGCCTCTGTAATTTGTTAGACACAGTTCCCCTAAATCTTAAAAATCTAGATTGAGGTAGCATTCTGCCTGAAACATTATTTGTTATGAGGGAATATCAAGCATTAGCAGAAGGATATTAGGAATGGAGGTGAGACAACTGCAAGAGGGAAAGTACAGTCCAGATACTTCCCTTCCCCACAGAGAGAATTGAATTAATAGTGTTAGGAAAAGAATGCCGTTTGTACATTTTTACCTAACATCGATGTGTTAGGTAAAAATGTACAAACAATCAAGAGCTTTGAAAATGTTCTTTTTGAGTAATTATCATGCTGGAGCCATGGGACTAGACCACACACCAAAGGAATTGTGGGCTGGGAGGTTCCCCAGGAAGCAACCATAGGAGGAAGAAGTTAATCCAGGGCAGTAATGTCGTGGGGTTTAGATGGGGCAAGAGGGCTACCAAGTCTTTTCCCAGTGGCTGATAATAAATAGAATGACAATTTAGTCAAAAGTCCGAGGCAAGTAAATGTTTGAAAAATATATATGTTTAAGGAGAAAGCTGACCCCTGCTGGGGGAAGACCAGCTAGAAGCTAGACAAAGAGGCACAGTGAGGTCTTGAAGTTGGAACATATGACTCTTAAGAAAAGCCATTCCCAGTACCAGGTAACACTCAGTTCTTCTTTTTCATATTATCTTAAAGGGTTTGATGACTTTAGCATTTAGTTTTGCTGCAAAGAAGTAGAGTCACATACAAACTGGAGGTGTCCAAGCACGAGATCCTAGCTTCCAGCAGAAGTCAGCAATGCAGGGGAGCTGTGCCTGACAAAAGAGGACACCCTGAGGCTCATTGTTGGTGGAGCATTGTTGTAACCAGATTAGAAAGAAACGGAATTCCCTGCATTGAGCACACAGGAGGCAGAACACTAGAAACTTCTCAAAAAGAGCTTAGGGGTGATTTAAGGGGATACAATTTCCAGCAAAAACTGCAACAAGGGGTTCAGCATTAATAATTTGAATATATAAAATAAAGTCTTATTTTTGCATTCAGGCTGGAAGGGATCCAAGTCATATTTGTTAAGCAAATAATGAGTGCTTTAAGGTAATAGTCATAAATAATAAAGTAGAAATATTAAATATTATATCTTCTATATTACAAATTTGGTATTGCTGGTTGCATTTTTTATCATCAAGGTTTATGATTTTTGTGCTTCTTTAACCCTGCAGAAATTTCATTTCTTTAACATGGCCCTTTCTCCTTTCTGTCAGTCTACTTCCTTCCTTAATCATTAAACCCTAGGACATCAGATTCTGGTCAGCATCAAACTGTCTTAAAAACAAAGCCTTAGGTCGGGTGGCCACAGAAACAGAGAGTTAAGATAACATCTATACTTCAGTTGTAATTCAGCCCCAGGCCCATGAAAACAGAAGACCCAGGGACCATACCCCTAGCAAACCAGACAGAACAATGCCATGGCTGATATCAGTACCTGACACCATGATCAACTACTCCCTGTACTGGGGCCAAGACAGGACAGGAAAAAGTTAGGAAAATTCCTTGTTAGGTGGAATAGGGAAACTGAGACAGATTGTTAAACAGGCCAAGCAACTTATAGCCAGAAAATAAATTGCAAGGTCTTATCTTCCCTAACCAAGGACACTTAGGGGTAAATGGTTTATATATTCCAGACTGCACAGGGTTGAGGGAGACTCACTTCAGATTGTCCCTCTTCGGTAACATTCTTTGAAGATGAAACTATACACTCATTTTGATGAATTAGCATATTAAAGGACATACTTGGAAAACTGATGAATATTCTACTGAGACCCTCCCCTGAGACCTGCCCTGAAATCCTTGCCATTAGAAAATGGATTAAAACCCCTTTAGATGAAGGACCCAGAGCATGCTCTTCCTGGAGCACCACAGCGCCTTTCCTGCCCCTCTTTGCTCAGGTGCACATCTAGACTTGATTTGTCCGAAGTTCTAAGGCAGGAGTGTCCAATATTTTGGCATCTCTGAGCCACACTGGAAGCAGAATTGTCTTGGGCCACACATTAAATACATTGAGACATATAATCACAATACAATCTTACAATGTTTTAAGTCAATTTAGTATTTTGTGTTGGACCACATTCACAGCCATCCTGGACTGCATGTGGCCCACGGGTCACAGGTTGAACACCCCTGCTAAGGGTTCCCAGGAGACATGCAATCATGGAAGCAGCAGGCAGTGGCAGTTCATCCCAGGCTAACCCTCTGAACCTATGTCTAAAGGTCCTCCTTTTGCCTCTGTTTCCTGAGTCCATACAGCCCAGATGGCTCACTTCTTTTGCCTCTCTGACTTTCTTTCTAAAGGCCCAAGGTGACCTTTCTTACTCATATTTCCAAAGGACCAAGGCAGCTCCGCCTAGTCTCACTCCTGCTGTTATGATCTTGCCTCTTCTATCTTAGACCCTTCCTTTGTTTCGCTGTCTCCAATTTTAATAAACACACTCTCAAAATCACATGGACTCGTGTTATGGAACTTTTCATGCACAAAGTCAAAAGCCCACACGTTCCAGACCATGCCGGAGAAGACCCACCTCAGTTCCAGTCCCTTTCCAGTGACCACTCTAACCAGTCACTAGAACCCATGACCCCACCCCTTTAGCCACCATCATAAATGATTTTACCTCTATATAACTCATTTCCTGGAAACCATTGGAGAGCCGGTTCTTTAAGCCTGGGCTCAGATGTGACTCTGAGTGTGGTACCATTTTCCTTAAAATGAACCATTGCTTTCTTGGCTGCAAACTCCTGTTTGCATTTAATTGGGCTTAGATGTGTGCAGGAAATGGACCCCTTTAGTCCTTTAACACTTCTGACAAGGGGTTAATACCCAAAATTTATAAAGAACTTAAAAAATTCAACACTAAAAAAAAAAATTAAAAAGAACTTGAGCAGACACTTCTCCAAAGAGGGCATGCAGGCGGCAGTAAGACAATATAAAGAAAAGCTCAGCATCATTAATCACCAGAGAAATGCAAATTGAAACCACATGAGGTATCATCTCACACCTGTCAGAAAAGCTATCATTAATAAATCAACAAACAACAAGTGCTGGAGAGGATGTGGAGAAAGAGGAACATTTTTGCACTGTTGGTGGGAATGCAGATTGGTGTAGCCACTTTGGAAAGCAGTAAGGAGATACCTCAAAAAATTAAAAATGGATCTGCCTTTTAACCTAGCAATCCCACTTCTGAGAATATACCCAAAACACTAATTCAAAAGAACATAAGCACCCCCATACTCTTTGCAGCATTATTTATAATCATGAATTATGGAAGTATCCCAAGTACCCACCAGTAGAGGAGTAGATAAACACCTATGGGACATGTACACAATGGAATACTACTTGGCTGTAAAAAAGAGAAAATTTTGCCCTTTGTGACACAGTATGGACAGATCTGGAGAATGTCATGCTAAGTGAAATAAGTCAGCCAGAGAAAGACAAATACCATATAATTTCATTTATATGTGGAATCTAGTGAACAAATTGAACTAAACAAGGAAAATAGAGACAGACTCATAGACAGCAGGCCGACAGCTAAAGGAGCAGTGGAGGTGAGGGGTGGAGGATTGAGCAAAAATGAAAAAGAACTCAGGGACATGGACAACAGTGTGGTGATTATGTGGGGAAGCATGTATAAGGGAACTAAATGATAATGGAAAAAATACAATAAAAAAAGTAAGTCTGAAAAAAAAAAGTAGGTAAAGGTACTTTAATTTTTTTACACACCAATACGAGATAGTCCTATTATGTTACATTCTAATTTTAAAATGTTTCACAAAAAATTTCTTAGTACCTTGTATTTGTTACACTTATAATTAATCAAAGCTCTCTTAACTTTAGAAATTTAGAACTTTAGATGCTCTTTTTTTAATGGAAAAATTGTATAGGGGAAAAAACATTTTCGAAAACTGATTTTCCTAATAATGTAGGTACCTAAGTGCAACATTGGAAAGCATCCAATTGAAGTTAAATCATTTAAATGAATTCTCTTCATGTCACAATACAGGACAACACAGGAAGTGTTTTAACAAATGTAAATAGAATCATCAAGATGTTCGTTGGAAATATGCACTTCCCTTCATTTATAAATAACATTATCTTGTCAGTCAAAAACAAATTACATTTTTCTCTTAGAACATGTGTTTTCAGCATTTAAAAATCAGCAGTGATTTGCTATTGACATTTCAAGATACCTAACAGAACTAAAACGTGCAGTTAAGGAAAGCTGCCCTAACTGCTGGTGCACGTCCATCCCATCCTTCATGACTCAGCTTCATTTGCCCAGTCTACAGTGTTTAAAAGTTATATATGGCACATAAGCAGATCAAAATATAGTCTGATTAGTAGAGGAAGAAAGGATGGAGGAAAACTGATGCAAGCCTCAGAGATCTTGCTGCAGCGGCTTCCCTAATAAACATACTTGCTGTGAGAGAAGATACAGCCAGTTACCCACAAAGCTTCATTGACCTTTTCTTGTTTATGCCAGTTTTGTCTTAAAATCACCATTACAGAATCCAAAAGAAAAGTGCAGAGATCACAGACTGATATTTGAATTTAAATAAATGAAAAGGAAATTAATGGTACGCTACAAAATGCACACCATTAATATCATTCAGTGAGTGTATGGTGCTCAACTTGGCTTTTACCATGTATTATTTCATTAAATCATCAGAGAAACCCCAAAAGGTATATATGATAATTCCCATTTAACAGACGAGAAATAGGCTCAGAGAAGAAACTTGCCTCAAATCAAACAGCTGCTAAGTACTTGAACTCTGTGATGTTCTTTCCATTGATGCTAGAGCTGTCATCCTGGAGAATAAGCCACTATGAAGCAAATCAAAATCAGAACAGACTCCTTAAATGTTTTTAGGGAATCACAGCAGACCAAATCATTTTAGTGTGTGGATGTTTCTGAAAGCTATCTTGTAAGAAATGTGAGAGAATACAATAGACTGTCCCCTCTCTACAGACATACACTGAGCTGAAATTAAAATAAGAACAGGCATAAAGTTATTCTACTAAGGGGTAGTAGAAATGACAGCCACTAACTAAAGGTAATGTCAACTCCTGCAAGTGGAACTTAGTTCAAGAATAATTAAGATAAACAATAAAAGAAAACAACATATGCACAAATAACTTATCTTTCAAAATTTACTTTTTCACCATCTCTAACTACCACCTAATAACTCTCCACCACTCTTCTTTTCATAGCCAAATTTCTTCTAACAATACTCTCAGATATATTCCAATCTAGTTTCTTTTCCCCACCATTTCACCAAAATCATCTTTGCTAAGATTACTAATGACTACCAGGCTGCTAAAGTCATTGGCTTATTTTCAGTTCTCAGCTTCTTGCAACTTCTTCCAAATATCTGGTCCACTTCCAACACTCAATAAATTGTGCTAATGAGAAATCTAGTATCAAATAATGTTTCCCTTTTTCCTGCAGTTTCTCTTATTCATTAAATCACCTCATCCTATAGATGTCTTCTAAAATATATCTTGAGCCTGGTTGGTGTGGCTCAGTGGATTGAATGCCAGCCTGCAAACCAAAGGGTAGCAGGTTCAATTCCCAGTCAGGGCACATGCCTGGGTTGCAGGCCAGGTCCTCAGTAGAGGGTGCATGAGAGGCAACCACACATTGATGTTTCCCTCCTTCTCTTTCTCCCTTTCCTTCTCTAAAAATAAATAAATTAAATTAAATTTACATTAAAATAATAAAATATACCTTGTATCCTTCAATTCCTCCCCAATTCTCCCACCACCACCCAAGTACAATCAACCATCATTTTTTATCTAGAACACTTTAATTGCCCCTTAGATGTATTCTTCACATCTACTCCTCCTTTCAATATATTCGACATAATGCAGCCAGATTGATCATATTTAAATGCTGTATAATCATGTCACTCTGTTATGTAAACCCTTCAGTGGTGTCCCATTGATCTTAGGATTGAGAAAAAAAAAATTCTTGACATTGTCTTAATCCTATTCTGGTAGATAATTTTACCTACCTCCACATCCCTGACTCATACCAGCCCTCCTCACTCTCCTTGTTCCCCTGGTTTACTTCCAGTTCCTCACATGTGCCAGCTCCTTCTCTCAGAGCTATCACACATGCTATTCCTCCTGCTTGGGCATTCTCTATGCTTGCTTATGCCTTTCTCTTAGTGCTCAGCTCTAACAGTTTTCCCCAAGGAAGGCATTCCTAACCCCTAAGACAAGATCAGGTCCTAGGCATACACTCTTAAAGCACCCAGCAATTCTCCTTTATAACCTTTATTAAAGGTGTAAATGAAATTAAATGGGCAAGCAGTTATTTAAAGACTTTCATTCCCACTGGACTGAAAGATGCACGATTTCAGGGACTAAGCCACACTCATGGCTGTATCCCAGACACAATGCTTTGCACGTCACGAGTTTACAACAAATGTATGTTGAAGGAATGAATTAGGCAATAGTTGATAATCCTTTCACAACTAATCCACACCCCAAAATATTACTCTGGTTTCCAATCTCCACTTTTCAGTAACATTATTTTTTTTCCAAAAAGTCACCAATAACCAACCTTTAGTTGTCATATCTGGTAGACACACTTATAAGCTTATGATACTAAATTTCCCACACCCTTTACCACTCCTGGTCATTGTTCTATCCTTGAAGTTGTCTTTTACTTTGTGTCCCATGACTTAATTATCTTGTTTGTCTCCATTTTTTTGCCCTTTTTTGGGGGCCTTTACAGCGTAGTGTTTCTCTGCTTGTTCTTTGAAGGATGACATTCCCTGGGTTACAGACACAGCTCTCCTCTCTTTACCACTCTCCTTAAAAATATAGTTAATATTTTTTGAGTATTTTACACTACTTTCAAAAGTATATTATAGATATTATCTCTTAAATTCTCACAAGTTTTCATTATTATACTGTATATATTTTAATGATAAGAAACTTAGACTTTAAAAGGTTAATTAATTTTCTAAGGTTATACAGTTAGTAACTGAAAAAATTGGGATTTGAATCCAATTAGTCTGGTTCAAGAATAAGTTTCTTGACCTCTTTCTGTGTTACAACTAATTTAAACCATTGAATCAACTATCTCTCTACAACGATGACTCTTACATCTTTCTCTCAGCTCAAATGTCTCTAACACACTCTGTTTATATCCACCTGCCTACTGGATATTTCCACTTGGTGTCCCGTAGGCTTGTTGAAAACTGCATGACCCCAACACTGAATTCTCCCCTTTACTCAAAATATTATTTTATAAATTCTTGGCATTGTAAACCATCACAACGACCCTCATACATTGAGCATATTTTCAAGTCCAATTCCCTGCTCTCCCTCATCCCTGCTGATGTGGCATCCCTAAATGAGCTTTCCTAAGTTTCCCTCAGAGCCTAGTTATTTCAAAAATGCAACCCAGAGCCTCCTTAGAACTTTTTTGCATTCTTTAGCAAAAAAATATCCCAAACATTATTGAAATTGTATATGAACAATCTGTTTCCATGGTCCATGGCTGCTTTCTCTGTTCTTTCATTACCTAGCCCCATGCCTAGCCATAGCTGAGGTCCTCCAGGGATAAGATAAATGTAACAAACATCTACATGTATTCCCCATTCCGTTTAGTATTGACATTTTCACTTAACATTTATTTTCCCAAGTCTACATTCTTCAGAACATTAACTGTCATAGATGATTTTGCAAATGTCTTTACCATTTCTATAAAAAGAATAAAAGAATGCATCCTCAAGACAGTGTTTTCTTTTGAAAACCATTGTTGAACAACACCCAAATAGCCATTCTGTTTTCTAATCATAAAAATATGACCTTCAAATTGCTAATACACTGATGATAAGAAATGAATAGAATACCAAGTTTTGGACTGTTAGTAATAACGTGACTTAAAATGAACTTTTATAAACAGTGAGATTTCATGGGGTATTTTTTTCCATATAAGACTTACTATTTTTTTTCCTTTGCTTTGAGTAAGGAAATATTTTTACCGCTGTCAAGCCATTTAAAGAATTTAGAGATTCCTGAGTGATTTATATTAGACTGAAATAACATCTTCCAAATTATTTCTCGATAATTACAGCATTGAGTTTTAGAAGTTTATCTGGTTGTTGAATTCCTCCATTTCTTTAAATATGCAGTTTCTAATTATCTATAATATGGTTCAAAATGATAATCAAACCATGTCAAAGATGGCAAGACTGCAGTGCATTTACCAAGATTATGGAAACAAAAACATGCGACCTTCCATTTTTAAGCTTGAAAATACTTAGTAGATGTAGTCACATGGAGTTTTTTTAGTAACTCTAAAAGCCTAAAAGATATTTTACTACAAAAAAAATTAAGCACTCATTTGTCCATTAATTAGTTAATTTAGAAAATCCAACTCATCAACATGTAATATAAAAGTATTAAGAGATATTTTGAAGATAAAATCCACAATGTATTAATAAAGTAATATAAACATAAAATGTTGGAGAAATACACCCCAGACTCTTGACACTCAGCTGATGGAGGTGAGCCAGGCTGTCCCACAAAGTGTGTATCGTCAGCCACATTGGAGAGGAAAATAGGCTGTGAGGACTGTATCTCTAAAGTAACAAGTCTAAAGCATTTTTTCCTAATACTAGCACACCAAATAATCTGACCTATTACTCTGCTATCAGCAGCAAGTTTGTGAACTGTACTTTGTTCACAGAATTTTCCCATTTTTCTTACACCTACTTCACACTCCATTTCTGAGACTATCACGGGGCCTCCCTGATTCCTAACCTCTAGCTCCCACCTTTCCTCACTCACATGGTGTTTTGAAGCTGGTGATGATGTAGCCCCTACGGCAATAATGTTATGAATTGCACTTATTCCTCTATATTCATTCTCTAACTTAGCCCAGGACATTCCTGCAGAGCACCATGATTACCACCAAAGCTCATCTATTAGTCAGGGTAGGCTTTGTTGAGTTATAATAAGAAACTTCTACCATCTATGTGGCTCTTTCTAACTCTGCTACAGGTCCAACAGCTCTCTAAGGAGGCATGGGGATTCGGATGGGTCCACAGTCCTATGGAGAATCTGCTACCATCAAGAGTCTCATAAGTTTTTACATGTTCTGGTCTCAAGGAGACAACGGTCTCAATCCCAGCCTACTAGCTAGACAATTAGCATGGCCCCCCATTATTCCAAAAGTTATAGGAAATATGAAGGATCATATGCATAATTGGTAATCAATACATATGTCATACAGAGAGTTTAATACTTTTTTCCCACTTAAAAATGTAGTGTCAATCCCAATTAAATCAGTTTTGTACTCAAATAAAAAAGGAACTACTAAATTCAAGAAAAAATAATAAAAGTTAAGCAACAAGTTTAGCACTGAAAATGACCCATTCTGTGTTTCTGTTATTCAATGAGAATGAGACCCTTAACATTTAATAAAAGTTTTCAATGCTGGCAGTGAACCAGGACTCCATTGCTTATATGAGTCACTTTCTCTCCAATGGAATGAAACATCAGGAAAATGGGGTGAGGTGATGACTCAGCAAAAAGGTATGCATTTTAGGTATTTTTAAACTGCTAAACAAAAGTTAGGTTCAGAATTTCATAGTGATATAAACCACATTATCTTTCACTGCTTATATATGTGTGTATACACACACACGCAAGCTGAATACAATACTGACTTTAGTGACAGTCTAATTAGTGAAGGAAACTAAAGTAGAGAGTACAAACTGTGAAATAAGCATGATGACAAATAAAAGCCCAAAGTTTTTGAGGGCCTTTGGTCAAGTCAGCTAAATCAGACTGATTACAGGGTGAAAAGAGAAAAGGAGATTCAAGGGAATCATAAATATGCATGGTTTACAAAGAAGTTTTCTCTCCCTCATTGTTATTAAAATCATAAGGCAGTTGAGGTCAGAGGTATTAAAGAATAAATATTTGAATATATATGTGTCCACCATTCTTGGGAATAGCTGCTTTTAAATATAGTTTAAATCCTTGTCCTTGAGATACTTAACAGTTAAATAAATACATCACATAAAATCTTAATCTCCAAATAACTGAGATACGTTTGGTCAATACAAAGAACACTAAAACTTGAATAGGATGTTGCATTTGAACTCACAATGCTCAAGTAATACAACCACAAAGTTTATTCTATAACCAAAACAGATACAAAGCATATGAAGTATATGTATAAGACATTAAAAATCTAAGTAGAAAAAAAGACAAATCAACAATTTTGAAGGAAGGTAGAATATGTGGACATTATTAGAGGTCCAAACCATGCTAAAAATACCAAAGACCAGTAGGTTTCCGTTGTAGTTATGCAGGAAGGTACAAAGCTGGGCCATAAAAAAAAAAGAGTTCATTTTATAAATAGGAAGTGAAGTGAGGAGGTGGGTATATTAAATATTGAGTGAATCCTTGGGGAAATCAAAGAGCAGATTCAGTGAATTGTCGGAAGGTTGAGTAGGGGTGGTCATGCAGGTGATTTCAAGGCCAGAAAGATGAGCTGTAGCAAGATTTTTAAAAGTCTCTGGAATGGACCATGTCAAAATTGGGTTTTATTTTGTACAAAATTGAGTAATACGGAAAATTTCAGAAAGAGTAGTTTTATAGTGATAACTCTGGTAGAAAAGTATAAAAGATAAATTAAAGAAGAGGCTCCATGTAGTGCAATAACCACTAAAATACGTATAGGATGGTTTAGTAAAAATAATGATGGTATGAACTAGGTAAGATTTAAATAAGGGGTTAGACATTGCAAGGATTTCAGAAAAATGACTGATTGGATGTCAAGGATTATTGAGACAGAGAAAGGAAAATCTAATATAACTCCTCCTCTTGGTTATCAAAAAAAGAAAAAAGTGGTAATTATTGAATGAGATGGAGAATACAGAAAGAGCAAAGAGTTTTAATATTATTCTTTGATTTTTATCATATTTGATATGAGCTGTATTGATATACAGCAAAAGATGAAATCCATTCACATCGGTAGCTCAGGAGAGAGGTCAGGGAGAGATATACAGATAGTAGTTAACTGGAGGTCCCTAATATAACAGTTAAAGACATGAAGTAGATAGCTTCACCTGCAACAGGGTGAGGAAGGATGCCATATCATAGAAAATTATTGCTGAGGGGTAGTCTAAAAAAATGGCAGACAACCAAGGAAAACAAGAATCGAAGGGGAGGAACAGAGACAATAGAAAATGTTTCACATCAGTATAATCTGGCCCTGAACTGTTTCCAACTTTTCATTAAAACCTACCTCCATCCGAACCACAGGCATTGTGAAATTGAACCACACTATTTCCAAAACACACTATGCAGGTTACCAACTCTATTTAATCTGCCTGAAATTCCTACTGAGTAAATTAGCCCACAATGTCTTTGCCCAACAGTGTGTTACTTGGCAAACAGTTGCATTACAGTACTCATCTCCTTGTACTTTAATTGTTTGTGCCTCTGTTTCCTCCATTTAAATGGGAATTCCAGGTGGACATACATCGGGGCTTTATCCATCTCTAAAGCTAAGGTCTTGCACATAATGGGCATGCTTGCTGAATGTGGAAGGCTTAGATGGGTAATAATGCTACAGGTTTCTGAGTGGCTAAGTAAAACAAGTACAAAGAACAGGAAGTAAGTTTTGGCTATTTACAGAGAAGTGATGACCTTTGTAAGAATGATTTGATTGCAGTGCTGTGGGTTGAAACCAGATAATAGAAGATTAAGGAAGGAATGAGTGGTAATTAGAAAAACTGCAGATTACTGTACCTACAAATCCCTACAAAAGCGCAACTGAGAGATATGAGAGTAACTTGAAGGGGAAGCAATGTTGAGGAAAGGAATTTAAGGATACAAACATCTTGATTAAATTTATAAGCTGAAAGTAGATATTTAAGAAACCAGATAATAGGAGTAATTATGTGATGTAAAGAATGAAGAGGGAGAGATATCAAGTACACAAGTAGCTGAAAGCAAATAGGAAATTTTACCTCCTCCAAGATTAGGAGGGATAGAGGTGTCCAACCTTTTGGCACCTTTGGGCCACACTAGAAGAAGAGTTGTCTTGGACCACACATTCAACACGTTGCGACACATAATCACAAAAAAATTCATAATGTTTTAAGTAAATGTACGATTTTGTGTTGGGCCACATTATAGCTGTCCTGAGCCGCATGCAGCTGGTGAGCTGCAGGTTGGACACTCCTGGAAGGGATGGAAGTGTCATAGTAGAAGTTTTCTGTCATAGATGAGAAAACAGTTTCTTCTCTTATTGAGGTCTCTGTGAATAGATGGTGATTATTCTGCCCCCTTCCATGAGCTACAATACTTAAGAATAAGAATATGAACAAGTGGATGTAGAATTAAGGAAGGATGCATGATTATATAACTTAGAGACAATTTTTTACGCATTTAAAACTAACTTCTCTAGAAAATGTAGTTTAAATACCCAGAGAATAAAACACTTTAAAAACAGAAAAGCTTATTTGAAGTCAAAAGGTAGAAATTCTAGAAATTTTTTCAAACTCTAATAGTACTTAATTTTTTCTTAATCTAATCCACTGTAAAGTACCACAAATACATCACATTATTTATTGTCTTCAAACTATCACTATGAAGCACTCCTAAACTGTAGTGGTTAAGAGCCTGAGGTTTGGCATTAAATAGACTTGTTTAAATACTCAATCCACCATTTACTAGATCAGTGTTTCCTGGCAAGATGCTTAACTGCCCACACCTGTTACCTCTTCTGTGCAATGGAGATAATAGCACAAATCTCAGGGGTTTGTTGTGCAGATAAAACAACCTGCTGCATGGAAGCCATTTAATAAGGCACCTGGCACAGAGTCAGCTTTCAATAGCAGTGGCTATGTTATCACCAATCGCTTCCTATAGTCCAACCGTTTTCCTTCTGACAGGTGTCTTCTATACTAAATTTTTTTAAAAATCAAATTTATATGAAGGAAGGGCTGTTAATTTTGTGAATCAAACATTCCCAAGACATCACAGAGTGGTAGCAGTATTCTTTGACAAATCAACTTTTGAAAAAAATCTATTATATTAGCTAAATCTGCTAATGAAAGGAAAGTGAAATGAGATTAAAGTTGTACTTAAATGTTTTAGGTAAAACATTTTGGATACACTTTCAAAGGTGTCATGTCGTTATGATTAGCAATTATGGAGATACATAGACATTTGCAGTTTGGAGATACATATGCGATATACATGTCAAAAATAAAAATGTCAAGCACCTTCTGATAAAATGATAACAATAAATTACTGAAAACCTTAGTGTTTAAAACCCCCATTTATAGCACTGTCCTCCTTCTCCTTCAATACTAATTCATTTATTTTTGTCTCTTTCTCACATTAATATGCAGTGTTCTAGTGCATAGTGGAATATTCATTATACCATCTGAAAGACATTGTTTTCAAAATTCTCAATCCATTACCAATGTATGTATTTACCTCAATAAAATAGTTGGATGAAAAATTAAATTAAATACTGTAGTCAGAATGACCAAGTATTTAATAATGTTTGTCTCTTCAATTGAGAATGTAATTGAAGAAGTAGCATTTCCTAAACAAATCATATTTAAAGACTTCATAAAATATTATAATTGAATTAAATAAATAAATTTTATAAATGCTCTTTATAAGAAAAATAATGTACCCAATAGAAAGACAATTAATTACATACAATTTTGGGTTAAAATGTTCAATTCTGGATGTGCCACTGTCTTGACTAAACTTGAAGTCCAATGTGTCTGGACACTGAAGTAACTCTGAATGATCCACATGTCGCATCATGCAAAATACGCCAAACATGACATTGAACGGAAGAGTCAAGAACCACTGAACCAGATGTTTTCTGAAAATCAAGCGAGCCATCACAGGCATGCTGCCGGCTACAAGGGGATCTGTTCCACAACCTCCCTAGGACCCTAATTACGACAATGGCGTGGCTGCAAATTAGCTCTTGCTGACACCACAGCACACCTCTGCACAGCCCAATCGCTGTATGAAAGGCTCATTTCCTCTGAAGACCAACTGGGCTTTGGTTTTGAGGCACTGACATAAAAGTGAAAGTGGTTATCACATCAGAAACAGTAAAATCCAAATCCAAATATCAACCCCTAGTGTGCAAGGAAACCACGAAAGTACTAATAAAAGATAAAAGGAGTCTGAACAGCATACTTTCAGTATTCAGTATTGAAATTTTTCTCAACGATGTTTCAACTATAAATACAGAAAGCAATGGTCAGGACTGACGTGGCGATCAAATCTGATTGCAGGTCTTTGTTGCATTCTTTTCTCGCCTTCTCTATCCAGTTAAAAGATCTCTCATTTGGGCCACAGCCCTATCACATACCATACACCCACTGCTGTCTGGTTATAAACAAACCTGGTCGTTTGGGGGAAAGTACACTATTTAAATCAGTATATTTCATAACAAAGAGTATCCTTTCTACATACAGGTACAGATTTTTTCCAGCAGGCATGCATCCAGAATGCAGAGTGAGGCATTTTTGTGGCACAATGTTGGGCAATAAAAGAGAAACAATAAATAATTCACAACTTGACCCTCAGGAGCCTACTGCCTTGTGAAGAATAGACACAGAGTGGTATTAAAAAGAATTTCAAAGCTTTTTTGATTGCCATGATAGTGATACATAGAGTTTGATGGGCAGGTCAGGGAGGCCACCTCACACAGACAGAGGTAGGTAGATACTGGGGCAGAGTGCAGTTAGAAGAAGAGATATGAAATATTTTCTTCAAAATATAGTGGTGGAAACGCTCTGACCCACACAATTCTCTTGATTAATTCCATCTCAGCAACAACAAATTAGCAATTGTGAGTATTTTAATTAGCTTTTTGGATGGGTTGAAAAGAACAAAACTCTAGTTATCCCTAACCAAAATACCCTCATGTATGAGAGAGAGAGAGAGAGAGAGAGAGAGAGAGAGAGTGTGTGTGTGTGTGTGTGTGTTGGGGAGGAGGTAATTCTAAGGACACAGGCAATGGGTATAAAACACCATCAGAGGATGTGGCAGCCTTGTCCCCACTGTGTTTCTCAGAGCTGTTTGTTCTCTCATTCATGGGCATCTCTGCTCTTCCTCCCTAACTCTCTGTTCTTTTTATTGCACTTTCTGCTTCCCTATATATGTTCAGCCATGACTTTCCTGATTTAGCTCTTCCTACTAGTGGCTTTAGTCTCTGCTTTCACATACCTCAAATTCTGATGCCAGGGCAGGCATAGAAGGATAGGTAACTGTCGGTGGGTCAGGAACCCATCCAAATCTAGCCAGGTATACACAAGAGAGTGGTCCAAACCACATCAGTCTGATGAGGCAGCTGTGCCAGTCAGGAGGCAGTTTCAGGAAGGTGGTGTGGGCAGGTAAGCACAGACTGAGCTCTGAGACTCGAGACGTTTCCTGACAAGGTTTAAGGCACATTCTGGCTCTTTCCTGTTTCAGCCTTTGTTCTTTCACTTTGAGTTTTAGAATCCTGTGGCTCCTTCCAATTGTCTAAAATTTGATCTATGGCCTGAAAAACCTAATTGTTTTACCTGAACTCCTAATTATATTTGTCATGCTGCATTCCATGTCACAAATTTAACTTGCTCGTATAAGGAAGGAAACTTTGGCCTTGGCCTTATTAGTTCTCTGCATAGGGTAACGCCCTGAGTTTAAACTCCAGGTAATCCTTTCTGATATGATTCTATAATCAAATTCTAATGGTGGTGTTTTTTCACTTAAGGATAATTTGTTTATTCATTAACTACTTATTTACCTTTTACTATGTGCCAGAAATTATTATAAATGCAAGGTACAAATAAAACAATTCTTTATTGATCAGAAATTAGAAGATCAAAAATATGAATAAATACAGCAAATACATATTTATCAACAATTGAATCTAAAAAGCAAGCAAGCAGAACAGAAACAGAATCATAGATACAGAGATCATTTTGATGGTTGCTGGATGGGAAGGGTATCAGTGGGATGGGAAAAAAAGGCAAAGGGATTAAGAAGTACAAACTGGTAGTTACGGAATAGTCATGGGGAGGTAAAGTACAGCACAGGAAATAGAGGAGCCAGAGAACACACATGCAGGACCCATGGACATGGACAGTGGTGTGGGGATTGCCTGAGGGAGCAGGGGAGCTGGGTGGAGGGGAGCAAAGGGGGAAGAATTGGGACAACTGTAACAACATAATCAATAAAATATAATTATAAAAAGAAATTACTGAAAATAGAATATTTGAAATAATGACAATTCTAGGAACTAAGACATATCCTTTTAATTAACACATTTTGAAATAAGTCTTTCTATGATAAATTTGATAAATTCCTACCATTTAATCAAGAATCTCAGAAACGTTTAACCATTTCCTGATGAAAAAGAACAATTATTATGAACATCCATGTGTCACATAATACTTACGGTATTCTGTGCCTAGTTCTGTAGAGTGTTTATGACATTGCATTTTAACTGTTTCTTTTTCCCTACATTTCAAAAACGTGGGCTCTTTGAAGACATCTTCTATTCCCACCACCCCACACTCATGCCTGCCAGAGGACTGGCCTTGACTATTGAATGAATGAGGATAAAATATTTCTTGGGATAGCTCTGAGGGATAACTGATTCAATCATGTACGTTTCCAATATGATTACAAGCAGGAATTAAAGAGCCTGCTGTTGTGCAGAGCCTTCCAAACTTATCATAGTCCAACAGTTCCAACTTCAAAGTGTTTTTAAAGTATTCCCTATTGATCATCTCTGAACACCAATGAAAGGGTAAAAGAAGCCTCAGGTGGCAGGAGAAGCTTTTTAATTTGTGGCTTTTGAAGAGTCTAGAAAAATAAGCTTATAACAGAATGCTGAGCACATCACCTTTCTGATCCTCAGGTGTACAGACAGCAGGTTGGACACATCTGTGCTGGGCAGAGCATCGTGACAAGTGCTGCATCGTGTGCAGTGACACATCCCAAAGGCCAACAACGCTAAAAGCACACACTGAGATTTCTACCCACACATAATGCCAAAAGAGGAGCAGAGCCAAATTTTGGATGGGAAGGAACCACTCTTCAAGAAATTCAAATGATCACCTTCACTAACCCTTTTATCGTTTGCCCTCTAGAAAATAAGGAGACGATGAGGGGATGAGAGGGAACCCATAAATTTTACTCCAGAAAATCCTGCCAATGCATAAACAGAGACCACACTGCATAAGACCTATAATACATTTTGGGGTGGAGGATGGCAGCGAGAACAAGAAGCAGAGATCTTCTGAGTTAAAGCTCAAGACTGCTGCTCTCTTAGAACTAGACACTTGGTGCTTTAACCCTTCAGCACCAAAAACTTCTCAGTAACTTTCTATGTAATTCTGTCAACTCCTGTGAAATCTTTCAGCTACTTGTGTTTTCTCAGCTTCCAAATGAGTGGTCTGTGCAGTGCAACTATGACTTTATTCGTACTTCCTCTCTTTTCTACACACTAGTAAGTGGTCCTTCCCTCTACCCTCCAGCAAGAGTCCCGAGAGAAACCCACACATCCTGCCTTCTCTCTCAATCACTTGCCACTGTCAAAAAAATCTACTCACAGAACAAATTAAAATTCTCCCCATGCTATTCATTTATGATCAGCTTATTACCTAGGTCAGCACTGTGTTTGATGCTGAAGATTTACATCAATTTCCTCAACTCATGTTCTTTGCCACAGTGTGAGAAAGTGAGAGGCCACCACGTGAACACATTTTGATTACTACACTAATAAATCTGTTTCCTAGGACTTTCTGTTCAGTTTTTGCGACACAATAAAACTCCAATAATAAAAAAAAAAGAATCAAAGTGAAGGGATAATTATATAGGCATAAAAATAAAAGTCAGTTCCTACATCAGTGCTGAATTCTTCTGGGTGTGTCTTAAAATGTCAAAGGTTTTGTCCATTTTGTTCACTTCTTTGTTCCCAGGCCTAGAAAAATGCCAGACGTGCTTGGAGCACAGTTTCCTGTCTATTAAATAAATGAATGAACATAATCGGGATTCGGCAAGATCCAGATATAACCATGTTCACTGACTAATTGAAAAAAAGATTTAAACTTCTCAATCATAAATGTTCCACAGAGTCTTCTTACTCCCATAAAATTCTGCTGCTGTTGATTTAATTCCCAGATCTCTCATGCCTATGGATAGTGATAAAAATGAATAGTAAAATAAATTCTGAGTAATCTAAGCTACTGTTCAAAATTAAACTACAGCAGTCTTTATGGGCTCAAAAATGTGAATTCTACCCCCAGGTCTCCACAGCCAAGACAACCATCTAATTTACCTATTTGCAAAATGCTAAGTAAAGCTCTTCCAAATGAGAACTATTCCTTGGGAGCTTACTGCATACCAGTCTCTAAAGGGAAAATCCTATCTTCCTATAAGTTTCATTCTGAAGGGTTTTTGGACAAGCTCTCAGTAGACATGCTTCTCCGGAGGGTAACAGTGTAGGGGGAAATTTGAGATCATGGCGATTTGGCGATAGCTGTCCATCCATGGGGAACCTGGAGTCGTGAGGTGAGTGTTGGGTGGGGCTGACCTGAGGCTGCCTCAGGCTGTTGGAGCAGAAGTAGCACACGGGTGAGAATGATAAAATTCCCAAGATCATAAAACATTCATGTTTCTATTCAAAATGGCTGCCAAAAGATTTAGGATAACCACTTTATTTTATAGATAAGGAAATAGAAACCCAGAGAAGTAAAGAAACATGCCCAAGGTTATTCAATATATTAGTGGCAGATGGGGGTTCTCTCCAAATCATAAATGCTTTGAAAGTAAAACTGTACCAACAGCATTTTTGCACATGCTGCATCTGTCTGCTCTCACTGCATATGTGGAAGCATGCTATTCACTTTTGACTAGGAAGGTAAAATTGAGCCAAATAATATTTAATTCCCCACTGTAATGGTGGTTTTACATTCCACGTTCAGACAGCTGGCATAATTGAAGATAGCTCGGAACCCCTGAGGATCTCCAAACTGTCACAATGGGAGAAAAGATTTAAGTATCCTGCAGTGTAAGACCTACTCAATGACATTACAAAGCTGATTCAAAATATCATCTTTTTTGGATCCTCAATATCCAATCTATTAACAATAGACGTAATTAAACATAAAAGCTGTAAATTAAGCAAACTAAATGATGGAGCAAATCATTTCATTTTTGCACCTGTGAAGTACAGTATGCCATTGTTACTTTCCCAAAGAAAAGAGAGCAAGCAGAGTCTTTCATGGACAATTATCAAAAAAGGGTTCAGAGCAGTAGCAGCTATAAAGGACAATAGATTTCCTTCCAAAGACTAAAAAGATATCAATGAATGTAGTTTTCAAGTCAAAGTGAGAATACACAGCTGCCTCTACACATTCTATTTAATGTATTTCAATGTTACTAATTAAAATAAAAACTTATGTCTCCTATTCTCAAGCTGATAAAAAGCAGAGAGCACAGAAAAAAAAACAACTTCAAGTTATAATTTTGTGTCTTTGCAAAAGAGCTTTGGCTCTTCTTGTGCTTGACAGCCATAGAAAAAGCCTGTGTAACACAGCACCCTGCCTAGACACAACTGTCAAATGAGGTGTATCAGGGTTAAGAGCTTGGGTTCCAGAGGCAAAGGCCTGGATGCAAATCTTACTTGGCTACCTTCTGACTCCTGAGTAGCCTCTCAGGCAAGTTATTTAACTACCCCACATTGGGTTTTCTACACTAGTAAAATGGGGCAATTATAGCTCCTACCTTGTTGGATTGCTGTGACAATTAAAAGCTACAATCTAGATAAAGCATCTGAAACATTGACACTCAGTGACTACTCAGCAAGTGTTAGCTTTTATTATTTTGGTCTAAAATATTGGACATGAGATTTTAAATCAAGTCAAGAAGAGCAGGTTGCTGACTTAATTTACTAAGAGCCTATTCTTACCTTAGAATTTTAATGTCAGATTCATACCACAATCAAGGAAATGTCAACCACAAACTGGCTCTCTAAAAATTTAAGTGAAAAAAATACTTGCTGTCTTCAAATCAGGTCAAAAATAAATAAAAATATACTCTAACGTGAAGTGGTAAAATATTGGCAATGTCATTGTATGTATATTGCCAGTGAGATACACAGTGTCACCTCAGAGCCTGGAATGAACTAGAGAGTCAAGGGCAGGATCTGCCAATGAGCCCACCATGAACTAGCATAAAACCACCTGCAAAATCCATTGGAGCATCTGTCTCTGTGAAATGCCAAGCCCTCTCCTCCCACCCCACCTGGCTGGCCCCAAGTACCACAGAGTAATACCAGAAGTCATCTTTTTTTTCCAATTCATCACGACTAGTCCTCCTCCATTTGATCAGTTCAGGAAGCATTGTATGTACCCACATACAGGAACTTGTTCTCATTCCATGTCACAATTTGTGTTGTATATGCTTCTCCCTCTAATGTAGTACTTGCCAAAACCAATCAGACTGGTCATGTGTCCAGGTGTTGGATATTTAATACCCCCTAAAATGATCTTCGATATTGTCATAAGGAAAATCAATGGTCATTTGTCATCTGCGGAGGGTTTAGAGGAGGGAGAGTGGACTGTCTTTAAGGAAGTTTCAGCTATAACGGTGCTCAGCATCAATGCAAAGGTTAACACAGAAGCAAGAGGACTAACCACGCCTACAACATTCCAACATCTGTGACTGAAGATATTACCTGCTTCATGTGGTTTTTGTGGAAATTAACTGATTCTAGAACTCCAAGTACTTATAGTAGTTCCTGGCAGGTCCTAATCACTCAATAAATGTTAGATATGGTGAGGCCCTGATCATGTGATGATAATAGCAATGATGATGATGAAAAAGTTGCTCATGCACCTATCGCCATGCAGCAGCCTAATAATGCAATGTGGAGAGGATAATTACAATACTCAGCTCATACTCTGCTTTCACTGATTTTACAACTTTTAGGAGAAAAGGGAATATACAGTACTATAGGTGGCAGGCATTTATTTCATAAAAATAGGGCATGAGCTGGAGAAGCATAAATAGATGAAAGCTGGAGGAAGGCAGAAAAGCCACAAACTGTGAAAGATATATTAGAACTATAAAGTTATCAACAGTTTAATTCAGGAGATGATAAAGTAGTATCAGAATAGTATTAATAGCACACAGCACTTGCAATGTGTCAGGCACTATTCTGTAGTCTTTAATATGTATCACTAATTTAACCTAAACAATAATCTTATGTGGTGGGAACTATTATTACCCTATAAAACTAGGGTACAGAAATATTAATTTGTTCAAGGTCTCATAGGTGATAAATGATAAAGCCTTCAGTTTGCCTCCAGTTTGCCTCCAGTTTTTGCTCTTATCTGCTCTACAGCAATGCCCCTTGTTATATGAAGAAGATCTTTCAAGAGTCTTAAAACTTAAGCTAAGGTAAATTATTGGCGGAGATGTGGAAAATTCTCAAACAAATTACCAATGTAAAATTTCAACATTTCCAGAGGTATCAGATTAACCATTAGAGGTGATTATCATGCATTGTTTCAAGTAAGCAGGTTCTGTTCCAAGTCAGAAATATTTATCACTTTTTCTGAAATCATTTTTGAAGGAACGACAGTATTTTTGTTTTCATTTTAATAATAAAAATGCTTATCCCAGAACAGATTTTTTTTGTTTATTATTTGTCATCACAGCTCAATATCACTCTTGTCTATAACATAAGTGAACAGAACTAACCCATTGCTCTTTAAGAGTCTGCAATCCAAAGATGAATAAACATGAAAAGTACATGCAATACCCTTAGCTAGAGATTTTACTCCATTCAGCTGCATGGGAGAGACGGATGAGGAACTAGATGCAGGGGAACAAGAAAGCTGGAGGGATCTGATCAGGGAAAACATCTGAGAACTCACTGGCAGCACAAAAAAAAAAAGCAAGAATTCCGATATCATGAAAGAAAATATAAAGGAGTCAAAAATTCAGATATGTTGTAAGACTATAAAAAGAAAAGCTAATTATACAATAAACAAATCTTTAGGAGGTTTCTGTGAGAAAGACTTAAAGGTGTGTTGCTTAAGAATTGAGTGATATGATTCCAATACTTCAAATCAACTTCAAATTAAAATCTTTATGAAGCAAAATATTGCTTTTATAAAAAATATAATACCTATCAGCATTATATTTATTTAAAAATCAGTCTTTTATGTTCTCTAAAATCAAGCCAGGTGTCTATGGAACACGCATATGCACACTTACACAGTTTGTAGTTACAGTGCCATGCGTTCTCAAACAGGCTTCCACAACATCGTTGCTCAGGTTGTGAATGAAACGTGGCTCTTCCTGAGGTCTGCGTTTTTGAAGAGTGGGCTTCTATTGCCTAGAGCATTCAACCTTGGGACAGGACACATAAATCCACAGGATAAACACGGTACACCAATCTGGCTATGCATATTTTCTTGAAGATGTGAGGGACATACTATTTTTACATTCCAACAAAACTTCTGTATTACAGAGTAAATTGCCAAATGTAAATAAAATTTAGAAGACTTCCAAGAAGCTTGCTATTAAAAAAGTCACATTGGGCTACTCCAACTGGAAATATGCACATGGCCTTCTCAGCCTTTAGAGCTCCTAGGAGACAAAGTGAAAGAAGCACTGCTTAGCTTTGTTTTGTGAGAGAGAACATGGAGAGGTGATGCTTTGAAGCCTCTGCACACCTGGGAGGTAGAAGATCAGAGAAGCACTAACCTGCTTAAGAGGTCAGGAAAAAAGACCAATGCTCTGAGAGCATCTTCTCAGGGAAATAATGAAACATTTTCAAAGAAATATTAAGGAATTATGAATATAACCTAAAATTAAGAAATAATTTGAGAGTGTGTCTAGGCTTAAGAGAAAAAACTTCAGAGTAAAAAAAGAATGGCAAAGATGAGAAAATAACCTTGTTTATCTTTGAACATATTACTTGGAGAAACAGAAAACATGTGAGATCTACTCTTTATTATTCTATAACAAAAGCAGCCAAACCTCCTGTATTTGAACACATTTCCCTGTATTTATCCCTTCAGTGGAACTCAATAGCAGATTTGGAAAAGATCGGCAGATTGTACAGTGAGAAGACCAGAGTCTGAATTTCAGCTCCACCGTTACTTGGTCGGATGGCCTGGAACAAATGAACTTTTCTGTATCTCTGTTCCCCCCCTGAATAATGAGCAGAATAATAAGTATAGCAAAGAGTCCCTTTAAGGATTAAATTATTTGAAATGTGTAAGAGTGCAGAGCATGGTTAAGGAGGAGGCACTCAAAAGAGATTAGGTGACTTGAAAAGTAGTCCATAAAACATAAAAAGAGGAAAGCATTTTACAGGTATGAAATTCAAAATAAAATAGTAATTGAGAGGGGAGATAATAGAGAGAAGAACCATAGTGGTGATTTGTACACAATGTACAACAATGGTACAGGTCTTGCATGGTGCAAGAAATTGAGCACATATTCCCTACTTCCAAGGCAGTGCCCAGTTTTCACTCTGGAGGGTGCAGTGAAGGCCCTATTCAACAGGAGAATATAACTGTCATGGAGGTTCAGTGAGTCAAAAAGCAGAGCCTATCCAGCCTATGAGGCTCCATTGTGTTTTCTTTTTATGTTTCACTGTTTATGCTGTTACAGTTCCAATTATTCCCCCTTTGACCTCTCTGCCCAGCCCACCCCTCACTTCCATAGTCAATCCCCACTCTATTGCCCATGTCCATGGGTCCTTCATATTTTTTCCTTGACTAACCCCTTCACCTTCTTTCAAATAGTGCCCTCAGTTAAAGGTGAGATCATATGGTATTTGTCCCTCACCGCCTGGCTTATTTCACTTAGCATAATGCTCTCCAGTTCCATCCATGCTGTCGCAAAGGGTATAGCTCCTTCTTTCTCTCTGCTGCGTAGAATTCCATTGTATAAATGTACCATAGTTTTTTGATCCACTCATTTAAGAGGAATCTCAGAGAACACTTCAGATTAAAGTGGGGAAAAAAAAAACCCAAATAGTGCCCCCCTTCTTCCTTCCATCTTACCGCTGTCAGTCTGTTCTGTGATTCTATGCCTCAGTTTCTATTTTGCTCATTAGTTTATTTTGTTCATTAGATCCCTCTTATTTAAGTGAGATCATCTGGTATTTGTCTTCCACCAACAGGCATTTTACTTAGCGTGATAGTCTCCACTTCCACCCATGTTATTGTATAAGGTAGGAGTTCCTTCTTTCTTTCTACTGTGTAGTATTCTATTGTGTAAATGTACCATAGTTTTTTAATCCATTCATCAACTGATGAGTATTTAGGCTGTTTCCAACTCCTGGCTATTGTAAATAGTGCTGCTATGGACATAGGGGTGCATAAATTCTTTGAATTGGTGTTTCAGGACTCTTAGGGTATATTCGCAGCAGAGAAATCACTGGGTAAAAAGGTAGCTCCATTTTTAAATTTTTGAGGAAATTCCATACTGTTTTCCACTGTGGCTGCACCAGTCTGCATTCCCACCAACAGTGCACTGGGGTTTCCTTTTCTCCAGAGCCTTGCCAGCACTTGTTTGTTGATTTATTAATGATAGTTATTTTGGCAGGTGTGAAGAGGTATCTCATTGTGGTTTTAATTTGCATCTCTCTGACAGTTAGTGATGTTGTGCATTTTTTCATATGTCTAAGGACCCTCTGCATGTCCTCTTTGGAGAAGGGTCTATTCAGGTCCTTTGACTATTTTTTAATTTGATTGTCTTCCTGGTGTTGAGTTGTGTGAGTTCTTAATACTGAGTATATTTTGGAGATTAAACCCTTGTCCAATGTATCATTGGCAAATATGTTCTCCCATACAGTCTGTTCCCTTTTCATTTCAATGATGGTTTCTTTAGTCATGCAGAAGCTTTTTGATTTGATGTAGCCCAATTTGTTTATTTTTTCCTTTATTTCCCTTACACTAGGAGATATATTGGCAAAAATGTTCCCATGTGGGATATCTGAAATTTTATTGCCTGTTTTATGCCAGGATTTTTATGGTATCATGACTTATATTTAAGTCTTTCATCCATTTTGAGTTTATTCTGGTGTATGGTGTGAGTTGGTTGTCTAGTTTCATTTTCTTGCATGATTTTTCTTAAATGATGACATGGTACAAGAATGCTTTAAAATTCTGTTTAGAATACAAAATATCCTATATAGACAACGTATGAATCCAAACTCAATTTTCTCTAGCATATCATTTTTCAATACTAAAAAGACTGGTATTGTTTTTCCTGGGTAATCTTTATTTCCTAATTATTATTTTTTATTTTTTAATTATTTTATTATTATCCAATCACGGCTGTCTGCATTTACCCCTCACCACTCCCCCACCCAGCCATCCCCACTTCCCTCCCCGGTTTCCACCCCCCCCCCTTGGTTTTGTCCATGTGTCCTTCATAGTTGTTCCTGGAAACCCTTTCCCTGCCATTATCCCCTCCCACCTCCCCTCTGGTTACTGTCAGATTCATTGAAATTAAGAACAATCTGACAGTAATTATTATTTTTTAAATAAAAGGAGTAATGAAGAAAAGAAGAGGAAGGGAGGGAGGGAGGATAAAAGGAAGAGAAAACAAAATTGGTTACAATATGTTGAAAAGAGGCAAAAGCACTAAACCCACTGTCAGTGCAGTTTTGACACTCTTCCATCAATGCAACCTAGTGCCTGTATATTTTAAGTAATTACAGCCCTGTGTTCTTGACATATGCTCAACCAGTATCCCACTGAGATCACAGCACTTCTTCTGCTGTACTATACTCTGCTTACTCAATCATTTTCTATCACAAGGCACGGTTTGGAACTCATCACTGAAAGCAATTCTTCGGCCAATTCCTTACTAAGCATTATTCTGTAATCAACAATTTATTGTTTCTAGTATGTTTTTCATTTATTTAGCAAGATGCATGTAGCATTGGCTGAGGAACAGCCACTATTTAAGCATTTTATAAACAATAACTTGTTTAATCCTCATAACAACTCTAAGGGCTAAGAACTGTTATCACCAATTGCACCAATGAGCCATCCTAGGCAGAGAGAATATCTTGCCCAAGGCACCACACAGCTAAGTTAGAGCTAGAGTTGAATGCAGGTTTAGGAGACCATGCCTTTAAAGAGTACCTGATACTGATTCTTAAATAGGATAAATGGGCTAATACATATCAAGTTCCATACAATAATGCCTGGCACATAGTAAGGGCTGAATAAGCGTTAGTTATTCTTCATCATTTTTGTGATGATATTGTTGAGATTACATACACAGGTACTGGGTGATCATTCTAGTAGGGTTTATTTGAAATTTCCCCGTTGGCCAAAACTATTGCCAACCTTTTGCTTATTGTTAGGAGAGTTTACCTTTCCCAAGCTATTAACTGGGATACAGTTCAGAATAAAAGAAAAGCCTCACTAAGTCAAGTCATGTTGAGACTTTGACTTCAGATGGATCTACCAACTTTGTCATTTTGGCGCAGAAGGAAATCAGATTAATCCAACAAGAAGTGTCCCTCATGGAGTCACATTGATTTTTGCCTGCATTAAATGTTATTCCTTGTGCTTACAAAATTGACCAGTTCTAGGTGAGCAGAAAAATCTATCATTTTTGGTGTTTGTCCTTTTTTATGTTCGCTTGTTTTTTAAATGGCTTTGAGCTAGCTAACCTATTACTAAGCATATATCCCAAAAGTACAGACAGAAGAGTATCCAATTTTCCATAAGTTACAAATATGGATTTTACTCTTATGTGGCTTAACATATCAGTAGTTCTCAATTATATCATTCCAGTGATTATTTGTATTTTCTTACCAGCCCTGATAACAGTGGGTTTGGGATGAGTCAGTAGTAATCTAAACACATGACAACCTTTAAATAAAATAGCCACTAATAATATTCCACAAATAAAATAGGGGCATAGTTATTCATGTGGCATTCTTAATATCACTGAAATTTCATTTTATGTGAAGACAATAATGTTTCATAGTTAAGTTTATTTTCTGTTTGAACTACGAGGTCATTTATACCCTTATAGTTACCACATAATAATCTAACTATATACAAGCTCCAAATGCCTCATGTCTCATGTTCTTCCCCAACAGCTATTTGTAAGTAGGGTCTAAAAATTGCTGACTTGTAAATGCATTGAACTTATGCATAACACTGAAAATAGTACAAGCTATTATCTTTTATGTACATTTGCTGACAGAAAGAAATGTCTTTTAAAGGAAGATGCTACTGCTTCTTCTTCTAGGTTCTATACATCAAACACAATCTTCTCACTGTGGTGACCACTCCTTATGTATGTTTATTCCTGATATGAAAGCATTAATATATATCTATATATAGATATAGAAATATATATATAATAAAAGTAAATTGCCTATATATATATATATAGTCTGTAAAAGGCAAAGAGCCCTGAGTTGCAGTGATATTTACTCAAACATGGATACAATGAACATGATATATAGGCAATTACTTTTAAGAGAATTATTTTCTAATTTTGAAATTCTATTATGATTCAGTCATTTTTATCTTCAAATTTACAAGAAAAATCTCTGAAATCTCATTCTAAACTATAATTAGGTATACTTTTCAACTAGATTTCATCAAAGCTTTAAAAAATCAGAAGAGAGACTTGATTATTACAGTTCCCTTAAAGTAAAAACTCCCTAAAATCCATGATTTTTTGGCAGAATCTTCTGTGTTAAACTATTAAGAAAATGCAAACAGAATACAATCATTCAAAAATCATGGTGTATAATTATATTTTGTTAATAAAGGGAAAATTACATTGTCTTTATTATTTATAAGTACATAATTAATACGTATTAGAAGAAAGCAAGAAGGAAAGGGAGGGAGGGAGGGAGGGAAGCAGGGAGAAATAAAAGGAAATGGATGGAAAAAGGGAAGAAGAAAAAGATGAAGCCTGACTTCCTTCACTATCCACTGGCCAACATGTGTTTTAATAGCCCCTGAGGGTCACTGAGTCAAAAGTTTGCTAACCTGTACTCTTTACATCTACTAATGGTGGAATAGTAAACTTCCAAACTAAGTCACTTAAATTTATTTAGTTATTTATTCATTTGTTTAAGAAATATTCACTATCCAAAATCTTATGTGACAATGACTGCAGCAGAGGCTGAAGATTTAACAGTAAATAAGACATAATCCTTGACTTCAAGGAGCTTAGAGGCCACTGAGGAAACAAAATAAAAATAGAAAATTACAAAATGCTTTCACTTCCCAGAACCCCTCATCACCTCCATTTCATTCTTTTTTGTAAGATCTTATCCTTTCATTTGAGCAACTCCTAACCACCCATTCTTCAAAATATCCCTCTCCACCAATACTCTTACTAGACTTTGATTCTGATGGGGCTGGAAGTCATGGTACCCAGAATCTCCTCCCTTACCACCCTCTTTTCCCACTCCCTGCCTTGAAAACAGAAGTATTATTATATAATTTGGGTCCATCAATTTCACTTGGAAATTTGAATACTGAACATGGACACACAAGGACAGAATTTTAAACTGAGTCATCCATCCATAGTCTACAAATTCTGCTGTTGAGATTGAGGGCTGTCACAGGTCCCATCTTTGCCCGAGGCTTAAGTTCAACAGTTCATTCAATTCTGACTATAGATAGCCTCTCAAAGAATCAGTTTTTCTTTTCCTTGCTTACAGTAGTCAGATCGATGTTGAAATCCTGGCTTATTAATGACTCTAATATATCACTGTAAAGTCCCATGCATCAGCTAAGAAAGACAGATGTTCTTAGTCTAGTTCTTCATGAAAGCCTTACTTTAGCAAAATTCCCAGATCAATATAATTATATTTTATTTGGAATTCATAGAAACTTAAAATTAGAAAGGACCTTAAAGCAAGGTCATTCAGTTTCCCACTCACTGGTTTTGAAAATCTCTATCATATAACCACTACAGCTGTTCTTTGAATACACCATTGATAGGGGAACTCATACCACTACAAAGCAGTTTGCTTCCTTTTAGGATGATTCTAGTTGTCAAAAAGGTCTAAAATTTGCTCTCCCATATATTTTCATCATAACTTTTCAATAATCATTATATTCTTTGCCATTTCCTACAGAGGTCTAAACTTAATTTGAAACTTTCACTATCAACCAGTTTTTCACATGTTCCGATATAAATTGTCAGAACAGGCTCAAAATCCTAAAAATACAGTTGCAAAAGAATGTATATCTTCCCAGAACACAACTTTGACCACAGAAAAAGAGCCATGTTTGAAAGAAAATTAAAAGATCAGGTGTTAAACTGCCACAAAACTCTGACCTTTCATGACAAGCTGCCAAGAAAATAAATATTTCCTGGCAGTTAGACCAGGTCCAAAGGCCAAATATCAGTGGATGCACTTATCCTCTAATATTTAATATGATACAATGAATTTTAGCACTGGCCAGAATTTTAGAAATCATGTAGATAAAATCCTGTCATTTTTCTAAAAGGAAACTGAGGCATGGAAATTAGCTTCTATTCTTTAAATAAACTTGCTATTAGTTTTTGAAAAAGAACAAAAAATTGAAAACTTATTTGAACAAATAATGAAGGAGAACTTCCCCAGTCTGGCAAAGGAAATAGACTTCCAGGAAGTCCAGGAAGCTCAGAGAGTCCCAAAGAAGCTGGACCCAAGGAGGAACACACCAAGGCACATCATCATTACATTACCCAAGATCAAACAGAAGGAGAGAATCTTAGAAGCAGCAAGAGAAAAGGACACAGTTACCTACAAAGGGGTTCCCATAAGACTGTCAGCTGATTTCTCAAAAGAGACCTTATAGGCAAGAAGGGGCTGGCAAGAAGTATTCCAAGTCATGAAAGGCAAGGGCCTACATCCAAGATTACTGTATCCAGCAAAGCTATCATTTAGAATAAAAGGGAAGATAAAGTGCTTCTCAGATAAGGTCAAGTTCAAGGAGTTCATCATCACCAAGCCATTATTATATGAAATGTTAAAGGGATTTATCTAAGAAAAATAAGATAAAAAATAGGAACAGTAAAAATGACAGCAAACTCACAGTTATTAACAACCACACCTAAAACCAAAACAAAAGAAAACTAAGCAAACAACTAGAACAGGAACAGAACCACAGAAATGGAGATCACATGAAGGGTTATCAACAGGGGAGTGGGAGGGGGAGAGAGGTGGGAAAGGTACAGAGAATAAATAGCATAAATGATAGGTGGAAAATAGATAGGGGGAGGGTAAGAATAGTGTAGGAAATGTAGAAACCAAAGAACTTATAAGTATGACCCATGGACATGAACTATAGGGGGGGGGAAGGTGGGAGGGAGGGGGTGGGCAGGATGGAGTTGAGTGAAGGGGCGGAAATGGGATAATTATAATAGCATAATCAATAAATATATCAAAAAAAGAAAAAAAGAAAAACCATTCTCTCTATGATAGCATTTCTGGTGTTTTAATGCGAGAAAAATCTAGAGCTAAATAATATTATTTTTTCTTGTGCAGACATGATATAGGACATTGAGAACTGGGTTTCTTTATGACTCACCCATCTAGAATGCAAAGTATGAGACAAAAACCTTAATTTACCTGGGATATAGCATATTAGAAAAGAGAAAAAGAGACTGTCCATTAAAAAAACACAAATAAATGAAGGTTGTTTGTCACTTATTGCTACCCTCCTAAGCAGATGACTTTGTTGCAAGGACCCAAAAACTGACTTTAAAGTTATGGTAATTAATCAGAGATTATAAATAGAGATTTCAAAATTTCAATTTCCTTATTTACACATTTAAAAATTTAAAAATGAAAAAGGATTCATGGACACGGACAACAATGTGGCAATGGCCAGGGGAGGGAAGTATGAGGGGACTAAATAGTAATGGAAAAAAAAATACAATAAAGATTAAATTTTCAAAAAACAAAAATTTAAAAATAAAAGCTTTCAAGGATTCAGATTATTTTCTTTCTCCCATTTCCATGATAACTTCATTAACATTCTAAATTTGGGGATTAAGTCGATTTTCATTTCTTCAGTATTAAATATGACACTTTCAAAATATAATAACAACTTAATTTATCATTAAGCTAGCCATCCAGCATTCTCAATCACAGAAAATTTGGCTAGAATTTGATATTGATGACAGACATTTGGGCAGCAGAAATAAATATTAAAAAATCATTCATTAGGCCCATATTTTAATTATAAGAAAGGTTATATGCTTACTCAGAGCCTGTTTGTTCTTTTTCTGAAGGTATTTCTAACCTATTCACATAGATTAAAAAAATAGTAAGTAAATAACATGAAGAAGAGCTCTGACAGTTAAGCAACAGTTGATAGGAATGATGTACTATACCAGACTGGCATGGTTTAGAGTAAATACAAGCAGGGCTTAATTAACCAAGTTAACGAGGGCATATATAAATCACAGCAAAATACAATAATCGATGGCCTTATGAGCCCTGACAATCAAGAAAAATTTTAAATCTGCTTAATGTAAAAAAGTTAAGAATATACTACGTATCAAAATTTTTCTGTCATGAGTGACAAAAACTTGACAAATTACTAATGTTTAAAATGGTAATTTTGATTATATAAAAAATTAGGTTGGGGATATATCATATTCTCAGCATTGTCAAATAATACACAATGCCACAATAAAGACACTCATCGGTATAATTTTTACTCTTCAATCTCTTTGTATACCTGAGTGTTCAGTTGCCATCACCAAGTTAGATTTATTGACTCTGTACTCTGAATACAGAATACCATATTCTGAGTTATCTAATTGAGCATCATAGAATCTTGAGACAGAGCTAGTCCTATAAGCCAAATATATACTTTATAGTAAAAACACAAAGCCAGAAATTACTCTGTATACAAAAGATGCTAGGTTACAATGTGTTGTTATCAAGAGTCTTGTTGGTTTCAAATGTTGTTGACATTATGCATACTTTCTTGTTTCTATGGCAATAGCAGTTCCCTTTATTTCAGTTTCCCTTGCAATCAGTCTAAACCTGAATATTTCATCTTCATTATATTTTAGAATTCTATAAGCAAACAATACTATGCAGATGGTTTTAGGAAACGCTTAGTGTGATAAGCATTTGCTAAGTGATGACTGCTCACAGTATGGTATTCCCTCCAGCGTTGCTGAATTGTCTTGTGTAACGGCAGCGGCACACGTAGACCAAGGCACTTGAAAATGGGAGACTTTGGTTCCCTCTTCAGCTGTGTCATTGATAATTTGTAAAGGTCAACTGAAGGCCCTAGGCATGTTTCTTCAATTAAATAGCCAACTAGAAAAACTATTAATAGTTCTAAGTTTACAGGCAATTTGAAACCCTCTCAAGCCATTCCACCTTGCGAGGACGATCACCCTCTCTCTGTGGCACAGAGGCCCATGTGGCCACAAATACTGGGACATAAATAAAGAAATCACTAAAAAGTCATTGCTTTCTGCCTCTGTCACTCCCTAGGTTACTGTCTCCCTGATTTGGTTAAAACCAAAACAAAACAAGACAAAATCACAGTCATTCTAATTTTGTGACACAAAGCAATAAATTAAAATGCTGACTAGTATTTAACTACTGGCTTTTGAGCAATGGACTTACTCTAGATGGAATCTTTATTTATTAAGCAAAGTACAACTATCTTCTGTTGATTGGTAAACAAAATGGAAATGAAATGTATTATAAATTCCTTTTTAGCCCTTATTGAAAGGAGTGGTTCATATTTAATATGCACTACAAACTAATAAGGAATCACAACATGGAGAGCCAAAAGTGCTCCATGGACTGATGGGATCAGTTTCATAAGGACGTTAACTCCTCTGGCCCACCTGGGTATCAAGTTCTAGCAGAATAACCTACTGAATAAAACCCTTGGGACCTAGAAGAGTGATCATGCCCATGTATCTGGATCCACGTCCACACCAGAACAACAGCATACCATATTCATTTCAAGAGTCATATATTTAGAATTTTCATCTTTTTAATCTTCATTATGAAGATTAAAATTGGTAATGTTAAGCTCATTTGGATTGTAATAATATGAAGTTCATTAAAATTACAATAAATTTGGCCTTTTAACTAAGAATTATTACAAATTGGCCATGGCTGGTGTGGCTCAGTGGTATGAGTGCCAGCCTGTGAAACAAAGGGTCACTGGTTCGATTCCTAGTCAGGGCACATGCCTGGGTTGTGGGCCAGGTCCCCAGTAAGGGGGTGCACAAGAGGCAACCACACATTGATGTTTCTCTCTCTTTCTCCCTCCCATCTCCTCTCTCTAAAAATAAATTTTAAAAATTAAAAAAAAACAATTCTTACACATTGGAGGAATATAGATGAATATATATGAAGAACTTCACTAACAAAAATTTTTATATTAATAATAATAATAATAATCTGATTATAATCCAAGTAGGTTGATAAATATTTACCTAAAATTATTAAAGGAAGTTCTGGAGCCAGAGAAAAATTGTGTCATGTCTTAAACCATAATATATAACAGAATAAACCTAATAATAAAAAAATTATAATGAAATTAATATAATTCCTGTAAATGTCTTTTCCCTTTTCTTATTCATTTTGTGCTGCTCATCCCCACTCCCACCCTCCTGGATTCCACACCTTGAAAAATTTGAGTGTACAGATAACTTTCAGATAAACCTAACATATAGGGAGAATTAAAAGAAGATGGACATGTTAGAACGAAAAGAAGTGCCTGCTATCCCTAAGATCATTCTTGAAAATTGAATACATTGAAGACCTTTTTTCTGGCACAACAGCATTCTGTCTCAGGTGTCGCCGAGACCAGGTCATCTCTGATGCACAACATGAATATAGTATGTTGGAACAACATGCGTCATTCCTGAGCACATTTTAGTAACAAAAATAGTGAGGGCTTTAAAAGCAAGTTCATGGAAACAGCCTCTTTTACCCTTTCAAAATGTCAATGAAACAAATGGGAAATGGAATTAATCATAGGTAATTAGTACAATAATTATCCTTGATGACCATGAAATTATAGCTTGTCCCTCAAGATTTTCTATCTGCTGCCATGCAATAGTAAGAATTAAATCCATGAATTAGAAACTACATGCATTAAAAAATCTGCTAGCAAGCTATATATTTTCTCTCTGAAGCGCGGCCTGCTAATTGGTTTGATGTTTTGCTTAAATACTACAGTGTGTGTGACCAAAACATTTGCACAATACTTCATTTAGGTGCTTACTGTCAGTAAAAGCGGCATTTTACAGCAACAAGATGTTCTGTCTTCATAAAATATGTCCGCATTATGAAAGAAAAGAGAAAAAATCACAGCAAGTGAATTCTTCAACGTAGTTCTTCCATATCATATATAAGTATAATACTACAATTGCTTTTTAAATAGAAGAGAATCCAACAATTGTACAGTGTGGCCCTATTTACTTTATATACTAGAGTTAATTGAGTGATGGGAAGATGGGAGGTGAGCAAATATACTAAAGAACTGAAATAAGAGCATGGTAATTATTTGATCGCCATTTGAATTAAAAAAATAATCAGCAGTTTGTTATTCCCTTGACTTCCCCCCCCAAAAGAGCCATCTTGTAGTACAGTTGCCTGGCTTTTATTTTCTTTACATTAAACACAAAAAGTTATCCAATGTGGACAGGAAAAGAATTATGCCTTAGATCAAAAAGCAAATTTTCAGTCTCATGTGGTACAAGCAAGCAGCTATACTCGGTTAGTTGACAAGCACGATATTGCTACCATACCGATGTAATCTCAGTTTAAGCCCAGTATTTCATGAATGTTTCTCATTTCCAGCCAAGATTTAGAGATATCAACAGTAAACACATCATGCCTTTATGGAGGTTTTGCTTCCCCTCTGACACACCATTTTAGTGATACATTTTGTTACATTAATAGAATTCTGTTGTTGTTGGTTTTTTCTTTTTAACAAGACTGGAGCAAATACCTAGTTATTTTCAGAGAAATCATATGTTTTACTACTTGTAGAAAATGTGGGGTATTATGCCACAAAATGAAACTACTTTGCTTTTAGTCATAAACAGTATGTTAATGATGTAGTTCAGAACCCAGCAAAATAATGTCAAACTAATCTGCAATCTGCCCAGAAAAAAATGAAATGTCAGCCAATTCTACCAAATGGCAAATGGTTTTGCTGTACAAGTACATGGCTTATAAATCTGCTGGTTTAGAGTAAGGAGGGAAAAGGAAAGAAAAATCAAAAGCCTTGAAAAAAATCACAAAGATGTGATCTTTTATTCTTCCTTGGAGTAAAAAATGCTAAAATTTTGATGATGCTTTAATTAGCAAGTTTTGTTTTATTTTCAGTGCTGTTAGAATGACTGACTGAGGAGCTCAAAAATATGTTACCATTTTTCAATGTACGCACATGGAAGCATACCTCTAGTATGCTTCAGAGAAATTACAAACAAAGAGACTGTCTTCCTCAAACATTATTTTTTAAAATAGCCCTAACACTAACCCATTATATGAAATTTTGTACATAAAGTCGTTATCTGCATCAATGTTCACAAGGATTTCCCCAGATCGCACCGAGAGCGCATCTACCTTAAAGTAAGGTAAGACCAGCATAAAATGTCTCCTACATGCGGTTTAGATCATTTGGACTCCCTTCAAAACCACTCATCGTAACATTAACATAGAGATTTCATATTTTGTGGGCCAGAAAACAAAGTAGTATTTCCAGAAACAATATGTCTAAAAAAGCGATCCCATTCTCAAATATGTGAATGCCACACTGACTGAAGGTTTTCTGTATTAAAAGCAGACATGGAGACGTTCAGCGGTGCCCTTTAAAACCAGTGTCTAACGACCAATACCACCAAACAAATCTGACATCATTCATCAATGATAGGTGATATGATGTGGTCAGGGTCTATCTTTCAACTCGTGTTACTTTCCTGAGACCGGCATTACTGTTCACTGGTGTACATTATATCTGGGGGGAGAAAGTTAATACAATTTATATCACAAATTGGCTTCTGATTAGCTGACCACCATCAATATTTTAGATAATTGGGGGAAATATTTGTATTTTTCTGGCCTACATGTAGTGTTTTTTGTAAGGATTGTTTCTTAAACTAAATTAATATCTTTAATTGTCAATGAGTCAAAAGGTGAGTCGATGAAAGGACAGGGGTCCCCGATTTTAAAAGTCAGAACTTCATAACTAGAAAAGAAGAAGAACAAAACAAATCCAGAGATGGTATAAAACTGTGATAAATAAGTTCCAGTGGCAGCAACAATTAGAGAGTCATGCATTGTGATTAACTATGAGGGCAGATGTTTAATTTCCTTCATAATGAGAAATAAGTGGTTCAACAGCTGCCATGTAGTAAAATCACTGAACTCTTATGGCTAGGCACTCACACTGAAAACCAGAGCGCAATTCCCATTGTCTTTACGGTGCCCTAGCAGCACTGGCCTAACAGCACTGTCAGCATGTAAAGTGTGAGCCTCTCATGGCATCTCAGCTACTTAAAAACACCATTTAAAATCGTCAAGCAGGCTTGCCTTCTCTCAACAATTTTGCAGATTAA
Source organism: Desmodus rotundus (assembly GCF_022682495.2). Lineage (NCBI taxonomy): Eukaryota > Metazoa > Chordata > Mammalia > Chiroptera > Phyllostomidae > Desmodus > Desmodus rotundus. Next base: position 55,809,347 of record NC_071397.1, on the reverse strand, counting down.
AAATCCTTTCATATGTGCTATGATACCCTTCAAAGTACCATAAAGGACATTCCAAGGAGAGGAAATAGCAAGGTGGAAATTCACAGTATAAACCCCTGTTTTATAGGCACATACACGCAACCTTGTATGATAGAAACTATACATGATACAAGGTATTCTCAGGGCATAGGAGAAGGAGTGGTCAATTCTATCAGGAGAGGCCAGAGAATGGTACTCAGATTAGATGGTAATTCATCTTGTTCTTAAAGAAAACGAACAGGAATTTTTCAGAGTAAAAGAGGAAAGAGCATTCCAGAAAGAGGAATTAACAAGATACAAAATGGCCTGGACTGTTTGAAGAGCTGTGATTAGGTTGGCAAGGTTGGAGCAAGGGGCCTTCGGCTCCGAGCTGACCCTGGGGAGGTTGGTGTCGTCTGTGCGGCACTGCAGAGCCCTCCACCCAGGACAGCTCCCCCTCCCCGGGCCTCTCCCCTCTTGCCCACGAGCCCCCTCGCCTCCTAGAATTCTCGGATCTGATATCGTGGGCTGAGGCAAGAGCAGGCCCAGGGAGGGTGATTACAGCAAAGGAGCCACATTCACAACCAAGATGATAGAGGTACTCACCACAACTGACTCCCAGAAACTGCTACACCAACTGAATGCACTGTTGGAACAAGAGCCGAAGTGTCAGCCAAAGGTCTGTGGCTTGAGACTAATTGAATCTGCACACGATAAGGGCCTCAGGATGACTGCAAGACTGAGGGACTTTGAAGTGAAAGATCTTCTTAGTCTAACTCAGTTCTTTGGCTTCGACACAGAGACATTTTCTCTAGCTGTGAATTTACCGGACAGATTCCTGTCCAAAATGAAGGTACAGCCCAAGCACCTTGGGTGTGTTGGACTAAGCTGCTTCTACCTGGCTGTAAAGTCCATAGAAGAGGAAAGGAATGTCCCCTTGGCCAGTGACTTGATCCGAATAAGCCAGTACAGGTTCACAGTCTCAGACCTCATGAGAATGGAAGACTGTGTTGGAGAAGGTGTGCTGGAAAGTCAAAGCTACTACTGCCTTCCAGTTTCTGCAACTCTATTATTCACTCATTCAAGAGAACCTACCGTTTGAAAGGAGGAATAGCCTTAATTTTGAAAGACTGGAGGCGCAACTTAAGGCGAGTCACTGCAGGATCATATTTTCTAAAGCACAGCCTTCTGTGTTGGCATTGTCTATCATCGCACTGGAGATCCAAGCACAGAAGTGTGTAGAGTTAACAGAAGAGGTAGAATGTCTTCAGAAACATTCCAAGATAAATGGCAGAGATTTGACATTCTGGCAAGAGCTCGTATCCAAGTGTTTGGCTGAATATTCATCAGACAAGTGCTCCAAACCAAACGTTCAGAAGTTGAAATGGATTGTTTCTGGGCGAACTGCACGGCAATTGAGGCATAGTTACTACAGAATAAGCCACCTTCCAACAATTCCTGAAACGGTTCCTTAATAGGATTATTACAGCAACAAAAGCTCTTCTATGAAACCGTTCTCCACGATCCTGAAGTATGGATTCCATAATGTTATAGTGGATTTAAGCTGTGCATCCTCAAACATCAGTAGATTAGCATTGGTGTTCTCAGATTTGGGAAAACTGCCTAATTAACATTACGCTGTAGTGGAGTTATGCCTAAATTTGAATTCATCGGAGGTATATAAACAATGCCAAGAACATAATGTGAAATGTTAATGACAAGTCTGGGAAGGTAAACTGTGAATCTTCATTCCTAACATTGATCCAACTTTCTATATTGGGTCAGTCTATTTCAGTGGTATTAAAAATGGAAACCTACTTAATTTAAATTTTGAATGAAGTTTACATCAAAACCAATATTTCACAAATGCACTTTTAAGATATAATAAAGGTCACTATTTTAACCAGTGAAAATGGTTTATTTTCACTGGTTAAAATAGTAACTCAAGTAATAGATTATCCAGAGATGTGGACTTTAGTGCTACCTGGAACTCAACATTCAAATTTGAGAACATTTTATAAAAAGCAAAACTACACATTTAGCAATTTTGGCATATTAATTTTTCTTTAACCTTTTTCCTAGAAAACAGGTGATGTTTGTGTCCAGGAAAAAAATTTTTATACAAAATCTGTTTCAATATAGTCCAGATGAGAAAATTAGTTTATTAATGACTCAAATTAATATCACTCTGAAAACTTGCTGATTTAACACTCCAGAAATTTATACTAAGGACTGTTCTTATAAAACTGCCATTGCTTCTAATTTAGAATTTTCTTCAAGAAGGGACTCTATTTTCACTAACTCCGCGCCCCCCCCCCCCCGCCCCTGTGCAAACAGAGAGTCGTAAGTAACCGCATCTTCATGGTCATGACGTCGCTGAGGTAGTTAGTGCTCGGGGTTTTCTGGTCGGTCAGTGAATATAAGGAGATTACGGTGTTAAAAATGTCGTGAAGAACCATTACTCTGTGCAGTGTGTAGCCTGAGTCCATCTGGGATGACTGTACCCAATTTTGACATCATGTTATGGATAAATAAACACATACCAGAAAATAAACCAAAGAACCACAGTATATTTTGTAAACAATGTTTTGTGGATAACCTCAGTTTTCCCAAAAGGCTGATACATTTCAATATTTTGATCACATCTGTTAATTTTGAGTTGGCAGAGGTAACCTAACCAACTACCACTATGTTTTGGTACTAAGGGATATACATTTTAATAAAGTAACTGAAATGCAAAAAAAAAAAAAAAGGTTGGAGCAAGGGGTAAATATATCTGTGAAATTAGAGAGAGAGACTGGAACAGGCAAGCACCCCATAACCCCAAAGAATGTGATCTGTAACCTGAGCAGCTGAAAGCCATTGCAGCATTTTTGAAGAAATAAAATTTTATTTGTGTTTTGTAAAGATAATTCTATTCTTGGGTGGTGGCAGCCTGAGGGCACATGTAAACCTGGAGCCAAGGAAGACAAGTTAGTATGGTCCTGCAATGTTTCAGCTGAGCAGTTTTGAAAACTGGGATCAAGGAGAAGCAGCAAGATAATGCAGGGGTGGAGGGAGGCATACACCTGGGAGACAGGAAGTAAATTTAATAGCACAAGAATCGTATTTGAAGCATGAGGAAATCTCAGGTCTCCAATTTCTGGTACATTGAATGGTGGTACAATTAACCACATAAGACTTATGGACAGGAAACAAACTTAATGAGGAGAAGCATGATTCATTCAAAGCTGGTATCCTTGATTTTAAGGGGACTATTCAGAACATCTTATCTGTAATGCAGAAGAGATCACAGCTATAAATATACATTTGGAAGTTTTCACTAAATAGGGTCCTCTTTGCCTCCTTTATAGGTTATTAAATTAACCTCTTAAATGCCCCCCCATTTCTAGTCTAATTCACCAAAAATCCCTCCTAAAGACTGTTTCCAGAACAACCTCTAAATAAGGGATTATGGTAATCATTACTCAGCTCAAAACCATAGTTGCCCCTCTCTGCATTTGCCAATCACAAAGACTCAACTTTGTATTTTTTTAAAGCTTTGCAGGATTTTCCAACGATTAGTTTTCCAACTTTATTTCATCCATCTCTTCTTCATCATCTTCTTTTCATCCACTTTCTGCTCTCATCAAACTGGATCGTTTCATGAATACACACACACAGCTATAATTTCTGATTGTCTCGTTCTTTACTAATGTATCATTAGAAATTAAAATATTGTTCGTAACACTTACAATGGTTTTTAAATTACTTCATTTCTTTTGTAAAATTGATTCATAGTCACTGTAAATTATTCAAAGAAAACAGAAAATACAAAGAAGTAGGTAAAAAGCATCTGAAGTTCTATTCAACTTTTTTGAACACCTTTTCAGCCAATTCTCTAGCTATATGCATATATATAATTTTATACAAATAAGTCACATTACACATGCTACTATTTTACTTGCTTTATAAAATGCAACAGCATGTTGCAGGCATCCTTTTATGTAAAGAACTATAGATTTGAGTCATTATTTTAATTAATTCTTATATTCCATTACAGGTAAGGTTCATATTCAGTCAATATGCACTAGTATAGTGCACAAGTTGGTATCTGTCCATTCTGAAAAGTTAGACAACTATTCTGAATTGTCAGTATACACGTTGTACTGGCTGTTAGATACTTTTAATGTCAACATAATTTTAGAAGTGTACCAGGCCCTGACCAGGTCGCTCAGTTGGTTGGGGCATCATCCTAATATGCCAGGTCGCAGGTTTGATCCCTGGTCAGGGCCATATAAGATTGATAAGAATCAATCAATGAATGCATAAATAAGTGGAACAACATATTGATCTCTCTCTCTCTCTCTCTCTCTCACACACACACACTTCAATAAATAAAAATTTTAAAAAAGAAGTATACTATTATTTACCTAGGCAGTCAACTCTTGATGGACCAAAAAAGTTAATATTTTAACCAATTTAATAAAAAGTAAGTTGTATTTATTTTTTAATATACCACTTAATGCAATTTCTTCCATTAAACCAACTTTAAAATCCCCAACCAGAATGTCTATTCTTCTTCTGAAATCCCATAGGACTTTGCCCAAGCCTCTGCATGTATTACTTTTGACCTTGAGTTCTAATTATCTTAGTCTTCTTTCCCTATTAGAATATAAGCTCCTTTAGGACAACATCCCACTTTATAGATTCTACAGTAGTTGGATCAATGCCTTGTTCATCATAAACATTCAAAACCTGTTTGTTGAATAATGGTGGGATTAATGAATGCTAAAAATAGATCAACAGACAACATGACATCACAAGGGCAAGTCAGAATTCAGCATGTTGAAATTATTTGTAAATACTTAAATTATGTAACCTATGCTAAATTATCTAGTAAACAAATTAGCAACTGTCAATAACTTTAGAAAGAGAAAGGAGAAAAACCTATCAAATAGCAATTTCTCATAAAGCAATTAGAAAAGCAATTAATGAGTGGTGAGCCTTGGAGACTATAATGAAATTATTGGGTGGGAATGCATTTATTTAGTCATCACTTTTCTAAATGTCAAGCAAATTCTACGAAGTTAATTTGCTGATAGTGTATTTTTAAAAAAAAGAAACAGAAGGAAAGAGATAAATTGAATTGTGTAAACTATATTTTGAGTTTTACCATAATCAGTATACCCCAAAAGATTTTTGAAATTTGTAGAGAAACAAGGTAAATGAATAAAAATGCAAGTTTAATGCCTATAGGCATTGGGCTTCGAGGCACTCAGCTTTTTGTTGATGAGGAAGAAATCCAACTTAACACTCCAGCTGGACCATTAATCCGACACAATAGAAGGCATGGATTTTGCCCTTAAGAGAAGATATTCATCGGGTAAGCCATAGTATCACCCAATCTCATGCCTTAGCTAATTCACTTTTCTCAGTGTCAGTTAAGTAGTAGAGAAAGTCTTTCCTTACCTTAAATTTCATAACGAAAATAATAGCATGAATTTTTAGCACTACCATGTAATGAATATTCAGAATGGGGGAAACAGACAAAATGAGTTACAGTTTCTCAAATACCATAATTAAGCAGATGGTTTGATATTTTCTTATCTAGAATTTTAAGTCGACCCTCCTACTGAACCTTATTGTCCACATAGGCATTACTTTAGCCTACCCATAGCAAAACAGAGCAATGTGGGACCTGGATTCAGGTACTGGGGACTTGGAGGAGAGCCCTCTGCTGGGGCATCAGGAGGGGCCTGGGGCTTTCTGAAAAAAAAAACTTGGATGAACCAAAGCAAGATGATTCTACGGACAGGAGATCCAGCTGGAGGCAGCCCTGTATATCTTTTAGAGAGGACATCTCTGAAGTAGTGAAGCAAAACCAGATTGTGAGAACATGTTTTCTGAAAATCAAGCTAGGAGGTTTCAGTGAGGAATAATTTCATTTCATGTGTACCGTTTGTTCAGTCCCAAGTGACTATTATTAGGACCCTCATACAAGCCTCACAGCCCTACAGTGAGACCTGAGTCAGCAATACTTTGAGAACCACAGAGAATGGCTCTGCCCTTGTCTTTACAAGAATGCTTACCATCCTACTGTAGGGTCTGGTTTGGCTTAAGGATATAGGAAAATATAGAGGTCTACAATCCCTTATCTGAAATATAAAAATCTAAAGTTCTCTCTTTAAAAAAGTTTTTTTTTAGGGGGGGAGTAACTTGATTAGTAGAAAAACCTCACCTGAGTTGACCTGAGGCTATTTGTAATTTTTCTTCAACCCATACAGTACCAATTTTCTACATATTTTTCTATCGAAATATCAATGTGTTTAATTTAGAGTTTCTGCTTCAGAGCCTAAAGTGAGTGTTATATAACATATAGGTAAGTTCTAAAATCTATTTTCTTACTCCCCAAATCTATGGCCCCACAAGTTTGAAATATAATCAGTTAATATTATCACAGTTAATATTTACTAGGTACTAGCTGAGTTCCAGATACCTTTGTAAGACTTCAATGTGAGTTAGCCCACTTAAGCCTCACTGCAAGAACTCTATGATTATGCACATTTTACAGTTGAAGAAACTGGGTAAAACTAGATTCAACAAGGTGCACAGCTACCCATCACACTAAGTATAGAGCTGGGATACAAGCCCAGCAGCCTGATGCCACAACGCACACACCTACCAACTCCATGCCACCCTCTGTGCTTTGCTGCAAGGCATCGTGAATTAATCTGCTCCTTGAAAGAATTAGCTCTGTGATAAAGCCTCACTCTACAGGGAAAGATTAAACACCCAATCACGCACCAGTCATCACCTGCCAAAATGTCCCTAAAGTGGAGTGGGTGGATAAGAAATGAGCACCCATTTTCCTATTTTCTATAGAATGCTACTGAACAAAGCTTACTGGATTGTGCCTCTAACACATGAGACATCATGCCCTGGAATGAACTGAGGAGAGGGCCACTGCTGGCATCTACTCCTAATGAGCTCTCAGGCACGCCAGAAACGCCTCTGTGCACAGCTGCACATCACGCACAAGGCCATGGAAACACACAGGCCTGGCTGGCCTTTGTCAACAAGCAGTTGATGTGTTCAGAGAAAACTCCCTTTTGGTAACTGGTAATTGACTTTTTAACTGAAAATTAACTTTTGGTCAGAGATTTTCATTCCAAACTTTAGTTCTAACTATGTCATCACGATATTATATCTATTTTGATAAGAGGTCGCTGAGATCATCCTCTTTTGCTGAGCTTTAGGGGATTCTTAAGCAAATGCCTTTTTGTAACAAGACTTCCTTTCTTTGGTTCCTGAAAGAGAGAATGCCTATGGGACTCTAATCTAAAATTAACAAATGGAGTTTGATCATAATACAGAAGCTTTAATTTGGATGGTGAAATTAAGTGTAAGTGTGTGATTGGTCTATAGTTGACTTTTCTAAAAGGATAAGCAGATTGTTTTTGGTTGTGGGGAAGACGAAGAGCACTGTGCTATACACAATGTGATTGGACACCTGGTATCTTTGATCTGTCCACTCTCTGAAAAAGTACAGGCCACACTTTACTGGACTCAAGAGAAAGAATGTGAAAGCCTTCACTCTGGGATAGCCTGAGGCTACCCAAGTTCTGAGGGGATCACTCCCTGTCCTATCTGTGCCATCGGCCTGTGCAAAAACCTGTGTGCAGGGCTGTGAAACTGCAATCCTTACCTTCCTTTTGGACCAGCCATCTTCCTCTCTAGGTGTCAAAGGACCTTCAGGCAGCAGCAATAAACTCTGAATCTTTGTCCTCCATATAAAGCCCCACCATCTAGAGGAAAATGACTTCCTCCAGCTATACATGTGAGATTAGAAAATTAGTACTTATAAACACATCAGCCAGCCCTGGCTGGTGTGGCACAGTAGATTGAGCACTGGCCTGCAAAACTAAAGGTTTCTGGTTCAATTCCCAGTCAGGGCACACGCCTGGATTGTGGGCCAAGTCAGGTCCCCAGTAGGGGGCGCAAGAGAGGCAACCACACACTAATGTTTCTCTCCCTCTCCTTCTCCCTCCCTGCCCCTCTATCTAAAATAAATAAATGAAATCTTAAAAAATACATATCAGCCATTACTTTATCTACCAAATGTAAGGTGAGAGAATATAATGCAGCAGCTATCTTCGTATTTTTCAATTATCCATCAAGTTGCACAGCAAATAGTTGAAACACACTAATTGATGTTTATTTTCTTTCTGATCTAACAGTTAAAAATAACCAATTTTGTATAGTTTTTATGTATCTACCCTGATTATTAAAAATTCTAACTTAACTCTGTCATTCAATTTTCTATTGTTTTAAAAAATCCTGCCAATAAGAATCAGTTTTTAGAAGTATCATATGTAGTGACTAGATCATGAATTGCATTATAAGAATGAAAAACTGAAGCAAACCATTAGCCTAATAAGAATATTAATTACAAATCACAGTGATGAAAGCTCTCTTTTTGAAATGGAAGTTAATGGTAAGTGTGGAGGACAACTTGAAGTCAGCTGTCTACAGAGTCCAGGCAGAGAGAATCCATGGCAGAAAACTGGTCTGTGTACACATCTCGGGAATCAGAAAACTGGTCTGTGTACACGTCTAGGGAATCACTTCTATTCTGCTCTCCCTTCAGATGCCATTCCAGCTTTTTCTGGCTTATGCACCCTAACTCCATGATTTCCACGCATCTTGCTCTATATACTCCCTTTTTATTCTTCGCTATACCACACTTTCTACAGTACTCATGGTGTTTGCTTCCCTCTCTTTTTATTCACCTCATTGCATGGTCCTTAAAACAGCATTAGTCCTCAGAGGAGAAAAGTCAGTAACCGCATGCCTGATTAATATATAAACTTGATAATCACCCCTCATATAAGAGAAATGACAGCATGTAATATACACACACAGTATTTTCATAAAGTTGCTCACCCAGGTCATGTTTGAAATTCATAGTACAATTCATATTTTTTATAGAGTGGGTGCTGAAAACTGCGAAGTTTGACTCATCTGAAAGCATAAGAAATTAAAACAAGAACATGAAAGAAAATAAGTGATGTCAACAGCTTGCTCTTCTATGAAATTTGGGAATTGGCCCTTTGAAGGTATCAGATGTTTAAAAACAAAAGATTTATTAACTAAGCTCCTATAGGTTTGGATCACTTGTGTTTTTCCTTATCTTTTTGTATTTCCCCTATTTGTATTTTCCTCTTTGGCAGTAGGACTCAATCTTCCAAAAGGTGAAGAGGCTCTAATTTTTCGTCATTAACAGAAATTTACACACCACCCTAATTGGTAGAATACTGAAACCCCAGACTCAGTAACTCATGAGGCCATCTTAACTCCTGGAGCTGGCTATAAACTCGTCTTACCTCCAGAGTGAATATTCATGCTGATGATAATATAAATCCACCCTCAAAATAAACAATTATCTCTGTGTAGTTGAACATGTGAAAAAGAGAAAGTAAATGACACTATCTAAAACAATTAAACTGTGTTCTCCTTGGATTAAAATTAACATGTATGCATAGTCTTCTCTAAATAGCCTAACTTCTCATCTGCTTTATGTCTAGCCACATCACTGCAGTTTTTAAAGCCTGTCAAGTTACTCATTAGGCCTCAGACGGTAAATAACAACAACAAAAACCCTGGACAACTAAATATTTTATACTTACAGCCCCAGAAGAGGCTGCAACTCTTAAGTGTATTATCAATTTGAGACAGAATCAATGTCTAAAACAGGATGATGTGAGGTGATCGAATGCTAGACAAACAACTGGCAGTCTACTTAATGTCTGCTACTGTCTTGTATCTGGGGATTCCACTATCTAGGCCTTTGGTTTTTCTGAGTATCTCACGTATTAAATCCCAGTCAGACATTTAAAGTACACAGAGAGAAGAACATACCTCTAGTGAATAAAATTGAGTATTTTCTAAAAATTTTAATACCAACTCCCTTATAAATTTAAATATTATACATATAGTATGTATATATTATACATATATATTATACATATATACTTATATATATTATATATGTATATGTATAATAGAGCATTGACTAGATTGCTATTGTTGGTTAGAATAAACTAGATTATGCTATAATAAAAATCAAATCCAAATACCAGTGATTTTAAAGAACAAATGTTTCCTTCTTGCTCATGCTACATGTTCAACAGATGTTGATGAAGAGTATTCTGACCTATGTTGGCAAGGACCTCACCCCCCAAAAAATAACAGAATTATCTTATGGAGGGTGCTCCCCTTGTAGTACAGGCCTCTCCTGCTAGGTGGGTGTTCTAACAACCCATCTGCATCAGTGTACCAGCTGTTGTTGTTGTGAGAGGCTGTGTTCAGATTCAGTGAATTTTTTTGGGGACTCTTTCAACACATTTACCCAGTTCATGATGGGTGATTTACAAGCACACCTGCTCACCTGAACACTGAGTGCTCAGCAGTTTTTCACCCAAAACAACATGACCCCTGTGCCTCACCCCCCCATTCACCCCCCCATCTCACCCCAAGTGATGTTTTTTTGTATCCCCAGATGAAAAAAGCCCTCAAAGTGAAATGCTTCATCTATGTGGAAGAGGTGAGACAAAAAATGGCAAAAGCATAAAAAGGCATCAAAATCAACGAGTTCAAAAACTGTTTTGAGCAGTGGAAAAAACGTCTTGATAGGTGAATTGCATCAAGTATAGAGTACTTTGAAGGTGACTGAAGTTTAAACATGTAAGAATACACAATTTTTTATAAATGCATTCTGGGTTTTTGAGTGTGCCCCCTCATATGCTGATGGAAGCTTTGTCAGCAGAGGAAGTATAGAAAAGTCAAGCACTGCCTCTTTAGGATTGGACCCAGAAATAACAAATATCACTTCCAGTTACAGCCCGTTGACCTAAATTAACCTATGGCTCCATGACCCCACCTGATATTAAGAGTTGGAAAATATTACCTTCTGCTTTTTCAGTAAGAGAAAAGAACTGAGGATGTTGATGAGCACAACCCATGTTCATCACAACTACTTAATCCACATGCATACAGTAGAGGGTCTTTGTATTTTCCTCTCAGCTCGAATGGCCTTTTGCCCTTTTCAATGTACTCAAGCAGTTAAGGCCCAGACAGAATGCACCTTCCTCCATAAAACCTTCCCTGCTGTTCAGAGCTTGCAGCTGCTGTTGAGAGTTGATCTAGGTGTCACAGCCCCAGCTCTTACCCCTTATTCTCTACTGCTAGAAAGCAACAGTCATGATTATATGTATCTCTCATCCCCAGTGGATGGTCAACTCTGTGAGGACAGAGATCACCACTCACTCACCTTCGAGCCCCCTGTTCCATCTTCCCTCCAGCAAGTTCCTAGTATAATCTTTATCATAGTAAATCTGCAATAAGTGTTTTGTTCATTGAATGGGAGATGAGGCTGATGGAAAAATTACTTTTCCCAAGAGTAAGTTTCCTTCTACTTGCAGTGAAATATAATGATTCACTAAAACAAATTTACTCAAATAGTGTTAAGAGCATAATATGTAACAAATAAATCCTTGACTCATCCATCAATAAAGAATATGCTTGTTGCATACTATGTGCATAACATTATACATGAAACCATGGGAGAGTCTAAGGAAATCAATTTAGATCCGACTTAATCACTTAGCATTCTAGCTGAAAGACTGCAAGCCATGGAAATCCATTAGTTCATTAACTCTACAAATATATTTTTGGCTGCTTACTGCATGACAGTTATTGTGGGATAAATTATAAGGAAAAATAGATGTAGTTCCAGAAGTTGTGGAGCTTATCATCTAGATGGGAAAAGATAGACAATTTATTAAGATAATAGCTATGAACAAAGAACAAGGTGTTAAGAGAGTTTCTGGAAAAGATCAGGGGAGAGGGCAGTGATCAAAGAAAGACATACAAATGTTTAATTTAAGCTGAGTTCCGTAGACACTACTAATGCCTACCAGCATCCTCCTTCATAGATATGTAGGAAAATTATATTCCAGAAAGAAGTACTTAAAAATGTTACATGAATCACTATGGAAAACAGTGTGGCGGATCCTCAAAAAATTAATAATGGAATTGCCTTATGACCCAGTGATGTCACTTCTGATTATGTACCTGAAGAAACCCAAAACATTAACTTGAAAGAATATATACACCCCTATGTCCACTGCAGCACTATTTACAATAGCCAATATATGGAAGCAGCCCAAGTGCCCATCAATAAATGAGTGGATAAAAAAGCTCTGACACATATACACAATAGAATACTACTCGGCCACAAAAAAAAGAAAGAAATCTTACCTTTTGCGATAATATGAATGACCTAGAGGATATTATGCTAAGTAAGCCAGTCAGAGAAAGAAAAACACCATATGATTTCACTTATCTGTGGAACCTAAAGAATAACATAAACAAACAAAATAGAAGCAGACTCATAGCTACAGAAAACAGACTGACAGTTTTTAGAGGGGAGGGAGTTGGGCAGCTATGGGAAAAACGTGAAGAGATTAAGCAGGACAAGCTGATAGTTACAGAATAGTCACAGACATGTAGGTGTAAATTCCCCATTCTGTAGTCAAGAATATTGTGATAACTACATAAGGAGCCACGTGGGTGCTTGAAGCATTGGGGGGATCCCTCTGTAAAGTTCATGATTTTTGAACCACTTTGCAGTATATCTGAAAGTAATACAGAATAATACTGAATGTAAACTATAACTTAAAAATGGTTTTAAAAAAGAATAATTTAATTGCCCCCCCAAAAGTATTGTGTGATCTTTCATGCTCTTTTCCTCTATATTCCTACTGCAAAACCATCTGTTAAGTTAGAGGCACTGCAAGATGGAAGAAACTGGATGACAGAGACACCACATAAAAAAAAAGTGACAGTCCATGACATCCACCTCCATCTATCTCAGGCTTGTCTGAGTGAGAGGTAATATTGGTTATACGAAGGCCCTGAGATTTGCTCTCTTTTTGAGTGCATCATAACCTAGCCTATCCAGAGTAACACACGCAGACCAACGGAATGAACAGGGACAGGCTTAACAAAAGGGGCAAGAAAGGGGACAGGACCTGGTGTATCAAGCAGAAAAATCAGTCGAAAAAGCCTTGGCATCAGAGATAACAAGTTCTTTTGAGAAAAAGAAAAAATTTAACTTCATGGCTTGAACTGATGCAGAAGAATCTAAATAATTAATTTATAGGGGGGCTGTTCAAAATGGTCCTTTAGCCCTAAAATTCTGATAGCTTCTAAAGAGATGTGAGGTACATATTTAACTTATAATAACACAACTTCTAAGGAAACATTATCTCCACAATACCTTCAAAATATCCATGAAAACAAATACCTACAATAATCACTAAAATTTCATTAAATATAAACAAATATTATGTCACTTTGAATGTCTTACTTTATTTTTATTTAAATGAACCTAACCCAAACAATTCATTCTTTCAGAAAATTAAACTTTTTTCTTTTACATGTCAAGTAAAATACAATTGAGCTCCTTCTAGTTGGTGATTTTTCTCTCTGAAACACATAGACCAAAAAGAGGGAGACGGAGCAGTTATTTTATCCCATGTCATAACTTATTTCAAAATAACTCTAATGTACTATTAAGAAACTAAATGGCATGTATCCTCTGTATAAAAATTGCTTTAAAATAAAAGCACCTTGTTAAGTACCCTGTTATAAAATAATTGTACTCAATTTCCGATCAATACATTGTTAACTGTTTACCGATTTTTAACTTTGGACAATAGAAGATTAAAGACTTCAATCATTACAGAAAACAGTTTTGTGCTGCCAAGTAATGTAGTATAAAATTTGAAAACAAAACATAATAACAAAAAAAAAACAAAATACAAGTAAAAGTCTCCATGAAGATGTTGTAAATGGCCAATTCCTAGAAGTAATGGTTCCACAAAATAATGCTTCTTGAAACATACAGGCAAAAATCATATAAGTGTGAGTTGGTTAAGAAAGCTAGTGATTTGTCTCCATATTTTTATTTTAATAAATCCCAGTCAACTGTCCTGCTATCAAAACACAACTCAAAATCCATTAAAACTACATAAAGTTTAGTCTATACAATAGTTTCCTTAGACAAAATAGATGTGGCAACTCTTATTACTAGAAATTGAAATTGGAATTTATCTTTGAAATAGTAATTCTTATGTTTTCATTTCTATAGGGAAACTAATTATAGAAATTGATTATAAACATTTAATTTCAGAGTAATGAAAACCTAGCATGGTCATATATTACAATGTTGCTTCTACTTGATAAACTTTCTTTTTCATTTTTGGGAATTATTTTTCTGGAAACTGAATTTCCTATGTATGTAAAGTATGGTATATCAGCAGACATACAAATTAGTAATTCTGAAAACTTTGGATATAGTTGAATACATTTCCACAAAAACAATCACAAAGAAAATTACGTTTGAGAGACACAAAGACAGTGTTCTGCTTCACAGCACGGCAATATGCCATGTGCAGCCCCACCGCATGTACACTGAGAATACTTGAGGAGGTTGTGTGCTACTTTACCAAGTCTCTGTAATCACTTGGTTGTCTGCATTTTTAAATGGGTATTGACTGTTACCACCATATGCACCTTCTCAGAAAGGAGCTGCAAATAGAATGCCAGGTGAACCTGGATACCAAGTAAACCAGGAGCCCCTGGTCCTTTACTACATTCGATGAGATTTGGGAACACTGGGCCTAAAATAACCAGGGTTTTGATTGTATTCTCTTCCCCAAGTATCTTTTTCTTCCTCTTTTTGATTATTTGACACTTATAATATTAAACATATAATACCTGTTCATTAACAGCTTCTCTATCCTCTGTACATATTATGTGGATGCTTATTGAGCTGTCAAACACTTCACATATTAGTTTGATATATGAAAAATATGCAAACATTAAAAAAGTGCTAAATGTTAAAAAAATCCCCTTGAATAATAGTAATTATGAAAACTCAGTAAAAGTGTGAAAAATATGGCTACTTATTTATAATTTTGTGGAAAAAATAATCTTCCATGTAAAATACTGTAGAAAATAATAATTTCGAGAATTTTTCATTGTTAGTATTCTAAACATGATCCATGTTACTAACACTTTACCAATAACATTGGACTAAAAAGGAGGCAGAAAAACTTTGGGATCCCTGTAGGCTCCATCTGATTTTGAGACAATCTATGTCTTCAAATGTACATATTTCTCATACATTCTCCTGTGGAGATTATCTAGATGTTTATTTCATTAACCAAACTCAATCTCAATTCTGGCTGATTGTACTAAAAAAAAAAGCAAAAAACCTGCAGGCAAGTCGTTAGAACTGTCCCATATTTACCCTACAGAAACTAGGATTAATAAAATTCCTTAAGAAAGAGTCAAATATAAAGGCCCAGATAAACAACTTGACTGATTCCATTTTGGATCAAGAGAAGTTCAAAATCTACATAAATAATTTGATTTTAATACCTTTTATGCACACGTACAATTACAACTCAAGTAACAGCAGTGGTTCATAATCTTTTCTATTTTTACATCCCATCAATAACTCAAACAAAGCATGTGGGTTTCAGTATGATGGGAAAGAAATCGCACTTTCCCTAAGAATGAGAGGGAAGGTATTTGGTATTCTGGGACTTAACTGGACAACAATCTTATACCACTATAACAAAGTGATTAAAATACAAGCTCTGAGATAGGGTTACAAATTTCCAACATTCAATAGAAGTATAACCCAAATTAACTTAACATGAAATCTCAATCACTTGATGTACATAAAAAAGAAAAACAATAAAATTCATATCATGGAGTGGTTTTGTGGTCTGAGATATAATAAAGTGCTGAAAACACTGTCTGACATGCAGTAGCATCACTAGTCAAGAAAAAAGTGTTTAATTCCTCAATGTACCAACTGCTCATTTTGGACTTGGAATTTGGAGTATCAGATGCAGAATGATTTCTCTTCTCTTATCAAAATATTGCCCATCCACTGAGGCTGATTTAAGTCCCACCTGCTCCATGAATCTTTGTCCAGCCTTTCCAGCCTCCATAAATCTGCCTCTGTTTTTCATCTCAGCAGCACATTCTGTGTGTGCCAGTAGATCCCAAGGTGTATTGGGAAATGTTGCAAAGGCAACTGCGTGGCATGCTGATAAGATTACCCTCCGTCCAGAATCAAGGCTTACCCATTAAGAGCTTTTGAACCTGGGTAAATTTCTAGAAGCATGATTCCTAAACCACAAGCATTTATATTTTATATTTTTACATGTTTTACCAAATTTTCCTCTTGAAAGGTTGTTAACTATACTCATCACCCTCGATAATGTATTTTTTAATGGATACTTTTAAAATCAGCATTTCATCATGGAGAGTAAGCTTTCCCAGCCATTAAGGAGATGCTCTGTGCATTACTTAGATTAAAAATGAAGATGTATTTCCTGAAGTGGGTCCCTACAGGGGATACTGAAGAACATTGTCAAAACAAGTTAGGAAATTTTTTGTGCAAATAATTTTTACTGGCTTCTTTATTGCAGTCCTTCTCAGACTCTTTAATATTCTAAAGAATACTGTAACTCTCTAAAAGAGATGTATATCGGGCCCCATTTCCCAAACACATTTGGCTATAGAATATTTTCCTCAGAGCATTTCAAGGAAACAATGTTTCATAGAATACTTTGGGAAACGCTGCTCATCACTTACTCATATATCAGCTAATATCGCTATCTGTTGCACGTGGAAAATTTATTTTTTCCAATGTGATGGGAAGCTACTTACTTACCTTTTTGTACAATCTCAGTATTCTGCATAACTATCACAGCATACATTGCAGGAAGTATCTTCAATAAATCTTGGCTAATTACATCTTTAACAAAAGAAAATTATGTATGCCAGAAGTTAAAGCAAAATACATAAGAAAGTAATGCTCCTAAGTAAGTAGGGCCCAAAGTCATGCCCATCTTTTTAATTATTAAAGTACTTTTTGCTTTTGTCACATGCATAAGTGTTATTAAAGGTTGTAGTACATTAACAGTGGCTGTTTCCTCTCTAACTACAATTAAACAAAACACTTGCTACACCACTTTTTAAAAACTTCATTATCAAATGTTTATCTTACCAACCAGACACACTCCAAAAAACACTTCATCTTGCAATCTTAATAAATTCAAAACACTTGGGGTCTCAAAACATTCACAATCGCTCTTCTTGTGAGGGTATTTTAAAAAATATTTTCCATGTCTAAAGATTAGCTTTAGGTTGAAAGGCTGCAGCTTACAATAATCACACCATTGTCTGGTGGATAACAGGCCCCAGGGAGTCAATCCCTAACTGTGAGAACAGTAAAGAAAACATGGTTAATATACTCATATGACTATTAGAGCAAACATTTGCTCTCTCCCTGCACGTATCTTTTAAAATATTTTTAACCTATTAGTAAGATTCTTTATTAAGAATCAAAAAATTGCTTGAGAAATAGAGGCAATGAGTTAAATCACAATTCTTCACATGCTAATCCTTCAGGCAAAGCTAATAAATATTACTCTATACCTGCTTAGAAGGCAACACATTTGCCATAATTAAAGTAGAGGATTAAAAGTCATAGCTGTGTTTTCCCACTTGACTGTTGCTCAACTAAAGCACATCACCCTGCCTGTTTTAAAAGACAATGTATTTACATTTGGAGATCATTTTTGGGGAATGCTTGAACTTCCTACACAAGATAAATGTCATATTTAATACTGCAATAAAAGTCAAAACGTAACCAATTGGCTCGATTTTTTTTAACTTTTCAATGAATCCTTTTTTGGGATTACTTCTCATTTCTTTCTTCTTTTTATTGTTTATTCTACTAGAGTTATCTCATTTTTTTCCATTTTGCACCCCCACCCAGCCCACCCCTCTCTCCCACAGTCAATCTCCTCTTTGTTGTCCATGCCCATGACTCATTCCTACACGTTCTTTGACTAATCCCTTCTCCTTTTTTCCTCCATTCCTCCCCACTCTCCTTCCCTCCAATAGCTATCAGTTTATTCCATGTTTCCATGTCTCTGGTTTTATTTTCCTCGTTATTTTATTTTGTTTATTAGATTATAGTTATAAGTAATGTCATGTGGTATTTCTCTTTCGCCAGCTGGCTTATTTCACTTAGCGTAATAGTCTCCAGTTCCATCCATGTTGTCACAAAAGGTAGGAATTCCATATTTCTTTCTGCTGCATACTATTCCATTGTGTAAATGTACCAGTTTTTTTAATATATAATCTTTATTATATTTTCCCATTACCATTTAGTCCCCTCACACCCCACTGCCCCCAGCAAATACCACCCTGTTGTCCATGTCCATGACTCCTTTTTCTTTTTTGGGTGGTGGGGGTCGTCTGTTTCCAGCATTTGGCTACTGTAAATTGCATTACTATGAACAGAGAGGTGTATAGGTTCTTTTGACTTGCTGTTTCAGGGTTCTTATGGTATGTTCCCAGCAGTGGAATTGCTGTGTCAAAAGGCAGCTCCATTTTTAATTTTTTGAGGAAATTCCATACTGTTTTCCACAGTGGCTGCACCAGTCTGCATTCCCACCAACAGTGTTCTAGGGTTCCCTTTTCTTGACATCCTTGCCAGCACTTGTTGATTTATTAATGATGGCCATTCTGACAGGTGTGAGGTGATATCTCATTGTGGTTTTAATTGGCATCTCTCTGATGGCTAGCGATGTTGAGCATCTTTTCATATGTCTATGTGCCCTCTGTATGTCCTCCTTGGAGAAGTGTCTATTCAGGTCCTTTGCCCATTTTTTAATTGGATTGTTTGACTTCCTGATGTTCAGTCATATGAGTTCTTTAAATATTTTGGAGATCAAACCCTTGTCCAAGGTATCATTGGCAAATATGTTCTTCCATTGGGTTGGTTCCCTTTTCATTTTGATGATGGTATCTTTAGCCGTGCAGACACTTTTTAATTTGATATAGTCCCTTTTGTTTATTTTTTTTCTGTTATTCCCCTTGCCCTAGGAGATATATTGACAAAAATATTGCTATGTAGGATGTGTGAAATTTCACTGCCTATGTTTTCTGCTAGGACTTTTATGGTATCATGACTTCTGATATTTAAGTCCTTTTTCCATATTGAGTTTATTCTGGTGTATGGTATAAATTGGTGGTCTAGTTTCATTTTTTGCATGTACCAGTCCTGTTCTCCCAATATCATTTGTTGAAGAGACTATCTTTACTCCATTGTGTGCTCATGCTCCCTTTGTCAAATATTAACTGACCATAGAAACATGGGTTTATTTCTGGGCTTTCTACTCTGTTCCATTGATCTGTGCCTGTTCCTGTGCCAGTATCTGATTACAATGGCCTTGTAGTATAGTTTAACATCAGGTATCGTGATCCCTCCAACATTGTTCTTCTTTCTCATGATTGCTGAGGCTATTTAGGGTATTTTTTGGTTCCACATAAATTTCTGAAATATTTGTTCTAGATCAGTGAAATATGCCATTGGTATTTTAATAAGGATTGCATTGAATCTACAAATTGCTTTGGATAGTATAGATATTTTAATGATGTTAATTCCTCCAATCCATGAACACAGTGTATGCTTGCATTTATTTATATCTTCCCCAATTTCTTTCTTCAGTGTTCTATAGTTTTCAGGTGTTTCATTTCCTTGGTCAAATTCATTTCTAGATACTTCATTTTTCTTGTTGCTATAGTAAATGGGATTTTTTTTCTTAGTTTCCTTTTCTGATAATTCACTGTTGGTGTACAAGAATGCCATTGATTTCTGAATATTGACTTTGTATCCCACTACTTTGCCGAATTCACTTATTAGGTTGAGCAGTTTTCTGGTGGAGACTATAGGGTTTTTATGTACACTGTTATGTTGTCTGTAAGTAATGAGTTTTACTTCCCCCTTTCAAATTTGAATACCTTTTATTTGTTTTTCTTGTCTAAGCTGTCTAATCTCTCTGGTTAGAAATCCCAGTAATATGTTGAATAAGAGTGGTGAAAGCAGGCACCTTTGTCTTCTCCCTGATATTAAAGGAGACACTTTTAGTTTTTGCCCACTGACTATGATATTGGCAGTAGGCTTCTCCTATATGGCCGTTATTATTATGTTGAGGTATGTTCCCTCTCCCAATTTTGCTGAGTGTTTTTTGTCATAAATGAGTGCTGGGTTTTATCAAATGCTTTTTCAGCATCTACTGATATGATCATATGATTTTTGTCTTTCTTTTTGTTTCTGTGATTTAACATTTATTGATTTGCAAATGTTATATCATCTTTGTATCCCTGTGATAAACCCCACTTCAAATTTTCTTTGAATCTTACATAACAGTAAAATATACATATAATTGATTAATCATCTACTTTGAGGACCCCTTTCATACACTATAATTTAATTATCATACACTTAACCCTGCCTCTCAGATGTGCAAACTGAGACACAAGAAACACATTTCTGAAAGTTTCACAGCTAGCAATTATAAGTTCAGGTTTCAAGTTCAAGGTCCACCTTGTTTTTAAGAGTGTCCTTGTTGCTCTACAATACAGGTGGCAAACACAAGGCTCATGGGCCGATTTCGGCCCTCCGCCTTCTTTTATCCAGCCCGGCACCTTGTTTCTACCTGGTGGCAGCACCGAGCTCCTTGCCCCTAGTCAAGGAGTAGTTACATTTATACAGTCCTAAAATTACATTCAGCCCTTTGAAGGCAACCCCGAGGCTGATGTGGCCCCTGGTGAAAATGAATTTGACACCCCTGCTCTACAACATGCTGGCTGTCCTCCATAATCACATATCCTCCCACAAACTCTGTGAATTTAGTGGTATGTCCTATAAAATATGCATACTTATTGAATAAAAAGTAAAAATAAAGAAGATTATGTACCCTAACAACTCATTCATTAAAAAAGTCTAAATACAGAAAATATATTTCGGAAAAAAGCAATTGACCATTCCTTATATAGCATCCTGAGAATTTGTCCATTTAGTTCCATTAAAAAATGTAGTTTGGAACACAAGAAAATATAATGCTAATTACCAGAGTCAAAGTACAGAAAATTTATCTTCATGTGAATTTACCAAGTAAAAGATATGTCATCACCGAAATTATATATACACACACACACACACACACATACACACTCTGTCCAGAAAGTATAAAAGTATACAGCCATGTAATAAAAAAAAATAGAGACATTTACTGAAGAAGTGAAGAAGATACAAGATACAAGAAACATTGTACATAGGACAATGATGCCTCAGTCTCCTTCAAAGTAGGCACCTTGGGACCTCACACAGTTCTCCCAATTGCCATCAACTGCCCTGTTATATTTTCCTGAATCTCATTGACAGTCTGATATCTCTTCCCGTTCAAAGGTGATTTTAGTTTTGGGAAAAGCCAGAAGTTGCAGGGCACCATATCTTGGCTGCAGGCAGGCTGAGTCACCCAAGTGATTTGATGATTCCCAAAAAAAATCTGTACAGGACATGATGAAGCTGCCAATCACCAGTTTCCCATAGCTGTAGCATTCTGAATTATCTGAATAGTTTCCATGGAGGAATGTTCAAGCTTAATGCAAAATTTGATGCAGAGTCTGCTGCAGATTCATTGCTCTACTTGCAGTCATTTTGAATGCAACAGCCACACAGTACACATATTCACTCAATGGCATCTACTTCCCCCACTGACTAGTACAGTGAAGTCATCATTGTTCACACATGAGCATTCCAGTCCACTCTCCTTGACTGCCAGGTTATATCAATGTTGCACAAACCATTCTTGTTATATTAACAATGGTTGGACTTTTTCCAGACAGACTATATATATTAGAGAGGAGGAGGGGGTTAAGGAGGCCAACTTGTTTAACAGATGAGGAAATTCAGTTTTTATATACTTGTCTTTTACTGGGAAGACAGCCAAATTTCTAACTGTATCTCAGAAAGTCCGTATTTATTACAGCTATATACATGTAAATGAAGAGTGTAGAAAACATGGGCAGTCTCTTTCTACACTATTTAAACAATAAGGGATGAGTATACCATTAAGAAAATATTTTCTGTTCCACTTTTTATAGAAACTAAAGATTTCAAGATGTCTTCAAAAGTTATGTCACTTCAGAATTTCAATATTTTCATAAAATTACACATAAAAGCTGCCTTACTTTATCCTAAAAGAAAAAAAAAAAGAAAAGAAAACATGGAAGAAGCTACGTGATCAGTTTCCATACTGCACTATCTTGGCTAGAGGTGTAATTCACTCTCAAGATTGTGTTTGTTGTAAACTACCTCTATTCCATCATGACCACTTTCATTCTTTTATGAGCAGTAGGGTTGCTACACAGCTAACGCAAACATGAATGTCCCTAACATGTCTCAGGGGCATTAGGTTGTTTAAAAAATACAACATGCTCTACTTACTATCCACCATTAAAGTTGCAATAGAGAATTTATAGCCTAACATTAAATGAATTCCTTAAAAACAGTATTTTATGGAAAGGCTGTACACAAATGACAGGGTGTAAAAGTGACAGATAAAAAAATAGCAAAGCTAGGATACAGTAATAGCACTACTTATGAAAGTCACTGTTTACATTAATTATAGGCAAAATATTATGACAAAGAATTTGAAGCCAGTTTTCTGAGTGTGACAGGATATTGTCAAAGCAGTTAATCATTTGAAAACAAGACTTTTAAAAAACAGTAAATCTTTACAATATTTTATATTGAAATGAGGGTGACCATAATGGCATTTCGGCCACACACTGGTTTGCTGATTATTTTAGGGCAAATGGGAAATAAAAGTGGTTTATTTTTTTAAAGTTAAGTTATGTAAAGAATGTGGTAAAAGTGTATGTTTAGAAATATTTTCATTATGTGAAATGTTTTATAGGATTTTAAACCCATTTGTTAAGAATGTATATAAGACTAATACCTTGTGATTACGTTAGAAGAATAACTGATTTATTTCAATTGAGATGATAATTCACCAACTGGATTTCAATAAAAATCCTTGGCTTAAGTTTTGGCCACCAATTTTCTTTCTACATGTGGAACCATATAGCTTTCTGAGGACTCATTTTTCAGTTATGATAGCCATTAAAGAGATAAACCAAACTTCAGAACCAGAACCAGACTTTCAATCACTACATTTCAAAGTATTAACCAATTTTTTTTTAAAGATTCATGTTATATTGTATTACTTCAAAAAATATTAGCATTATTCATTTTTATGTTTTAGCCAGAATAAAATGGTTGTATCGTGAATTAAATAAATTAATTTCCTTTAAAAATATCAGTTACTTCATTATCTTATCCTTTTAAATTTCTACACTGGATATTTTATAAGGTACATAATATAGGCCATGTATATATAACTCATAAATAAATATAATGGAGTTATATCCTTAAAGATATTTTATGTATGTATATATGTTTATATTTACTCTTTTACAAGTAGACAGTCAACAAAAATGTTTTTAGAAACCATGGCTTTAGCGAAATGACACTTGTAGGGCCTAACTTTTTATAGACTGCCTTTTTTGGCTGGTTATCTAGTCCCACTTTACTGTTCAACCAACAATTAGTGTGTATCCCACTCTGTGTTCTGTGTGTTCAAAATATCGAGTTATACTATTGATCCATTCACTGGTAAGAGGTAGTTCCATAAAAAAATGCAGTGCATTTTCTAAAATAATTGTATTTAATCAATATATAAGTAAATCATAAGATTAAAATCAATCAGTTTTTTCACAATATAACTATGATTAAAACAGTCTTCTATTTTCTATTTGCATTTTGCTATTTTCCTAACACAGAAATCTTAAGACAGTAATCTATTTTTATATTTGTCTTTCTAACAATAAATTTAAATTAGAAAATTTATATATTTTTAACCTTCTTAAGAATCTTCAAAATGCTTAACACATTGATATAAATGCTGTACATATAAATTTTAAATATTAAATAATCTTCACATTAATATTTCTCTCTATAATTTTATTTGTGCCACTCAGAATAATCTGAATACAATGTTTTACTGAACTGGAAGGGATCTTAAAGATCTTCACCCAAAAGCTTCACTTAATAAATAAGGGAGAAGAGACCAAGAAACTTGCTAGGTCAAAAAGGTTAAAGGTCAAGAAGCCAGGTCATGTAAATCTTTATCTAATATTTTCCCCATTAAACTGCATGAACACGTGAGACTCACTGGAGAATTAAATTGCAATGATCTGTTATTGGGACAGAAAATTTCCAATGGTAAATCCTTAAAATACTCTCTTTGTTGTAAGACAATGATAAGCAGTATTCTCAGGCCAATAAGACTTACCTGGTGGCAGAGCGACATCCCTAAAGCCCAAGTAACTGGATGTTTATAAAGTCCTACAAGTTTCCCATATTGTTTCCACTTAGTGCATTAGCTAATTTGATAAGGTCTCTGTGACTTTCATTATAAAGCAGTATATTTCATCCTCTGGTCGATAATTTTGTTTTCTTTTTATGAATCCTACTATATATTTGTTGCTAATTTTCTGCACACATGCACAAGTCCACAGATTATGAATTATTTGGTAACATCTAAACGTCATTTTCTCCAGGCCAAAGTAATTTACCTGGAGAAGAAAGCATTAAAGATGCAAACTGTGAAACCCAAAGGAATCATTTAAGCCAGCATAGCAATTCCACAGCTAATAGTGTTTCCTTTACAAAAAGATGAAATTTAATACTATTTCGGAAATTCAGTGAAGGTGTGTCCAGGAACAGAAAAATAGCCCCAATTTTGTATGTTCTAACACGTAGTAGTGAACTGAGTCTCTTCTTGCTCCTAGAAAACAGGTTCAGGGAGCAAAGGTAAACTACTCCTCAAGATACGCAGCTGTTGCAATTCTGGCTGCCGTTGTGAGTAACTGCAAACACACCTCCTTCAACTGAAATCATAGTTTGCCTTCTTCCATCAGTGTTCCTGGAAAATGTTTAGACTTGCTTTCTACATTGCCTAGGATTAAGATTCTCAGGTATCCTCACACCTCTGAAATTGAATCTGATGCCACAGAAGCTAACCATTGTTACAAACTAGGCTACACCATAGCCAATTAGAAGTATAAACTATTATTTGACTTAAAAACAAGATGTTTTTGAGCTCTAAATTCATTTTATATATTTTTACCCCTCACCCTCCCTTTTCCCACCCCCCAAAAGCCAAACAACTTGTAGAGACGTTTGTTTGATAGAATCAAAACCTTCCAGTTCTTCGTTTACAAAAACTCAAAGTAATCTTACTTAATTCTAATGATTAAGTCATGAGTATTGATTTTATTTAAGAAATTATAAACCAAAAACTTACTTCAATATCATTAAAATAAGTTTATTTACACTTCTTTAAAAAATGAGACAATCATTTATTTAAAGGGAATTAAATATATATTTCTAAATTAATAAAAATATGACCAAAAATTAGCCAGTTAATTATAATGAAATGAATATATATTTGAACGTGATGCACATGCACTTTTAAACAAGCAGTGAAACATCACGAATTTAAAATACTTCATGAAGGTTTAGGGTTTTTTGGAGGGAAACGGGATTGAACAGAATAGACAGGAGAAAGAGAATGATGTGTGAATAATATTCTTTGCACTGTGCTATGCACACAGTAGTGACATGTCTGGAGTCAACTCCAGTGATACATGCTAAGAAAGCAAAGCAACAGAGCAGGAAATACCAAATTGCAGATAATCCAAATATCATTTGGAATGCATGTGTTGCTTTCTATTTGATCATAAATACCCTTGATATTTTGAGATTTATAGGCAGGACTTCACACAAAAGAACCAAGCTAAGGTTATTATCTAATTCAGAAACAGATGGAAAGTTTCCCAGATTCTTCATCCTCTACCTGGATCACTTCCTTTCTGTGCCCATCCCATCCTAGGATGCAGAAACAAGGTAGAGTGAGCTTCTCCATAACTCCTTCCTAACCTTTCTGTTCAAGGCAGGAAGATAACCATACATTTTTGTTTAAAACATATTTGCTAGAAGCTGAATTAGAGTGTAGTTTTCAAATACCCTTGACTTTTAGCTTTTAATGGGTGATTCATTTATAAATTCATTCTCTCAGCACATAAAACCATCCAGGACTAGAAAATTAATGAGTTCAGTGTTTTTAAAAATCCAGTTTGCATACACTGAAGACATTATCTTTATTTGGGTTTAATTCCTCTCTGGCATCGTGAGCAATATAAACAAATAACAGCCACTGTGGTCAGGGGTCAGGCTGGTTAGGCACTTCATATGCATAATAAAATTTCATCCTCCCACCTCTGCCTGGGAGATGTTAGCAAACGCCATTGTAGAGATGAAGAAAGTGAGGCTTAGGGAATATAAGCAATTTACCTAAAGTCATATAGACAGAAAATGTCAGAGATGGAATTCAAACCAAGTCCCTAAAACATGATGTTCTTTTCAACATAACAAACTGATTCCTAGAGAAGGTAAAAGGATTGTTAAACAAAAATAAATTCTAATGTTATCCAGGTCAAGGATCTCTGGCATAAACACATCTTTGGCATAAACTATACCACAGTTGCTTCATTAAATTGATACACTTGCCATGACATATTAATATATTAAAAAGACAAAAATCCTAAGGATGGGGTTCATACAAACTTGTGTAATGATCAAAACAAAGAGAGGGCTGACAAAATTTAAAAGTTTCATGTTTTTTTCTATGTTAGCTGTTATATAAGTCTTTTCTTTATTCACATTTTTTGTAATATTTAGGGATGGACTAGTTTCAAATTTCCCCTTCATTTAAATTTGCCTAACTTTTGTGTTTTCCGAATTTGTACTAATTGGAATGATAGTCAAATTTCGTTCTCATGACCCTGTTGAAGTTCAAGACCCTGAAGAACAGAAATTCACCTTACTCACTCTGGAACTTCAGCAGTTCCCAGCACACCATCTGACAAGTAGAGAGAGGATGATAAATATTTGTTAGGTTTACTGTCTCTTCTATGTTTAATTTGGTCTGAAGTGAATTGAAGTAAAGATTAAATAGAAAGACAAAATATAAAGCGTTAAGACAAGATGATTTAGTCCTAGCTAAATATAAAATCAGTAAGCCTATTATTTGGTCTCATGTGGCTATAACAACTACTTAATTGCCTAAATTTCCCACTTCACTAGTTTCTTCCAAGGGATATACAATAACAAACAGGCAGAAAATTAACTATTGTCTTTTGGATTTTTTTATGATTTGTTATTTCATGGATATAAACCATGGATATAAATGTATGTTTGCATAAGTTATGAAGCATGATAATAAAACTAACTCATGATTTCACCATTAAGTTCAGCCCTAGAATATTACCATTACCTTCTTTCCAAACTTAGCCTCCAACCTCCCCAATGGGGGCATTATCATGATTTTTGTATTTTCCATTCTTTTTGTGTCCTTTTAAATAGTTTTATCACATATTTGTTTGTTGCTAAATAGCTTAGTTTTGATTCTTTTTGCACTTTATACAAATGGGATTACACTCTGTTATCCTCTACAACTTCTGGTTTTCATTCCACATTATGATTTCATAATTCATCTTTCTCTAATTTAGCTGCAATATATTCATATTTATATCCAGTAAATAATATTCTATTGTATAAATATACCATATCTTATTATTTTTTAACTATAAATTTGTGGAATTTTTTAAACTTAAGTTCTTTGATATTTCAAAAGAAACTCAGCCTTAACCTATATGGGGAAATTCTGATGAAAATCTATAGTAAGAAATATTTTTGAAATATAAATACAGTATCATCAGTATATTTAAGCATACAGGCAACAATTTAGATATATCTCTACGGCAATAACTAATTATCTATCTAAAATCAATTAACTTCTGCTCTTTGTTGTAGCACAATTTATTAAAACAAAGTGGTGCATATACATGTTGGAATACCACTCAGCCATAAGAAAAGATGAAATACTGTCATTTGCAACAACATGAATGGATCTTGAGAAAGCAAAACAAGTCAGATGGAAAATGTTCAGAGCCCTGTGATTGATTTCATTCATATGGTGGGATTTAAAATTGAAAGCAACAAATGAACAAACAAGAGAAACAAACAAAAACTCATAGACACAGATGACAACATGGTGGATACCAGAGGGAACCACCATATTGTTGGGTGGTCCCCCCCAAGGGTGTGGAAGGGTAATAAAGGATAAAGGGGATCAAATACATGGTGACAGAAGGTCTGACTCTAGGTGGTGGGCACACAATGCAATATACAGACCATGTACCATAGAATTGTACACTTGAAACCTATATAATCTTATTAACCAATGTTTCCCTGATACATTTAATAGAAATTATTTTTTTAAATGAAGTGTTCTAAATTAAAGCACCTATCATGTGCATGGTAAATATACACACATTTTCAAAGAACAGATTTTCTAAACAAATAGAAATGATATATGTAAAGAAAGTAGATTTCTGAATGAGGTTTTAGGAGTCAGTTTATGATTTCAAGATTCCTAAAATAGTCAAATTAAGAATAAATTCTCAAAGTCCATGAAAAATGAAACATCTGACCTTAACATTAATGTTTAGTTAAATGTACATAAGAGTTCATTGAATGCAGTGGTCCTAACTGCTTCAATCTTTGTGGAAAGTCACATGCCTGTTTTTCCAACTTTCCACAAAGAACAGTGTGAATAATTCAAGTGAACACCATTTCAGTGATACTAAGAACAGAAGGTTTCCATCAGTGATTCGTTCCAACCTGATTTAGATAATATTTAATATGAAGACCTAACTGAATTTTGTATCAGACTTGGTTCCCCAAACTGTCCCTCATATCATATTCTTTACCCAATTCATAGCTCTTACAAAATATTCACATAGGTATATAATTGAAGACCTTTTAATACATGAAACTACTAGTCATTTAAAATACCTCAGGAGCAAACAGCATCAGCAGCTCCTCTCAAAATCAGCAAGGGCTCTACCGATCTGTGTCAGCTAGAAGTCTACCCATCCAAGAAATGAAAATAAAAAAGAAATCACCTTTAAATGAGGGTTTTAATGACATCTCTGTGGAACTCCAATGTTTCAAAAGGGTGTATTCATCTAGTATTCACAAAACCAAATACATAAGTGGAAGTTAAAATTTAAGTCCTGAAGTCACATACTAATATTTTAAAAATCTATATTTGTATTATTCTTTTTTGTTTGTTTGGGGATATTTTTTGTTTTTTAATATATAAATCATTTTTAAAAAACTATTTTAAATAAATACATTTGGCATTATAGAGTCATAGGACAAATATTTTCTATGGTTCTATATTATATTGAAGGACTAAGGTAATAGGATGTGGATTTTGAATTTTCATACAAGAATAAGATTTTTTTAAAGTAAACATTTAATTCAACATCTTTCAATTAAAAAGAAAAAAAATCCCACTATATGAACCGAATCCCAATTCCCATGGAGAATATTCCTACATAGAGAGCAGCCCCGTGGGGGAATTCAGCCTGTGGGCATCAGGGCCTGCTGCCTGGGCTTGGGTCCCCACTCTACCACCTCAATGCAGCGTGACAGCGGATCCCACTGTGTGTATCTCCAGTGTCTGAGAAATTAGAATAATTATAACATATATTTCATTGAGTGACAGTAGGCATAAGATTGTTTAATTTTTATGTTTAATGTCCAGCACATAGTGAACACTCTAAAAAGGATTTGTTTTGATTAATTAATTTGCAGTTTGTTAACCTATTCCTAAAACAACATACTTAATCCTGATTTAAAACCTCAAAATGCCATTTCAAAATTTATTTTTAATACATTTTAATTTTAAAAACTTTTATAAAAGGGATGATTAGATATTGCCACTCCTTTTGCTCCACTTTTGTAGGTAAAAAATGAACTGTCAACTGATTTCTAAATTTTTCAAGTAGTTCTGTTTGTGCAAGAGATGGTGTAGGTCTAATCGTTTTTAGTCTCAGAAATGAACGTTTCTAAATGACCATCCTTCTTTCCTCCTCTAATTTTATTTTGTCACTTCAGTTGGTACAGTTGGCTCTAATGCATTTGAGACTTTGTGAAACGTGGTCAATAAACCGAGGGGACTTGCACGCATTCATAAGAAAATATCTACGTAATGAAAATAGTATTGTCCTAGTACCACTATTTTAGTCTTCCAAGTCTGATACAATGGGACCAAACACGTTTTTAGTTTAGTGTTACTGTTAGTGACTACAGACGTCACAGAGAACTGAGTCGCTGAAGGAAAGGGTCAGCAGACTGAGCCAAGGTATGAAAACCCTCTTTGCTTCTAAGGAAGTATCAGACTATGGCCAGCTATCAATGCAGGAAAACTTCATCCAGTCATTGGCAAAAGACATTAGCTTGAGTAACATTCTCAAAGGAAGCAACAGATGAACTTCTTTTAGCACAAAGTGTACCAGGTACTAGAAGATGTGAAAGCAGAACTGGAAACTCGTAAAGGAAGTGGACAATGTGGGTGATAAAAGCAATGCAGTCCTCAACAATCTAGGATACCAAATAAACAAAGATTAATAAACATGGTAATTTTCAGACAATGCCAGAGTTGCACTCCAAATAAGATTGTTTCCTAAAACAAACTTAAATTTTTTATACTTAATGTCCTGAATTAAAATTAGTACTTAAAATACTAAATTAACAAGTATGGCATTTGAATTGCAAAAACTAATTATTTCTTGCTCTCCTCTGCACTCACTATGATTGTATCCAGGGACACATTTTTTTCTTGCAATTTTCTGAGCTCACACAAGGGGTATTTTGGGCTATAAAACTAATAGACTACTTCTTGCTTGAATAAGATTGTACTTTATTTCTTCATGCATAATCTCATAAACTCCATAAAGAACTTAAAATAATTTACACTGAATGTAACAAACAATAAAACAATAGTATTTAATATATCTGTTTAAAGATCCTAAAGCTGAATCCATGCTGTCAACAACGGACCCCAGGGTGCAAAACCAACCTGGTATAATTTATATTGTTATTCTGGTCCTTCAATATGACCAGCATTAACAGAAAAAAACAAAAATTTAATAGTTGAAAATCTGATTGATGTTACGTTATGATGAACTTTTCTTACTTTTCTATGGTTTCCAAATTTTCTACAGTCATGTCTTAAGACAAAAAAAAATATGTCAGAAGTACCTGACCTGGTAACATGATTCATATACTTATAACTGAGTATAATATTTATATCAGACAAATGACCCCTTTTCTAAGTGCAAAATTTTAATCATATTTTATCCATGTCTCAGGAAAGTGTATAAAATACAATGCAGTATTTGAGTTGTTTGATGGATCAATGCAATTAACTTCAATAAAACCAAAAAGAAATACATAATTTAGAATATTACCCATTTTCCAATTTACATATATGATATAGGTATATAGCCTTATTTTTTTCATCTATAAAGGAAGTCATATTTAGACACAACTGGCTCTTTTTTTTGTAATTTACTGATTTTAGAGAGAGAGAGAGACATTCAGTTTGTTGTTCCACTTATCTATGCATTCATTTGTTGTCTCTTGTATGTGCCCTCATCGGGGATCAAACCCACAACCTTGGCATATTGGGACAATGCTTTAACCAACTGAGCACCCAGCCAGGTCAGGTTCTTATTTTTGTATAATTTACAAGAAGTTTTAGGTTAAAAAATGATGCTACAGGTGGCTTTCTCGCATTGTTTGTACCTCCCAGATATGCTCCACAAAATATTGCTATACAAACCTATCTTCTCCTCCCTCCCAGCCCCAAGCCCTCGAGCTATACCATCTTGCCTATTTCTACATCTAGCCTAGTATTCTGGGATGGGAGGAGACATAGAGTTTGACTGAAAGAAAGCAATAAGCAAAGCCAAAATTTCACTAATTAAAAATATTCCCCAGATGGTGTTGCTCAGTGGATTGACTGAGCCGTCAAACCAAAGGTTGCCAGTTCTATACCCAGTCAGGGCACATGCCTGGGTTGCAGGCAGAGTCCCCAGTTAGGGTGCACAAGAGGCAACCACACATTATATTTCTCTCCTTCTATTTCTCCTCTCTTCCCCTCTCTCTAAAGAATAAATAAAACCTTTAAAAAAAATTGAGAGTGTCAAAGCACATAGTTTTGCTTAAGCCATGTGAAAAGAGAAGAGAAACATTTCAAAACTTACATCATAAAACATGAATGAGATAAATTTAAACTGGGAAATTTATGTTACTAAACACCCCTATAACCTTCAAAAATTTCAGCGAAGTGTCAAGAGAAATGTCAAAATTGAACAATATAACTTCTTTGGGCACTTTCCAAGAAAAACTAGTTACAAATATATGCCCAAGGAATGAATATGAATTGTTTTTCAGTTAATCATTTGAAGTTTGGATAACTACCAAAGATGACGACTTTGGACAAGTGATGCATTTTTTTATTGTCTTCAAAAAATAATAAGATTTAGGACATCAAAGAGTCCTCGTTTTTCCCTCCCTCCTCCCTTACATTTATATTTATAGCCAAATGTCTTGAAAAAGAGTAGTCTATAATATCTATGTTCTCATTTCCTACTCATTCATTTTTTTGGACTAACTCCCCTCCCCCAACCTCCATCAACCGTTCTCACCAATTATTGCTGTGCTAAAAAAAAAAAAAAAAAAAAAAGCATCCTTCAATATCTAATGTATTTCACTTGTCTACAGGTTTTGACATGATTGACTACTCTGTTCCTTCTTAAAACTCTGTCTTTCCCAGGGTCCAGGAATGCCACAATCCCCCAGCTTTTCTTTATTCTTGTTTATACTCCTTCTTAGTGTATTTTAGGGGTATTTTTCCTCTTCCTTCCCATTGGATGTTGGGTTTTAATTTTCTTAGGCCATTTTCTTCTCTATGAGCAGTAGCCCCCCTCCCATCAGTCACGCCTCACTAGAGCAGTCATCCTGAGCTGGAGAGGTGGCAGGCATTCAGTGTGGAAAGGAGATAGCAAATGTAGCTCGCAAAGGCCCTGGAGTCCTACATAGAATCTATTTCCACCATAGAGTATCCTGTCCCTCCCAATTAGGGTCAGAATCTCAAGGGAGATCATGAATCCTTAAGTGAAATGATGACAAGGGGATTAGTAACAGTGAAAAAAAGGGAAGTACCCCATTTTTAATTAGTAATATTTGTTTTAACTTAAGTGTTCTGATGACCTATGAATGTACTCACCAGCCTTCATCACCCAAATATCCTAGCATTTCCACAAAAAGGAACCACTATAAATAATTGTGTATCATTTTAGTGTTCTACAAAATAATTATAATAGTACATAGTTATATATTGCATTAATTAACAAACAAGTTATAATTTTATATTAATAACCTTTGTTTTATATTTTTACATATATATTATACTTTCTATACCCTGCGATTGATTTTTCATTTATTATGTTTCATTTATTATCCTTTCATTTCAGTACATTCCTTTTCATGCTGCATGACTATACCATGATTCATTTAACCTTTCCTTAATAATGGATAATTGTTTTCCAAAGCTACCTATAATAAGTAATGTTCCAATAACCATCCTTGTACATAAATCCATTTGTACCAATGCATTTCTACAGCATGCATTCCAAGAAATTATATTATTGAGCCAAAGATAATGTGCCTTTTAATGTTTAATAGTAATACCAAGTTACCCTAAAGATATTTTTAATAATTCATAATATCACCAACAGTACCAGTTTTCTTATATCAATGTCATTAATTTTTGCCAACAAGATAAGTAATGTTTCACTATTATATTACTATCTCAATGTTACGGATGAGGAAACTACAATTCAAAGATGCTGAGCAACTTCCCAAGATTAGTAGTCAGTAGAACCATGTTTCAAATAGTTACTCTAGTTCTTTCTACAGACTTGGCTGCTTTCAAGAAAGTACAAATGGGTAAGAGAAACATAGAATCTACAGGATGTGCTGACTGGTAAGTCCCTCACCATTGTCAATTTAAATGGCAAGCCCACCTGAATACGTCCAGACACAATGAGGTGTGGTCACTGAGTAGATAAATGTGATATATGGTGTCGCTGCAGTATCTGTGCAACAATTATACAATCTAAAATTACAAGCAAGATAATTGATACAAGTAGTTTTTTAATGAATTTGAGAGAGGGGATAGGAGTGGGGAGAAAGAGAAGGAGAGAAACACTGATGTGAGAGAGAATCATCAATCAGTCGCCTCTTACATGTACCCTGCTGGACCCATAAACCATGCATTTACCCTGACCAGGTATCGAACTGGCAACTTTTGGTTGGCAGGATGACACCCAACCAACTGAGCCACACTAGCCAGGGATGGTATAAGTAATTTGATAAAAATCAAAGCTTGCTATATATTTCAAACTTTATATTATATGCATA
The DNA here is from genome assembly GCF_022682495.2 of Desmodus rotundus. NCBI lineage: Eukaryota > Metazoa > Chordata > Mammalia > Chiroptera > Phyllostomidae > Desmodus > Desmodus rotundus. The sequence goes on along the minus strand of NC_071397.1, from coordinate 55,774,897 downwards.
ACATTAACTAGTCTCTGAATTTTTAATCAATGGTATAAGTCTAGAATAAATGAAACTACCTTCAGTTCTCAGACTTAATAGTTAGTTTTAGAAATTATTTTAAAATGGACAATTAGAAAAATAGTCTTCTCTATTTAATGGAATTTTTAAAAAACACTACCAAATACATTTTAGTAGAATCACATATTAATACTGAGATACAGACTGAAGTGTTTAAGAGATTCCCCAAGATCCCCCATTTATTCCTGATGCTTTTCATGATTTTAAATGTATTCTGGAAACTTTGTCTCTATCTAAATCTACATTTATGTGATTGTCAAGGGAGTTGGCTCTCAAGCTGAGAACACATTTCTGTCATTAATATTAAAAAGGTAACTCACCATCATAATTATTTCAAGATATTTGGCAACCTCTGCTCCTTTTTTTTGATAAAAGAACAATATAGAAGAAAGTTATCAGAATTTATAAAGTTTTGATAACAATAAGTAACATTTACCAAGTACCTCATCAGAGAGTGATCTAAACATTTAATACACCTCATACGCTTCTACATTAAAGCCTTGATTGGTAGATATTATCATACTCAATTTACAGACATATTCAGAAGAGCTCCATTGGGATACAAACAAGGATTTGTTTTGGTTGTTGGAGTGGACACTTTCTACTATTCTACATTGTTAAAAAATGCGGAATTAGTTATAACCAAATGCATGAACTGCCAGTAAACATGAATAAAAGTCTTTGAAGGATAATGCCTTTCAAACAATAATTTTAATCTTTCAGAGATTTGCTTTTTTTAATACTCACTTTTTTGCCTCAGTCATATAGGACAAGAGTACTATCAAGAAAAGCAAATTCACACTTTTTCTAAGATCTAGTTTACCTATTTAAATTCAATCAGAAGCACACATAGAAAAATACCTAAGTACATTAAACTCATCAAGATCAGGTTGAAAACCATTCACAAAAGTAGTTTTCTGCAAAGTCACTTTAACCTAAAAGTTAATCAATTATCTGTTCCAACAAAGTTAGTTTTATATAAGATCAATGTGCCTGTCTAGAAAGCTTACAAATCACTCCAAATCTAAGCAATGCAAATCAAGATTAAGAAAAAAAAATCCCATCCTCATGTAATTCTCATATATTTGGTCATAAATTCCAATTTTTCATTATAGTGACAGACTTAGAATTTAGAATTCATAGACTCATTTTATTTTTAAAAATTCAATATGCAAAGGTAATTGACTTCCTTAAAAATAAAGCAATTCTTTCTTTGCATACATAGATAATCAATATTGACACTTTTATAGAAAATAGAATTTACTTTAAATCTTTTATTCCAGAAACTACCATTAATGAGGTTAACTCCTAGGACCAATTATTTCACTTCATAGTTTCAGGTCCCTACATCAAAATGTGAGGAGAACCTTTCCATCCAGCAGTGTTATAGCTAAACAGGGTCGAAAATATAAGTGCTTATTATATCTTATAAAGGTTATATATGCAATACTGTGAAAACTTAGAATATTCAATCTGGTCCTTCCCGGCTACTTAAAGAAAATATTAGTTCACTTTTGCCCCTTAATCAACTAATTAAGGAAGGAAGTGAACACAATTCACTGAGTACTAAGTAAGTGCAAAGCCTTTTTGTAGTCTTTGCAACACAGTACCCACCCTAACGAATCATAAAACAGAATGCACACCTATACTATGCCTATCAATCTGCAAGTAGAAAAAACAGTCCAATTTGAAAACGTAAATTTTAGTGGAAGAAATAAAAAGAAATGCAAAGTACTGCAAATAACATGTTTCTGCAAAATTAACTAATTTTCTCCAAAAAGAAACTAAAAGAAAAAACAAAATGAAGCAACTATTTCACAAAATCAAAGTATATTAAAATGTACTAAATACCATTGTCGCTCTTATAAACCAATAAAATCCTAAGCTTTATTTGCTACAGAATTAATTGAATGTTCTAAAACAGATAGAGCCTTTATATTATGACAGCCATAAAATGTACTAACATATCAGTAAAAAGCATAATATACTAAAGAAATAGAATATTTTATTTTAAATTGACTAAGACATTTGCATTTAGTAAGTGAAAAAACTGCATTGCTATTTCAAAAATTATCAACTTTTTTCTAAATCAACTATTATCGTATATCAAAATCACTCATAAACACATCCCATCTTTTCAGCATTCAGAACAGTTTTCACTAATAAAAAATTAGCTTATAAAAATAATAAATGTTTAAAATTTAAATTGGAATACTCAATGAGCATAACTTGAAACATTTCCGACATAGCTTTATATTTCTTATTTTAAAGTAAAATTTCATATCACTTTTTAAATGCAGGACATAAAGTTAACTTTAAATTAACTATGAATGTGAACATATGAACTTTTACATAAGAAAAAATCTTTAGTAACAACTATGAAATTTTATGATACCAGGTACACAAGAAAGAATAAACAATAACACAATAGGTTTGGCAATCTTTTTAACCTCATTTGCTCATTGGATAGAACAAAAATGTTACTAGCTCATTTTAAAATGTGAAAATCAAAGATGCAAACTATCATATTTCAACAAACTCAATATAAAGTAAATAGAATCAACCCCAAAGTGTACATATTTCTGATTAATTCATTTCATCATTCAGTTTACATTAAGTCAACAAAATATTTATTGAGCATCTACTATGTGCCTGGCACTATGGCAAGTATTAGTGACATGGTTAAACAGGCATGATCTCTGACACGTGGAGCTCATCATCTAATGCAGGTGGTATGGATTGAATAAGCCAACAGAAAGATGAACATAGATTTCAATTCTACTGCTGGGATTGTACCCTAAGAATCCTGAAACACTAATTCAAAAGAACCTATGCACCCCAATGTTCATAGCAGCACAATTTACAATAGCCAAGTACTGGAAGCAACCTAAGTGACCATCAGCAAGTGAGTGGATCAAAAAACTATGGTACATTTACACAATGGAATTCTACACAGCAGAGAGAAAGAAGGAGCTTATAACCTTTGCAATAGCATGGAAGGAACTGGAGAGCATTATGCTAAGTAAAATAAGCCAGTTGGTAAAAGACAAATTCTATATGATCTCACCTATAAGTGGAACCTTACCAACAAAACAAAGTGAGCAAAACAGAACCAGAGACATTGAAATAAGGAACAAACTGACAGTCACCAGAGGGGAGGTGGGAGGGGGACAACAGGGGAAAGAAAGGGAAGGGTCATCAATATCATGTATAAAGGGCCCATGGACAAAGTCAAAGCGGGGACAGGTTGAGGGTAGGAGTGGGGAAAGGTGGGGGTGAGTGGGGTGGGGAAAAGTGGTGGCAGGAAAATGGGGACAACTGTACTTGAACAATTTAAAAAAAGAAAATTAAAAAAATAGAGTCTCGGGTTGTGGTAAGGTCTATAACAAATTGGGGGGGGGCTGGAAGAATGTGGAAAAAAAACAGAAGAAATAGCTTTAAGTTTGCTTACTCAGGAAAACAGATTATTGCAGAATGAAAAGGAGAGTGAATAAAAGGGAACCGACTAAGAAGAAAGAGCAGCACATATAAAAGCTTCAGCATGGGAAAGAATGTAGTGTGTGAAAAACACCAGAGAGACTGAAGCAGGGTGAGAAGAAAATCAGAGTTAGCCCCATGAAAACTGTGTGTTTATTGATTTAATCACTTTTAAGCCTACTTAGCATCCTTTACCAAACATAAAACCAGGAACTATTAGGTACAAAAGCTATTTCTCAACCATAATCAAAGCTATTTCTAAGGTTTATTTGATCAGTCTCTCTTTAACCTTTATATTATCTGCTAAACTGAGTGAACAATATATGGGCCTAAAATATGAGTGACCATCAAGCTCAGGATAACTACGATTATTTTTTGAGATTGAAAGCTCACTCTAACTCATTATTTGGGGACAAATGTTGGTAATTGGCCACTTAAATTATTAAAAAATCCAAAAACATGCACTTCCCGTTACATTTGAAAGCAGTAATTACATATCATGGGTGTTTAGTTACTCTCCAAACCTTGTTACTTTAAAAATGCAGATTTTGTTTTCTTGGGTGCTAAAAATAAAACATCTTTGACAAAATCCTTGTTGGCAAAATACATACCGTGCATGGTGTTTGTACAATTCGTAATTACAAACTGGTACCACTGACAACACAGAATAGCTTCTCCCAGCAAGTAGTTGTGAATATTGAAGGCCATTTTCCAATTGCATAAGGCATGCCACTAACTGCCATTATTACTAACAGGGGTTATGAGCATACTTCCAAAGCCACCCTATCACATCACTACTCCTAAAAAGGCTGTATTTTCAGGTTGGATATTTTTGGCCATCCAGGTATTTTACTATTTTATTTTCCTCCTTAGCAAAGTTCAGATACACAAAATACCAGCATATATTTTTCTTTTCTCACCCTATTTTCCCTCTTAGTCAGTATATAATTTAAGAAAGAAAATCAGTGTAAATATGTACTAAGAAACATGTTAGGTAAAAAAAAAAGACATTTGTATAATAGAACACAATGTTGTTAAGTGAAATGTACATTCCCATATGCTCCATTTGAGGTATTAATATGACCTTCCTGGTAATCTGACAATGTGAATCAGAAGCCTTAAAAAGATTCTAAATCTTTTATTCAATAATTCTGCATTAATATATTTATAATAATAAAATAGTCCAAGATTTATCGGGGAAGTCAATGAACTCTCCATGATGCATGGAAGGCAATCCAATCTTATCTGCAACTTAAAGGCTGAATGACAATATTGGTTAGTAAGAATTTAGATCATTAGATAGATAGGTAGGCATGTACATAGATGGTAAATATATAGATAATAAATTATATACAAATATATTAATGTAAGTTTATATGTTGTAGGTAACAATAGATAAAATAAAAATTGTCTAAAGACTTTCATTAAAATTTCAACAACCTCTAAATGAAGAAATTACAGATAATTTTCTTTAATATACATGTATGCACACAATTATATGGTATTACAGAACAGAGAACATTATTTGGCTTTAAATGTATTAAGTTGTGTATTTATTGTGCACTGTATAATTTGGTATTCCAGATCTCTATAATAAATTTGGAATATAACTTGGTTTTATAAAAAGTAGAATCAGTAAAAGCAACATGCTTTAAAGTATTTAAACCTCAGGTTTCATGTGTTCTAATATGTAAAGAATATGTTTGCACAGAGTCAAGGTCCGCAACCTGCTCTACCTGTGCACCTGAACTTGCACTTGCCCCTCAGAGCCTCTGTCCTTTTCCCTTGTAAACTTACTTCTGGTCTTCGCTTGGTGACCCTAGAAATTAGAGAATATACATTTCACTTAACAATCTAAATTTAATCAAAATAATACAAAGGTAACTGCTTTTACTCTGATCACCATCCTTCAGACCTATATACTACTTTTGTCTAGTATTTTGGTTCTTTACAAGTTTATCATTATTATTTATGCAATCCATATGTACACATAGATTGATTATTTTTTGATAATCCTTTTTTGCATCTTTGCCCCACTTCAAGTCTCCTTTTCCTTTTGTGTTTCCTAAACTATATTCATTGGAAGTTCATTGGTTAGTAAACATTTCTCAATTTTTGTGGTCTGAGAATGTTTTTATTCTGACCATGTTTTTGAAATATAGTATTGCTGAGTTAACTTCTGGTTCCCAATATTTCTTTTCAGAAATTAGCTGTCAGTCCAATTTTGTTCTTTCGTAGTAATCAATTTTCTATCCAGTTGCTGCTAAGATGTCCCTATATATTGTGAAGTTTCACTGCAATGTGTCTAGGTGTGAATTTCTGTTTTGTTCGATTTCCTGAATCTGAGAATTTTTGTCTTTCATATGTCCAGACACACTTAGGCAGTCCTGGTTTTCCTTCTGTTCTCTCCAATCTCATCTTCTAACACCCTGAACAAATAAGTGTACATTTCACCTTCTTTGTCTTCTATATTTAAAACATTTCCATCTCTTTGACATCTGTGCTATATTCTGGCTAATTCCACAGATTTTTCATTCACTAATTCTCTTAGCTATATTGACTCGACTAATAAAGTCATCTACTGTACTTCTAATTTCAATAATTACATATATAACATATAATTATATAAATATATAGCTTTACTTGAAATCAATGTATATTTTATTTCAAGAAGTTTCATTTAATTCATTTTTCAAATCTGGCAGGTTAATTTTCATAATCTTGTTCCTGTTCCTATTCCTTTGCTAAACTACCAATTCTACCTCTTTTATTTTGATTAACATAGTAAACATATTTGCTCTTTTGAATATAATTGTAATGTAGACTGTGAAAGTCTGATTCTACAATGTGTTTTCTCTGCTGTGTCCAGTGATACTTGTCTTTATCATGTATTTGGGGATACTTTTGTGTGTGTGAGTCACTGTTGCTAGTAAAGTTATCCAAGGGATTTGTCAGTAAAGTGCATTACTTTGGGCTCCCTAACGAAGAGTCTAACTCAGGTCTGGGGCAGGGAAAGAACAAGTCCAGCCTGGGACACCTCGTGCTATATAGAAAGGGAACCCTGAAAACAAATGAAGGAATGTCAACAAGACACAGGAGATCACTTAGGAAATGTGGCCTTCAATCGAACATTAATTTATTATAATTTATGGGATAATCTTTTTAAGTGAGTTCATAGTGATACTCAAGAGAGAGAAAAAGGGAGGTGGAAATCTCATTTGCTCTTATTAGAAGTGACCGCTAATAACTTTCACTGAGAATTGACACTTGAAGTGAAAAAATAATCATTTATCTTTTAGGAAGAACTGTGGTTCATTCCCAGTGGAGGAAGGAAAGGTCATCATTACAAAACGTCAGCTAATAAATGTTAAATATCTGCAAATGTATATCAACTCCCAATAAGTAATGGATTCAGCTGGTATCATTACAGGATGCTGTAACACAAGAAAAGTTATCGGGGGAAAAAAGATATTCAACTAGAGACAAAGTATCACCTGAGGGGTTATTTGCTAATGGCAAAGGAAAATACAAGTACATTTACAAGGATACCTGGTAGCCGCCACCTCAACCCTACAGCCTCATTAACAGTGCAGCATCCTTACTCCCTGCACCTCCTGAGATGCAATATGAAGTACATAATAGAAACTACCCTGCCAAAAAAGTTTAAACTTTACCTAATAAGCATTTAGAACTGTCGATTAATACATGTCTATATGCAGATATAGTACATTTCTATACATAGACATGTATGTGTCTGTGTGTCTGTAAGGTATGTCAATTATGACAGAACCCTAGTAAGGGAAAAATGACTATGAAAGATGATACAGCATCACCCATGGAAATCTGAACATGGATTAGACATGAGATAATATGAAGGAATTATTCATTCTCTCTGGAGTGATGATGATAATATTACAGTATGTAAGCACATACTTTTTGGAGACATATGCTGAAATAATTATGGGTAAAGCTCCAAGATCCCTGAAGTTTATGTTCAAAAGGTTCAACAACGAGATAGGAAATGGAAAGGTAGAGACAGGGAGTTAAGAGGTGGGAATAAAGCCACTTTGACAAAATGCTGACAATTGATTTTTGAACCTTAGAGTTGGTTATGTGGGTTTTCACTGTACTACTCTTTCAGTATTTATATGTTTGAGTTTTTCATAATAAAAACATTTGGAAACATTTTAAAAATTGAAACACATCCCTCCAGAGTAGGTCTGTATTTCCTCATTTCAGGGACCTGGGAGCAACCCCAGACAACTTGACTTTTTTTCTTGACTTGGCATTTTTTTAAGGACACTCACACTGGCAATGTAAATTCCAGCCCCAAATGAACGTAATATTTTCTTTTGTACCCCTTCATTTTAGAAACAAGGCAGATAATACAAACAAATACATTTCTGTATTTGGACAGACGGGTTTTTGCTTCTTTTTCCTCATAAACTCACATACTTAGAAAATGAGAATTTTATAGAACAGCACCACATGCCTCGAGAAACCTAACTAGTTATTTGGACAGCATCTAAAAAGTTGTCTTTAACTTCAACAGTTTAATTTCAAAAATATATAAATAAATTGATGTTTACCAAAAAAATCAAACATGATGTTACTGTAATAGGCAAGATGTTGATTTCACAAATTTAGCCTCTACAGAAGTACTTAAAATGCCACCACATTAAAACAAAAACATAAACACTAGCTTCTCAAGGAAAAATCGAATCAGTGTTCAGGAGATAAAAATGCCAATTGGACTTCACATGTATTTTTAAAAAATGGGTTTCCGCGGAAGAATACTCGACTGGCCCCCAGGCACTTCCGTGGCTCTTCTTGGAGAATTCCCATGGAACATCAGGTGACCCACCTTCCTTGTTCATGGTTCCCTAGCCACAGCCACTTAATGAACGCAGTGTCTGTCTGGGATGCCTGCCATGGCGATTTTTACTCCTGAAATAAAAGCTAATCGTGTATCACCTCCTGATGTAAATAGAGCACATTTTTCCCTAAGTGTTCATGACATTTTGCAAATACACATTTAGAAGCGCAGTTGAAAGGGGGATTCCATATAAGTGGGTTTATGTTCAAAATTATATCTAAGGGTCATAGCATTCAATAAAAGAAAGTCTTAGAATTCTGATGAAAATATAGATGGCCACTTCTATCATTACTTTAGACAAATCTGTTTTAAGCAAAATTGAATTTATTTTTCTAAAAAATAAGTACCTCTTCAAATACTATTTAGCTTCTTTCCTATAGCTTGCCAGTTCTTCCTCTCTCTCTCAGATTTATAAAGAAAAGTGGAGTAATTATATTTATGGGGATTTTTTTAGTTTTTATTTATTGATTTTAGAGAGGGAGAGAGCAAAGGAGAGAGAAAAATAGACAGACATTGATTTGTTGTTCCACTTATTTATGCATTAATTGGTTGATTCTTACATGTTCCCCGACCAGGGACAGAAACCACAACCTCGGCTTACTGGGACGATGCCCTAACCAACTGCACTACCCTGCCAGGGCCTATTTGCAAGTTCTCTACACACACAAATCATCCCCTGTGGAAGAGAAAAGGTGACCCAAAGCCCTATTCTCAGGAATGTAATACCAAGAAAGTCATTTTGAAAATTAAGCAAAAGCATCAACCCCCAAAAGATAGTGTTTGTATGTGTGAATGTAAGAACTTAGATAAATGAATTTAGACATCATTTGGTCTGATCACTTCATTTTGGATAAGGGATGATGAGCCCAGAACAGAAAAGTAGCTTCCAAGTCACATATAATAACACTAAAATTAGAACTCAGGCTCCCCCAAAACTAGTAAAGTTATTCATCCATTAACAAATATATTAATTAGAACAAGCCCCAAATTGAAAATGATAATTCTCTCAACAATCTCGATTAATTTCACACCAAATTCACCTCTACCACATATGTCAGAATATTAACAAGTTGTTCTTACTGTAATGACATGCACTGTTTTCTTCTGCTGATAGCACTTAAGTCAGAATAATTTGGTTAAATACAGGGGAGAATGACTATTATAAGGAGAATAAAAGATACTAAGAAAATTATTAGAAACACTAATGATGCCTAAAATCTTTTAAGACTCATCTCTATTTAAATCTTCCTTATATTAAGTTTTCAAATACAGTCTAAATGGAAAGGAAGAAGAGGAGAACATATATTTTTATAATCAACATCCATTTTAGTCAAAAATCAAATTTTTATTTTTAACATTAGGGAGATTAAAGTGGTTATACTTTTCTTGGTAATTAAAATACAAAAATACAAATATTCCTCTTAATGGACAGTGTTTTTCCTACTGAATAATGAAATTAAATGATAACATTTATTGTTATTAATGTTATCTCCTACATAAGTCTGAAAAAAATTATCCCTAATTCTCCTATTCCTATCCCAAAAGGCAAGCTCCATGAAAACAAAGATGTTTGTCTTTTTGATTTATTACTGTATCCTCAGCACCTAGAGCATCATATAGTATAGTTATAATCAAGTAGTAATAAATATTTGTCAAGAGAACAAATGAATGATGCGAATCAACAGAGGGCTATATATGCACATTACATGATCCTGCTCCTATACGTAAGTCACATTATGTCTGTTACTATGTGTAAGTCACATATTTCTTTCAGCAGTTGATGTTTTACATGTTGATGATCTTCATATAAGATGGCTATCAAAGCTTTTTTTCCAAATATTATAAAGCAACAGTGTTCCCATATAAGTAAAAATTAATGACAATTCCCATTCACACAATCTCCTATTATCCTTATAAAAACGCCATGGTCAAGGTAGAACTGATATTATTACCTCCAGTTTATAATGAAGACCTGAGGCTTGGGAAAAGGGGAGACCTCTTCACATTTCTAAGGTTGACCAGAAGCAGAATCAGTTCTAAAATGGTCAGTTTCTTCAATCTTTTAAACCAGTGTTTCCTGGTTCATAACAAAAATAATCTAGGGTATTTCTAACAACCATTTTGACAATAACATTACTAAGCCCTACTACACAATTATTGTAATAATATATTAAACATTACTGCACACCTGGAAAAAATGACTTTGTCCAAACATAAGACTCACTTCACACAAGGGCAGGGTAGGTAGTTCTCTGTGTGGCATGAATTGAGAAAGCGTGCCAGCCCTTCTTCTCCCCCTTTTCTCCCCCATCTATGAAATTGCCTAAAAAAGGAGATGGTGTGAGTTAAAGACATAATTTGCTTCCTCAATAATGCTGTCCATGGTGCCTGATTTCAAAGTCTAGTGTGCTATAATCAAATATCTAGACACAAAGTCTAGAGATTTAATCTTGTTCCACATAATTACATCCTTCTCAGAACTTGGCAGTGTTTCATTTACTGGTCATTGCAGTTACTACAAAGAACCTTGTGTGTGCAGGAATCACAAGTAGATTACCTTAGTGTAAACTCTGGCTCCTGTTCTTCTTGTTGCACATCGACCAGAGAAAGGTCCACTCTAACTTACTACTGTCAATATGTGGAAGTAGATTTTATGGAATGAGTTTTTGAAGCCTACTTTTAGATTCAATAAACAAAAGTACAAGCAAAGAGTTAATAGGTCATTGAGGTTCTCTCCCAACCTGGTGTTCCTTCACCCACCAAGAGTTGGTCAAGGTGATTCCAAAGCTTCAAATAAACACAAAAATGTATTCTGAGCACTCTAATACATGGCAGTTCCTTGCTGAAATGCCTTGGTCATGACTTCCTATCTGTGGCTTGGAGTGAAAACCCTTTAATTTGGTAGACTTTCCACAATCTACTTGCTCACATGCCACTTCTCCAAATGCCATTTCCATCATGTTCATCCAACAGTAATCCTATGGATACCCACAAGGAAGCCAGCCTCATAAACACTCAGTTACTACTAATCCCCAGACTACTTTCCCCGGTACCTACTCAGACTGAAAATTCCCCTTGGTGACATCACTTCTCCTTCCACTTCAAGGCTGTTTTAATTTTGTTTTTTGTATTTTTTCCTAAATTTCACCTGTTAAGAATTCTAGGGAGAAGACTAAAAACACTATGGCATGGTTTTCCCCAGGCAACATCCCTCCCAGGGAAAACCTTGATACAAAATTTAGGCCCACCAATAGTCATCAATTTCATTAGTAAAAGGCTGATAAACTAAATTTCATACAAGCATAAAACAGCATAACTGAAAACCATAACTAGAAATATGTGGATTTCATACAATAATGCTTTATACACATATCACCACCCCCCACAAAAAAGTAATGCTATTTTACTAAATATAAAATCACATTTTCCAATCATGTTTTCTACCAAAGAGAAAAATGGCAGCATAAATTGAAAATATAAAGCTCCTTTGGATCACACAACATACTTTGAAAGAACTATAGCTTTTCCTTGCCTATTATGCAGAAATATAGCTGTAATTGTGTTATTTTTCTAAAACAAATATTCATATTAAAGACTTTCATTTTATATTCATGTTTTATCATCTAAATATATTTCAATATAATTGCCCTTATCCCTATAAAACTGCTCTGACTGTTATAATCAAATCTACTAATATTTATGGTACAAATCCTTCTCCAAATTCCACAAGAATTACTTTTTAGAATTAATGACTGAAAGAGAATAGTTAACATATACAGTTACCATATCACTATATTTCATATAAATATCACAGAACAAGCTCCCCAAAAATGTCACCAGTGCATTTTGTACCTAACAATATGAGTTCTTTTAAGTGACACAAAATTCCCATAAAAGGAACATATTTATGTTTGAAAGATTAAAAACATACTGATCATTCAAATTAGTTTATTATGCCTAAAAATAAATATAAGGCAATGCAAAAAAATATCCAGCACTCTGGGCTGAGGTCATGCATCTTGCATTATATCCCTACTCAGCCACTAACAAGCTGTTGAAAATCATTTAACCTCTAAGGTACTTGAATGTTTTAATTCATAAAATGAATAAACTGAATTATCTCTTTGCTACAGTACCTTAAAAATATATGATTCTAACACTATAAGGAGTTTACATAATTTGGAGTAAGATATAGGATTTAGTATATGAATGTTTAGACCTATTCTTTTTGCTGAAGCAAATGATCTGCATTTAGTCAAGGTTGCTGTCATCACACTATGTAAAGTCAAGGGTATTTGATGATGCTGTTTAGTTTTCATGATAGGAGACACGTGTTTCAACTGAATTATGACAAGCTTCTGCAGCCTGATTACTGCAGCAGTCTGCTGCATGTAAGCTACGCTACTACAGTGACAAACGTTTCCAGTGATTAAGTTATTTGTCACTAACAGAAGCATTTTGAACTCATAAATTCTGCACCTATAATTTCTCACTTGTTTAAAAATATATAATCTATTTATTAAATGTAACAGAAATAGTTGAGAAAAATGAGTAGCAAATTTTCATTAAAGAAATACACTGGCCCTGCCTGGTGTGGCTCAGTGGTTGAGTGATCGAGCCTGTGGATCAAAGGGTCGCTGGTTCCATTCCCGGTCTAGGGCACATGCCTGGGTTGTGGGCCAGGTCCCCAGTAGGGGGTGTGTAAGAAGCAATCACACATTCATGTTTCCCTCTCTTTCTCCCTCCCTTCCCCTCTCTAAAAAATAAATAAGTAAAATCTAAAAAAAAAAAAAAAGAAATATACTGTACCTCAGACTTTTCTGATGCCTGAGAAAAGTGCCAATAATAACTAATAGTGATTATTATTATAGAGGACTTCACTGTTTCTTTGAGATAGTTTCTTGAATATCATCTTAACATTATCTAACCAGACATCATTTCCTCATATCAAAGACATAAACAACTTATGTCTCATACATTTATATATATGGATATATACATAAATTTTTAAATGTCACAGCAATGCAGTGCAAAAATCAGCTAGCAAACTTTCAAAATAGAATGTATTTAAAATTGTTTTTAAAATCTGATAGGATTCCCAAGGAAATCTTTTCAAAAATACAATGGAGGATAATGTGCTAAAGTAGTAATATTCTATCTGTAGTAGGTCTTTGGGGAAATATTCAATGTTCTCTTCATCATTCATTGAAAACCAAAATAAACAAACCACAAGAAGAAGGGTGGTTTCCCCTCTGGATGTGGATGGTTACAGATGTATTAAGAAGCATAACATATGCTATTAAATATGGATGCTGAATAATTTAAATGTGCTATCAAAATAATGAAGCAACTGGGGCTAATATCTACTCTGCTAAAATACTCATTTCATTCTTTGTTGTCTTTTGCAATCAGTAGACTCATGGAATATTTGGTGTAAATGAAAATAAGGATGACTGCAAAGTTATAAAAAATAAACAAATTAAACTCAGGTTATAAGCCAATGCTGACATATTTCTCTTTACTAGAAAAAGTCTACAAAACTCTCTAAATAGCTGCCCAGTACCTATCATTATAATCTAAGTAATGTGTTGGCAAAATATCTGTATTCATCTTCTATTTTTAAATAATCCTTCAGTTGAGGAGAAAGGAAAAGTAGACCAAAAAAATTCACACAGGATAATAGTAGAAAAAACAGTCATATAAATTATACCAGTGATAGATGGATTTTAAAGGTGATTATTTAAAGGCGACATTCTGCTTAAAAGACATACCTGTATAAGCAAAAATGCAGTTCTGGAAACCATCTAGACTGGTATAAACTCAAAAGGATCCAAAGTGACATTTGTGCACCCACTACTAGTCATACTGCAGAAGATCTGAAAGAAGTGCAAGTTGCTTAACAAATGCACTTTGATAGTAAAAATCACTGTTAATTATGACATTACTGCTTGCCCAGCATAGTCTTCACCACATGAAAACCCTGAGGAGGACAGGTCTCAGACAGTACAATTCCATAGAAAATAAATAAATAAACTGAATGCCCATTATAAACTTTGCAACACTTTAAGATCTGTAAAATAAATTAATTAATTAACTTTTAAAATCATGAGTACTCCTTTTGAAAGACACATGACAAACAATAATATAAGACTACTAAGATACATTGGTAAGCCTAATTTTACATCTCTGTGTCATGTAGCTAATATATAAAAAACTACATATTAATGCAAATAATTGCTTATTCAAACTACCAAATAAGAAATCATCATTGTCTTATTATAAAATTAGTTACAATAACAAGTAGTTTCTGAAGGCGATAACTTTAAAGTCATGCCTTCCCATCGTTTGCCACTTCCATTTGGTCCCTAAGTCACACTGAGTCAGCCGTCCCATTCATCACTTCTTCGCCCTGCCTGCTCCCACTACTTTATTTAGCTCAGACTTCTTCACTTCTTATCTGGATTATTACAGGAGTCTCTTGACAGGTCTCTCACTTTGTTAAATTTGCTTCCACCCATTTAGCCTCACTCCCACACACGCACATCTCGCATTCCCCCTGCTTCCAGAGTGATCTTCCTAAAATACAAATCTGATGCCCTTCCTTTGCCTCGAAATCCTTCAAAGATTTTCCATAACTTTTACATTGTCAGTCAGTATCTTTACTCAAATCATACTCTCTTAATCTCATTGCTGCCTATCTCTGCAATCTCATTTTCAGCCGTGGCCTCACACACACCTTTTTCTCTTTATAAACTAAATTATTGGATGCACCCTAACAGTGAAGTTCTTTGCCACCGCCCCTGCCCCACCCCACACCCGAGCCTTTGCTCACAGTGATTTCTCTGCATGAAAATGCCTTTTCCTTGTCCCACTCAAACGAAGACATTCTTTAATTTCTAGATGGCACCACCTGCTTCTGGAAGCCGGAACTGCCCAGTCTGTTGTGGATCTGCATCTTTTGCACCCCATCTCACTCGGGGCAGCATATTTATCAGACATCTATCACCGACAATCCCTATCTTGACTGTGGATAAAGCTGGGAAACCCACTGAGGAAAGGATGCATAATTCATTCTATTTTTCAATGCTAAGCACAAGCCTGACAATAGCAGGTGCTCAATAAATGTGTGTTCCATGAAGGAATCAAAGGGAGACAGTCTAACATAATGAGGGGAATAAAAATATGAGTACTTTGGCTTCCCTAGTGTACACAATAGTCAATGACATATGTTTGCACTCATTCACTGATTAAATCTAAAGCCAACTACATGTACGTGACAAAATATTTTACAAACACTTTTTAGATTATTCTTGGTCACCTGTAACTCAAAAAAAATAAAACTATGTACCTTAAAATATTACATATTTAATATTCAAAAATCATCTGTGGTGGCTTCTGCAATGGTACAAATAATTAAAAACTTTAAATGAATAGTAAAAAATTTATAAACAAATGATAACAAAGCACTGTTTTATGGATTTTGTCTTTCTGTAAGTAATGCCTTTTAAAGTATGCATAGCTAGAGATTTATCTCTGTATCTCCAAGGACATATTCCAATCTTTCACAGGTGGAATGAAAACTAATTAATTATTAATTGGTAATTATGAGTATAATGACAGCAAATATGAAAATTCCTTTGAGATTTGCTCAGAATATACTGACCAAAATAGCTAAAGTGACCTTCTGCATTGATTCCAAACAGAACACACACTATACACTCCTTGTCCAGGAAACGGCAAGGCTGCACAATTTACACTATTAGCTTCTAGTCCCAACTAAAGGGAGCCCTTGAAGTGTATAAAAACAATATATTTCCTTAGTTACATTAACAAAATTAATGTGTCATTAGGTTTATTTTTTTAATTAAATGAACTTCAGAGTTAAATGAATAGAGCACAAAATTATTTTGACACTAAAATTATCTTTGGGATTAAAAATAGGTTTGTCTATTGATTTCCAAAATACATTTTCATAAAGAATCTTATCGTGCCCTGGCTGGTGTGGCTCAATGGATTGTATGCCAGCCTGCGAACCAAAGGGTCACCAGGTCAATTCCCAGTCAGGGCACATGCCTGGGTTGTGGGCCAGGCCACTGGCAGGAGGCACACAAAAGGCACACATTCATGTTTCTCTCTCTCTCTCTTTCTCCCTCCCTTCCTTTCTCTCTAAAAATAAATATATAAAAGCAGAATACATTTAGAAATAGAATCATATTGTTGGCCTATATCATTCCTGTTTGTCAAATACTATTCATAGTCAATTTTCCTTACATTATCATTACTTTATGATCAGGCTTTTTCCTGTTTTCTCAATAAATGATTCTATATTTCTTTATAAATATGTGTAGTTATGAACCCTTCTTTTTTGAATTGGCTAATATTTCTAAGACTAATGAAGTGATTGAGGGAAAAGCAAAGAAGAGACCATGGACCAAGACATTTTTCAGCTATTTTTTAACTCTCTAGTATTATCTTGAGTTGGCAATCTGCAAAAAAAAAATTTTTAGTAACAAAGTAAAAATAAATAAATAGCATGCTCTCTAAAGCAATACTTCGGCTGAGGTGTAAGCCAAACCAACAAAATATCCATGAGGCTTTGTAGGAAGTAGGGAGATAAGATTTCATTTGTAGAATAAAAATGAGATTTGATTTCCTCTTGGCAAAAGAGAAGATTAGATAGGATGATAAGAGAAGAAGAAGAAAGGGGAGTCAGTGGAATGCTATGAAGTTGAGGCCAAATGAAATTCCTGAGAGATATATTAATAGCAAGGTTGACCTAAGTTCCAATTTAAGTCTTTTGCATGTATGTGATATAATTCTTCCTCCTGGTTTGTTCTCCTAAAATCATCAGCAAAGTTTATTGCTCTTGAGAATAACTGGTTTAAGTGGTTGTTTTATGAACATTGATAAAGAGGTTTGGTTGTCCTGTGAGTTGACACTTGCAGAGCAGAAACTTCTCCAGAATAAACAGAAATCCTTCTGTGGGATGACCTTGAGCACATACATTCCCACCCACTGCAAGCCTCTGTAAATTTGCAGATGCTGTGGGGAGGGGACTGGACCTGCATGGTACAGGAGGAGAGAGCCAATGTTACTCAGATTTTCTGCTGATACCTCTGTTGCTTTATGAGTTTATGAAATTTGGTCTTAAGTCCCTCCTTTCTTCCTATTGAATACAGTATGATTTTGCCTCTCAAAATGGAAGTATTTTGAAATAAAAATTCTCAGAATATACAATTAAAGATACTGTCCTTATAAAGTAACCAAAAAGTTCAAGACACCTAAGTGCTGATGTTAGTCATTTGTGTGTACAAATCATCACCAACAAAACCTACTTCATTAAATAGGTGACTTACATAGCCATGTTAATAACCTATTCATCATTCTAACAAGCAAGAAAAAGAGTTAAAGTAAATCAAAGATAAAATATGTTGAAATTAGAAATAATAACAACACCATCAGTTAAAGGTTTTAGAAAACTTGAAATACTAGCATATTTTTTCAACTAATTTTTACAATCAAAGAACTCTTTTTTAGAGTTCCAATCGAGTTTTTTGTCTCCTAATCTGCATGCAGGCCCCTATACAAATACACATGGTAAACAGCCAAGACAATAAATGACTGGGCTGGTTTTCACTATAACAGTCATAAAATCTTTAAAAAAAAAATGTCTCCTTCCCAGAAAAGAGAATACTTACATTATATTACCATCCATCCAACAAATAATGCTTACAGCACCTTTGAAACAGAGAGTCTCATGATCGTTCCTAATAAAATTAGAATAAGTAATAAGACTGCTAAGAAGTAAAGGTTACAGAGAAAAATAAGGTCAAAGAAATGAGATTAGTGATCATAGCCATAGGAATTAGAGCTTGGATCTGTCTAGACGTTTTCTCTCTAATTTGTATTATTGTGTAAAGTCAAACTTTTAAAACCAAAATAAAATGAGGACAAAGTACTATTAATTTCCTGGTTCATGATTGCACATTATTTTTGTTATTCACATATCCGTTGTGTCTAAGTTTCTTTGCTCAACTGAAAAAGTTTGCTGATTTTGTAGCTATGAACAGTATAATCTATTTCAGTAAAAATGCCAATACAGGGTGGGGCAAAAGTAGGTTTACAGTTGTGAGTACACAAAACACAGAGTTTATATTTGTATCAATATTATTATTTATTGTTATCATATTTTCCATAAGAACAACTGTAAACCTACATTTTCCCACGCTGTATATGTTTGAAAACTAAGGGTATACTACTACAAACAACATACAAAAGGCTAAATAAGACCAAAAAGTAAAGGTGGCAGGATGGCAAAATAGATGTTATGTTCATTAATATTAGACCCAGTTTTCAATTTTTAACACTGCCTTTTAAAGTAGTTGTTATAAAACACAAATAAAATAGCAAGTTCATTCTTTTGCATATAATGCAATTTTAAAAAACTATGGTTTTTAAAGTATTTTAAAATTCTGTGGTTTTACTTAAAACCATTTTTAATCATTCATCCACCTGGTCATTATTAATTATAATCTGTTAACAGAACATACTGAACAAAGAAAAGCAAGCGTTCACTATACTATAAAGGATACAAAAATATAAAAACAAATCCTCTCACAATTAAATTCTCGTGATAGAAGTAGAATTTTGAAGTACCTAATAAGTGTCAAAGACTCAAAAAATCCATTCATGTAAAAATCTGGATTTAAAGACCATACTCATTAACATTCCCTAACTTTCAATGAGTTTATAAGTCATAAAATCTCATTCACACTACACACCCCCATTTAAAATGTGCTCTTTGGTAAAGATAGTTCATAGCCCATAATCTACCTAAACCCTGTTATTAAAAAAAATCAAAGATGCTCACTTAACTGTCTCGGCTTAATTTCAAGGGATGTCTGGCACAGGCAGTATGTTTGATTGCAAAGATATTCATATATTTTTTAAAGATTTTATTTATTTACTTTTAGAGAGAGGGGAAGGAAAGGAGATAGGGAGAGAAACGTTCATCTGTGGTTGTCTCTCGCATGCCCCCTACTAGGGACCTGGCCCGCAACCCAGGCATGTGCCCTGACTGGGAATCGAACTTGCACCCCTTTGGTTTGCAGGCCTGTGCTCAATACACTGAGCCACACCATTGAGGGCAAGACATTCATATTTTTAAAAGCTACTTATAATGATATTTCTAGGAATGGCAAGCATGATGCAACCATAGATTCCACAGCTATTACAATGCAACTGAAAATCTAAAATGTAAATTATGACCTAAACTGGTGAAGAGAAGAATCAATTAGTGTTTAATCTATTTGAAGTTCTTTCTAAAAGTTCCTAAGAATAAAAGACACCTTCCTCCTGTTGCTCATTTAATATTGGCATTTCTATGTAGCAGATGGTGACCTTACCCCTGTGCTTCAGCTAAACAGATTTTTATTAAGGCTAAACAAGTGTGAACAGCGTTAATTCTTGCAGCAGGCAGATATGAATAAACCACTAGAATGAGTGTAAGTGCCCAGCCTCACCATCTGGTTAAGGTCCACATTCTGCCAATAGAATGGCCTGAAAAGTAGCCAACATGCTTGAATCCTGACCTCAGTCCCATGTTTCATCATTAGCCATCCAATCAATGAATAGCTACAGAGGAAGGGAGATCACAGTGGATGAGAAGCATAATTTGATGAATTGTTTGGTGGCTAAACTCTGAAGAAGGGTTAGTTGTGGGTAATTCTGAAATTTGAAACATTTGCCTTTTAGTGGCCCTTACCATTCTTAATACTGACCTGCCATCCCCTTCTGTCAACCCTAAGTTCATTGATAACTAATACTTAATCATTGCTCTAGTCATACCTCCCTAAACAGCCCCCTTAAATGTGTGTTCCACACTCTCAAGGTGTCTCTCAAACTTAAGGACTATATCCAACTCCTTTAAAAAAAAAAACATACTTTCACAGACCCCTAGTTTTAACTTACTTTACAACGTTTCTTAAACATATACAAACATAAACTAGGTAGAATCTTAGCATACTCTTAATACACAGGGAGTTTAAAAATTTACAAAGTATCATTTAAAAACCTCTATGATTAATAAATTTTAATGAAACACAGTTGCTGCTTTTTTGTGATAAGTAGCTTAAGATGTGAACATGGCACAGTGTTTTTCTCGTTTGGCTATACTACTGTACCTTGGTGCTGATCTACGATCACACCACTTTGTCTCCTAAGAGTCACTGTAAACACTTCATTCATAGGGCCTGGGCTTAACATCCTTGGTTTGAATATGGTGTAAATGAGATGATACATGCTTAGCATCTGCTAATCTCAGTGGTTAACCAAGCGAGGCAGAATGAGTTTTAATAAATCATCAAAACAAACACTAAAAGAATTAAAAATTGTCATGAGGAACACAAGGAATATTTTAAGAACTACCACTCTGAAATTTCACCTCTTCTTTCCCCTACCATAATTACCATATAGGTAAGAGTCAGTGAACCCTTTCCTAGTGCCAAGCTCTTCCTATGTCTTACATCTGGAGATTCTCCCATCGGTTCTACAAGATAAATACTAAAATCATTTACATTATATAGATGAACAATTAGATGGCAAACCAAGTCTTAATGGGCTCCAGCACCTTTTCCCTTAATTATTACAATGTACCATCTACCAATGTGTTCTCAGCTAGTTGTCCAGTTGAAAGACACCTACCAGTGAATTCTTTTTAAAGACTTGACTACTTCGTCATCTGAGAAAAGTATGTAACAGCTAAATCCATAAACAATTATATTCTAAATTAATTGTATCAATTGTATTCCTGGGGTTAATTGTGTTTTTGCTGAATTAAAGAAAAAAAAGGCACAACCTTCCTAATTAATATTTTTCGATGTCTCACAACAAAAAAATTGAAATGTTTCATTTTATGACATGCCTGTATACATTTTGTTCTTCCATAAAATCTTCCCAGATTAACTAGATCAAATATGGTATTTCTTCTGACTCATTTCTATGTATTTCATTCTGCCTGTAAAAATATTAATGCTTTATATATCCCTCTAATATTCAAGTACTCTTGTACTTTTAATCTGTACAGATTATAAAATTTTATTCTATTTGTGCAGGTAACACTGATTTTCATCCCCATATATCTTCTTTCATTCCACTCATCCATGTAAACACTACCTTTTTTCAGATTTGAAGTCCAAGGCTGTATAAATTTTATGTCATTGAGACATTGCCTATTCACCAAATAGGACCATACATCAATATAAGATTACCAAATACTATAGGAAACTCTTTTCTTCCTGTTTATGCACAGAGAGAATTATAGTATGGCCTAAACTCTTCCAAAAGTACACCATGAAACAACATAAAACAAACCAAAAATAGGAAGAAATGTCCTCATTAAAAAAAGACGTAAAAGTGATAAAATAGCTTTTTATAATTTATACGTTTCTTAAATCTGATCCAACTTTTAAAATGATTAAAGTTCAGAGTCTACTATACAACTTTTCCTTAACCAAAATAATTTCTTTAAATTACATTCTTTGTAACACATTTCTCATACAATTTTAAAATATTTTGATAGGCTCAAATATATGTTTGTGATGTAAAAAAAAAGAAACTCAGTTATGTGTTTGCTTACCAGGTTTACTTTTTAAAATTCACTAAACACAAAAGAATGATAGGTTTTTATTTTGTTTTTGTGTTTTTTAGTCAGTGAAAAAAAGCATCAGATCTCTAGGGCACAATACACCTTCCCTAAATGTGTGTTGGCTTCTGACTCATATCATCCTTCAGATGTGTTATCAATCATCAAAGACAGTCGGGCAGAGCTGATAAGAATTTCTTTCAAGAATTCTTTTCTAAGGCCTCAAGGGAAGTCTCCTATAATTGATCAACACAAAAGTTACACCTTCTGGTTATCTCGGAAAAACAAATGATTCATGTAATGAAGCACTCAAGTGTTTGCTTGCATGGATGGAGAAAAATCTGTGAGCTGCATGAGTAAAAAAAAAATCAGTGGTGTAAAGATTTACACTAAGTTTCCTAAAAATTTACAGCTGTAGATATTGTGATAAATAATATGATGTGAGCTTTCTTTCACTGTGTCTATAATAAATAATCAAATAATTACATTACACATAAGAGTTATCTAATATCCAATTTGCACAAAGGGATCTGGGTAGTAGAAGTACACAGACTGAAGAAACAGGCCACTCTTCCATTTTTTCCCGTGGAATCTTAATTTATTTCCCTGACTTAGATATAACAGTGATACATGTAACAGCTTAGCAGGAATTTAAAAAAAGGGTAAGGGTCTTCAAATATAATTATCATAGAAATAAGATACTTAAAACCATAATGTCTTTATAGTATATCTTAGAAAAATCCACAGCAAAAATGAAAAGTACAATATTCAACTCTGAATTTTCATAATAAGCCCAATCTTTTTAAAAGTTCATTTTATTGTATTTTTCCCTTACCATTTATCCTCCCTACACCTTCTTCCACCTCCACCCCCTGCCCTTACCTCTGCAACCATTACACTGTTCTGTGCCCATGAGTTCTTTTTCTCCAGTCTTCAAACCCTCCAGTCCCCTACATCCCCCAGAGCGGTCAGCCTGCTCTCTCTCATGACTTCACTCATATACGGAACCTAATGAACAATCTGAGCTAAGCCCAACATTTTAACAGACCAGATATATCTTCAGTATATTTATTATATTAAAAATAAATGAAACTGACACTAGGTAAGAAATAGGCACTAAAAGTTTTCCCCATGTTGTAGCCATCTTGGTCCCCCTCAAACATGCACACAATTGAATACTCTGTGTGGCTTGAGAAATAAAGCTCTTGCAATTTTAAACCCTTAATTCTAAATGATTAAGACATTTCCTTTCTAATTGTAAACAAATATTAAAGGCATTTATCTCAAGCTTTTTTGCATTATTATTTATTCAATTAAATTATGTTAAATGAACAGACCAACAGCAACATTTGATTCAGCCCCAAATGATCAAAGCACTTTTGGTGGTAGCACTGGCTCAGCAAAGGAGAGTTTTGCTGCTTGTTAACTATGCCCTCACCCCAAGCCCACTCTACAGCCACTTTCTCAGAAAGCACTGCATACAGGATTCACCAGGAGCACACCATTCCGGGGAGGAGGCATTACCAGAAGTAGGCAGTTAGTCTTGTTGCTAGTAAGTTAACAAGAACTGGGCAGCAGGGTATTTTTGTTTTGTTTTCTTTTGTTTTGTTTCAGCTAACAGTGAGAGCATGCACTGTACAATATTATTACAAGCCTTTATATGAGGTTAATTTGTGATATGGAAAACGGGGCAAAATAAGGAAGCAGCATCTGCTGTTCACTTTTTGTGCTTTCCATTTAATGATCAATCACCACATCTATTCCTCAAAGCTATAAATGTAAGTGTTTCATTTTTGTGACACCGCAGATAAATAAAATGTGCTACAAACCTAAGGGCATCCAGTATGTTGAAAATATGGGCAAAAACAGACCCATAACTAGTAATAGAACCAGTTGATTTCATTGTTATTTGGTTCTGGAACAAAAATAAAAGCTATTTTAAAGGTGGGAAGTACAGTCCATCAGACCTAGTCATCGGAAATTTTTAGTTCAGTTCCAAACCCTATTTTGTTCTCTGGAAGAAAATATTTGTTTTCTAATAAATAGTGTCATATCAACTAAAGTACAAACCACTAGCAATGTAAATTAAGTCTAACTGAAGTTTTTACATGACTGCTATCTACGTTATTCAGTAACGAAGGACATCTAATTGTTTACAAAATCCATGTTGTGCAGAAACAGACAAAGAACTGGATGCCACTTGCTTAAAATCCTTACAAATCCTAAAATTCCTAAAATAAGTGATGACGGAATAAAACCTGAGAGTTGAAATACATTATTTATTTTGATATTTACTATGAGATACCTTTCTGAAGCAGTATATCAGATTCCGAATTGAACACAGAAGCTTTAAAAAATATAGTCAGTGGTTTTTTTCTGCCTGAAACTCAAAAAAAAAAAAAAGGTAAGTGAAAGAAAAATCATTCTCTTACTGTAGGGCTGAAATCTCAGAAATAAAAGAAAAATATGAGTTGTAAAAAATCATACAGAAATAAGACAATTTTCTTGAAATGGGCTGAATAAACACAATGAGATATGATCAATTTATGAAAATCTCAATTTTAGTTATTAAGCCTTTCTTTTTCCCTCCTCACATCTATTCTGAAGTTTCTATTAAACTAAAAAATTGAAAATGAATACGATTGGTTGCTTTCCAATTCTGAATATATAGCATTCCACATTCTGAAATGAGTATCATTCTTCCAAACAAGCAATCAAAGAACTTTGAAAGAGGATAGTGCAACAAACTGCATGATGATTTTAAATCACTGGAAGGAATAGCTGCCGATCAGTTAATTGTAATTATGTATTGTGCCTGCTCAAAAAGAACCTGAAATGGAAATTGTTCCTTATTCTTACACTTAAAATAAATTTTGGTCTGCACAAACTTCATGAATTTTGGATAGTTTTGAGGCTGTAAATCATGAGAGACTTTTCTGATTTTTTAAAAAAAGTACCTTTATATTTCCGTAAACATGTTGTAGATGCATTTATTTTAAATGCATATATTCAGTATGGGAAATCTATGATGTGTCTCTTAGGACTCTATATTGAATACTGAAGTCAAAATAAATAACCCTGGATATTTTGAAAAATAGCAGAAACAACATAATTTTCAGTATAACTGTTTCTAAACTATTATACCTCTACAGAGAAAAGACATTGAAACAAAAAATAAGGCACAAAGGAAAGAATGTCTTTGAAAAGGCAATGTTTTTGGTGCTGAACTTTCCAAAAGGGAAGCTATCCCTGAAGAGAAGCCTTAAGACAGATGTGGATACCATCAATCACAAACATAGCATTAAAAAAAGATAGTTTATAAAGACACATTTTTAGAAAGGTTAACGCTCTATGGCAAACAAATGCTGTTTCTAATAATATGGGTTAGAAGAACACAAATCCAACATCCAAGTATCTTGAGAGAAAAACTATATTTCAAATGTGGTTTGACAATAACAAATCTGATTTATTAAAGAAAATGTCTTTATGGGCACCATGGCTTATATGGAAGATATAGCACATCTTGAATGCTTAAAATAATGGCATCTTTTCTATTCATGTGTACACATGGTAAATACACTTGTATTATTAATGAAAAAAAGCATACTAACCATAAAGAATTGTAGTTGAACAATAAAATAATTAAAAATAAATAAATAAAAAAGAATTTCTCTCAAATGAATACCAACTTGCACATGTACTTATGCTTTGATTACATATGCATGCTAAAGATTCAATGAACTTAAGCCATCCAGGTAATGAATTAGAAACCTGCATATTTGAAAGAAATATATCACACTTCTCAAATAATATTTGCAAGACTGGAACATCAACGTCAACTTAATCTTAAAAAGAAAGAGATCCTACACAAAAATCAAAGCATCTCAGTTTTACAAAAATTACTATTTATAAGGTTTAAAGTCATTTTGATGACTCTGGTGTTTAGCTGTAAGACATGTTTACCACACTATCTCTAATTGGTATATAGCAGTCATCACAACAATTAGCACAAAACATCTAAAGGTCTGCTTTAACAGGACTGTGTAAAAGTTATGATAAATCATTATGGAATATCAGACTAGTAAGGACATAATTAAATATGGTGACATTAGGTAAATTTTGATAAAGCACATTAAATTACTGACTCAATAGCAGTTTCTAAATAATTAGTATTAGTACAGGGCATAAAGTGAGAGACTGAATAATCTACCAAGGTGTTTTACATAAATTTACTAAATAATCAAGTCCAACAAAAGTAAGGGCAATTACCCAAAGTCACAGAGCAATGCAGTCACCCCAAGGAGGCTAGATTTGAACTCAGATTTTCTCATGTCAAGTTCAGGACCCCTTCTAATGGACATGCACCTAGAAAATGCTGGTTGTACATTAAGAGAAGAAAGTGAAAGTGTGGGACAGATGCAACCATAGTTATCATTCTGCATAAGGACAAAAAGAATACATCCAAAGGTATTGAAGGTATAGTAACAAAACTGATTATCACATTGCAGGGTACTGTTTTGCAGACTTATATCATTACTGCTTTTTAGAGTTACATTTTAATGCATAAGCATAAATAAAAGAATTAAAAACATTTATATGGATACAGAATTAGTACTACTCATGCATAATGCATATCCTTATTTTTCCTTCAAAAATTTGGCCAAAAAAAGTGTGCATTATACAAGGCAAAATACAGTATATCCTACCATCTACCAAATTCATAGAGTTAAATGAACCTAATATTTACAAATGTGTAAAGCCATTGGTATTTACTTAACAATATCAATTCTTCATCAGTGATAACAGAAATTCCATTTGGACAGTCTATTAACCTAAATAGGCCCCATCAATTAACATCCTCTAGAAGAAAAAGGTAAAAGAATGATATTGTCTATTTCTAATAATTTTGTTTGACTGGCTTGGGTCTTCCATTAAGAAGTGTGGGGAAGATAGTTGTCTTGTCTTGCATTCCAGTAACAGTTTTCCCTTTTTTCATTTGCACATTGTTTCAATCTTACAAAATGATGAGTAGTATCCCATGTGTTAAAATAGTTTAGTTCATTTATCAAGAAATCTGAAATCGTAAGTTCCAATAGTATTAAATTAAGTCCCTTGTTTTCTCTAGTACAGGATTACACCCTTAGAATGTTCTAGTTGGTAGATAAAAGAACACATACAGAACTTCTCACTCATGCTGAGATCCTCCCTTCAAGAATACTAAGAGGTAACCAAGCAAACTCTTAAGTATTTCCAGCGATTGCTGTCTTGATGACTTCACTGGAACTGCAATAGTTTTCTGGGCTACTTGGGTCTGTATTCAGCGCTGTCCAACAAAAGTAATGTTAGAGATCTGTGTTGGGTGCAGGTAGAGAGAAGAAGCAGGTGAGAAAAGATAAGGTTATTAAAACATGGCACCCTTTAAAATATGGATAAGTTTCCTCCCTCTTAGTCAGACTTGGAATGCCTTGGACTATATACCTAATTTAATGGTTTACTGGATTGCCATGGTTCAAGAAATTCTCCTAAGATTCTACCTGCAAAAGGTCTCTACCTTCTCCATTTCCTGTGAAGCTGTAACAGGATCCATTAAGGGCAGTTGACAGGGGAATCTGACCTAGGACCTGTTTCAAAAAGGAATGGATTATCGTAGCTCTTTCAAAAGCAAACTAAAAGCCACAAGAGGCAGCCATCCACCTTTTACAAGTTTCTTTTTGTCTAGAAAAGTTGAAATATTTTCAACCTTTTTTATTATTGAATAAAATCCATCTGTAATTGCCACTGTAGTCCACACAGATAACAACTGAAGCTTTTAGTTCATGCCAAAGTGAAAGCACACTGTAAAAACACACGGAGTAAAAAGACTATAAAAAGTTAGCTGGAATTGAAACTTAGTGTTCTAATTGATCTAGTCCACCAATATAAACAGAAACTAAAAAACTGATGGTTTCATGTGAAGATAAGCTTTAGTAAAGGAATAGAAAGTGAAACTGAACTGTGGAAGTCATCTAAAAAAAATGAGAAAGGATTATGGAAGCAGCACATATTGGGTGCCTATATATCAGGGGTCCCCAACCCCACAGCCGCAGGCTGGCATGGTCCAGTCTGTGGCCTGTTAAGAACTGGACTAAGGAGGGAAGCTCAACTGAGCTCTGCCTCCTGTCCGTCCCCACTGTCCCACACCCCCACATTGACTGAGCTCCACCTCCTGTCCACTCCCCACCCCCTGTTGGTGGAAAAATTGGTCCCTGGTGCCAAAAAGGTTGGGGACCGCTGCTACATATGAAATAATAATCTAGGTTACTTTTCACTATAGTAGCTTCCATATGTGTAAGCTAAAGTACAGCATGAGGTTTATGTGTTGACATTTTACTATGTTGCTGAACTTAGATGATATAAAAAGGTAGGGATAGAGTAGATAGGCATTTTTAAATGGTATCACTCAGGGTAAAATATTTCCCCACCAGTCTCCTACCAGAAACTATTCCCCTTCTTCCTTTCCACCACTTCAGGTAAGAACAATATAAGGTAAAGGAGCTAGAGCCCTAGTTTTGTCAACTAGTAAAAATAAGGGTGCAAGATTCTAGCCTGCCGCACTCTGCACTTGAATCATTGTGTGTTTGTACCAGACTATATAGAGGCACTAAAAACCTTGTCTCTGATCCAAACCTTGAAAGCTTTTTATCTTTTATAAAAGATCTCTGATTATGCTAATGAAACACAAATCATAATTGGCCTGTTACTTCAGCATCTGGCAGTTTTACACACTTCACTAAAAATATATGTTTAAAGCCCACTACTGTATAATTAAGTGAAAGTTTGGCTTTATTCAAAAATGCAAATGAATTCTTGGCTTTTTCTCTTACACACTTTTCAATTATTTATATGTTCCCCCACTCATAGTGTTTTCTCTGGTCCAGAAACAATTCAATTTCAACAAATTTTCAATTTGTTTAAAATTTTACAATAGAAAATGGCTTTAAAGTATCTTTAAAGTATACAGTAAATGCTTATTTCTGTTTCTGGAAAAGGATACGAAATGTGCCTTGTGATATGCAACTTGCCAAATCAGAAATGAATGAATAGGCATTTCATTTTTTTTGTTTCATCTGACAGTTACTGCTTATGTATACTAACAGGTGTTTAGATCACATCTCAGAAAAGGAATATTATTTTTATAAGATTTATTTGAAAACCATAAGTGAACACCTTTAAATTTTATCCATCCTTCAAAATCTAGTAAGTCAAGAAGTAACTTTCTAATTCCCAGGTTAACAGCAAATTGTCAAGAGTAAACATTTCTCTATCTCCACCTTCATCATCTGCAAGTCTCCTGCTAAACCTCATTAAGCACATTCACTCTTGCAAAGTGCACCAAAGTTTTTGTAGTGGCCTGAAGTAGCCATTGTCTCCTTTGCTCTCTATAAAGGGTGAAACATTGAGTTATTTATGTTTTGGAAAATGAATGAATGAGAGACAATATACATGTCATGACAAGTCGAAGTAGTGAGACAGCTTTTATTTTTATAGCATTAATATTTCAAAGTGACCAACAAATATGTTTTAACTATGTCAAAATGATTTTATTTACACAGCAATTGACTACTAATTGTAAAGTAAATGAATGCTACAAGCTGTAGCACACAAAGGATTTTCTAGTGAGTTTTGGGCCTTTTCAGGACTGTGCAACTCATTGAAATGTATGTACCTAGTAAGAGCAACATGCTAATATTAATCAAGTAATTAAAAATGGCATAAATTGCTTATTACTTGTTTTTCTTTGTATATAAAATTGAATTAATAAAATAGAAGCATATCAGTGAACATTACATCAAATCTTCTACATTCGTAAACTACAACTGTAGTTCCTCTCTGGTACATGGAATTAATTTAAATAGGTCAGTTGAAGTTCAATGAATCAATGAAATTTGAAGAATTTTAAAGTAATGAAACCATGACCCAGAAAGACATAATTGGACAAACTAAGAAGATGGACGATAACAGAAAAAAATATTTTGAAAACAACTGAATAAGGATGAACCATAACAGCTTAGAGTGTCAATGACAACAACAGTGGCTGGAGGCCAAGATTTAAACAAACCTGTCTTTGATTCATTGTTGTTCTTGTTGTTCTTGATTGTGAGCTTATTTGGGAAGACGATCTTACCTCATGCTTTTAGACACTGCCTCCCTCTAGTCCACACAGCACTCAACCTCTATAAGACTTGACTTCATTTAATCTTATTCTCCAAATTGAGCATAATTTTCTTTCTGAGAAATGCTGCTAAATACTTGACCTGATTGGAATTTTAAAAATCTGAATTCATTTGATTTAAGTAATACAAATATCTTGCTTGATATTCCCCAGTGAGACAGGAGTGAATATATTTGCTACCACAAAGGTTTCAGGACAGTTTCCTTAGCAAAGTCCCTGGATCTTTCTCAGAGTCACATAGGCAGCTCATCAAAACTGGAGAGCCCTAGATCCCTCTGCAGACTGGGTCAGACTCTCTAAATCTGGGGTCTGAGAATACGATTTTATATTAAGTTCTTCAAGGAAAGTCAAGATCTATTGCTCTTAGATGTCATTTCCTCGGCTACACTGAATTTTAAGAAAATTGAAGGGCTATAGGTAATGAAATAGTAGAGGAAGGTTTTAGGAATTCCGTTATCAAGATTGGCTTACATAGAACTGCAGAACCAATTCCCACTTATACTCCATTTCTGCTAGGCATAAGCTCTTTAAAAGGCCTATGCTGTTCTACCTGGGGAAATCTACCACAAAGTATTTTTTTTAATTGTTGCTCAAGTACAGTTTTCTCCATTTTCACCTCACCATGGAGTTTCCTCCTTTCCACCCCACCCATCCCCACCTCCCACCCTCAAACCTAACCCCTTTGGCTTTGTCCATGTGTCCTTTATACATGTTCCTTTATGGCCCAAAGTCTTTTTATAAGTAAAAATTACAATTGCGTTGAATGCAATTGCTTTTAATGACAGGCAAGGTTTATAACTGTTCTGCTGAGACTGGCTCCTGCCCAAGAGGAACCACCAAAAACGTCTGAAATCTGTAGTAAGTTACCGCATTAGTCACAGTTTCTTCACCTCGCTCCCTGCATCTGTGTCGCACTTCACTTACTGAACACTACCGTGCTAAGGACACTGACCCCTTTTCAGGCTGATTTGATCTTCTGTAGGACGTCCCATCTTCCTTATAGTCTGTTTTCTGCTTATTACTTTTTGTTGCCAGTTTCCAAACCTGCGGTGCTCCTTTGCTAATTCTACCCATAAACCCCTCATCTAAGTGGACTCCCAGTAATTAGAAAAAAAAAGTCACAAAAAGAGAGGGTAATATAACCAAGTAATTTTGGAAAAAGCCATAGAGATATTTCACCTTCTCTTAGAGATTTACTATACACGTGACTACATGGAAAAAGCTGAGAATTCTAGCAGTAAAGAAAAGTCTATAATACATTCTAACCCAGCATTCCAAGTGAACCTTTATTTGGGTTAAAATAGCCATATTCAATGGTACCAGTGCTTATCAGGATCAACCTTAGAAAATGCTGTTCTCTAAATATATTGGAGTCCCTTTGCCTTGTACTCATGACTTGATTCTATCTGTACGGTGCAGGGTTCAACCCTGGCGTTGTCCTTGGGTAGAGGCAAAGTCTGGGAGGTACCTGCAAGAAATGAGTGCTTCCCCAGGAAAGGGTGATGGCATTTTAAACCTTTCTCTCAAAACTGATTTTCAGAACTACTCAAAAAGAACAGATAGTATATTCTCAGTTGAAACTGAATTTTCTAGTAAGATATAAAGACAAGCAAAGTAAAACATGAAGTACAATTTTATTTTTCCTATTTCAGTCCCAGTCCAACCATTACATCTGACATCAAGACAGTCTATAACTCTCTTGATTAGAGACAATAATTGCCTTTCATCACAAATTTCTTTAAAGAAATAGTAGTGACCATCTCAATGATAACAAGGCATTTATTAAGTAATACTGAGATAAACTAATGCTGCTCAAAGTAATTTAGGGATACATTATAGTTTCTTAACATTTTGTGTGGACTTTTACAGACTATAGACGCTTTGTCTCTAAATACTACCTGTAAAATGTCATCATTTAAGCTGTTAGATTATTTTAATAGAATATCCTTTGAATGAGGATTTATCCTATTGCTGTATTTCATTAAAATTTCAAACAAAATATTTTGAAAGATAAGACATAAAAATATTTTGATACCTAAAATATTTAAGATGTCTAACTATTAATATGACATTTTAATTGATCAATATAAAAGAAGTTATACACTTTCTTTAAACACAGCAATACTCAACATTATAAACTGTTGCTTCCATAAAAGAGTAATAATTTCTTATTGTAATTCATATATTCCAAGTTGCCAGAAGTCTTCCCCTTAAGACCCACTCAGCAGTCATCTCACCTCTTCCTCACTTTTGACTACCGATCACCCCCTAGACAGTTTTGGGAATTCTCCAGGATATATTCACGGATGATAAATCAGGGCTGAGTGTTAACTGTCTGTCCCCTTGGCCAGAAGCCCCGTTCAGTCCCCTGCCCTGCTCTTCTGCACAGCACGTCTTGTTTCTCCACTCAGTCTTTACTGGGGCTACACCAACAAACCTCCTCCTTACAGACACTGGCACGGGCCAGACTTTCACTCCCCCAAACACAGATAAAGGCAAAGTAGACTGTGTAGTGAGACATTTCTGGAGGCTTGGGGGAATTTTCATGTGATAAGCAAAGATTAAAACTGGACTCTAGACAAAGATTAAAAATGTCCCCAAGATCTACAGGCTAAGCCTCTGGCTATGATGATGCACAGACTGGCTCTTCCCCTGGCTCATCCTGTCCCCAGCAAAGTCACAGGTCCTTCACCACAGCTTTCTTTCCCTGAACGCTGGCTTTCTATTCATCCAGAGTCCCATGAAATAACACCTTATTATTTCCTAAAAGGGAATATTATTTCTAAAATGTACCTGTACCTACTCTCTATATAATGTATGTGTGTATATATATATGTATATATATGCATATATATAATTCATCTGCATATATGTGAGTTTTTATGTATATATGTGTATATATATGTATGTATACGTATATACACATATAAATATATTTGAGTTTTTTATCTCAGAGTCTTGAATCTCTATTTTAGAATAATATTTTGACTTTGCTTTCACTGAAACACAAAGTCCAGTGATAATTTTTTCCCAAAGCAAAGGGACATTCTGTAGTTCTATAACAATTGGACATAACTCTTATGTAATGCTAGGCAAAAATAATTTTAAGTGAAAACTATAACAACATTTAACACCCTGCAGTGAATACTATTAGTAACTCTATTTTACATAATCAATGCTAGGCACAGAAAGGTTACATGACTTCCCCCACTAATAAGTCAGAACTGAGATTCAAACCCAGAAAGCCTTGTGAATCAATCCTCAGCTTCACATGTCTAAAAATAGCTAAGAATGTCAGGAAATATAACACTAAATAGCCTGGCTCTGTAGAAAAACTATTGGAAGTCAAAAGACTTGGGCTTTAGAATAAAAAAACTAAGTTTTTACTCCTTTAGCCCAATTTAATTCAAACTGATATTCTCCTGGTAATCCCTAATTGTTAAATGATTTTTAGCCACTGAGAAATACTGAGATCATTTTATTCAGCATTATGGTAGACAGAAAAATGGTTTCCCAAAGATGTTCATATCTTAATCCTCGAAACCTATGAATGTAGTATATTACGGGGCAAAAGGAACTTTGCAGATATGATTAAAACTATGGACCAGGAGATGTGGAGATTTTCATGGATCATCCTGATAGGCCAAATCTAATCACATGAATCCTTAAAAGTAGAAAAGTTTTCAGGGCTGTGTCAGAAAAACAGAATGTGAGAACTCAGTTGGCTATTACTGAGTTACTTTGAAGATGGAGGAAGGGGCCATGAGACAAGGAATGTGGTGGCATCTGGCATCTGGGAACAGCCATCATCTGACAGCCAGCAAGGAAGCAGGATGTCAGTCCTACAACCCCCAGGAACAGACTGCTGCCGACAACGGAATAGGCAGGAAAGGACTATCCCCTAAGACCTTGAGAAGAAATCCCACCCTGCTAACACCTTAATTTTAGTCTTGTTAGACCCAAATCAGACTTCTGATCTGAAAAACTGTACGATAATAAACTTGTGTTTTTTTAAGCCAGAAAGTTTGTGGTAATTCATTACGTTAGCAATAGAAAACAAATATAAGTACCCAGAGACAGCATTTACAAGTGTCCATATGGCCTCTTCTCCACCATTTAGGAACTACAAAATTAGCTATTTCTTCTACCGTAGTTAAAGAACATTAAAGAGTGATCACTTTCTCTCTAAGGTAATGCCGCACACACTGGGCCCACATACACTGGTACTGAAAGAACTGCTGATAAAACTAGTTACATGTTGCTTCTAACTCTCATCATAAAATGGCTATCTACATAAACTTCATTACAAGGAGTCAATTTGTTATAAAACCAAAGTAAAAAAGACAGATGATTTTTCATCAAAGAAAAAAATTAACTTGTCAGGAATGTCCTTCTACTTTCCCTCAAGCTTCTAAGGATACAAAATTTGATGTTAGAGAATCCACATTTAATTCTTCCAGGAGTCCTTCCAGAGAAAAGGAAGGAATCGCATAGTGAAAATTGAAGATTCTCTATATAAAGATAACTCCCTGCTGTCCAAAGATTGAATGCTAACTTTTCCAGGGTGGAGTTGTAAATATCCTATCTATATGGGCCAATGTATTAAAATGTGCTTTATCATTCTTATTATATTAAAAATAAGTAGTCAAACTGCAAAAAAATACCTATTCTAGTTCATTTACAACATTTCCTGTCAGTGTTATGCACATTGCTATAAATTAGTGTGTAAACTGGTGTTATATTACTAATATAATTAGTTTATTTTAGGATCTATTCTTCTAGTCAAGAAAAACAAACATCCAATTGAGAAGTAACACCTATTCCCCACATTAATTCCATCAGAATGTTCCATCCTGGCTCTTAGGTCTATAAAATGGTTACTCTCAGAGGAATGTTTTCTTCATTTTTGAGGATTTGTTCCTTTGTAAACAGACGTAAATGGCCCCAAGGGAAGCTCAGATACACAATGCTTCAGGGACAAAAAACTGGAGAGAAGCTAGGAAAGGCTTCATGGAGGAGGTGGTATTTCCACCGTGACTTCACAATTGTCACAGCACATCTAGAAAACAGGCAGAGAGAGAGACAGGAGGGAAGGAGAAGTAGAGACAGAACTTGAAAGACACAGGTAAGGAAAAGAGCAAGTGCTATGCAATTTCTACAGTCCAAGGCAGAACACCCCTTACAGTACAAGAATAGAGAGTCATGTGTCAACACTCCCTACAGAGCCTATATATTTTGGGACTTGCTCCTTGACCACCATGAATGGTCCAATACAGCTGAAAAACTATCCATCTGAAATTTCTTAAATGGTTCTGTTTTGCAAAGTAAAGATTCAATTTTAGGAAAAATCATCACGACTGTTTACAAATAAGTTATGCCTTCTAAAAGCGTAACTGTTTAGCTTAAAAGCCTTTTTAGCTTCTCTACATCTTTAAATAAAACTGTACTGTGAATATATAACAAAAAGTGGGAAACTTATTTCAGGGAAGGTATTATCACAATGGATTTCCTTAAGATGCACAGCAAATGTATTTGTGTCTTCTAAATGGGAAACTAAATGGTTTCTTCCACATCAACAGAAATTTTAATATATAGCTATTATTCTTTTTCCTCTTTGGACTGTCTCACGTGCTTTAAAATGACAATATTCAAAGGCTCAATTCAATTTAGGTGATCATCAGAAATGTCAGCTGCATTTCCAAAGACCCTTGGAGTCTGCCAAATTGGGCTAGAAATCATGCTTGGATAGTTTTCATTACATGTGAGCTCACAGTTTCTGCTTCTGATAAAGAAAAATATATTTCTGCAAAGAGGGTGTGCTGGACACCTTAGCCTCAGCCCCAAGAATAGCACAGAAGCAGAAGGCAGGTGACCAGGAGGTTTTATTTTTCCTGTTATTAGGACTCCGACTTTAAAAGAAATGAGGATTTTGATGATTTTTGTTTTTATGCCTTCTGAAAAAAAAATTTTTAAACTGGAGTCATAATCACAAAAAAAGATTCTTTGTGATTTTGATTTTTAAAATGAATATCGACCATATTTTCTTAGATTAAAAATTAATTTCAAATCAAGAAATCATTGGCCCCCTGGAATGAGAAGTTCTATGTTTCATATTAAATTTAACATGATAATATTCCATGCTGATAAATGAGCCCATTCAGGAGGAGCCCCCACAGAACCTGGCCACAGTTTCTGACCACTTTTTGCTAAAAGGCAACCTCCACAGTGCTGTGCAAACCTCTGGAGCAGAAGTGGGCCAGGTTTCACCACAAAGACAGGATACGGAGATCATGTCTGATTGACCCTTGTACCCACTGTGCCTAGAACTGAGGCTGAGTCCGAGTTATTTGGGTATCAATTATATCAGAGCCTCTTAAACATGCAAAGCCGAGGTATGTACTGGAGCCAGCTGGGACAGTACAAGCTCTAGGCCAGCAACCGCCAGCTGCCAACACCCTCATCTACCCCTTTGTCCCACTTGGTCACAGAGAGCTGGTCATTTTCTGTGTGTGCCAAAAGTTGAAAAATATTGGAAACACTGAATTAAATTAATGAATATCCCTATCAAGAAGTACCTAACAAGTCTGTTTAGAAAGAGATTGTCTCACAGCTTTTCACTAACATACTGTGATGAGATGGGTCAGTTGCACAAAATTCTTAAAATAACAATATCATTATTTTAATGTTAATATTTTTCCAAAATTTCTATTTAAAAAAATTAGATTGATTCACAGAAGGAAAAAATTATAAAATAGAATATAGAAAAAAAGTAATCAGGTATCAAGGTAATAATAATACTGTCAAATTTAAATAACAAATCTATATTTCAATGTTTTCAAAATGTCCACAGTGTGGTTTTGTGGAACACTTATTTTTAAAAAAGAGTCTTAAAAATGATAGTTTAGGTGCTTTTGCTTTTTGCTTTTCAAACTAAATTGCTTTCAAGGTCTAAATATGATTTTCATTATTTAAAGTAAAGGTATTATAGAAAGAATCAATGATTTTAAATTTACTTTAAAACATTTTGCTCTTGCAATGAATACTCTTTGCTCTCAAAGTAGCAGACACAGAATTCCATGACATCCCAAAAGTTGATGTTTAGTATGTAAGTCTAGTTGTAATTTCTAATTCCAGATCAACCTTGTCATGTAGAAGAAAAGATTCAAAGGAATATCCTTCTGTGAAGCACTAAAACCCTAAATGTTAATGTAGGTGAAACTCCTAATGCCATAAAAGGAATCAAAGAACACACAGGAACATTTAGCCAGCAACTGTAACTATAGTTTGGCTACAGACCAAAACGGGCATTTATTTTTAGAAATAAAAAAATCAAAATGTAAATTAAGGCAGGATTAACTATGAAAAAAAGGTAATTATCCCATAAGAGCTTATGGTAGGTAGACTATCTTGGCTAAAAAAGATTATGTACAGATGTAAAAAACAAACAAACCATATATATATATATATATGGTTTGTTTGTTTTTTACAAACCATATATATATATATATATATATATATATATATATATATATATATATATTCTCAGAGATGCCAGGTGCCATACCACTATGCTGTCATGCTGTTAATTTATACCTGGTATCATCCTGCCATAATTTCCAAAAGCATTTACTCCATTAAACACACATTAAAGATATCAAGATTTGTACGTAATCAATAAGTGACAGCAAGTGGTTCAAATTGATTAACATATGCTTCTCCAAGTTCCCCATACCTGTTATGATTACCTAATTTATAATACTGATGCTGATATTACAATTATGGACACAAGGGAAAACAGGCATACAGTCAGAATTCACTCCTAAGGTCCTAGGCAATGGTTTGAATGCTGACAGTTACATATCTGCAGCTTAATGTGCATGTCATTTTTGCCCATTCATACTCTCAGCTTCTCTTAAGCATGAGTACATACACAAAACACTAGTGCTTCCTTTAGGATTGCTTTGCAATAAGTCCAATAACTCAACTAAAGTAAATATTGCATTTTTAATAAAGTTTGCTTCAATCAGGTGATTAACTTCACTCTGTTTTAGATATTCCCCAAACAGCCTAGAAATAATCACCTAAACTCTGGGTTTATCCTCCACTATTGTATTTGTTTTGGTGTATTTTTATCTATAAAAGTCATATTTTCTTGCCTAATTAAAAAACATCTGAAAATATTAAAAACCTTTATGACTTAGGTATAAAAATGAACATAGCTGAAATGAAAATTCTTATTCATACATACAAGAACCCAAGATTTATAAATAAGAACTACAGTAAATACTTCACATTCTTCTTTGACCTACTTTTTCTAAATTAAGGTTGTATTTACATACAAGTGCACAAATGCACATACCACATATACATATGATATCAAACTAAAATAATACTTTTCCATTAATTCAGCAAAATTTTTGAGCATTTACTATGCACCAGATATTGTTCTCTAGATACAGTAGACACGGAAAATGTGTATTTCAGATAATTATTGGTGATTTGACCGAACTACTCTGTGTTTTATTACACTTTACATTGAATATTATTTTCAGGTATACAGCATAGTGGTTAGACAATCATATACTTTACAAAGTGGTCCCCCGATATTCCAAGTACCCACCTGGCACTTTTCTGGTTTTTAGAATTTGATTTTTAAAACAATTCTAAGTAGTGGATCTCATGTCTCTCCTCCCCGCAGCCCCACTTCCAAATAGCTTCCTGGAGAAACGATATTCAGCCTAAGCATGTGTGAGTATACTTTATTCCAAGGAAAACATTCTACCTCAAAATGAAAATATGTCACTATCTAATTCTGGATTCTACTAAAGCATTTCTGGGTCCTAGGTGTTCATATTATCCTTTCCTGTCAATTCAGGGTCATGTGTCATTAAATTACAATGTTAGTAAAGTTTTCCTTTAGTGTCTCCTCATATGCACATGCCCCTCTCTGCATTTTTCTTTTCCTTTTCAAAAATTTGTCCCTATTCCTGCCAGTGCCCAACAACCTAAAGGTACTGAAGGCCCCCAAGACCTGCCCTATATTAGAAACGCCTCTGATTCCGTATCAAGTTCATGAATCAAACATGACAAATTACATCCTCTTTCAAATAACATGAGTGTTTATTGAGGACCTGCTCTGCATCAAACCCCTTTGGAACATCACTGATGAACCTTCTGGAAGCTCATCTGGTGAGACAAGCTAATGTGTCCCACTAGGACAATGGAGTGCTTTCACAGTAGAATGTTACAGGCATGTTAATAAGAGCTTCCTGGAAATAGAGCCTTAATCTTTACAGATCACTGCGGTAGCTGGGATTTCAGGCACCAGGACAAGCCCATATTTAGAGGTCATTTCAGATCTGGAAAGGACTTTGAAGACCATCTAGTTAAACTCCATTAACAGAAGCCAAAAAAGTGTTATATGATCTCCCTAAAATCTTACATCTGGTTCCTAGAAAAACCAACATTGAAGTTTCTGTTTTGTTCTACTTCAGCTTTTTGAGTTTTCATTTCTCAACTCAGAATAAACTACCAAGTATTTAAAGCAATTACGTATTAAGCAAACTCTGTGCTCGTGGAACTGCAATTCTGATTCTGCTGACAGCCACCACCAGACGTGTACGGTGCAAGCGGATCACATGCAGACATAAAACAAATTGTCTCAGCAAGTCATAAATAGGATTCGGTCTCTCCTACTAAACCCGGAATGTATTTAATGGGCCACAATATTAACGTGGGCTTATCTCATGTTTATATGAAGATTTCCACATTAAACCATTATCTACCTGTATTATCTAGGTAGATGAACCACTAAACAAGAATTCAAGAATATCACTGAAACTTCAATTTATAGGAACTCTCAAAGTGCCCACTTCCATCAATATTACCTTGGGTAGTACATATCGAACTTGCGTCTAATTGTGTTGTGACACAGTACCTACACTGTTATAACAACGTGACAGGCCCGTGGCATGCTAAAAGCAGGGACACAGGGACACTTGGGCACAAATTTGGGCAATCTGAAAATAAGTTTAAAAAGAATGACTTACCACTCCCAAACCCACTTTCTTGAGGACAATTTTGCCCTCTTCCCATTCCAGTCACACCATAAACACTTCCCTAAATTACAGAACCTTGTTTGAAGAAGGGGCTTAACATATAAAATACAACATATCACTGAAATCTTTGAAACTAAATGGAACCAACATTTTTAAACACATTATCCACGCTTTCTTTTCTCTTCCTTTTTTCAGACATACAACACACAGAGAACAAAAACAAGCAAATGAACTCACTGTGCCAGAAAAAGTCTTTGCCCCCTTTCCTTCTGGCACACCCTACCAGCCACTGCACCCCACACAGAACTCCCCAAAATAATAGTTTTAGTCCCGTTATCTCTGAAGCCAGTTGATAAAATATAAAAACATTTATAAATTAGTGAGCCTGATGAAATTACTTCGAATAGCAGTTAAAATTCAGAATTAAATAAGAAATAACCATTAAAGAAACAATACTGTTAAAAGTACCACAGTTTCTGTACATAAAACTTTGTGAATGCTCAGGTATGTGTGAAGAAGTTCCAGGATCCTCAGCATAGTTTGAAGCATTTGTAAGAAAAGAATCTCCACATGTTAGGTCTGTGGGAAAGTCTAGCAGTATAACTGAGTATAAAACAAACCATTTAATTAGCCCACACCCTGGATACACAGTGAATCCAGTAACTTCCATGGGAAAAAAATTTAGCATTCAGTATTGATGCCGATTATCACTGGGTCCATTTTATTGATGGACTTACAATTATTTTTTTTTATTGACTGACTTACAATTTGGACTGCTCCTTTTTATTTATTAGCTTTCTGCCAGCTCTATGGCCAGCTTCCTTCCTCATTCTTTTTTTGTGAGGAAGAAGAGATTCCACAAAGCTAAGTCCTACCCTGAGAGTAAAACTGGACTTCTAATCAGTTGGAACTGACCACAAATTAAAGACAACTACAAAGTCTTTAACCTAAAAATAAAAACAAAAACCTAATAAACCTAATGGTTACAAAATCATGTAGCAGCATGGGAAAAATGCATATAATTTAATCTTATGTGAAAAAGCCTGATATAAAATTGTTTATAAGAAATAAATGCATAAAAAACAGAAAGCAAATAAACATAATTACTAATAATTAGGTTAAGAATGTAAGTTATAGATGAGTCTTTTTTCTTGTTTCTATTTTCCAAATTTCCTATGATATCAGTGTTGAACTTCAATAGTAAAATATTTAATTAAATAAGTAGACTAAAGTATTAATATGTTATTAAATCCAAAATTTTCTTTAGAGTTCCTTAAACTGAACATTGTGTTTTACCAAAAACACTATCCATATAAAACAGAGTATTTTCATTATGATTTAGCAATGTCACCATTTTTAAAGAACATATTGTTCACTCTCTTTTGTAAATGACCTATAAGTTCAAAACTTAAAAACAGATCACTACTAAATTTTTTAAATGAAAAATAGTTTTGATGATCACACATTGTTGACCTGACTTGCAATCCTAAAATAGAGCTAAAAATGCATTTCAGTGAAACACAGCTATTGTCATATGAAGAATTATACAAACGTTCATGATGAAGGTCTGAAAATCTTGAGAACCCACCAAATTCACACCAAAGTGGTTAATTTCCTCCTCTTCACAGAGCACTGAAGCTAATGCTCCTGTAATCCTCTCAAGCTCTGCCCCAGTAGGTTTATGCCTCAGTGAAGCAAAAAACTACCTGTGGTTTCTCCACAGAGAAATGTATTGGAACTTTGCTCTAACACTACGACATAAAGAGTAAAATCCAGGAAAAGCTAATCGTTGGATTGAACCTGCCAAGGGTTTAGTTTTAGAAATTCTAAAAGCAGCTCGGTATAGGGCACGTTATTCTAAGCAGTCTCGGGACCAGGCCCACCGCTGTAACTGGTCAGTCTCCTCTGTTGAAATCCCAACATTCAAAGAGAAGGCATAAATGAGCACCACAGGCTTGTCTGGGACAGCTGTCACGGTTTCCCAGGCTCCTCCCCGGTTGGGAAGGTCCAGCATGCTTGGCCATATTCACATCAGGGCTGGAGGCTGGATGGCGGCAATTCTCACTGGCATCACTGAATATTGCATGCTGAATATTGTAGAACGCTTTGAAAATGCTCCATCCTATAAACCATAGATCATTCTAGTCATTAGAATCTATGATTATAAGCAGATAGCTTTTATAACAGTATACTGGAATTTTTAATTTGTGAATAGTTTCTCTGTCTTAAAGGAAAAAATTGCAAAAACCAACTTTACACAAAATCAGATGCTTTAAATCTGCAGTGGAAATGCTACCAATCTAAGAAGATTAAGAAGGAGAAGTAGCGGTGGGAGGAGGCAGCGAGGAAATCAGCCTGCTTGATTCAGTCTGTGGTAGAATAACTCAAATTTGCCCTCTATACAAAGGTGTGAGTTTGGCTTCTACACCTTTGCTTCCTTTATCATTTCATGTAATGATTCTTTGGTGTTCAGTGTTTCTTGATTATAGGAGCCTCACCTTATCTGCTGTTTCACTTTCTTTGGTTTAACTTACCTGCAGTCCACTATGGTCTGAAAATATCAGTGGTAAATTCAAAAATAAACAATGCATAAGTTTTAAGTCATGCACAATCTGAATAGCATAATGAAACTTTGTGCTGACTTGGTTCGGCGCACCTGGGACATGAATCATCCTTCTGTCCAGCATGTCCATGCTGTATATGCTCCCACCCCTTAGTCACTTAGGAACCACCTCAGTTATCAAAGAGAGAGAGAAAACACGTTCA
This sequence comes from Desmodus rotundus, assembly GCF_022682495.2. Lineage (NCBI taxonomy): Eukaryota > Metazoa > Chordata > Mammalia > Chiroptera > Phyllostomidae > Desmodus > Desmodus rotundus. The sequence continues at coordinate 55,731,806 of NC_071397.1, read as the reverse complement.
CATAACTGTTATTATAGGGTATTGTTATATTGTTCTATTTTATTATTGCTGTTGTTAATCTCTTCCTGTGCCTAATCTATAAATTACACTTTATCACAGGGATGTATATAGGGGAAAAAACAGTATATACAGGGTTCAGTACTATCCACGGTTTCAGGAATCCACTGAAGGTCTTGGAACATATTTCCTGTGGGAAACAGGGGATTACTGTATTTCCTCTTTTCTATCTTATACTTTGTTCAAACAATTGGGAATCCTCAAAGCTTATCACTGGGAAGTAAGTTAATGTTTTATATAAAATTTTAAAATTATACATTTTTGAGGAACATCAATAAAGAAGGGAAAATGGATACAAGAAAATGTACTGTGTATGTGCTGCAGGGGTGCTTAATGTCAAAGTCAGACACTAGGGCCCATGGTATGGGAGAATTTACATAATTAATAACATAACATTCAGGGGGTTATCTCCAGTAAATATTTCCATAGAAAAATATTACATATGTATTGCTCTAGTGACCGGAAAATCATAAACAAGTTAGACATTTTGAATGTATCACAACTAACAAACTATGGAAAACTTCCCTTATTAAACTAAGTTAGCATTATCAATTTAAAGCATATTTCTGAGACTTCAAATACATTTTTTGGCCATGTAACAGGTTTGCAAATCTTAAATGGTTTCATATTTCTCTAAAGCATAATAAGAGCATAACATGAATATTTAAGCAGCTTAGCTCTGATTTAAATATATTTGTTCAGGATACGCTGGCAGCAACCCAAACTGTAGTGTAGTACCCTCAAAGCTGGCAATTCCAAACTCATTTAAGAAAGCAGATGATATGGGCTGGCAGTATTAAAGCAAATAATGTCAATTAATTTTTTTTCTTAATTTGTTTCTCCTAGCTTGAAATTGCCAGGAATGTATAAATCTGAAGATAAATAAAAAAAGAAATTACTGGGAAGGGAAAAAAATACAAAGGAAAGGTTGAAAAAATCTAAAGCTGTTATTTCTTATTCTGATCTTAACAGCAGGTTACAGCTGGATAATAACATTATTTATTGGAATTCCCTGAAATGTAGAGAGGAAAATCCGTTTTGAAAACTTTAGCATGTGGAAAGTCAGTACATCATTTTCAAAGCAATACCCTAAAGAGAAAGTGTTTTTTAGCACCGCTACCTTACAGAAAACTGCATTTTTATGGTAACCGAAAGATGCAAACTTACCACAAAAATAAAATTATCATTTGCTTTACCACCATTAATCATAGGGTTTGAATTTTGATCCCTTGTTGAGCTGAGACTTAAGTGGTGAGATATTTCTACAGACCACATTCAGACAGTATTCTCAATGTTTCACCGCCACTCTTTCACTCCTTTTGGTTTACTCTGGAAGGGTAACACTGGTTTTTTTGTTTTGTTTTGTTTTTGAGATGGGAAGCAATAAAGAGGTACATTGAAATGGAATCCTAACCTGCTTTCCAATAAAAATACAGTTTGCATTATTTAGTTGTTGCTTGAAGGCACTTTAATTTTTGATGCCTAGAACTGACTCAATGTAAGTGTTGAGCAAACATATCTTTTATACCATCATTGCCACCTTTTTAGAAAAGAAATCAGTGGAGCAGTTTTGGAGGGACCTGAAAGCAGTGTCTTATTTGACACCCTGAGAGCCGTAGTTCTCAACCCTGGTTACACACTGGAGAACTTACCGATAAAAAAATAAAAGGCTTGCACTGCAGCCCCAAATCATTAGTGACAATGGCTCAGGCGCAGTAGTTTTCAAAAGTTCTCTCGAGTGATTCTAACATTGGCCAGGCTTAAGGGCAGAGTGAGTTATTCTTCAAACATAAGTAAGGTTTGTACTACTGCTAAATGAAGGACTCTAGTCTTTAATTAAATCAGGGCATCATACCATGCTGATTATCGATACGATAGCCATGTTTCTCGAAGAAAGTGTTTTAACATATGGAGATCCATATGCTCCCACTGCACATCCATATGCTCTGTTTCTATGTATGTTTTTCAAAATGTGATTTTAGTTTTTGTGTCACTTTCATAAGAAATGTGTCCTCTGTATATTATAAATCAATAATAGTAGGGTGTTTAAACTATTTATATATAATAACTTTAAATTAATACAAATATTATTTCAAGTTATAGTTCATGAAAAGTTATTCATATATAAGTATTAAATATTAGTTCGAATATTATGGGTACTTTTATATTTTAATAAATTGTATGGGATATCAACAATGCCTCCATAGGATGGTTGAAATAACATAAAACAAAATAAGTAGTACAAAATAAAATTTCTAATATTTACTAAAATATCAATAAAAAGAAAAATGACATTTGGAAGGCACATCCTCTGGCCAGTCCATTAAATATATTATTTCACCTTTCTTTCAAAAAACAATCTGAGAGGTAGGTAGCACCCATCATCAGGATTGAACAATATGGTCTTAGAAAAGTAATAATTTGTCCAGGTTCACACAATAATTCAGTTTAAAAAAATGAAATGCAAATCCAGATTTTATTCTGTACTTTTTTCTACCACAACATTCTGTCTCCAACAGAAACAATTAATCTGAAGAGAAATGCCATAATGAACCCAACTCCATTTAACTAAGTTATTAACTGTCTAATGTAATAAAGAGCTACTAGTAGCTATGAAAAATATAGCATTGAAACCCATTTGACCTTTTCCTTCAAAGGTATTATTACACATATAATAATTGATGATAAAATATATTAAGAGCTATAAGAGAGGTATAAACCAAGAAATTCTATAGTAGTGCAACAAGAGGAGAAAGTAATCTCAGCATCAGGAATGAAGGAGGCTCTTGGGGTGACAGTTGAACTCAACCGTGATTAAGTAGAATTTCCACAGGACAAGGGATATGAGAAGGCTGTGCAGTGATTAATCTACAAAGGGGAAAGAATGGTTTAGAAACTGGTAAGAAGTAGTGAGGTCTGGCTGAAGTACAGAACACATGAAAAGATGAACTGGAAAAGGAGACTCAGACATTGTCATGGGATCAAAACCCAAAGACCTGAAAGCCACTTGAAAGAATACCAAGTAGTATCCTCTCTTTTTACACTGAGGAAACTGAGGCCCAGTGATGTTTAACGTTTCATCAAATGTCACATCAGGAATAACTGGCAGAGATACACATGAAAAAAAATCTCTTACTCCATTTATCTCTTCCTTCCCCTATTTCTTTCTGCTTCCCACTTTCCTTCTCTTTTCTCCCTTTCCCTCTCTCTCTCTTTTCTTCATTATTTTACATTTTCCTTTTTTCTTCCATTTCATTAAATTTTCTTTTGGGGGGGGTGTATTTGTAAAATGCCATATATAAAGTACAGTAAGTTGCACAATAATAAGATTAAAGTGAATTCAGTAGGCAGTGATGAAAAGCCATACTCATAGTTGCCATTTACTTATGAGCAAAATAATGTTTTCTCTTGTGTATATCATACTTTAAGCCACTTGGATTCTGAACCAGAAGCTCTGAAATTGATCCTGAAATTGGCCCTGGACAAGAATCATATTCTTGATGTGATTTTGAGACCTCAAAATCTTTGGCATATTCATGGGTTTTCAATCTGCCACATTTCTAAAACTCCATAGAATCAATAACAGCAACAGAGGGCAATGTTACAAATAATATACTATGACATTTTAATGAGGTTCATTCCCAAACTTATTGTAAGCTCATTTAAATAAACACTCCATGATGCTTCATTATTTTTTTTTTGCATTCACGCTCTAAATCTATCATTACTGGAGCTACAAAATTTTATACCATCTGTATACGACTTGTAATTTCCCAGATTTCTCTCATTTTCTGCACTAGAAGGTACTGAACTCGATTCTCTTCAAGTGGTTACTTAACTGCCATGCAGGGTGGTTTTCAATAGACTTAGTAATATTTTGGAGTCTACCAGTCAATATACTGAAGATCGCAGTTACCAGAACAATTTATAAAGAATAAAGAGTGAAAAATTTGCACTTTAGGTAATCATGATGTTCTTTGGTTTCCCTCACATTTTTTCAAATTGGGAAATGTTGCCATTTTCAGCTTTTTTCTGAAGCTTAATTTTCTATTGTTAGTCTCAGTATTTTAAGAAAATCATGTTCAAAGTCTTCCTATCAGGTATCTCCTTTTCTATATATTTTGAAATTCTTATTAAAGGCATCTGAAATATCCAGAAAGAATTACTTGATGATGAATACAGGATACGGCACAAATAATGTCCTTTTTATTACAATATAGTTTATTATGAAATCATAAGCACATAATTCTGTAACATAACGATATCATACTCAAGCACACCATCTGACATTTTAGGTGAAATGTTCACATTAAAACCATAAATTATTACATCCATATTATTACCCCGCCAACCACGCTCAAGCAGGCCTCACTGTGGCTGGGCTCTGTATATTCAAAGCACCCTACCACTGACACTAAGCAATTTAAATTTTCAAACAAAAATACTTTCAAAGCCTCTCAGGGTAAATAATTTAACTAAAAAAACTTATTTTCATGGATTGTATTTCACAGAAAATTTATTAGGTACTTTGATTCATTCTAAATATACTGATAATATAATTTATCCTAAATCTAAATATGTTGCAATAAATGTTAATCAATGGCATAATTTCTTAAATTTGCTACATTTGGCATTGTTGATGTGAAAACCTGAGGTTAAAAAAACATAAATTCAACTACCTAAGGACCACAAAATATTTAAATGTGAGAAATCATGTTGACAATATATTTTCATATGTTTTGGCATAAACATTGAAGTAAAAATTAAGAAAGTTTGATGATTTTATGTATAAATCATACATACATTACATACATAACTGAGACCATCTCACACCTGTCAGAATATCATCAATAAATCAACAAACAAGAAGTGTTGGTGAAGATGTGGAGAAAAGGGAACCCTTTTATACTGCTGGGACTAGTGCAGCCACTGTGGAAAGCAGTATGGAGATACCTCAAAAAATTAAAAATGGATCTGTCTTTTGACCCAGCAATCCTATTTCTGGGAATATGTCCAAAGGAACCCAAAACACTAACTCAAAAGAACCTCTATGTGATACAGAGAGATCTGATTAAGATAACTCAGATCACTGGGGAGAAGTAGGGAGGTGCCAGAGGAGGAATTAGCCAAGGCAATTGTGGGAGTCTAAGACAGGATTGGCTGAGAAGCTCAATGTCTCCAGAGCCAATGGAAGTAATAAGAGGGCTTGCTCTCTGGCACCTGAGCTGGCTATCACTCAAGCTCTGGCTCTGGCTCCGGCTCCGGCTCCGGCTCCAGCTCCAGCTCCAGCTCCAGCTCTTCTTCCTAGAAAATGCCTGGGTGACCATGCTACAGCTGCCTGCATTTCCCAGCAGAAGGTATGTTGTATGGGAAGGAACTCTAGGCACAGCATAGGATCAGGCTGGCCTGGCAGAGGGTGGCAGGTTTATTCTTTGGGTGTTCTAGAGAGAACAGGCCCTGAGGCAGAAGCCTGCCACTCTTCTAAAATTGTGTGGGTTTTATATATTATGTTGTTTTTAGTTTGTAAACTAACACTATTAAAATAACATAACTAAAAACTAACAGGGAAAAGATAGAACTCAGGTTAGAGTTTAGTCTTAATTGATAGGCTTAAGTGATTTAAGCTGTGACTTGATGGACTTAAGTAAGGGCTTTCGAATAAAGACTCCTTTCTTTGTCACCAAACCTTTGCTTCCAGAATTTTTTCCTAGAGGGCAGCAGCAGGCAGCAGAACCCCAACAGCTGTTCAGAAACATATGTTCATTTCAGCATTATTACAATCACCAAGATATGGAAGCAGCCCAAGTGTCCATCAATAGATGAGTGAATAAAACAACTATAGTATATTTACACAATGAAATTCTACTCGGACGTAAAAAAAGAAAATATTACCCTTTGCAACAGTATGGTTGGACCTGGAGAACATTATACTGAGTGAAATAAGCCAGAGACAGACAAATACCATGATTTCACTCATATATGGAATCTAATAACAAACTGAACTAACAAGCAAAACAGAGACACTTGTAGATGGAGAGCAGAAGACAGTGAGTCGGGAGATGGGGAAGGTGAGAGGGTGAAGGGATTGAGCAAAAAGGAAAAGGGCCTCATGGACATGGACAACACAGTGTGGTGATTGCTGGGAGAAGGGGGGTATATGGGGAATAAATGGTAACGAAAAAAACACAATAAAGATTAAATAAAAAATCAAAATTCTTATTAAGTAAATTTTTACTATCTTGTTAGGAAACACATTTGTGCATGACTGAATACAAGTTCATAATGTAGGACTAGACAGAATATGTCTGTCCTTTCATAATTATAACAGAATTAAATCCTCCTCATCCTGCTGAAGGAAATTGATCTTCAATAACAGAGTATCTGCCTTCAAGGCATTCACCAAAAGATTTATCCCCAAACTGATTAGCATCCAAGCTTTCTCAAAAGTGAAGCTGAAATAGTAGGCATATCAAAGGAGTGGCCAGCCTTCTTTTGATTGAAAATGAGCTTTATATGGTCAGATAATTAATATTGCACTCACAAAAGCCAAACCACATTACATTTTAATATTAAGTCCTTGAATTATTCAAGGGAAAGGTCTAAAAACAACCAAAAGTGTTCCTAACAAAGCCATAGTGAAGGCCATTGTTCATTCCGCTCTTACTATTTCTTACATATGCCCTTTATACGTGTATGTATATAATTTAAAAAGATGTCTTCGTTTATGCTGTGTTTCATGTTGCCCTAGCTTCCATGATGCCTAGAGCTAAATTATGTTTTATATTGATTTCAATTATAAAGTAGTACATTTAAAAATAAAAATTATAAAATAAAAAGTAAAAATGCTGTTGTACTCTTACAAACAAAAATACACTCATTGCCAATTTGTTAAATATCTGTATTTTATTTTTGTCATTGGCATTCATTTAAAAATCACAGTAAATCTAATATCATTGTATTTCCTATTAAGAGAATTTGTATTTCTTATTTTTGTGAATTCTCTTCCCTCATGTCCTTTGTCAATCATTCTATTGATATTTAAATATTTTTTATAAATTCACAAGAACCCTACATATAATAATGGTATTTGATATATGTCTTTCAAATATTTTTTCTGCTTGCTTTTTATCTTTTAGTAGGGATTCAAATGTCACAAGAACAATTATTTAAAAAGCAAGCCTCCTTTTTCTCACTAAGTGAATGATACAACCTTTCCTTATATATTATTAATTTTTTTCTCAAACTAACATCAGTTTTGACTTCTATTTAGATATTTTAGAAATATTTTGATATTTCTAATTAAATCAAATGTTTAATTACCATAATTATGTGAGCATGGATGGTTAGAATACTTCTTCCTTTTATTTCCTAGATGATATTGAATGTTTATTTTTATTTTTAAAAAATTATTACAAGAACCCCATTTAGGTAATTCAAATAAGTAAAATCATATTAAAATATGCTATTCAGGTACAAATACACTTCATGCTATTATCATTGCTTTTAGTGTTATCAAATCTTAGGTATTTAAAAAGAAAAACCTTACAAACATTACCTTTAGTTAGTTACTCTAACATTATCATGTGGGAACTGAAGTTTGTGACTACATTAATGCATGAAACACAAATATCAATAATACTACAGCAAGTTAATAATGAAAACGGACTTACTATACAGAACCTTCTATGTCTGTGAATTGATCTGCTGTTTCAGTCTTTTTCCCTCTAGTATCATATATCTGATTAAGAAATGCACATTTTAAAACTGGAAAGAACTTTACTCAAACTACCATTTTCTGATGAGGACTTAGAAACAGCAACATTGAAATGGCAACTCTCCGAACCAGAACCCACATTTTCTTTAGACTCAGTACTGCCCCACTCCACCATAAGCCTTTTTGAAGTCTATAAAAGAAAAGTAAGATTTCATTTCATGTGTCAAATTTCTAATTGAATTATTTAAATTGGTATTTCATATGTAACTTCTGTTACTGTTGGTGTTATATGAATTGTGACTAAAATAATAAAAATCTTGTATTTCTCAACAAATAAGTGTAAGTTTTTACATATTAATAATATGTCTACTATAGTAAAAAATATGTATCAGCAAACCTCCCTGGTCTAGGGGATGTTTCATTCGAGTGGTCCCTACTGTTAAAGTCATATATATGATATGCAGTAACATATATACATCACCAGAAAGTCCAGATGAATTAATAATTGCATAGGCATTGACATCATATGTTAAGTATATCACCTAGCTAATATATGACATCATAGTTTATGTATGTGAAGTTAATAAAATATAGCCTTCCAGACAAAAAGACACACAAAAACACATATAAACTGTAGGATCTTATTTAAAGCACAATTGAAAAAGAATTGCAAAGATTTAGAAGAATCATATTCTATATACATAAACTAAAACCTAAAATACAAATAAAAATTTTTAAAAACAAAGATGTGAAAAAAAGCACTGATGTATCCTTCTTCCTTTGTAATACAAACTAATTTCCATTCCCAACACTACTTGCTGGAACTAGTCTCTCAAGTAATTTACGTTCCCACGCTTACTCCTCTACTATCTATCCTTCATACAACAAAAAGAGTGATGTTTTTAAAACAAATCAGTTCATATAATTCTCTGCTCAGTGACTTTCCATTTCTTTTACAAAAGTATCCAAAATTTTAAGTACCTATATGGCCTGGTTCCTGACTATTTCTCCCCTCTCTTCTCCTACTAATCTCTTCTTCACTCAATACATTTTTTAGCCCCAATGGCTTTCCTACAATTCTTCAAACACCTGAGCGCCTTTCAGGCTCAGAGTCTTTGCACTTGTTTCCTTGTTTTCCTGGCCCCATGTATTCACACAGACTGGATCCGTTGAGGTCTCTGGCCCAATGCCATCTCAGAGAAGCCAGTGTTGACAACTCTATGTAAAAGAACCACTTGCCAACTTCAACTCCATCGTAGCTTTCTTCTCCTCTTCCTGCCTCATTTTTTTCTAAATAGAACTTATCCAACATTGGCATCATATTACAATTCAATTTTTGATTTTGTAGTGTCTTGACCACTAGAAAGTAAATCCTATGAGAGCAGTAAATACAAACATATCTGACATGTTTTCTACTATATTCTAAATAACTAGAAAAGTACATGGCACATGTAGGTGCTCACTATTTATTGAGTAAATTACTAGTACTTTAAGTTTTACATATATATCTATTTTATCTCTAACTATAAAAACAGTTTTTATATATAATCTTATCAATTGCCTTAAAAATCATGCATTTCTCTATTTGGTGTGAACCCTATGAAATTACCTCTTTGCATGTCAAAAATGGCCAAATATTGATAATTATACATAGTTTACCCTAATATAACTAAATAATGAAAAACTAGTTAGAATATTTGCTTGGTACTCTTTATGTAAGCAAATATGTAATTTTTTTGTCAGCTATTAGAGGAATCAAACAATTTCAAATCCAGTTTTTTGGTTGGTTGCTTTTTCTTCTGTGGTGTGTGCATGTGTGTGTGTGTGTGAGAGAGAGAAATAATCATGGTTCAACTACCTCCATAAATAAAAAAGCTCTATATCTAAGATTACCAAAGCACTCACGTGGAGATCTTTTCACAGTGTACTTCCCACCTGCCACTCTACCTGGATAGTCTGTTAGCCTAGCTTACCCTTTCTGCTTATTTGGAGCACTCATGTGGAAATTGAAAGGTTGGAGCATCTCATAACCCAGGAGTGTCAGGAAAAACCCTGCAAGTCCTGACATCTGGAGAGGTTCATCACAGACAACTGCACTAGTGAATGAGTCTACCGGAGAGGGGGAAAGTGGCCATGACCCCACTGCTCCGAAACTGTGAAAATCTGTTTTAGACTTAGTCACTCAGAACTCATTTAGTTCCATAGCCCACATCAACTAAATGTTTGGCCCATGAAAAAAGAGAAAATAGGCACAGGAGAATAAGTGGGGTTATGGAAGGATGAAAGGAAACTGGTAAAAGACCAAAAGGGACAATAGTTTCTAAAGTAACAGCAAGTACTCTTTTGAAATGGCAGTCCCCATAGTACAAGCTGAACATTCAAGCAGATGAACCAGAATGAATAAGATATGAAGGTCAGGAGGATTCAAAACAGGAGATAGGAAGTTCATTTTGGGGGTAGAGCAGGGAGTAGAGAATGGAGGAGGAGGGGGTAAGACGTAGTGTTCACAGAAAGCATGTTAAATGTTAGAGATATTGGAAATGGAGTACTTTCAAGTAATGACAGAGGCTGCAAGCACAATGAGAGCTAGTTCAGACTGGCTGAGTCAGAACAGAGACAAACATTACTAAGTTTTAGGAGGTGGAAACAATGAGGGGACTGGGTCAGTCAATAGTTATCAATGTAGGTATTGTCTCCAAATAAAATAGCAAGAGAACACCATTGAGGCAAGCTGAACTAAATCCTTAATTTACTCAGGAAAAGAAAGAGTAAAATAGTGGCAATCAAGGAGTATGCTGAGCCTGCCTCTTAGTTCCAAGATTTTAGGGAACTGATGGAGGAGCCTATACCAGAAAGAAAAATCACAGGGATGTTCTCCATTTATCCATTTTGGATAAAAGAAAACAGAGGAGAAGGAAGAAATGTCTGAAAAGAGTTCAAGTCAAAGGATTAGTTGGTTCCCAAAAGGATGACATATGCAAAAAAGGAGAGGCAAATGATAAATAGCAGATGGAGTGGAGAGGCACTGAGGGCCTAGAGGACAGAACTGGTAAGAGGCAAGAAAACAGGATATGGTAGTAAAACATAGAAGCTTTTATCCAAGGGGGGAAATTCAGGGTTCAGTAATGATACAGGGAGTAGTGAGCAGACTGAAAGTAGTTAAGATGCTATTAGTGTGATCAGCCATGTACTTCTGTAACCCATGCCTCTATTCTTTTATTATTATTTCTGTTAAAAGTGTTTTTGTAAAAGATGAACTGTTAGTAATATATAACCCATAGACAAAGAGAATAGTTGTGAAAGAGTTCCAGTAACTAATGTCAAAGGCAGCTGACTCCAGCAACTAAATGTTCTGGCTCCAGTAGACTTGCTGACTCTCCACCATAAAATGAAGACATCGGCTGACCAATCTCCGGATAATCGTCAGAACTGACTGCACTGACTTTCAACACCACTGCCTCCCGATTTCTTTGATCTGCTTTCTCTCTCCCTCCTAATAGAAATCCCTGCCTGCACACAGATGTTAAGATGGTCTTTGGGACATTAGTCTGCCATCTTCTCAGGCTGCTGGCATTTGAATAAACCATCCTTCCTCGAACCAGCACCTGTCTCTCAAAAATGTTTTACCAAGCGGCAGGCAGCCGAGTATCAGTTTGATATCAGGTCAAGTTGGTATCTTTTTTTCAATCTGAAAAAGTATGAATTTCAATAAGAAGAATGGACTGCAATTGTGAAATCTGAAATTCTTACTTTGTGAGCAGACCGTGTGGTTCCATTAACAAAATGCAACTTGGAATATAAATTGAAGGGACTTTGTAAATTAGGATCATCGCCAATTTAAAAGGAAACTAGAACTAGAAAGTCACTACAAGCTGGTATAAAACATTTTTCTTTTAAAAAAATATTTTATTTATTTAGTTTTAGAGAGGAGAAGGGAGGGAGAAAAAGAGGGAAAAGACACATCAGTGTGTCGTTGCCTCTTACACACCCCCTACTGGGGACCTGGCCTGCAACCCAGGCATGTGCCCTGACTGGGAATGGAATCAGCAACACTTTGGTTTGTAGCCCGGCACTCAATCCACTAAAGCCACACCAGCCAGGGCAAAACATTTTTTCTCTAATTGAAAAACCATAATACATTTTATAAATAGTATTTTAAAAATCACATTGTCAAACTGCCAAGGCTTAGAGAAGAAACTTTTGAACATGTTATTTAATATAAACCTAAAATATTGCTAAAATTATTATGATAACAACTATGTAAGTAAATGCAAGTTAAACTTCCTTCTAGACCTATCTCAGCATATAGGATATGTTCTTCCTTGAGAAGGACAGAAAGTAATTTAAAATGAATAAATTCTAGACCAAGATACTACCAATTATACTTAATACCATGCAAATAATGTCAGGTCATAATCATATTTCTAAAGTAAGTAATCGAGGAAAAGAAAAAACTACTATCTGGTTTTAGTTTGGAATCTTCCAAGTATAATTACATATTCAAAAGATCTATCCTACCAGCCCCAGCCAAGTAGCTCAGCTGGTTGGAGTGTTGTCCCTGACATGCCAAGGTTGGGGTTAGATCCCCAGTCAGGGCACACACATGAATCAGCCAATCTATGCATACTAAGTGGAATAACAAACTGATGTTTCTCTTCCTTTTCACTTCTCTTTTCTCTTCTCTTCTCTCTCTCTCTCTCTCTCTCTCTCTCTCTCTCTCTGTCTCTCTCTCCTCTCTTCCTTTCTTTCCCCTATCACTCTCTCTCCCTTCCTCTCTTTCTCTAAACTCAATAAATTTAAAAAATTTAAAAAGAAAAGAGGAGCACCTTAATTTAAGTTTAAAAAGGATTCAGAAATAATTTTCATTGGCATATAGTAGGTGAAAAATAATCACTTCTAAAGTGATTTTTTTTCAAATATTTCCTTTGACCCAATATTTACTCACCCATTTTAGCTTTATTTTTGCCTCAGCAGATAAGGCTAAACAAAATTTAATTCCTGATTAAAACTCAGAAACATGTATCTACTCATCTATCTTGAGAAATAATCACAATACAGCCACATAATTTATTTTGATATTTAATGTTTTCTTATTTTTCATCAATCACTGGATATTTTTAGTGCTTTCTTGTATGAGTATTCCTCTGTTAAAATTGGGATTAAATCATTTAGCTTTTGAGACATGTATTTAGAGATATATTTAAAAATATATCTTGGCAGAAGTGAGGCCTACTTCAGTGTGGTTGGTAGGGGGATAATGTGGGTGTAATAATTTACAGTATTAATTTGAACATTTCACCTAAAATGTCATATGGTATGCTTGAGTGTGATATTGTTATGTTACAGAATTACATGCTTAAGATTTTGTAATAAAAGATTCTGTAATAAAAAATGGGTGTTATTTGTGCCAGACCCTCTATTTAGAGATATGTTTCTCCTTTTATTTTCTCTCAAGTGATTCTTGAAGAGAAAAAGCAATACTATATGTAAGTCACCTTTTCAACTCCACATAGGATATTATTAGCTCCTATTGTTCCTTAAGTACATCTGTACCTCTTCTTGAAGACCTCTTTCCTACTTTAGATATTCAGAAATGTTAATCAGCCAATCTCAGTGATCACTCTGTTGTGAATTCTATTACATTAAAGAGTGATGAAAATAAAATCGTGTAATGAAAAGAGAGGTAGCAGTAAAATTGAAAGTATTCATGTCCAATTAATTCTATTGTAAACATAAGAAGAAAGCAAAACTGGAAGAATATCTTATAGTGTTTCTTTGCTAGTTCACTCATGAGCTGCTAACATGAGCCACAGTGTGCATAGTGATTCACAGAAATCTGGGAAAACAAGTCTAGACAGGGAGTGAAAACTAGCACCCTCAGGCCACATCTACTCACTACCTTCTTTTGTAAATAAAGTTTTATTGAAACTCAGCTGTGCCTACAAAGGTAGGGCGGAGTAGTTGCCACAGAAACCATACACCCTTTGAAATTGAAAATATTTACTATCTGGCCTTTTACCAAAAATGTTTGCCAACTGGAGGTTTAGGTTCAAAGGTGTTCTTCATTCATTTGTCCTTCCATCATTCTTCATGTCTGTACTTCTAAACCCTGTGTCAGCATACAGAAACATGTTTCTGGTGGCCTTCAGGAACTGTGGCAGCATGTCAGGCAACTGTCCAGCTTCAGGACACATCTGTGGCCAGAGCCAGGGCTCCACAACATCCTTTTCTACCATCAAGCAGACCTTAAAATATCATCCAATGTTGCTTCCCTCTTTAAAATTATACTCAGCCACTCTCACCCCTTGAAATGTTGCCTCTCCCAGGAGTTAGAGAAACTCGGCTCTTCTCATCCTTTTCTTGTATCTCCCAAAAGACAGGTAGACACATCCTTTTGCTACAAGAATTTCCCTAAGCCATTTTCTTGTATTCTCCAGCATAAAATGAGTCCATATAAACTCCTTACTTCATAAAGATTTTCCCAGACCCTAAAGCTAGCCAAGACAGAATTACTAGTGAACCATTGTCACCAGTGGGTAAATCACTTCCTAAATTAGGCAACATCACACTCTGGGCAGCACAGCCATATCTAAAGGAAAGAAAAAAAACTGATAAATCACAAAAAAAAAACCACCCTCTTCTCTCACTAGAAAAACAACTGAGAGACATTGTAGAAAAATAGGAAACTCTGACCATTTATTTTTCTCCTAACCTTGTGGCATTGAAATAGTATCTGATTCACCAGCATTTCAGGAGGTACAGACTGGTCTGGCAGGGACAATCCCCTTAAAAGCAGGAGTCCTGTGGTGGCAGGAAGCAGACATTAGACTACAGAGAAAATATTACTCAGGAAGGAGTGATACGTGTGGAGATACTGGCTTTTGGAAATGGTTGAGCTTGGAGAAAATATAAAACTATTATGGCCCACAAGATGGAAGATACCTCTAAATCTTTCAATCTAACAGTCTCCCTCTGTGAATCTTCAGTGAAATTGAAACAAAACAAAACAAAACATTTCTTGTGGAATCTGGAAAAGAAGACGAGTCCATAGGTCTGAGTCTGATGAGGACTGGGCCTTGCAGGTCTTTGCAGATTGACAGGGGGGAAGGGGATGGCCAACAGGAGAAACCAAGGCAGTATTAAAGGGAAAGGCTCTAAGCTGTTCTAGGCCCTTATTTGAAATTATGAGTAAATGTGTCAATGTGTCTCAGAGCAAAGAGGAATTGGAATCTGATCATCAATTTTAATTTCTAAAAATGAAAAGAAGTAAAAAATATAGTTCTTGGACAGCCTACAGGGTGCAGGTTCTATAGCACAGGCAGAAAGATGTACAGCTTTCACTTCCCCAGTCCAGTTAACTTCCAACTGGGTGTAATAATCTTCCTCAAATGATTTTCCTTTAAAGTTGACTGGTCTTAGAATTGGCTGATTAACGAGATCGACTGTGCAAGCATTTGTCCTAGGGTTCTTGTGGCTCCAAACCATTAGGTAAAGAAATAGAGATTCAAGTATCTCAGCAGGATTATCTTAATTACTGATTAACTTAATGCATTGAGCCAAATTGCAACTTTGTTCATTTCTTCATAAAATCTAAAAGTAATAGTTGACCTCTAGTTTTTGATGACATCAATTGACCCTTGTCAAATAAGATTTGGTCCATGCTGTGTCTTACACTTAATTCTATTGCATTTTACTTTATTTCCTAGTGTTTTATTGTTTTAATATCCTTTTCCAAGGACTTTTCCATGAAAAGGTTATTTTTGTCATTTCATCATTTTTCTGCACTATGAGTGATCTTGTCCATATTTCTTGGGAAAGATTTTTTTCCACCACCACTAACATTTGTTCCATAGCTTTTCATAACTGCATTGAGATGATCATCTGCCAATGGAAACATTATTGCCATAACCATAGTTTTAATCCCAGATTCTCACTAATTGTCATGAATGAGATAAATATTCCCTCAGGAATCTTTCCAAGAGTCTTCTTTTCACAAGACTCAACCTAAGGCAGAACATTGCTTTCCTTTAAAAATTGTACGTAAGTTCAAGGTACTTAGGTATACCTATATAACCCAAAATTCCAAACCAAATGCCATCCTAGTTTGTCCAGTAGATAAGCACTATAATAACTACATCTCAGAGATATTTGCTTATTATTATTTCAACAAAAGTGCAATGTCCTTCCATTTTTAAATTAATGTTTTACATATAATACATATATATATTTCACATGTACAGTGATGACTTTAACAAAAGTAATGGAAAAGAAGTGAAGTTTATTAAAATCAGTAGAGTATAATAAAAAAAAAAAACCTCACATCTTTGGAAATGAGAAAACCATGGGTTCAAATGCCCATTTTTGTGAATTTGAGTAACCCAGCTTTAAGTTTTCATTTCTTCATGTAAAAGATGGGATTGAAGATAATTTTTATATAGGGCTAAAGTGAGGATTCAACCAGGTAATATGTGTGTAATGGAGGCTGTGAGCATAAAGTGGTGCCAGAACTATGCCTTCCTTTTTTGGCTAGAAGTCCCAAGATGTCCTTCCTGCAAAAGGTTGTCAATTGGATCCACGGGCCCCCACTGAAACCAGCTTTGCTTTCTAGAACAAAATTAACTGGGCAATGGATTAGCAAACCACAGACATAAGTAAGTAAGCTTATATCTGGTATGGGTCCTATGGAACAATGAAAAGTAGGAATAATCCATATGCTTTTAACATATATGGGCCTAATAGTACCCACTTTTAGGAAGTAAGAGTGTTCAGTGCATCTAAGAAGGGGTGGCCAAGCTCCAGATGCAGGCTGAAAGCAGTTTGAGCAATTGTTTAGGATATATATGACCAACTTCATATCCCAGGCTTAGAAATTCTGAGACTGGGACTCAAGATGACCTAAAATATGCCATACTTAATTAGTTCTACACACTTACCAACAATCACAACAGTCATTGCTATTATGATCACAAAAATCAAAAGATAAAAAGTACATGTTGCCTTGTAAATATGCATGTATCCTCTCGAGACAACATAATCTATTCTTAGGAATAGGGGTGATGATTCCCAAATCCCCTTATTTGTGACTTTGTTTTAAAGCACAATGCTCTATCGATTTATTAAGAAAAACAGTAACAAAACTTGACATGTCATTTTTAAATACTACCTTATATATACTTACTGGAAAGTAATGATGTCATACATTTATTAATTACAAATATGGACCCACTGAAAGAGTGTGCCAGGAACAAAAAAAAAGTTATTGAGCACATGTTTGTTGGTAGTGATCTCACAATGCAGCCACATTATTTCGGTCTTTCCAGGGGAGGCTGAATTGGAAAGATCTATGTTCCATTCAGGAGTTCCTCACAAATATTCGTAAGTGCAATAATGGAACTATTCATAGGATGCATCGTCCTTTGTAGTTCTAAGTCTTTCAAATAAAACTCAGCTGAAGTATTAAAGCAATTAAATTAATGGCCAGTGTAATTTAAGAACAAATTGTTCTGTTCAGTTATGTCATTCTATGAAAAATTAAAACATTTCAGTTGGCTAAGATCAAAACAACAACTGAATGCCTTCCTAGAACTAACCAAATTCTGATCGACCTCTAAAGCCCACTTCAGGTCCCATTTCTTCTGTGATATCTTCCCAATCACTTACTTCAATCCATGAGGATATATGACTTAGACTTACAATAAGCCTTTATGCTGATATAACAAATTTGGGATTTACTCAAAGAATGCACAGTCAGACCTCCATCCAATGGATAAATGGAGGCATAGATTTTGTGATCCAACTAAGGTCTTACAGCTGTTTGGCAGCAATTGGAGGTCTACCTAGAGTTTAGGAGATTTAATGCCAAGTTTTTTTCCACTGCAGTATATGTTCTCTGCCCACTGCTTAATGTTTTATTTCCTTTTACATATGTTTTTGTCTATCACAATGAAAACATAAGATCTTTGAGGAAAAGAGGATGGAGTAGGGAAGTGAGCTGGGAAGGAGATTAAGTATCAGGCTAGCTTCCTTTTATATTTTTTTTTCTATCACCATTTATCCCCCCTATTTACTCATCAAAATATCCCTGTGAGTTTCTCTCCCTATTTTATAGGTGAGGATCTGAGGTTCAAAGAGATTGTGTTAGTTAGGCATCCTAGGCTACTCAGATGGCAAGTTGGACAGGGTAGCTACTTTGGAAAAGTGATTAGCATTACTCTGTAGGTACTGCTAGGAAATCAAAATGTTACTTTTCCCTATATTGCCGCAGATGTTAAGAATGTGTCCCCATTAATTTACAACACCCTGTTTTTCCTAAGAAATGTCCTATGAAATTACAAATTCTTAAAAGGCATATGAACAGAGAAATAACACAGAAACAGAGAAAAAATTAATCACAATGTTTACTATATAGCAACACAATATAAAAAGGGTCTTTGAAATGAATGGAAATGGAGCAATCCTTTTTATCCTAATTGGCACCATTTTTGTCATTTGTGAAGTACATTAGATGTTTGCCACACTATGCTTCTATTATGTAGCTAGACCATTATCAATAAAATGGAAAAATATATATGCGCTGATTTCCATTAAGTAAACAGGCCTCATGAAGAAATGTAAAGAGGCATTTTTTGCTAATGCCTTTCCCTTTGTGAGAATGGAAAACTGAAAACTATTTTCTAAGTATGTAAATAAACTAGCAATGTGGTCTCTCCTTCAACCCTTGGTAAGTTTAGATTCCTTTCCCAACTATTGGTTGCAGTGAGGACACTGCATTTTTTAAAATTTTGCTTACAAAATACAATACATAAGCCCATATTAGTGGTTAAATCTGAAAGTATTTTAATAATTAAATTTAATATATCACACAAATATAAACTATTATCAAAATCTGTACTTTAAAACTATGAATAGGTCATTTCTAAATCTCCATTTAGAAGAAATTTACAATATAATTTTAAATTATCTAGGAGTTTTTTAAACTTTAAATCATGATTACTTTCTATCCCTTCCCACCCAAAAGGAGCCCCTAATTACTTTTTTTTTTTAAAGAAAAACTACAAGATCTTAAATTTGGTTATTTAGTTCTAGGAAAAGATTATACGAGGTCTGTCCAGAAAACGTCCAACCATTGTTAATATAACAAGAGCAGTTTGCACTATAACCTGGCAGCCAAGGAGAGTGGACTGGATTGAGCATGCATAAACAATGAGGACTTCACTGTATCATCAGTAGGGTCAGTAGATGTCACTGAGTGAGGATGTGTACTGTGTGGCCATCACATTCAAAATGACTAAATGAGTAAAGCAACAAATCTGCATCAGATTTTGCATTAATCCTGAACATTCCTCCATGGAAAGTATTTGGATGATCCAGAAGGCCGCAGCTATGGGTAACTGGTGATTGGCAGCTTCATTCACAACATGCACATTCACGCATCACATCTGAAAAAGAGTTTTTTTGGTGAAACATCAAATCACCCATGTGACTCAGCCCCTGACAGCCCAGATTTGGTGCCCTGCAACTTCTGGCTTTTCCCAAAACTAAAATCACCTCTGAAAGGGAAGAGATTTCATATGGTCAATGAGATACAGGAAAAAACAATGGGGCACCTGATCGCAATTGGAAGAACTATGTGAGGTCCCAAAGTGCCTACTTTGAAGGGAACTGAGGCGCCATTGTCTTATGTACAATGTTTCTTGTAACTTGTATCTTATTCAATAAGTCTCTATTTTTCATATTACATGGCTGGATACCTTCTGGACAGGCCTCATCCATGATGTACCAAGAAGAATCAAGACATTTGCAGAAGATACCAATTCCCAAAATTACATATTTTTATCTAGCCTAGTACTTGCTCCCACATGAAAATCTTGCTCCAGTAAGAGCAGGAGTAATATAAATCATAGGATCTAAATCTGGAAGAAACCTAATTATTCATCACACCCCCACTCTATTCAAGCTCTGCCACAGAATATTTTCCTCACAAGGCAAATGCTAAGTGTCTCAGTACATAGCCTTGCAGCTTAAAAAGAAAAAAGTGGCAGTGTCACTAAGAGTTCAGTGCAGAAGAAAAATCATCATCTCAATCAAGCTTCTGTTTTCTGGAACAATCTGAGATACTCATGAAGGATTATAATATACATGAATCTTCAAAACACAATTTGGAAAAGAGCTCTGCTCATCTTATAAAAACTACTAATTAGCAAAATGTACCTATGTAAATATTATGTATATAGAAATACATCAACTTGTTCTAAAGTTCTACTCCTGAAAAACTCTAAATAGAATTTATGCACCAAGTCATCTTTGAAACACACAGCAAGATTACATTTGTAGAAAGCCTTAACTTGAACTTTCAGAGGGATAAACAATAGATCCTAACTTTAAAAAATTATGTGTATATTTTAATATTTCTGCATAAAGTAATAGAAGGGAAGACTGGACATAGACAAATTAGGAGGCTACTATAATCATCCATGTGAAAAAATAATTAACAACTAGCTATGAATGTTAAGGATAAGCCAGATCAGGAGGCACTAATAACGAAGAGTCCCCAAGGCTTAGAAAATAGTTAGCCAGGAGACTAAGGCAAGGAAAAGTCAAACACAAATCCAAAATGAATATAAAGGAAGGAATAAACAAATGAGACTACATCAAATTAAAAACCTTCTGCATTGCTAAAGAAAATATCATCAAACTAAAACGAGAATGAAAAGTACAGGAAAACATATTTGCTAATGATGCCTCAGACAATGGTTTGATCTCCAAAATATATAAAGAACTCACATGACTCCACACCAGGAAGATAAAACAATCAATTAAAAGACGGGCAGAGGAACTGAACAGACATTTCTCCAAGGGGGACATACAGAGGGCCCATAGAAACATGAAAAATGCTCAACATCACTAGCCATCAGAAAGATGTAAATTAAAACCACAAGGAGATACCACTTCACACTGGTCAAAATGGCCTTCATTAACAAATCAACAAACAGCAAGTGCTGCAGAGGTTGTAGAGAAAAGGAAGCCTAGTACATTGTTGGTAGGAATGCAGACTGGTGCAGCCACTGAGGAAAACAGTATGATATTTCCTCAAAAAACTAAAAATGGAACTGCCTTTTGATGTAGTGATTCCAGTGCTAAGATTATACCCTGAGAATCCTTAAACACCAATTCTAAAGAACGTATGCACCCCAATGTTCATAGCAGCAAAATTTACAATAGCCAAGTGCTGGAAACAGCCTAAGTGGCCATCAGTAAATGAGTGAATCAAAAGACTGTGGTACTTTTACACAATGGAATACTATGCGACAAAAAGAAAGAAGGAGCTCCTACCCTTTGTGACAGTATGTATGGAACTGAACAGTATTATGCTAAGTGAAATAAGCCAGGTGGTGAAAGACAAATACCATATAATGACCGTAAGAGGAACCTAATCAACAAAACAAACAACCAAGCAAAAAAAAAAAAAAAAAAAGAAAGAAAGAAAGAAACCCAGAGACACTGAAATAAAGAAACTGACAGTGACCAGAGGGGAGGGGAGAGGGGTATAATGAGGGGAAGAAAGGGAACATGTACAAAGGACCCATGGAAAAGGACAATGAGGTGGGGATTGTCCTTGGGAGCAGGGGTTGGACAGGGCAGGGGAGAGCAACAGAGGGAAAAATGGGGACAACTGTAACTGAGCAACAAAAATAAATTAATTAATTAAAAAACAAACAACAAAAAAAATCCACAAATCCAAATTCATGATTCTAAGTTGAAGTTACTATAGAATGTCAGTGGCATTAAATAGAATAAGAATGTAGATTCTGAGCCCTGACCAGTGTGGCTCAATTGGTTGGGGATCTTTCCACAAGGTGAGAAGTTGCTAGTTCGATTCCATGTCGGGGCAGATGCCTGGTCTGAGTTGGGGCATGTGCAAGAGTCAACCAATCGATGTTTCTCTCTCACCTTGATGTTTCACTTTCTCACTCCCCTCCCATTTCCCTAAAAATAATTAAATAAAATCATTTTTAAAAAGCAGAACATAGATTCTGGAAAGAACACAGGTGTTGTTTGGGCACATGATTCTTGAGGTGCCAAAGGAAATTGGGATGGCATGAAAAGAGGACAGGACTAGAGATAGAGATTTGGAAATCATGTTTGTAAAGGAAATTGGGTGAGCCGTTGGTCTAGAGACAATGGAAAGGGGACAGTGCAGAAAGAGAAGCCTAGAGGTGTCTCCAGTCAACTGGGAGAGTAATGGATTCCAGAATATAAGGAGAAAACTGGGGCAGTGGTTTATTTGGGGTCAGGGAGGCTGTACAATAGCTACATCTTGCTTTACAAGGTCTTTTACATCCTTTTCTGCTGAAAAAGAAATCACTAAAAATCACTTCATAATTTAGTTCATTGGTCCGAAGGTGTCCAAACTTTTGACACGTCTGGGTCACACTGGAAGAAGGAGAGTTTTCTTGGGCCACACATTAAATACACAAACACCAATGAAAACTGATGAGCAAAAAAAAAAAGGGTTTAAGTAATTTACAATTTTGTGTTGGGCCTCATTCACAGCCATCCTGAGCTGCATGCAGCCCACAGGCCGTGGGTTGGACACCCTTTGGATTTGGCACAGTCCAAGCAGGGTAGACGGAGACTGAGGGAAATGATCTCTGCTCTGAAGAGCAGGAAGTACCAGCACCAGAAAAAGAGAAGAGTTATTCCATGGCTCACAGCAACTACCGGGGAATTAAGCACAAGACATCCTTACTGTTGCTGACTCACACTGTAATAAAAAAAGAAGAGAAAAAAAGTACACTCATGGTTCTGGATGAGAGTATTCAAAGCTCTGATCTAGAAATATACATTGAAAAAAATGATGCCAATGAAAAAGAAAAAACAGTTTTAACTCTAAGAACTGGGAATATATGATCTATGATTTTCTTTGAAAATGTAGGCTCAGTTTGAACAACCTAAATCGTTATGGAGAAAATGAAGTTTTTCTCCTCAGACTCCCCTTCAGAAGCAAAAACAGATTTACCAAGTACCCAGAATCCTCAAGGGCAGCTGCAAGGAAATAAACAAAATAGTCTTTACTTCCTGTGGTTTTTGTTTTCCTTTCATGGAGCTCAGTGACAAGCTGGGGAGAGAAGAGTCCCATTTGCCTTCATTGACTTGTCTGTCAGAACCTCCAGATAGAAAGGCAGCCCTCCACAATGGATCAGGCATGTGACACAGTAAATAACCACAGGAAGGTCAGGGTCATCCCCCTCACTTACGAAGGCTTTATCACATTCCAGAATGTGGTCGGAAAAGAGAACATTTTTTTCGATTTCATTTTTCAATTACAGTTCACATTCAATATTATTTTGCCTTAGTTTCAGGTGCACAGCACAATGGTTAGAAAATCATATACTTTACAAAGAGATCTCCTGATATTTCAGCTACCTCCCTGGCACCACACAGTATTATTCACTATGCTGTCTATGCTGTACTGTACATCCCTGGGACTATTTCGTAACTCCCCATTTGTAGTTCTTAATCCCGTCACCTTTTTTACCCAGTCTCTAGAAGCCCCTCCCTTCTGGCAATCATCAGTCTGTTCTCTGTATCTATGAGTCTGTTTCATTTGCTCATTTATTTTCCTCTTTAGATTATACATAAAAGTGAAAAGAGAACATTTTAAATCCCCATGATCAGAAGGTGATATTCAAACCATTAAATTAAGCTGAATAAAGCTATAAAATTTTACCCAAGATTCACAAAATTCTCAGAGGGAAAATATACAAGTACCTTGTCCTTTTCTTGTCTCTTTCAATTAAAAAAAAATCCAATTAGTGAGAACAGTTTACATGTCAGCTCTTCGGTTCACTGAATCAGACACCGACAAGGTAAAGTTGTAACACCTGATATTCAAAAACCCTACCAACTCCAAGATTCTACTATTTTGAGTTTGCCTGAGAAGAGGAAAACTTCTCTGAGAATCAACTTTGAGGGACATGACAAGGGTCATGTCTCCCCTTAGGCCAGATTATAGAAATCTGTGCTCACAAATGATCCAGGACATATGTTCCACCACATCATCTCTTTCTCACCTCCAACTGGAGCACCAGCTGAAGCCTCCGAATTGTGCTGCCAGTGGTACCACCTCACCCAAGGGTATAAGCAGCAAGTATGGAAGCCTACTTTCTATTATGTGCCAGTCTGCTTCTAAAAACCCCACCAGCCAGATGTTATTCTATATTTAAGGGTGATCTATACAACACATGCATACCCCTGTATCCGTGGCTACAATAAAATTTGGGGCCAAGGTGTTGCTGGGACCGGTCACGCACTATTTATCCCAGCATACTAAAGAGGGACTTCAAATCTCCAGTCACTATTTTAGGATCTATTCCTGGCTTACAAGACTCATAAAGTGTTCCTTAAGCTACTCTTGGGAGTAATTTGCATAGGTAAATAGTGATCATTAATTGGGTGACTGCGAATGGAGGCAACAGGGGATCAATAAATGTAAAGCTTTCTCTTTTAATCACACAGCTCACCTCTTGATTCAGAGTAAAAAAATAAGATCTCATCTCTGTGGACCATCTGTTCTGTTGTGGAATTCTAAATTCATAGCTATATATCTTGTTCTTCAGCATACAGAAAACAGATTTAAAACAATAAGAAAAAAATTAAGTACCTGAGGGTGGTGCCTTTCAATAAAGAAAAAAATTGAAGCTAAGTTTGAGACACATCAGGTAACACAGAAGGAACACAAAATATAAATTTCTATTCTCAGACATAATAAATATGTATTGCACCCTCACCAAATGCAAGGCATAGGGCTAAGCCAATTTTGTGTGTTATCTCTTTCAATCCTCATAAGTAGCCTACAAAGTAGTTACTAAAATTATGTCATTTCGTAGATGACAAAATTGAGGCTTAAATAGGTTAAGCAATTTGCTCAGGGTCACACAGCTAGAAAAGCAGCAAGGCAGACCAATCTTTGTTCTTGGAGTCTTTTCAATCCTGGAGGAAGTTAGTTTATTCAGTCCTGCCAAACTAGAAAGAAATGAAGGCAACTTGTACTTCTCAAGCATTTTCTAGATGCCAAGCACTTTACTGGACACTTCCCATACCTTTTCCCTATGATCCACACGACAGGCCCCAGAGTTGTTATTTTTACCTCCAACATGCTAAAACGATCTCCTGGGATTCTGACAGTCCCAATGTCCTCCACAGTCTCTGTTTTGGTTCATCTCGTCCTGCAACGAAAGACTCACACCTCTCAATTCAGTGTCTGTACCTCAACCTCCAAGTCCCCTTCAGGCTGACCACATTGTGTCCTCTGGGTTTCTCTCTCCTCCTCCTCCTCCACCTCTAAAATCATAGAGTCTGGAAAGGCGGTGGTTTTTTCTTCCTCTCATGTCTTCTGTTTCTCTGGCTCTATAAAGCCTTAACAGTGGAGATGGTTCTCCCTCCACACTCAACTGTCTTCTGTTGATTTGCCAAAGGGTAAGAAGAGATATTTAGAAGATCTTGTGTCAAGAAAACAGCCCATTCTGTACTGTTATTATTGTGCTCTTCCCTCCTATTCTTTAGTGACATGAATATTTTCATAGTCTTTTCTTTAAAAATTCTAATCATCACCCCTCTATTGCCCCAAGCATATGGATGCCTTGATAGACCAGGATGAATTTGTTACCAAAAAAGGCAAAAGAGAAGTACACAATTGTCTTTAAGTATCACCTTCAATACATTAGTATAAATCTCCTCCCCTAGACTACTACACTATGGGACTGAATCTTCTCCATTTTTGTATTTCTACACCACATTAGGTATCCAATAAATGTTTACAGAGTCAATGTTGAGTGTTATCTGGGCAGAAAATATCACTGAATCCAGTGTTTGAAACTGATACCACAGTACAAACTAGTTTATCAGGGCATGGAGTGTCTGGGGAGGAGCAGGGCAAGGTCTGGTGAGAAGAATGACAGCTCCATAATCATAAGAGTCTTCACTGTGCATAAGAGTATTACAATTTCTTAGTGATTACTTAAAATGGGCTATTAGCTCCTTGTATGTATAAAGTACAAGAGGATGGAGAGTCTACTTTCTAATAAGAAATTGTATTTTCTTGGGAGCACAACACATGGAGTTTCCATGATTCCTGAGGCCTGCCATCTGTGTCTGAAGAAAACTTACACAGAGCTACCCTGAACGGGAAGTGTTTTCATGGGCAGGGACCCTGACGTACCTTAACCTAATTCAGTGTTGGAAATGTGTCCTCTCTACAAAAAACGCTAAACGTTAAAAAACGTTAAATGGCCAAGTAACCAAATGATAACCTGTATTCTCATTTTCAAATGACCAAACTGATGTTAAAGACAAGTTCTAATCTGGTGAATAATAACATGTTCAGTTAGTTAGGTGACAGGCTCTCATCCACACATATACAAACACACCAAGCATATGCACATAGGCCTGAGAACTTTTTATGACCAAGAGATTTTCCAGGTTGCCACTGAGAGGAAAAATGTTAATAATTTACTTAGCACTTTCTTTTTGGACTCTCAGTAGTAACTGCTTTTCAGTTCTCTGCCAAGATAATTCTTGGTCCAGGATCAGAGGTCTGGATGCTTAGGCTTGTCATTCTGACCCATAGCTAGTAACTGCCCTGCTCAAAATCTAAGGGAAGAAGGACAGTGCATAGCTAGGGCACGTACCAATTACATCACTCTTCATGTAAGTATTACTGAAGCATTTAGGAGTGACAAGGGTTCCATTTCTCCTGGTCCTATGTGAATTCTTTCATCTGTAATATTGTTCTGCTCTTAATATACTACTTATAAAATCAAGGTTCTTATGGTGCTTGAATTAAGAATAACAGGTAAATAATACTTTTGAAGCACTTTGATCCCATTCACATGTGTCCCTCCCACTAGATGCTTCTGGGGACACTAAGATGACTGAGACTTTTATTGTTCCTAAGAGAACTTACAATGAAATGGCAATAAACACAACAAAGTTAGTATTTAGACTCTGGGTGAGGTACAAATATAAACATGTTAAATCCTGGTGAGTAAGAAGTCATTTCATTTTGCATAAGGCTTTATCTTATAGTTCCAATGTAGCAAGTTCTAATAAGAAACCTGAGAATTTGAGAGGAGAAAGAAGAATGATAAAATAAATTTGCAAGTGACAATGTAATGCAGCAAAGGAGCACAGGACAAGGCGTTGGGAGACATAGGTGGGAGTCTAATTCCTACATCCACCTGCATATTAACACTAGTGAGTGACTTACTCCGACACGTTCCTCATTGGAGGAAGTGAGGGTATTGGGTATAATGATTTTTAAATTACCCTCTGCTTTTAAAATGATTTTATAGATGCTCATTATATTTGCTCTTAAAAAAAAAAAAAAAACAACTACCACACAGATTTTCGTTCATGCTTGGTTCTTTGTAAAAGTTGAAGTTTTCACATTGCTTACTAATGTTAATGATTTCCTTATGTAACTACAAGAAGCCCTTTTGATTTCAATATACTTTTTCTTGTGTCTTATGAAAGTCAAAATGGACATTTTAAAAATAAAATAAGAAATATAAAGTTATATTCCCATCCTACTAATATTTTAAAGTTATTTTGCAAATGTTAATTTTTTTAATGACCAAAACTTTAAGCTTTTTTTTGTGTTAACAAATGACTGGCAAAATGCATTCCCATTTTTTGTTCATTTTATGCTACCATGAGTGATACGTATTTCACTCAATTCAATATGAAGAGTAATATAGAAAAGCTCAATGTTAATAAATCAAAGCTGTTTGAAAGAATTCTCAGGGCATTAACTAGCCAAGAGAGTTGACAACAAGATAATCACCAGCATAAGAGAACTCTGATTTTCTGTTTTATTTTTAATGCCAGTGATTCATATTCAGAAATTAGCATTGTATGTTGGTTTGGTTCACATGAAAAAAATCACAGACATTTTTGCTTATAGAGGATAAAATGTGGACTGAATTTTACTTCCAACAGAAGTATCAATTCCTAATGATCTTATTAAAGAAACACCTCCTAGAAAAATGTATTGAGCAAAAAATGGCTCCAGAACCACTTCCTAACTTGATAGCTCTGAGGGGTTAAAAATTAGAAAAACATTGAAAATTAAAAGTTACATTTGGCCTCTGTGATCCATCTGATTATTCCAGAAATTTTACAATAGCTTAGAGACCACAAATATCTTTTCATTGTGAATTGTTAGCAGTTATTGAATGAATGATAGACAAATTAACTGACAGACTAAAGACAGAATATCCCACTGACAGATTGATCAATTCACTTACAAGAATCATCTACTTTTACAAAACATTTCAGATGTTGATTTCCTCACAGAATTCTCAGGTTCAAAATACTATTATAATTAAAACCTGGTAATTTGCAATCAGTGAGCAAAAGTTCTAGAGAGCAGAGATATTACATAGTGCTGGTTCAAAGTTATTCACCCAGCAAATAATATGTGTTCACGTATGATATAACCACAAAAAAATGCAAACATGTAACTTCCAAAATACAGATATTTAGAACTGTTATGGGATTTCAGAAAGGTAGAACAATATGAATGAAGGTAATATTTATTTATTATTTACTTATTTATTTACTTATTATTTTTAGATCTTCTTGAATATGTAGAAATTTCAACAAAAGCTTGATGAGCAAGAGTGGTGGAGTCAAAAGGAAGGCACGTGGCTGGGGCTGCCATTTCAGTTGGTATGCATCAGTCTGGCCATAGAAACTGTCCAACTACTGAGATACTCCCAGACCAGGTGATACCTGGCCTCTCCCACCCTTGCCCAGAGCCCCCCGCCCTCCCAGCTGCACAGGAAGTATAATTCAGGACATATCACGGCTCCCTGAGACCCTGTTCCAGCTTTTGGTCTGTGCCTAACTATACTTTATCAGATGTTAAATATACTATACTTATATATATATAAATATATATATAAGTATATATAAATATATATAATGTATTTAACATCTCATAAAGTACACTGGGCCATTTAAGAAAGCATAGCATAGAGTTTGGAATGTCTAGCCTACAAGGAACTCCTGGAAAGGAGTTCCAACACCTGGTCATGTATAACTTTAAATGCCAGGCCAAGGACTTTGGATTTCATCTGGGAAGAAATATTGTGGGGTTGGTGGGTGAGAGGGAAGAAAAGGATGGGAATTACAAGGAGAAAACTATGTTTTAGGAAAATCAACCTGGCAATAGTGCTTAGGACAAATTAGGGAGAAAAAGACAGGCATCAAATAAGCCAGGGGCTATACTCTTTCAGTGTCTAGTGCCTAATAGATACTCAGCCATCCTCACCACAACCTTGTGATGAAAGTAGTACTATTATATCACCCCTTTTACAGACGAGACAAGCCGAGGCATAAGAATCTTGCCCAAAGTCATAGCTAATTACAATGTAGCAGGCTCGGGTTTTGCCCCAGTTAATCTAGCTCTAGAGCCTATCTCCTTAGCACAGCATTGTACTGCCTCTCAAAAGACAAAGCAGAGGACAATGGCAACTTGAATTAGGAATTTGAGTACTTTGAAAAAAGATTTAATGATTTAATAATTAATTACAATATGACATGTTCATGAAGAAGAGGAAGAGAAAGCAAAATGCTTCCAAGCTTTCAAGTGTGGTAGAGCAAAAGATCCACTGAAAAACTTGCAGGAAAGACACTCAGGTGGAAACTAGTTTAGGAATAACAGGTGATGACATCAGTGCCAGTGAAACTTGCCAATCAGTGTGCCCTTCCGGTCCCGGGGAGGGACTCTAATGCTCAGAAAACAGGACTGAAATCTCTTCTGGAATAATTCACAAGGCAAGCGAGTAGGAGCCAGTGGAGCGCTGGTGAGGCAGAAAGAAAAAGGAGAGCTGTAAGAGACACTTAGATTGAAAGGTCTAGAGGAAGAGGGAACAAAGTTATCTTAAATTTGAATCTGACAGTGACACATAGGATTGATTGCAACAAAAGTTAGCTATTCACACACATACATGCTCTGCTACCTTTAAAATGTTTATCTTATACTTCATGTTAACAAATGTTTTAAACCAATGATAGGAAGTTTTTAAAAAGTAGGATAAAATTGGATACAGATGGTAAAATTTAGGGAGAACAGATGCACTTTGGAAAAAATGGAATGGAATGTGTAGGAATACTATTGGTGGTTGTGTGGGATGTTGCTCTTATGAGAAATTTAATTTACTATCTTAATTTTTAATGTTTGATACAATATATTATATAAATTACATAAGATATACTTATTAAAACATTTGAATTGACACAATTCAGCACTGGTCAACATTAATATAACAAATTGTTCTACTAATAATATTATCAATTGTATTGATTAGCTCTAATGCCCCTACTAATTTTTATGATTGACCAGTAAAACACTTGGGTACAGTAAAATTCATAGCACTTGCTATTTATCTAACTATTTTATCACAAATCGGATCTCCTGTTTCTTTTCATAAAATAGCACTGATCCCCTTCTATGTATGTTTTCTGTAGGTGAAAACAAATCCCCATGAGTAATCTGTGCAATCTTTAGTTTGGCTCCATTTCCATTCCCACAGCTACCCTGCATTCCAAATTTGGAGAAACTTCCCGTGGGAAGGGACCCAGACTGTTCAAGTAGTCAAAGCTTTAATGAGTACTTCATTAAAGATAAATAATGGACAGCTTAGTGTGTCTGCATTTGTAAGGAACACAATTCCCTATAAATGTCGAGGGTAACATGGATTTGTGAGCTGCTCTACAAAAATGGTAATAATAAGCTTTGCAAAGCAGGATTTCTTCCACTGGATTTGAAGCCAACTCATCTCTGTTCATAAAGGGGCCAACCCCAGTGAAAGGTCAAAACAAGGAAAGCTGTCTCTGTGCTTTCCCACCTCACTGTCTTTTCAGGCTTCAGAAACCATCTGTTTGCATATTCCATCTGACCTGCGCTCACTGTCTACCAAAGTCCCACACCTAAAAATCACTTATTTTTCCTCTATCCTCTGTCAAAGTCAGAGGAAAACAATCACATTAAACTAATATGCACTAAGCTTTGCATTACAGGGAATTCTTCCAGGAATATTTTCATTTCCCATTTTTCTCCATATTTATTTTGTCACATATGCATGTAATGACTGTATTTAGATGCAAAAGTATTTTCATCTGCCTTCTTCCTTTCCCCCCCCTTTTCTCTTTTGGTTAATTCCTCCCTTTGGTCTTCCCACATACGTCCACATTTCCCCCAAATATCCATGCGTCTTCTCACCCGGGCATCTATGTTAAAAATCAGTGAACTTTCTCTGTATTCACACCATCTCCTACAAAGCTACATGTGCCAATGTGTGGGCACACATACACACACAACAACACGTGGGCACACATACACACAACAACAACAACAACACATGGACAGACATAACATAACACATGCATTGGCTCAGAATTCTTCTCACTGTTTTACACAAAAGAAAAATTTATATATTATTATATCTTATAGTACATACTCTTAAATATGTATGTATGTATTTTCCATGCATTTTGACCTTTACTTTTTTATTTTTTTCATTCAACAACACCTTTTGGAAAGCCCTCTAAATCATCTGGTATAGTCCTAGTTCTCTTTAGTAGTGATATAATATTCCATGGAATGACTATATCATAATTTATTCAATGATTCTCCACTTATTGAAAATTTACTCTAGATCCATTTTTTGCCACAACAAACAACAGTGAAATAAACATCCATTTACTTATGTCTTAACACATAGCACTTTTATTTCTATGGGATAGAATCTTCTGAGTATATGAGTTGCATGAGTATATATTTAATTTTAATAGATGCTGCCAGATTGTCTTCCAAAAAGGCTGTGATGCTTCACATTTCCACCAGTAATGTAATGTGAAAGTATTCATGCTCCCACATCCCAGCCAGCAAGATATGCTATAGCTCTATTCTATTTCTGCCAGGCTGATGAATGTAAAGTGATATATCACTTGTTTTCAATTTGCCTTTCCCTGACTGCTAGTAAACTTGAACATATTTTCATTTGCATATTGGTCAAGTGCCCTGAAAAATGAAGAAGTTGACTTTTTTTTCTTTTTTAGAGATACCCTTCTAGGGCTTCACTGAGTAAAACAAGGTCCGATCTAGATATTTAAAAACCAAACAGTCTGGAAAAGATATTCTCTGGTGTGCATTACAGAATCATGGAGGAGTTTCCTAGTTCCAACCTGAAGTAACTAAGAGTGTTCATTTTGGCAAGCACTGTGTGTTGGGGGTTTGTGAACTGATAAAGAAAGGCACGAAGACTTCAGTTCAATGGTGGAGTGAGCTGAATAGTCAGCATCGCCTTCAGACTTTTTATATTTAGTATGTGCCACGGTGCACAAGCCCATCTGCTCTCTGGTAGGGCACATCCCATGTGGTAATAAATTATAGCTGAGAGAGCGATGAGGTATTATGACAATCTGAAGGTTCGTATGAATTCCAATAAGAACCGAAAGAAAAAAAAAAAAAAAACGTACTCTAATTCAAGGGTAATACACAAAAGACTCCATACAGAGCTCTAAAAGATGTCCACATATATACTCACATAATTGGTTTTCCTGGTCTTGTTCCAATGTTGAATAATTCAGGGAGAAATATCATGTCATTTGATTTTCAGCAGTAAGGAAATATTGGTGAGCAGTAAGTTGAATTTATATTGAAAAGTGTCTCTTTGTCTGTATTTTTTTTCTTCTTTTTTATTTGGGGGTTGGGTTGGAATAAATATGAAAGCCTGGGATTATTTCCTTCCAAGAATATACTGGATGAAATTTTAAACTTGAAGTGCTTCTCTAAAAGGACTGAAAGAGAAAGGAGGACTTCATTAGGCAGGTCATAAAACCTCTAAACATTGTGAAATCAGAGTCATAATGATGCTCCAAATTAGCTTCCCGGAGGAGGGGATTCTGGCCGCAGTCTTTGTTAAGTGTTGTAATGTGTAGTGAGTAAAATGAATTATTCATGTATTACTTAAATATACTCAGGGAATTTCTGAAGGACTCCAGGAAAAATCTGAATCCTGATTCCAAGCAAATAATACAATCCAACAGCAGCTTGCATTGATTTTATAACCTTTAGAATCTCCCCTCCCCTGCCTCAGTAAAAGCAGAGGAAATATAATTTAGCCAGATAAAAACCTGTACTGATTGTGTGAGCACTCTTCTGAATTCTCAGAGGTGGGACTTACATTCCTGATGCACGGTAAGCATTCGGCTTGCCTTTGCTAAGTACACAGTTGCTGCTATTTGTGTATGTGAATTATTTCTCCTATAACAAGGCTGGAATTACATTGGGGAATTTAGTTCAAATTAAGTATTAATAACAGGAGCAACCTTTTAAATGTCATTTAAAAAGTGCCACTGGTACTTAAAGTATAAATTGTCACGAAGCATCCTCCCTTTCCCTGTGTACCTTCAGGTTCTACTCCCATCATTAGATTTTCTGTCAAATTATTTTCAAAGTTGTTACCAATGAAAGAAAGGGACTCCAAATGAGATTCAATGCTCATTTACTTGAGATTGATTTAAAATCCTGTTGTTTTAAAACAGGAAAACATGCAAATGTTTATTTCCTTTTCTTTGGAAAGGGCACAAATGGCCTAGGACTCTTAAAAAAAAAAAAAACAAGATTTAGTAAAGCTGTATTACTTGCATTTAAGTATTATTTATAAAAAGTGGGCTACTAAAGAATTAAGGAAATATGAACCCAGGATGATACTAACTTTAAAATATTACTCAGCAAAATAATTTTCTTTAAACTTTCAGGACCCATGCCCTAGTAAATGGAAGAGTATTAGGAATGTCTCCCTTTGGTACGACAAAGGGTTAATGGACATGCATTAAGGAGCACACCCCTCAGGCTGGGGGAGACCCAGACAATGGGAAGGCCCAGTCTCTGCTCTTCACACCTTCTGCTCTTCACACCTACTGACTGCTGCTTCCCTTCCTGCCTCTGTGTGACTGTACCCTAGACCAACCTCTAGGCAGCTAAAGGCGGCCCACCCTCAGTGTCATGCTCCACAGCTCACTGAAGGGGCAAAGACAACATTCTAGTATGAAGCTGTTTCTAAGACCTTGTCATCTGCCCACAAAAGGAAGCTCCTCAGAGCAAGAGGTAACAGCAGATCAGTAGCTGGATGAACTAGCTGGCTGGAAGCTGGCCATGTCCTACCTTGAACATTCCCAGGTAATGCATGCTGAAAAGTGGAATTATTGTGCTCCTCCCACTCCAACAGGGCCTCAAAATGCAAACAGTGCCACCCCTGGAGTCAGAGTGAGGGAGGGGCAGAGAAGGGGCCCAAGATGTTTAGGCTGGTGGTGCTAAGCCCTGAGCACTGGCCCCATCTCTGTTCCCACACCCTCCTCCCTAGACCTGTGCTCATCTTGCTTGGTCTTGCCCACCCATGTCATGAGAAGATGACCCCTTCCACTTTAATTCTACCTCTGAAGATGCCAGTCTTTTGGATCTAGAAACTTTAATAAAATGCAAATACCACTAAGAAGAATAACTTGATATGTGTGCTTCTCAAAACGTTGTCTTTCCAGTAAAGTATAAACTCTCTAAAGGCAGAAAGCATATCCATTTCTGCTCATACTCTAAACCCAGTTGCTAACATGGCACCTGGCACATAGTAGCTGTTCAATAAATACTGTAGATTAGGTTAACCTGTGGTTCTCAAACTTCAGTATCCTCAGAATCACCTGGAGGTCTTGTTAAACCAGACTGGTAAGCCCCACCCTCAGTGCCCGATGCTGTGGTTCTGAAGTGAGATCTGAGCATCTACATTCCTAACAAATTCCCAGGTGCTTCTGCTGCTGGTCCAGAGACCACATCTGAGAATCATTGCATTAAGCCATATGAAACTGCCATTTTTGTGGGTCCAAAATGTCCAAATATCAGCAGTTTGATATGATCCAACTTAATATGTTTATTAGTTAATATATATGAGTGAATGAGTGAATGAATATAATGTAGGCATTTATATTCTTCCTTGAAGTTACTCCCACCCAGAAGGCAGCATAAGTGATATGGCAGACCAGAGAGCATACGCTTTGGAGCCAGACAGACCTGCATTTAAATTCTCACTTGACACATATTAGATGTTAAGCTCCAGGTAAATCACATTTCCGGTAGCCTCACTTTTCTCATCTCTAAAATTGGGGTGAAGGACTCACTGTGAGGATTTAATGAGATATATGAAAAACACCTACCTTGTATCTGGCATATAGCAAATACTCAATAAAGAGTAACCATTATTATTGTTATTAACTTCACTATTAGTGTTACCATCTTAACATGGGGCCACACTCTAGAAATCTGAATAACTCACATTCTTCTATGTATTTTCTCTGTTAAAAAAGTATACCAGAATTGGGAAAGGATGCTTGGGAGTTATTTCAGAAGAGCAATGGTGCTTCCTGCTGAGGAAGATGTTCCTTCTTATTAGAGAATGCAACACCTGCTCTAAGAGTGTGCTTGGAGAATCCCACGTCCCATCAAATCACAGCACAGTGCAACTGAATTTAACTAAAAGGTGTCGAAATAAAAATATCAGAAGACTTATGTCGGAAGTCTAAACTGGCTTCAGACTCCCCAATATTGGGGAAATTTTTTAAAAGTTAGCCTTTCTAGCCTGTCTCCTCATCTGTGAAAGATTAACAGTACCTACTTCTTAGATTTGTTATAAAGATTAAATAAATATGTGTGTAATGCACATAAAATGCAAAGCACTACACGAGTATTATTTATTTGTATAATATGTAGTGAACAGTCCCAGATTCAACCACACTATTCCACTGTCCCTATAAATCCACCGACAGGTGTCACACTTGTGTGTCAATTTAGAGCTTATAAAATATGGTCATTGTAGCTTCACAGTCTCTCATTACCCCAGGACCTCAGCCATCCTTCTATGTTACCAAAGGGCCCAAATGCCTCCAGCCCCCCACTGCCTCTTGGCACAGACCTGCATGAGATTTTGATTATTTAATAAAGCCACTCACTACACAGAGAAGAAATGAGATGCGCTGAGAACAGGATGGTAATGGATAGAAGGAAATGAAAAGGAAGGGTGATGGGAAAGATCATACACCACAAGAATAGATCGTGTACAAAAACCAAGTAAGAGAAGTAAATAAAACCACCTTGCTGTCTAGCTTGAGGAAGAAGAAAAGAGACAAGGATCATGATGGGGAAGGAATGAGAAAAAGGTAAGTTAAGAGGGAAAACCATTGTAAATTGGATAAGAGACCTTCATATTTCCTATCTTGGGCACAGATAGTTGAGACTCATCTCTGCTAAAAGGCTAGGGAAGTCATGCAGACATGCCCACATTAAAAATAGCACATTTAATAAGTTTCAGTAAAGATTTTAAATCTCCTTGGCCTGTCAGGGTGACCCTGTGACTGGGTGCTCAAATCAGTGAGAGAACATGGAAAATAACCTGGGTTTGGGGGCTCATTTTCTTTTAGATTTCACAAATGTCATTTTGAAGATGCTGTTTACAGTAGCTATTTCTCACTCAATTGATGTTGACAGCATTGACACAATCCTTAGAAGAATTCAGGGAAAGAGGAACAAACACTTATTGAGGAAAGAGAATTAGCAGAGACAACAAACGAGTCTCCTCTCCCACCTTCCCTCACCTGCCCAACTATTACCATCACAGAAGTCTCAACCACCCCATCACCACCTTGGAAAGGTCAAGTGAACTGCTGCACTGTTGGTTTCTTTTTTAATCTTCACCCAAGGATATACTTATTGATTCTAGAAAGAGAGGAAGGGGGAAGAGAGAGAGAGAAACATCGATGTGAGAGGAACATCTATTGGTTGTCAGGGATCAAACACACAAACCAGGTTTGTGCCCAGACCAAGAACAAAGTCCTCAACCTTTCAGTTTAGGGGATGATGCTCCAACCAACTGAGCCACACCAGCCAGAGCCCGCTGCCCTCCTGACCAATCAACGTAAAGACAGGAAATGAAGAAACAAGAGACAGGCATATGCAAAGCTAGGAGTCTTAGGCTTTTGTAGAGCAGTGTTTTGAATCATGGAAACTTGAATCTAAAATTTTACATACATCAGTGGAAAAACTATCTTTCCCTCGGGCCTTCATATATTATCCAGTACCAGTCCACAAAAGGGCTGTTAAATTCTGCACAAACCACTTTATAAAAACAGGCCCTTTGATCTGCTGCCAGAGCGCAACAAAAGAACTCTTGTTTGTCTATGGAGATTCCAGGATTATGTTAGGATGGGTAATAGAAAGACAAATACTTGCTAAAATATTGTCTGTTACTCCAGAATCGCTGTAGCAATATCCAAGTCAGCAGCAGAGAAAAGCCTGACACACTAGGCAATTCAGCTGCAACTCATCACTGCCACTATAATTACAGGTGCCTAAAGTCCTCCTCTCAGGTCTGTGGATAAAAGCCCAGGGCTGAATTTGTATCTCAGCTGCACAAAAGTCAAAGCTAGTAGTCAATAAACACATACAACTCTGCATTTGACAGACAGGCTGTTGTGGAATACAGAGCTAACCTATTGTTAAACAGCTCTTCCACATTCAAAGTTTCAGGGTAACAAAAATGGAAAGGATACTTTTGGATGTTTTCCAAGTGCCTGGACTTATTTCATTTGAGTCCCACAAGAATTGTATAAGGGATTACCCTTGTTTTTTAAATGAGAAAAAGTAGATTTAAGGTTGAGTGACTTGCCTTAGGTCACACACCATTTAAGTACTGAAACTGGCTCTGGAATGCTAATCTTCCTTTTCCAGATCAGTCTGGAACTGGGCTCCTGGCAATAGTCAGTTACTAGCAACAGGTTGTGGTTCTCATAACTTACAAACTCTTCTCAAAGGCTGATGCGTGGCAACATTCCAAAGAGAATTCTGCACGCTCATCCCTTTAGGGGGAGGTGGAGTGATAAAATGTAAGATTCTACTGTGGCTGTATCCATGTGCCAGCAAATCAGAAAACGCTGAACCGAAAGGCAACCTGAAAGGTTAAGAAAAGCACAGCAAGGTAACTAGAGGAGTGATGTTTAGGAGGACACTGTGTGTCAACAGATAGAGTCTCTGTCCTATTAAAATGAAACTAAAAATACTCGTTCTGAGATTGTATAGACTATTAGAGGATGGGATAACGTCTACCTGCCACGTGGAAATTCGCCCTCTTACACAGTGTAAATCACTCTCAGGCATTTTTGCTCTACCAACATTACGACCACTTTCTTCTCTCTGAGAAGCCAAATAGGTACCTCCTTCCGTGACACAGTCTCCTCTCAAACGTAGAACTGAGAAAAATGACCTCCCATTTCCCACTCCTTAGATCA
Source organism: Desmodus rotundus (assembly GCF_022682495.2). Taxonomy (NCBI): domain Eukaryota; kingdom Metazoa; phylum Chordata; class Mammalia; order Chiroptera; family Phyllostomidae; genus Desmodus; species Desmodus rotundus. The sequence goes on along the minus strand of NC_071397.1, from coordinate 55,693,636 downwards.
CCGCATTAGTCTACCTTACAGGCTCTGGACACACATTTTTACATCATTTCACTAGGGTGAAATGAAGCTTATGAGGCTTTAATGCACCCAGTTTTAAAAAATATGATCTAAAATAAATAGAACAAATAGATCTACTATTTAAGTGTATGCCTTTAAAGAAAAACCTGGGTAAACTAACCTAGCAACAAACCCTGAGGAATTACCAATTTCAAAATGTTAATTGTTATGTGAAAGAGGCTTTTGAAGTTCAATTTAATTTCCTGAAAGCCCCAAACAATTCTATTTCCCTACAGAAAATAATTAAGCAGCAGGGATGATAAGATGATCAGCAAGTGGCACACCTGGAATTGTTTTAGTAAGTCAGAAAGCAAAGAAAGGGCTGCAGTGAACCCATATCACTGGCACTGACAAGCCATCGTCATCCTTGAGAGCAGAGATGGAGGGCCAAACCTGCAACTGTGCGGAAATGCTATTCTGTTCATATATTACCTGTCTAAAACTCTATTGGGCCCTGGTGGATCATCTGGACCCTTTTTCCTAAAGGGTACCCCATGGCCTGAACTATCTCAAAGACTTCTGTGAGGTCCAATCACACTTATGAGAACAGCACAAGATCCAGAAGCGTCTGATCTAAATGAGCCTGAACCAGAATGACTTGTCATCAAGATTGCAGCACAGGTAAATATGGTATTTGATTCCTCCCACAACCACATCAAAATTACAACTAAACTACGGAACAACCATCACCAGAAACAACTGAAATCTAGCTGAATGGAAGTCCTACAGCTAGGGATTTAAATAAGAAGACACATCCAGAGACTGGCAGGAGGGGCAGAGTCATAGAATGGGCTGGTCCTACACCCATGTGTGGCGGAAAAAATTGGGAGGGATATCTCAGATGCAGAGGTCCCCTTGACAACCAAAGGGTCCCAGCCCTACATCAAGTCCTGCAGTACAGGGTTTAGGAGTCAGGAATGGAAGTTCCCATAATTTCTGGCTACAAAAATCAAGAGGGATTATGGCTGAGTGAGAAGGAGGGTTCTGTAGTCCCAGGCTGTTCCATTTAAAAAATCCAAGCACAGACTTACACAGACTCAATCCCTCTGAGCTCCAGCACTGGGGAAGCAGCTTGAAAGGAACTAGAGACATATGGGAAGGAACTGAATTGTCTGGCATCAAGGTGAGAGCCAGAGGTAGGGCAGCATTCTGCCAGATAAAAGTGCTTGCAGAGGCCGTTGTTCCCTTTCTGAGCTCCTTAGCCGCAACCGGAGCCAGCGGGTAGGCACCATATCTCACACTCCATCAACCTGGTTCACACTGTTCTTCCTGCCATGGTGATTCCCTGAGACCCTGCCTCACCCAACTTTGGGGCCCACTCAAACCCTTTCCAATGGCTTTTCCATACAAATGGCCTCATTTATCTCATGCTTCAGACTTTCCTGAAATCTTTTAAGCAAGCAGTACCTGGCCTTGGTGTGCCCTTACCTCTCGCTAAGTGACCCCAGGCCCAGCATTAGCAGCAGCCAGCCTTGATCCTTAGCTTGGCTTCTCCTGGGCACCTTTAAGCCCAGCACAAAGTACCAGCCATCTGCAGATTGCTCTAGAGCTTGTGCCAGGCAGTCCCAGGCAGAACACAGGCAGTAGCAGACGTTGCATCTCCCATAAGGCCCCAGGACCAGTACACCAGGTTCAGACAGTGCCAGATTACAGGCCTGCCACTTCCAAAAATGACACACTTGAGGCCTGGAGTCTGTGAGCACCAAAGACCCTGTGAAGCAAGTCCTGCTCCATAGGCTCAGCTCCTGAACAGCAGCTCCTCCACTGTAGTTATACCTGGACTTTGCAGCCAATTGGCCTGGGGGTCAGTTCCTCCCAGTGATGCCAACAGAATCAAGTCTCAACTACAACAGGACATACAGACCACATAGGGGTGCACCTGGAGCTCTGGTGACTGGGAGGCTGTGCCACTGAGCCCTACAGGACACCTACTACACAAGGCTATTCTACCAAGCTTGAAAGATGTAGCAGTTCTACCTAATACATAGAAACAAGCATAGGGAAGCAGCCAAGATGTGGAGACAAAGAAACAGGTCCTAAATGAAAGAACAGGAATAAGCTCCAGAAAAAGAAAAAAAAAAAAAAAAAAAAAACTAAATGAAATGGAGACAAGCAAACAACCACACACAGAGTTCAAAATAATGGTAGTAAGGATGCTCAAGGAACTTAGTGAGAATATCAACAGCAAGAAAAAGAATATAGAAAACATTCAAAAAGAATCAGTCAGAAATGAAGAATACACTAACTGAAATGAAGAATAATTTACAGGGAATCAACAGTAGAGTAAATGGAGCTGAGAATCAAATCAGCAATTTGGAATATAAAGAAGCAAAAAACACCCAATCAAACTAGCAAAAAGAAAAAAGAATCCAAAAAAAAAAAAAATGAAGGTAATGTAAGGAGCTTCCAGGACAATTTCAAGTGTACCAACATTTGCATAATGGGGGTGCTGGAAGGAGATGAGACAAAGCAAGAAATTGAAAACCTACTTGAAAAAATAATGACAAAAAACCTCCCTAGCCTGATGAAAGAAATAGACATACATGTCCAGGAAGCACAGAGTTTCCCAAACAATATAAACCCAAAAAGTTCTACACTGAGACACATCATAAATAAAATGCAAAAGGTTAAAGACAAAGAGAGAACCTTAAAAGCAGCAAGAGAAAAGCAGAAAGTTACCAACAAGGGAGCTCCCATAAGACTGTCAGCTGATTTCTCAACTGAAACTTTGTAGGCCAGAAGGGACTGGCAAGAAATATTCAAAGTGATGAAAAGCAGGGTCATATAACAACCAAGATTACTCTATCCAGAAAACCTATCATTTAGAATCTAAGGACAGATAAAGAGATTCCCAAATAAGAAAAAGCTAAAGGAGTTCATCACCAACAAATCAGTATTACATGAACATTAAAGGATTTTCTTTGAAAAAAATGAAAAAATGATAAAAAATATGAACAATTAAATGACAATAAATATGTATCTATCAACAATTGTATCTAAAAACCAAAATAAACAAATAAGCCAAACAAAAACATACTCATAGATATAGAAAATATTTTGACGGCTGCCAGATGGGAAGGGGGTTGCGTGGAAAGGGGTTGGGAAGAAGGGTGAAAAAGGTGAAGGGATTAAGAAGTACAAATTGGTTGTTAAAAAATAGTCATGGGGATATAAAGTGCAGCATAGGTACTATAGTCAATAATATTCTAATAACTATGTATGGTGTCACATGGGTATGAGATTTATCAGGATGATATATTAACTCTCTTTAAGTTAATATAAAGTCTAATCACTGGGGTATCTGAAACTAATGTAATATAGTTTGTCAACTATAATTGAAAAATAATAAATGCTTTTAAAAAATGAACCTGAGCCAATCACACAAATTAAGTATTTTTTGTGGCAAAATTAATCAAATAATTGACTAATTGATAGATGATTATGTTAACACTTGTTGGATACTTTTAATCCAGGCACTTCACTAAGTACTACATATGTTTTCCCTTTTAAACCCAAGAATAACTGGGATGGACAATATTATCATTCCCTTTTACAGGCAAGAAAATTAAAACTTAGATTCAGCAGCTTGCCTCAATCATATAACTCAAAACAGCAGAGCCAAGTTCAAACTCAGTTATGACTGAATCAAACTCAAGCTCAAGACCCTATAATAGAACTAGTCAATAAATGAGAAACATCTATGTTAAGGAAAGTCAGAAATGTTAAATACTGTTACACAAAAATACCCGCTTTTACAAAAAATGTTGACAATAAAATATTAAATTAAAAAAATAAATTAAAAACATGTATAGTAAGATTCAAGATAAATCTCAAAATGGGGAGGTAAATGATATTTATGTGCCTCATAATTTTCTACATATTTTCTAATTTCTACAATAAATATGAATTACCCTTATAATCAACCAAAATATTTTTGTTTTGCCTTAATTTTGAAAAGCAAATAAATAGAAACTAAATGATAACAGTGGCTTTGGCTGACTGACATAATTACGAGTGGTTTTAGTTTTGCTTTTATATTTCTTCATATTTTTCAAATGTTCTACAAACCATCACTCCATGACCACAAAAACAAAGTTAGAAACTCTAAAGAGCTTCTTTCTAAAATGTTTACTTAGATGTCGATGGCAGAGACTACCAGTTGTCCTTCAATAGTCGTTCTCCATGTCTTCTACGGGAACAGACCCAGAGATTTGCAGCTGGGTACAACATTTCCCATAGTAGGCCTTCAGTTCCCAGTTTTCTGTGCACCCAGGTATAGCCATGGAACTAAGTAAGTTCCTACAATGAGATGTGAGGTAAAATTGTGTACACAGCCTCCAGGAGGTATCCATCCTGCTATTGCCAAGGTGCATGAGATCACTGGTGCTCCATTTTAGACCATGAGAAAGGCCACACCAGATGCCAGAACAGAGAACCAGAAGCAGCACAGACCCCGGAAGGCTGCAGATCCACCATACTATCTATTAACTGCCCAATTAGACTTGAATATGCGAGAGGACTGAACATTTACCTTGTTTTCTCTTTTTGTCATTTTTTGGGGGGTGGGAAGGAGAAGGGGATTTGTCAATGAATCTACATATTAACCAATATAGTACTCAAACACTTCAAATAATTTAGATGTATTCTCTCTCTCTGACTCTCTCTATGTATACATATATTTTGATCAATTATATGTAACTAAATGTGATTTTCTTGGAGTAAAGGTCAATAAGAAAGGTTTTATTTTATTTTTATTGGGTACATTTTATTAATTATGCTATTGCAGTTGTCCCATTTTTCCCCTTTTGCCCCCAATGCTGGTACCCCCATTCCCTCTAGCAATCCCACCCCTTAGTTCATATCCATGGAACGTACATATGAGTTCTTTGGTGTTTCCACTTCCCATACTATTCCCAACAACCCCTTCTATTCTGCACCAACCAACTATGCTTCTTATTCCCTGTACCTTTCCCCCATTCTCTCCCCTCCCCATACCCACTGATAAATCTCCATGAGATCTTCACCTCTATGACTCTGCTCCTGTTCTAGTTGCTTGCCCAGTTTGTTTGTTTTTTTAGATTCCATTGTTGATAGGTGTGAGTTTGTTGTCATTTTACTGTTCAGAGTTTTAATCTTCTTTTTCTTAGGTAAGTACTTTCAACATTTCGTACAATAAGGGTTTGGTGATGATGAACTCTTTTAGCTTTACCTTGTCTAGAAAGCACTTTATCTGCCCTTCAAGTATAAACAATAGCTTTGCTGGAGAGTAATCTAGGTTGTAGGTCCTTGCTTTTCATCTCTTTGAACACTTCTTGCCAGTTCCTTCTTGTCTGCAAGGTTTCTTTTGAGAAATCAGCTGACAATCTTATGGGAACACCTTTGTAGGTAACTCTCTGCTTTTCTCTTTCTGCTTTTAAAATTCTCTTTGTCTTTAAACTTTGGCATTTTAACTATGATGTGTCTTGGTGTGGCCCTCTTTGGGTTCAACTTGTTTGGGACTCCCTGAACTTCCTGGATTGGTATGTATATTTCCTTCACCAAATTGTGGAATTTTTTATTTCATTATTATTTCAAGTAAGTTTTCAATTTCTTGCTCTTCCTCTTCTCCTCCTGGACCACAATGGTTTGGATATTGTACTTTTAAAGTTGTCCCAGAGGTTTCTAAGCCTCTCCTCGTTTTTTTGAATTCTTTTTTTTTTTTTTTTCTGTTTTGGTTGACTGTTTATTTCTTCCTTTTGTTACAAATTGTTCATTTGAATCCTGGCTTCCTTCCCTTCACTATTGGTTCCCTGTATATTTTTTCTTAACTTCACTTTGTATAGCTTTCATTTCTTTATTTTGTGGCTGCACTCAATCATTTCCCTGAGCATCCTGAACACCAGCACCTTGAACTCTGCATCTGATAGGTTGGCTACCTCCATGTCGCTTAGTTCTTTTTCTGGAGTTTTGATCCATTCCTTCATTTGGGCCTTATCGCCTTGTCTCTTCATTTTGACAGACTCCTTGTGTTTCTCTGTATTAGGTAAAGCTGCTTTGATTCCCATGCTTGGCACTCCTGTTATGTTGAAAGGGGTGGAGCCTTAGGTATTCACCAGGGCAGGGCAGCCCACTTTGCTGCTTTATGGTGCTGTCAGAAAAGGAACAATGCCGCCTGCTCAGCTCTCACCCCGTTTCCAGTGTCTGGCACCCTTCTAGTTGCTGCTCTATGGCCGATTCCCAGAGTAGGTGGGTTTGTGGACATTCTAGGACCCTGTGAGTCCTTTTAACAGACTCTCCTGAGAGAATGGCAATTTCCTCCACTACACCAACCCCCACTGGTTTACAGCCAGAGGTTATGAGGCTTTATTCTCCCATCGCTGGAACCCTGGGCTGCACAATCTGGCCTGGGGCTGGGATTGAGGGGACAACACTCCCCAGGTGTCCCCTCAGTTTTTTCCACTACACATTAATATGGGACCACACGTTAATGTGGGACCACCCATTCTGTGGGCCGCTGCTGCAGCTGTCTTTCATACCACACTGTACCACGTCTTCTCCACCCCTCCTACCCATCTGCATGAATGTTCCTATAAATTCTTGGTTGTCAGACTTCCATAAAGTCTGATTTTTCTGGCAGTTCTGGCTGTTTTTTGTTTTTAGATTGGTTGTTATCCTTCTCATGGCTCTGTGAGGAGGTGAAGCAAGTCTACCTATGCCTCCATTTTGGCCGGAAGTCTCAATAAGAAAGGTTTTAAAATAAAATATTAAGAAACACCAAGAACATAGAATTAAAATGTATATATCTTTCTGCCTATCAGAAAAAAATAAGAGTAGTATCAGGAATCTCAATATATTTTTAAAAACAACCACATTTTAGGGAAATTTTCATATTTACTAAAGTTTTAATCATATCTTGCTTTCTAATTTTTGTGTTATGTCAATAATCAAAGAACTGAACCAGATACAATGCTGAATAAATATTTGGTGAAGTGAATGGTAAATTAAGTTAAAAATTGAATTAAAATTGAAAGAGTTCATAGGAAGCTTTCAGCATCCTCCTTACAATATTATTTTCTGGTGTACAAATTTAACTTTATCTATTTTTTGATAAATAATATGAAAAGAGAGAGGAAAAAGGTTACTTATACTAAATGGGACATTCTCTTAATACAGTTATTTTTTATAATCAAGTGTAGTGGCCTTATACACAGTACAGAAGAATAATAAACAAATTTGAGGGTTAAAATCCTTTCCACTGTTCACTTACAAAATATAGCACTTCAAAATCTTAGCTGAGATTCTGTCCTTGTTTATATTTAAAATGCTGATGTATTCTGGCTACCTGCTAGGAAATAAAAGATGTATGAAATTCAAAGTACTTTGAGAAATTCATTTCTATTACCATTTACTGAAGCTATCGAATTTAGTAAAGTCAGAGACTCCTACCTAAAGCCAATAAATGCATATTCTTGAATAAATGTAAATTTATTAATTTTATTGCCTATTGTGAATATTTTTTCATACCTCACATTTATAAATTTATTTTCCACAAATGGTAGGGTTATAGGCATAGTACTTTTAGAACTATAATTGGATAAATACATATGAATAAAATCCACTGTGAAATTCATACCATATAACAATTTTTTCATATTTGTCTTTCAGCAACTGCACACTACGAGATAGATTATTTGTTTGATATTATACATTTATATGTTCTCAGTTGTTACTTCCATTTTGAAGTGTTTTAATGAAAAAAATTGACAAAAATTAAACACGTATTGGTAAATATAAAGTCTTAATAAGAAAACTTCCAAGTAATAATAAGTTAACTTGATTAGTTTCTTCAATATTTCTGTTGAAATTATCATTAGAATATGATTATGATGATTTTAATACATTAGAATCACTAACCAATCTATAATTGTGCTACGTTTAAATTGTACCATGAATTAGGTTTCCCTTATACATAATTCTGTACAAAGTCTCCCAAACTGCAAGTTAAACTATAGAAATGTACTTAATAAACTGATGTTTACCTAGCAGGCAATAAATATTGAAAAGTTACCAATAATTTTGACAAATATATTATCAGTTTTAATACTAAAGCAGTATATGTAATTATTGACAATGTCCACCTATTGTCAATAAATATATAAGAGCATTCCAGTTTCATTTCAAAGGTAGTGTCCCAATTTCAACTGTTGGCACCATGATTTAAGTGTAACCCAGAGAGTGTAATCAGAGCCCTGGGGCTAGGGGGTAGATGTGCGCATGATATTGCCCAAGACGCTTCTTAGGAACATTACCTAGGCTGGACTCCACTTTAAGCCTAAATTCTGGACTACCTGCATGTATTCAAGACAACTAAGTTGAGGTCTTCTCAACTAGAGTGGATGTCTTCTGGAATTTGTTTCTGATAGATTTGGAGAAAGAATTTTTAAATGATCTATTAGGGGCTCCTTTAGCAAGAGGTTGAGAGGGAAAGGTCCCATAACTATACATCATCTTTGACATTATTTGTAAAACAACACCTGTTTAAGATCCCTTTGGGCTGTGGGGTTGGTTATGAGAATAAATATTCTAAATGCTTAGGTTTTAAAGAATCAGTCAGCCCTTCACTGGTATGCTGAGAGTTCAAACTGTATGTGTTCTGTGATGAATGATAAAATATCAAAGCCACAACCGTTATCTCAAATTTTACTCATTGTTTTTCATAGCTTAGTCATGATTATCAATTGTAATTCCAGAAAGCTGATGGACATGCCCATTTAAAAAAAAAAAACTATCTTTCACCACCTGGCTTATTTCACTTAGCATAATGCTCTCCAGATCCATCCATGCTGTTGCGAAGGGCAGGAGTTCCTTCTTTCTTTCTGCTGCATATTATTCCGTTGTGTAATCGTACCATCATCTTTTGATCCACTCATTTACTGATGGGCACTTAGGTTGCTTCCAACATTTGGCTATTTAAATCGTGCTATAAACATTGAGGTGCATAAATTCTTTTGAATTGATGTTTCAGTATTCTTAGGGTCTAATCCCAGCAGTGGAATTGCCGGGTTAGAAGGCAGTTCCATTTTTAGTTTTCTGTGGAAATTTCATACTGTTTTCCACAGTGGCTGCACCATTCTGCATTCCCATCAACAGTCCACTAGAGTTCCCTTTTCTTTGTATCCTCTCCAACACTTGCTTGTTGATTTGTTTATGATGGCCATTCTGACCGGTGTGAACTGGTATTTCACTGTGGTTTTAATTTGCATCTCTCTGATGGTTAGTGATGCTGAGCATCTTTCCATATGTCTGTGGGCCCTCTGTATGTCCTCTATGGAGAATTATCTGTTCAAGTCTTTTCCCATTTTTTAATTGGGTTGCTTGTCTTCTTGGAGTGGAATTGTGTGAGTTCTTTATATATTTTGGAGATTAAACCTTTGTCCAAGGCATCATTTGCAAATATATTTTCCCATATGGTTGGTTCCCTTTTCATTTTGCTGATGTTTTCTTTAGCCATACAGAAGCTTTTTATTTTGATGAGGTCCCATTTGTTTATTCTTTCCTTTATGTCCCTTGCTCTAGAGGACATATCAGTGAAAATATTTTTGCATGGAAAAAAAAGATATTTTCCATGGGAGATCTTCCAATAGGGAGAGATTTTCCTCCCTACATTCTCCTCTAGGACTTTTATGGTCTCACAACTTAAATATGATCTCACCTACAAGTGGAACCTAATCAACAAAATAAGCAAGCAAGGAAAATATAACTAGAGACATTGAAATAAAGAACAAACTGACAGTAACTAGAAGGGAGGTGGGAGGTGATAATGGGAGGGAGGGGAAAAGGTCATCAAGGAACATACATAAAGGACACTTGGACAAAGCCAAAGGGGGATAGAATCAAGGGTGAGAGGTGGGTTGTACTGGGGTGGAAGGGAGTGGTAGGGGGAAAATGGAGACAACTGTACTTGAACAACAATTTTAAACAGAGAAAAAAAAGAAGAACTGGGCCTGGTCCAATAGTTCAGTTGGTTAGAGCCTCGACCCAATGGGCCAACATTGTGGGGTGGATCCTCAGGCAGAACACAAACAAGAAGCAGCCAATGAATGCATAAATAAGTGGGACAACAAATCCATGCTTCTCTCTCTCTCTCTCCCTCTTCCTCTCTCTCTAAAAATTCATTTAAAAAAACAGAGGAACTGTAAATATTGGGTTGGCCAAAAAGTCCATTTATTTTTTTCTGTAAAATAAAAGAGAACCACGATGGCAGCGTAGGTAGACACACTGCGCCTCCTCGCACAACCAGAACTGATAGAAAATCGAACGTCAAGGAAGTCCGACACCAAGGAAATAAAAAATAAACATTCATCCAGACTGGTAGGAGGGGTGGAGACGGGCAGCCGGGGCGGAGAGGACTCACGTTGCCCTGGCGGGACCGAGACTGGCGGAGTGTAGGACGAACGGGGCAGGCAGTCTGACGACTAGCAGACCCTGCGGCCCCACATTGGAGCAGATAAACCGAGAGGGCCGGACTCAGAGCAGCGGAGAACAGGGCAGGCAGAGCAGTGGGTGGTGCCCCGCGGCCCCAAATTCGCGCACAGATAAACTGGACAAACGGTGGGGAGTAAGGCAGACTACGCAGCCCAGGGCTCCAGCGCAGGGAAATAAAGCCTCAAACCTCTGATTGAAAACACCCGTGGGGGTTGGGGTGGCAGCAGGAAAGACTCCCAGCCTCACAGGAAAGGTCCTTGGAGAGACCCACAGGGGCCTAGGGCGTGCACAAGCCCACCCACTCAGGAACCAGCACCAGAGAGGACCAGTTTGATTGTGGGTAGCGGAGTGAAGGGCTGAGGTCTGGTGGAGAGGGGAGCAGGTGCCATTGCTCCCTCCCGGCCCCTCCCCCACGTACATTGTCACAGCACAGTGACCAGCGACCAGCGTTACCCCCGCCCCAGGGAACACTTAAGGCTCTGCCCCTTTTAAGTAACAGACGCGCCAAGGCCAAAAAAAAAAAAAATTAAATGGCCCAAATGACACAACACTTCAAAACTCCAGAAAAAATACAACTAAGCAAGGAAGAGACAGCCAACCTATCGGATGCACAGTTCAAAACACTGGTTATCAAGACACTCATGGAATTGGTTGAATCTGTTCAAAAACCAGATGAAAAAATGAAGCCTATGCTAAGAGAAACAAAGGAAAATGTATAGGGAACCAATAGTGATTCGAAGGAAACTGGGACTCAAATCAACGGTGTGGACCAGAAGGAAGAAAGAAACATCCAACCAGAAAAGAATGAAGAAACAAGAATTCGGAAAAATGAGGAGAGGCTTAGGAACCTCCAGGACATCTTGAAACATTCCAACATCCAAATCATAGGGGTGCCAGAAGGAGAAGAGGAAGAACAAAAAACTGAAAACTTATTTGAACAAATAATGAAGGAGAACTTCCCCAGTCTGGCAAAGGAAATAGACTTCCAGGAAGTCCAGGAAGGTCAGAGAGTCCCAAAGAAGCTGGACCCAAGGAGGAACACACCAAGGACACCATAATTACATTACCTAGGATTACACAGAAGGAGAGAATCTTAGTAGCAGCAAGAGATAAGGACACAGTTACTTACAAAGGAGTTCCCAAAGGACTGTCAGCTGATTTCTCCAAAGAGACCTTACAGGCAAGAAGGGGCTGGAAAGAAGTATTCCAAGTCATGAAAGGCAAGGGCCTACATTCAAGATTACTGTATCCAGTAAAGCTATCATTTAGAATGGAAGGGAAGATAAAGTGCTTCACAGATAAGGTCAAGTTAAAGAAGTTCATCATCACCAAGCCCTTATTATATGAAATGTTAAAGGAAGTTACCTAAGAAAAAGAAGATCAAAAATATGAACAGTAAAAATGACAGCAAACTCACAGTTATTAACAACCACACCTAAAACAAAAACAAGAGCAAACTAGGCAAACAACTAGAACAGGAACAGAAACATAGAGATGGAGATCACATGGAGGGTTGTCAATAGGGAAGTGGGAGGGGGAGGGGGGGGAAGGTACAGAGAATAAATAGCATAAATGATAGGTTGAAAATAGACAGGGGGAGGGTAAGAATAGTGTAGGAAATGTAGAAGCCAAAGAACTTATAAGTATGACCCATGGACATGAACTATAGGGGGGGAATGTGGGAGGGAGGGGGTGGGCAGGATGGAGTGGAGTGAGGGGGGCGGGAAATGGGACAAGTGTAATAGCATAATCAATAAATATATTTTTAAAAAATAAATAAAATAAAATAAAATAAAAGACACATTTTTCATTTTCACCAATAACTTTATTGATTTTGATATTTTGAGTATGTCCTCTATCTCCTGCTATTGCTTCTAGTGGGTAGAGACCAGAGGTGCTACTAAACATCTTCCAATGCATAAGACAGCCCCCAGCAAAGAATTATTTGGCCAAAATATCAATAGTACCAAGAAGCTTTGCAAACCACTTTTGACACATTCAATCAGTCACAGCACCTTCTCCATACACTGCAATAATCCTTTATTGCCTTTCAGTTGTACTTTTACCTTTCTTGAAATAATAAAACATAATAGCCAAAATGTTGCATACTTTCTTCTATCTTCAATATTAAAATGTTTGCTAAAAACTCACTCATTTTGATGTTTTTAATGCATGCTGACATGATAGCTATCACAATACAATCTAACAAAATTGTTTTGAATGAAGTTAAAGACAGGTAAGCACTACTAGAGCCATTGTATGGAAAAAAAATAAACTTTTTGGCCAACACAATATTTTAAGGTCAAAAAAACTCCTTAGAATTATCAAGCTCAGGGATTGATTCTCAAGCTCCCTAGAAGCTCTCTTTTGTTTCTTTCAAGTACATCACATAAGAGCTTGAAAAAGTCTGTAACCCAGTCACCACCAAGTTGTACCAGAGTGCAGGAGACACGAGAGGAGGAAGGCCTGGGGGCTTCCCTGGTGGTGGAGCCCCTCCATCTGGGGGGTGCCTCCTCTGGGTGCACCATTGAAGAGTTTGATTAAGCCAACCTTGAGTATAGATTTGGCATTGTTCCACACAAAATATTTAAAGACCCAAACTTGTAGCAAATTCCACAACAGTTTTAAAAGTTGAGCTGCTGTATAATAAAATTGAGGATTCCTGATACTTGAATATAAATATGTGCACAGACAAAGGAAATAATGCACTTTATAAACACTGTATTGTAAAGTGGTAAATGCGATGTCTTAGATAAAACTATTTAAAATTGGTACCAATTTTTTTAAAATTTTCTTAAAAAATAAAGGTATTATAACTATGCAGTTGTAAAACTATGCAGTTATGGAAAATGACACATTTTAAACACAGGTTTGGGAACCAAGAATTTAAATTACTTAAATCTCCTTCCAGTCTGATGTGAAACAAAGTTTGGGAATCTTGATATGCTAAAATTTTCTGGCCAATGCTTGAATTGATTCTATAGAACCCCTAGCTAAAACAGATATTTTAAAGGAAGCAAAACTTGATTTAGATTTTAAAGGAGAGTTGACATATGGAAGAGCAAAAGGAAGAGAGATGCATCTTAGAGAACAAACTGAGGATGAGTGATTGGAAAATTTCTCTGAATCTAAAGGAAGCCTTCAGGAAGGCTTCCTGAGGGATCAACCCAGAATCCTCAGGGAAAGATAGCTGAATGGAATATTGTTCTGCCTTTCACCTACTGGAAGCAGGAACTCCATTATATCTTCACATAATCCTACATCATTTCTATAAGAGTGAAGAAGTGCTTCCAAGAAAACAACACAAGACTTAAGATGAGAGAGTATTTTTCATTTTTTTTAAAGATTTTATCTATTTATTTTTTAGAGAGAAGGGAAGGGAGGGAGAAAGAGAAGAGAAACATCAAGGTGTGGTTGCCTCTCACACGCCCCCTACTGGGGACCTGGCCCACAAAACAGGCCTGTGCCCTGACTGGGAACCAAACCAGGGACCCTTTGGTTGACAGGCCGGCACTCAACACATTGAGTCACACCAGCCAGGGCAAGAGAGTATTTTTCAGTCTTCATTTAGTCCATTCTCCTTCAGATTATCATGAAAATCTTCCTCTTCTTCATCTCACTCCTGACAGTTGGGAATCATTGATCCAAAATTTCATTATCCTCAACATCCTGGAAATTTTCCTAATATCCATAGTCTGAAGTTTTGAAAACATTTTTAAAATTCCAAATATAAAAGTGTATTATAAGTTGAAAACACTTTTTTAAAGGTCTGGATTCTCTAATGTGGCACCACTGGTTGTGTGGGGAGATGGAGGTCTTTATCTCTATCTACCCATACCTATACTGATCCCCCCAACAGTGCTGTCCTGCAAACCAAAGGGTGCTTGGTTCCATTCCCAGTCAGGTCACATGCCTGGGTTCCAGGGCAGGTCCCCAGTTGGGGGCAAGTAAGAGGCAACCACACATTGATGTTTCTCTCCCTCTCTTTCTTCCTCCCTTTCCCTCTATCTAAAAATAAATAAATAAATTCTAAAATCTAAAAAAAGAGTCAAGGACAATTTAGAGAGGCCTTAGAGAAAAATGGTAAGGCTATGATGTAAGTAAGGGTGACACTAAAGTCTGCTGTGCCTTCCACAGTAAACCCCAGAAGGGTGAGCTACCCAAGTTAACTCCTTGATGAAGATGGCAATGCAACCATAAAAAGTCCCACTTATCTACCCCAAACAATTGTAGTAAATCTGAATGTCTATGAAACTTTCCTAAATCAACACAAATGGATCAAATACAGTCACCTATGTGTCTACAAAAATGTGAATGATTGATAAAAGTTCATCAGAGGCGGCTGGATACAGAATGAAGAATATATGAAATCAGGCACAACTTTTCAGAAAATGTTTGTGAACATGAATTAGAAAAACTATGCTGTTGTGAAAAAGTAAAAAAGTATTAGCCATACAAATTAGCATGATTTCTTTGCATATTATTTTTCCTTTTAGTTGTGATTTGTTTCCTACTTATACTCATGGGATTTTATAATGCAAATTAAATTCCAAGTATTTAAAGAAGAAGAAAACTATGAACTTGCTGTTCTGTAAAACTACCAACTCAGGCAATAATTTGTTACATTAGTCAGTAAGTCCTTTTCAACGTGTTTATGATAGCTTCATGGGCATTCCAAAGAAAACAATTTGAGAATAACTTTTAAAAGACAGACTATTAAGAAGTTGAATGAAATGTGCAGGAATGACAACAAATTTTACTTTGCTCTACACATACACACTAAACAATTATGCTTTCGATACTAAAAGTCCTTTTTTGCCATTAAGCCCAGAGCTGTATATATTTGCCTATTAATTCTAACATTATTCATGGAAGTTAGATAGCAAGTAATACCCACTCAATAGATATGGAAGTCAAGGTTCAGTGAGATTTAATTATTTTTCCTAATTTATGGCCACTAGATCACAAAGGCAGGAGTAAAATTAATGACTCAAATAACTAAATTTAGGGTCCGAGGTCCTGAGTTCATGTAGACTTAGAAAATATTAGAAAAAATAAAAATATGAACTCATTCTACTATAATTGTTTTTATTTAATTTTTAATTCTTATTTTATTTTTTTAAAATTTTTATTTATATATTTTTAGAGAGAGGGGAAGGGAAGGAGAAAGAGGGAGAGAAACATCAGTGTGTGGTTGTCCCTCACGTGCCCCCTAACTGGGGACCTGGCCCACAACCCTGGCATGTGCCCTGACTAGGAATCAAAATGGTGACCCTTTGGTTCCCAGGCCCACGCTCAATCCACTGAGCCACACCAGCCAGGACTAATTTTTTATTCTTATTTTAAATAATTATATTACATATTATAGATAATGCTTCATTAACTAGGGCTCTCTTGAAATTAAGATATCAAACACTGAAAATGCCTTGGAGGCAATTTATGATAGCCCTCAAAGCTAACTAGTTTTAAATTGTTCTCCTATGTATTTTCCTTTAGACTAACTGGAAACTTTTCCCTGCTTAATCACTATATCTGGCCATACGTTTAAAAAAATTCCTTTACTTCCTTTCATAATTTCACTTAAGGTGCATCTGAGATCCCAGACCAAGAACTTCCTAAAGGCTTCAATGATCAAGGACAATGAAGGTGTGTCCTTTGCTTTCCTTTCAGTAAAACAGAGAAAGGAGATCCGCTTAATCTTTGTAAAATGCAAGCAGGAGATGGAGAAACCTCTTTACTGCTTATTAAAGACCAGGTTAAGCCCATCTTTTTACCTTCTATAACTTCCCAGGAGCTTCAGACAGGTGTCCAAAGCCTGTAATCTAAATATTAAAGGTCTGAAAAAGCAAGGCCTCATCTGTCCCCTGACAGGGCTGGTCTATTCCCTGTCCCAAACCTCACTTTCTTAATTTCCTTTTCTTCCTCCTATGAGTCATTTCCCCTTGCCCTTCCCTATCACACAATTTTTCACAGTTCCCAGCAAAAGTCCCATCTTCCCTATAAAACTGGGAGCCCACAATAATCTCTTTTATACAACTATTGTATATATTTTCTGCACCACTTAACTGGTACTTTAATATGTATGTATCTTTTTCTTTGACTGAATAACAGACTCCTTGAACTCAGAAGCTGGGTCTTCTTAGAATTCTGTTTGCCTCACACATAATATGTACTCAATTACTACTTGTTGAGGAAATAAATATGGTGAAAGCCTTGGAAACAGGAAGAAAGAAGACCTTGGCAGCATGGGAGAGGGGAATGGAGCAAACTAAAGAAAGAAGATAAAAAGAGAGAAAACAGATAATGTTCTATGAAAGAAAGGTAGAGGAAACAAAGTATATAGATATCGAGAGGAGCTACCAGAACCAGTGGCTCTTCCTCAAATTAATGCAAAGCACAGAGAGTCACAGGCTACAATGGAAAAAATAGTATAATTCACTGAAAAAAAATAACTGGGCTCGCACTAGAATATGCATGTTTTGGTCTAAAATCTGACACTAACTAGCAGTGACCAGAACAACATGTTCACCTGACTTTAGCGATTTATCTCTAAATTCAGGATACTAGACCCGATGCTCTCTAGAGCGCCCTTTGCCTCTGAATTACAGGATTCTATAGTTTTCCTTAATCTTGGGAGACTTACTTCATTTCTTCTGGGCAAGAAGGGGCCTGAATACACTGAAAGCTATGATAAACTGAACAGAGAAACTTCAGCTGATAAAAAAAAAAACTCAGGATTAACAAGACAACAAAAAAATAGACCACATGCCTATGACTATACTTAAGCAGAATATTTCTTTAATATTTGCTTTGCTTGTTGGATCACTAGAGCTGAGCAATATTCCCATTGTGATAGGTGAATGACTCAGAGCAAAACTGAGCTAGAAACAGAAATAGGAATTAAAGGCAATACTTAATGATGAAAAAGTAGCTTATTGATTTAAAAGGGTATAAAAAGCATTTAATGATCCTTTGGATTGGGAGGAGATATATCAGTATCAATGTAAGAATATCACTGACAACTTCTTTAAAATAATCACATATGCTCAAAGATTTGGACTAATAGAAGCAAAAAGATCAATTAGTAGAACATTAAGATACCTGGCAGGAAATCTAGAAACAACTGTGTATCAAATGACATTTGACTTCTCTCTTTTTCTCAGCCTCCCCTTCAAATCAGTGCTAATCATTCAGCACTCCCGTAGGCACCTCGTATTTTCTCCTGTTTCTGAGCATCTCTGTTACAGACAGAATCAATTGATCTAATAAACTCATTCCAACTTTACAGTCTAGAGACTATGTGCTCTCCCTTCTAGAATATACTTGTCTTAAAATAAGGCCATGGGAAAGAGCAAATGCTTAACCCAAAAGAAAGTCAAGATAGAATTACATATACCAGTGGGGAAAGTACCATATTTTGCCACGTATAATGTGCACCCACGTTTTTGTGCTCATTATGCATGGGATTTTTATACCCATGGTATGTAATTATTATACCTATCTATAATGTGCATCTTTATTTTTCCCTCAAAAATCTGGGCAAAAAAAGTACACATTATACACAGCAAAATATGGTGTCTGAAAGTCACAACCTCCCCAGAACCTTTGAGATTTTTACATATAGCCCTGCTGTCTACTGACATGGTTCTCTCCTAAATCCAGAAAAGTAGATTATTTTTCCATTTTTCAGGGTAACATTGGTTAATAAGATCACATAGGCTTCAAGTGTACATTTGTATGATATATTGCTTTGTGTGCCCATGACCCAAAGTCAAATCATCTTCTGTCACCATATATTTGTCCCCCTTTACCCTTCACTATGCCCCCAGCCCCTTCCCTCTAGTAACCACCATACCATTGTCTGTGTCTATGAGTTTCAGTCTCATATTCTAAAAATGAGTGAAATCACATGGTCCATCCATGTTGTTGCAGATGGAAGTGTTACATCTTTCCTTATGTCTGAGTAGTGTTCCGCATCGTCTTTATCCAATCCTCTACGGAAGGACACTGGTTGTGTCTCAACAACAACTACAAGGAGTGTTTAGTTAAGGAAATAAAGGGTTTGACTCAATCTATAGGCAAATGCTGTATCTGAACACTGCTATAAATGGAAAGGAGCCTCAAAGCTGAAATACAAAAATAAAATGAAAAATAAATCCTGCAGAAAGAGTGTGAGCGTCTTCTCTAATCTCCCACTCACATTAGTTTTATCAGATTAGCTAATTTTGTCACTTTGAAAATATAGCAACATAAAACGTTGGGCCCTAAATGTGTGAGACAAGAGACAAATAAGCCTTATTTGTTTGGGGATCAATAAGGAGTGAGAAAACCACATGCTCCTTAGGGAACCTGCAGAATGTGGGGTGGCCTGGAGGGTGAGAACTGGTGATCTTTGGGCTGAGTGGCCGCATCCAACCAAACCAGCTGAGGGCTTCGGGTTTGGTCAACTCAGATTTTTTTAAACAATTTTAAAAACTGTGTACAATTAAAATTTGGGAGATTTTTATATGAAAACTTGGGTTTCTGGTTTTTCTTGAGTAGGCAAAGGAACTGACAACTTTAGTCCACAAGAAACAGTTGGAGAGAACAATCTCATAGGAAACAAGCTTGCCTTTCACCTTGCCACCGAAGGCCCTGTACTGTCCCCAACAAAAAGCGGGGAACTGCCCTTTTCCCGACAGCAGGAAGAACCTGAATGCACTTAAGCACGGTAACCTGAGTGCAAAAGTTTCGGTAAGAAAAAAGCAGCACAAGATTAAAAAGACAACATAAAGTATATCAAATACCTATGAATATTGAAACTGTAGAAGGAGAACATTTCTTTATTATCTCTGCAGTCTCTCTAACACAGACAAGCCTTGTATATAAATACAAATTACCAACTATGAAACTGTAAAAGAAAAATCAAATTTGTTCTTTTCAAGAAAGTTTCAGAGAACAGATTCATCGATAGTTATCCTCAAAACTCTACATATTCTCAGAGAATTTTAAATGTTTCTTGTTTTTGAAACAAGAGAGACATTTACTGTCAGCTCTTAAAATTATTTTCTTAGTAAAACTTTGTCCTACGCCTAGGTTCACAGCATATGATGAAGGTCTAAGGAAAGCTTATTTAACCTACATTAAATCTTGATAATGCATTAATGAGTCTTTAAAGGGATAATTTTAATTCCCCAATCTTCAACCATAAAGACTATATAGTGCTAATCTGCCTTGCCCTTTCGATTAAACTTGTTAAGGGCGTTCTATTTAGTCAGCACCCGGAATGGGCCATTAAAATTCTTGTTCGGTAAGAGTTGTGTTCAGTGCTCTGTTGTTTTAAATTCCATTAAATCCAAATGGTCTTTATCGCCCCATGACCACCGTGACTTCAATCAGCCAATTTAATTACCTTACAAAATTGTCAGCAGAAGCAGCACAGAAAAACAGGAAGCCCTGTGATGTTATCAGATTGAAATCTTCCCCTTCAGGGTTTCATCTAGACCAGTCAATAACGATGATGTGCACCTACTTCCTTCCCTTTCAGTAGCTTTTGACCTTACCTTTCATGCTAAGATTTAGGGCTTAAGATTCATTTGAAGCACTTGTACCTTGTAACTAAACTACAAATTGAAAGTGCGTACAAGATAAAACTTCACCACCCAAATGCAAAACAATCCATTCCATTTCAATACATCAGACCATCCTCCCGGGGAAAACCTGGGATCTCCTACAAACACCAGGAATTATGGATGCAATAGATTAATGATTTAGGTACAGACAGTTGAATGACAGTGAACTGCTTTCTACTTGGTGTGTAAAAATGACACTGACAATGTCCAGGGAGCAAATGAAATTGGAGCTACAGTAACTCAGTAAAATTCTAACAACAGGAAAAAATGACCTCCTCTCACTCAAATTTCTACCACAAAAGAGAAAAAGTATTTTCTTACAGAAATTCTGATAATTAAAAGAAAATCAAAGGTTGTCATCATTATCATAGACAGAACTTCATTTGGTCCATTGTAGGTTTCTTTGTGTGGGACCAATTCACATTAACTTTCCTGTGGTGAGTAAATGTTGAAACAATGTATCTGAGAATTCAGGGAATGAACACACTGCAATGACCACTCGAATTAAACTGAAAAGCAAAAGGTGTCTGTCTGGAGAAACATCTACTGACATATAAACTCATGTTCACTGTTAAAAAAACAACCTCACAAAGCCAGAAAAATGTGTTGAGTTCCATACGTCTAGGTGGAGAAGGAGAGCTATTTCTAGAAAACGAAAAGATCATTTTTCAAAGTCGTTTTCTGAAATGAGTGTGCCTCCCTTGATGGATCACATCAGAGTTATTCTTTGAAGCTTTAAGAATAAGTGAGAACTTATGTGAAAAATAGATTTTTTTTTTATTGTGGCTATTGTGGTGGCGATTCTTGGAAAGACTTTGTTCCCCTGCTTTCCAGAGCTCAGCTGAGCAGGTGTTCAGGCGTTATCTGTTTCAGGCACTAGCAGCTATTACTCCTCCATCCCTGCCTTCCAAGGGCCACTTTTCCTCATCCCAGATGTAAGGCCACTCCTCCCTCCCACCCACCTCACCTCTCAAAGGAAGTAAAATCTTTCAAAGAACTTGTTGATAGTGGCAGCTTCTAAGTTCAGTCAATTCACTCATGCTCCTAGACACTGTAGTATATCTGCTACTAACTGTTATATCTGAGATCACATGGAATGTCCAGCAAACAGGGGCATTTCCATAGGAACCCTTTCCGTTCCTTCTCAGGCAATGTGTTTTATTATCTGGGCTGTCTCAGAGCTGGTTTTTTGTTGTTGTTGTTTTCACCTTGGGCATATGCACAAGAAGGCAGCTATGCACCATGGGCCTCCAGCCAGTGTGCAGGCACAAGGAAACACCAGCACATCTTGGGGATGGGGAGAGGGAACCTTGCCTGGGAAACCTTTTAACTAGTCTTTCTACTGGAATGCTTAAAAGAAAATCTAGGTGGAAACATCCAAACAAAAGAAATGGCCTACAATATATATGCTCAGCTCCTTGGAAAGGACTGTTATGGAGAAACTGTCCAGGAGCTGGGAGAAAGTTTGGGTTGCTGTCTTTGCCCCTGGCAGTCTAAATGCCACTTCAGATGTGGAATTTGAAAAACCCGACCTCGGAGATCAGAAACAAGGGGTGACTTGAAGAGTGATTCCTTAAAGAAGATGCCAACCCCCACCCAGCTCCTCCACCCCCAGCAGGGTGGCTAGCCCTGCACAGAGCTCTGACCAGAGCCAGCTTCAAACCCTCCCCCATGCTCCCAGGAGCAGAGGTCTAGTGGACCTGGAAGAGAAGGGTGGCTAAAGGAACAAAGAAACGTTGAAGTCCTGCAGAGTGGTTAAGCTGGGAGACTGTGGAATTGGGGGCCACGCCCCCGCTGAGAAAAGGATCCTGCCTTTGGCCTCTCCCCACCCGCAAGCTTCAGGGCTGGGAACAGCGCAGGGCCACAGGCAGGGGTGGAGCAGCTGCGGAGAAACAAAGGTGCCTTGTTTACATGTAACGCTGGGGCCCCAAAGCTAGAGCAGTGGCTCCTCTTGGGGACTCTCAGGACCTCAGCACCTGAAAAAGCGGAAAATGTCTGACCTGACCTGCGAGGGGCAGGGGGAATTGACTTTCTAACGGTCCAATATCCCCCTCGTCTCCTGACAAAATGCCCTCTGTGTTGTCGCCCTGGAAAAGCCAAGTTGGATCTAATGCAGGGAAATGGCCACCACCCAGGGCGACTGCCCGCCTGTCCCCTCCTCAGGAGCTGAGCCTGGGCTGCCTTAAAGCCTCAGGGAAGAGCCCTGGGGTTGACACTCCAGAGGCCTTCACTCTGAGATTCGAGTTAAGGGGAAGTGGAGAGCACCTGGGCATAGGCACAAGTAATAGCAACTGCAGGAAGTTTTCTTGGACACCAGAGGGGAGTCATTGTGCCAAAGTGTCCCACTCATTTTGTGAGAGTATTTGTCAGTGTGTATGGTGTGTGTGTGTGTGTGTGTGTGTGTGTGTGTGAGAGAGAGAGAGAGAGAGAGCGAGCGAGAGAGAGAGAGAGAGAGAGAGAGAGAGAAAACACCCGTAAGACTGGAGTGGGTGGTATGGGAGGAGGCAAGGGTCAGGAGGGTCATACCCTGAGCAAGAGACAGGGGAGGGGGATGCAGGAGTGGTAAATCCTGGTAAAGGACTACAAAGAGTGGACTGGGTGAGGGTAGTGGTTGCCATGACACTGCTGTGGTGAAGGTGGCTGCAGCTGGCACAGCTGTGCCTGGGTCAGTAGGGGAGGTACAAGAAGAGACTGGATGCCACCTTCTCATCAGACAGGGTGGGTCTCACCCAAACTCAGCAGCAGTCCAGTGGCAGCTACTCCAGCAGCAACTCCAACCTCTGCCCTTCCAAGGCACAGGGCCAGGCTACCGGCCATGGACCTGTGGCCGATGCACAGGATCAAGGAGATACCAAAAGCTCTGATTCCCCTTCACAGCCAAAGTTGAGAATAACCTTTTTCAAAGGTGGTTTATATGTGTTCAGCCAACCATACACTTCACTCAAAAACATGTTTTCCCCAGAAGAAAATAAAACTCCCACCACTGCATCCAAGTAGCCTCAACAGGGAAATTCCCCAGTGATTACCCTGTACACAGTCATGCCCCACAACTCAGGTCACAAATGTGGAAGATGTTTAAGTTAATGGAGAAAATACCAGGTTCTTAAGAAACTGGGCTGCTCATTTAAGCTACCAGGGCATTGGTGGGAAGGTCTTTACGTACTCCACTATTTCTTAGTAAATATTGGTCTAGAAAAATGATTTTTGTATGTATCAGCTCTTTTGGAAAGCTGCTACACACTCTGCTACAGTCGCCAAGATTTTTAATATGAAGATATGAAATGATCAGCGAATGTAACAATCTAATGATTCAGCAAATATTGTGCTTCAAGACCAGAGCAGCAATAATAAAATCTTTAGAGTATTGGTTCAGTATTCCAGCTCCCAGGCTTCCCTTTTTACCCACCCAGTCTGCAAACACACTAAGACACACTCACTCACAAACACACTTCAGAAGATATCTCAATATTCCAAACAAGTAGGCTGTGCTACTCAACATACTGGCAAAACTACCATACTGTAGCACTTATGTGCTTGAAGCAGAAGAACTGAACATTCACACATTTCCACTGATATCGGGACCTCTTTAATCCCATCCAAAGATCCCATCCCATTCCTATAGACTCTTGTTGCTAAGAGCAATGTGCTTAGGTATCATCCAAAGGCATGAAGAAAGAAGGAAAACAACTACAGTAGGAATCCAGTTATAACCCATTGTGCTTTGTTGTTGTTGTTGTTTGTTTGGTTTTTGTCATTATTAGCCTTCTGGACTCCAGGTTTCTATTTGTCAGGGGGAGAAGAGGAAAGTAGGGTTTCATTTTTTTAATATGAGAAAAACGTTCCTACAGTGGTTCCACAAAGACTGAGAGAGAAGATGAATTTTATCATTATAGAAAAAGCACATGAGGAAAGGAAAGCGAAGACGCTGTTGACATATTAGGAGATGCAGGCAATCACTCTTTGATTTAAATTTGACTGAGTGACTTAATGTATCTGCTTTTATCTCGAAGGCACATACTCAGGATTATACGGTTTTCTGAACTCTTTGGTCTAAATCCACTTGAACTGTCAAAGGAGGTGCCCACAGTGGAAGCACTTACCCGGTTGGCATTCTTCTCTTACTCTTATCTACTTAAGAGAACTTTCCCTGACTAGCTCTGCTCCTGCTCCTACTAAAACTCCATTGGCCACCAAGAGCAGCTGAGCACTGCCCACGCTTCATTTCCTCCAAGCAAATGTTCTAATGTGAACTGGAGTCCCACGATTAGATTTTCCTCTGCGATCTCAGAAACCCCCGATTTCACAGGAAAGCAATTGATGCCCCTCATATGGGCTCTTTTATCATGCCACAGTGAAATACAGATGCAGACTTAGACTCCCACACACAACTACCCTCCCCCAACCATCAGTGTTAATCATTTATTAGTCCAGGACGAGCAATAAGAATGGTCTGAGAGGAGGACTCACAAGTTAGAAACAAACAAAACCCCTTTCTTAGGAGCGCTACTTCAGTTCAGCTAAGTAGCAGCCTCCCCTTGATAAATTGAGCCTTTAACCTTACAACAACATTTTAAAGATCTTCACTCCCCAACCCCAAAGACACCAGGGATTAGAAAAGTGGTGAAATTAACCGACAAATCTTTCTGATGACAAAAGAAATCCAAAGGGCTAGCGCCTTTCTCTTGCGGACTTGTCCGGGTCCCAGGTGGAGGCGCACGGATTACAACTCTCCAAAGAGTTAGCAAGTTATTAACTCATCAGCCCCGCAAACTGAGAAGCGTGTGGTCCCAGTGCCCACATTCCTCAGGACCTCGCGTCCCGCCAAGCCTGAAAGGCTCCTGGTAGACAGGAGGGGCACCCAGGTAGTGTACCCCCCGCGTCACCAGCAGCTCTATACCTGGCTACTGTGGAGAGGTTTTACAGCACGACTACCAAACACAGGCGCTTACTTCAAAAATTGGCTGCAGACAATTTTTTTTTTTTTTTTTAAGGAAAAGGTGGCAGGAAGGAAATGAAATAAAAGACACAAGGAGTTTCTTGAAAACCCGGAGGCTACGGGGCTGTGGAACAGGTTGGAATGCATGGAGCCCGCCCGCCTGTTTACATCCGGCTGCGTGGGAGCCAGATACCCAGCGCTGGAGAGAGATGGGGAATCTTACCAAATCTTAATACATGTGTAGTTCCTTGAGAATATCCAATCCACAGTAAGCAGAGCAGGAGTTTAATGGTGCGCCTGAAGACTGGATTACTTAGAATCGGAGAAATAATCTTCATGGTGTTTCTGTGTCCACACGCGCGGCACCCACTTCCCGGATCTAGCGTTAGGCTCCCGGTTCGGGTAGGAGTGAGGATGTGTCGAGTAGTGGCCGCAGGCACGATCACGGCATGGTCACAGAGAGAGGAAGGAGTCTCCGCTTCCCAAACCCATTAGCAATCGCTGCATGTTCTTCACTCACTGCGCCAAGAAACAACCTTCCTCTGCAAGGGATGGTGGGACATCCATGTTAGTCGGGGAGCATCCGGGAGAAATCCAGCACGCACACCCACAACGTCCGGCTGCGCGAGCCTGGGGAAGCAGAGGAGGAGGAAAATCAATAGGAAATCCAGTCTTGGAAAGGGCCGAGGTGTGGGCAGCGAGCTACAGTCCCCGCACAAAAGACGCTCTGCTCGCAAAGGTTTTGCCAGGCCCTATTCTACTGCACTGCTGCACAGCTTCTGACGTGAAGTCAAGATTAAGTGAGAAAAATTGAGATAACTGCTTGCCTCTTAAGGCGCTCTGCCAGTGAGCTTCCCAATATCTATTATGCAACCGATCTGATCGCCCTCCTGGAGTTGCAAGAAAGAAATCGGATGAATTTATGTAGGGAAAGTGCCTTTATTTTCCACACTACTCTGCCAAGAGAGTGACCGGTGTATGCAAGCAGACTTCTTACAACTGGTTAATTTTAATAAAAGACAAGCTAAATCAAAGTCATTTTGCCTGGGAGTTGTAAAATAGGAAGTGGTCTAAGATGAAGGAATTTACTGCAAATGTAACTTGCGTCTAGGTTGAAAAATGGTCTGAGTTATACTTTTAAAATTTTTTGCAGGAAGGAATACATGTAAGAATGCAATTGGAGAGGTGAAGATAGTCATTTAAAACTTGAGTGGGACATTCCTTGATTACCACCAGGAATAAAAACAGATTTCTTCAAATGCCTTTTTAGAGGGAAAAAGATTGAATTAAAATGAAAGAATCATATTTTTCCACCCATTTTTAGCTCACCTAACATAATTGTGCACATATAAAATGACAATGATGTTTGAATTAGTGCAGGAAACTCCAAATACTTCAATCATTTATGCCCAAATTTCTTCTCTCTTTGGTTTTTTGAATGGATGTTTTTCTTTAAGAGGTGGAATATAGAATGATAGCTTGAGAAACACTGTCACTGTTTTGTCTAAAAATGCCGTATTATTGTCTAGTGTTCTGGTCAAAATTTTAGAGTGCTTGGGCAGTGACTGTCTTGGCTTTCACAACTAGCAGTTTAGTCAAGAAAAAAGTACAGAATATATTTGCTATTGAAATAAAAATACATTTTACTGTTGAAATAGGTAATATAATTTCTTCCAGGCACATAGAGAAAAATACCCAATCATAATATTTTACATTAGTGAGTGAAACCAAGAAGGATAGTAATAAATATCTTGCTATATACTATTAAATTGAAGTGATCAAGAAGTACAAATGGTTAGACCTATATCTTAAAATTAATCTTTTTCGTAACCAACAGGGCATAGGTTAAACCTCATGAAAAATATAATCATATCCTATTTGAAGCATATCTAATTTTTAAATAGTGATATGAGTACTATCCCCTCCAGAAAGCAAAAAAAGAAAAAGTACTGTTTTCATTCCATCATAATGATTCCTTCAATCTATTTTTCTTAAGATATTATAAAATGTTTATTTGAAAATAAACCTACATTTTACAAAGGATTACATGGGAATTGATTTTATTTTTAAGATGGAGGCATAACTGCAGTGTCAAAAATAAGTATCATGAATGGCTAGTTCTGCAGTGTAGCAGACAATTCAATCAAATAATTTGACTATTTGAGCACTTTAAAAGGAACACCTTGTGCTAAAACCAAGGGTATCTAGCGACTCCTTCAGTCCATGTTTAAAATATCTCTTGTGAGATATGTACAGCCCTACATGTTCTGTCTTGTATTTGCTGTCTCATTTACTCCATTCTATTTGTTCTTCTCTCTTTCTGATCCTGTCAGAGAGCATAATGACTGCCAGGGAAACAATAAATATTGTTATTTTTATCTGTCAATATAATTGATACCTAATATCTGGAAATAGAATATTGTGACTAATCAAAATACTGCAATTCTGCAGTATAGTTGGCATTTAATGAAACCTGAGAAAACAAAATGTACCATAACTCCTTTTTCATGTTCTGTTAACATCATGGCATTTAACATTACAATAATAACTTCTCTGCTTAAAACCAGAATTCTAAAGTACTTAGTTTTGTGGGATTATTTATTAGATGTCTAGTTGGAAAAGTGAAAGACCAAGCTTCTAGATTCATGAAGTTCTTACACAGGAAATTGAACAGTAAAAAGTCTATCACATTTTTTTACTATTAATTGGCCCTCAAAGAACCAACTTTGCACATATGCTAAATTAGAATCATTTGCACCCATTAACAAACCTGAAAGGGTTCAACAACACAGACCTGTCTAACTGAACTTCAGAACAGGGGACAACCTTCCTTCAGGACCGCGGACAGCGATCCAGACGTCGATTCAGTCTGGAGTAGTGCATTGAAAGTAGTACATTGGCTGGGTAATGTACCATTTGAAGTGACAATGTGCATATTTCTACTACACAGGGTCTGTGAACTTGAGTTACTGCATTGTTCACATTTTCAAGAGGACTATTTTGTGAACTGTGTTGTGCGTGTATGTCAGTGTGACTTACTGGGACTGCTTGGCAGAGACAGGATACGCTGACAATCATCCCCTTCCAGGGCATATGACTACAAAAGCCACTTACATTAACTCTGAGTTCTCTCATAAGTTCTAAACTACTTATTTCCCAGTACAAAAAAATATCAAAAGACCACCAAGAATTCACAATACTGAATAACATGCTGTCAGTGTTCAGTGGCTAAAGACATTTCTAAAATGTACAATTAGTTATTGCTTCAGAATTCTCCACCTCCAGATTCCCATCTGTTACAAGGGTAATCAGATTAATTCTCATTCTTTCTCACTAAACATCACGCATTCCCAGGGCAAAAACAACAACAACAAAAACCCTAAATTACCTCCCTGATACTAGAAGAGAATGACTTGATAGTGCAAAAGATGCCTATGGTAAAGCAATTTTAAAGTTATTACAAGTTTCTCCCCAGTACTGATACTATACATCCTAATTCTTGGGCTATATGAAGGATTGATGCAAGCATTATATAGTATTCACTGACTAGAATAAATCTCTTTTTAAAAATTGTGTCATTTTTGTAAGTTGTTCCTTTTTCAAAGAAAAACAAAACACAACTATTTGGTGTCAGGAGATCATAATGATTCACACACCTTAATCATAGTTGGGGATTTTTCTCATTTTAACCATATGGCAACCTTTATCTCTGGGAACCAAAGCTCTGTAGGTTCCAAGGTCAAAGCAGAGATGACAAACTGCAAATGCACACATACATGCACATACAGAGAGGAGCTGTATCTAAAAGGCTTAAAAAAAAGAAAAAAAGAATGCTGACATGAGGAGATATCAAGCCTATGATAAATTAACAAGAAACAACACACATAGCACGTTCATGCAAAGCTTGTCCGGACAACAACAAAAAGCCATTAGCATCATCTTTCACTGTATTTTTATATCTATTGACACTAATGACCTCTTATTTGGGGCACCATTACTTGAGAAGCAATTTTATTTTTCAATTCTCCCAGTGAAAATGAATCTTATTCTAGTTAGCTGCCACCTGCTGGGGCATGAACAAATGTGTATAATAATCCTTACAGCACAACATTTATATACCTTTTACTAGTAACAGCAAATACATAATCCCAGGACAACCTGAATTTCCAAGGTGGTTCAAAGCTTCTTCCATGCCATACCTATGTTTAAATTGTTCACATGGAATTCATTGTAAGAATTCCACTTAACTTGTCACTGAAGTCCTGCTGTTATGTGACATTTGAGGAACCTCACCTTATAGTAACACTTGACCCAGTCTTCCATGCATGTGGCCTGTTGTATTGCAGCTAAGCTAAAATAAACAGCCTGTTCAACCATAGCATTAGAGGTGCCTGAGAACAAAGTCAGAGCTGATACCAGTTAAAACCACACTGTTGCATACTTGCACTTCCCTCTTAACTATAAATGCTATGCAATCCCTTGTGATTCTCAACACATATCAGCTGCTCCACCAACATTCTGCTGCACTGGTGATTAATGACGTTTAGAGTTCTAATTAATTTTTTCATGCTTAAAAGAAGTATATCTTAATTAAGGAATTAAATTGGAATAGATTTACATGTGCGGAAATAATTTCAGCTTGTGCAATCCTCCTCAGGTTTAAATAGAAGAAAACAAACAGGTAAGATCTCTAGGCATCACTTATTCTCTATAACCTTCCTTTTGTACATTTCATTTTGTTTGAGAAGTTCCTAAGGCCCCTGGAACCTACCCCGGTGGTGACAAAAATGGCTTCCATAAAAAAAGTTATAAGGTAATAAACTTAGACAAATCAAGATGGAAATACCTTCCAGTAAACTACAGACTAAGATTCAACTTAATCAATCATCTCTTGTGAAATGAAAATAGTAATTCATAAGGTAATTTCTGTTGACAATACTTACAGTATGGAGATGAAGAAATAACAGAGGGTAATCTGTTTGTTACCAAAAGTATAGTAGCGGTAAGTTTTTTAATATCCCCTATTCCCTAAATTGGAAATCATCATAAGAAGCCTTGGTTGGGTCGTGCTGTTTAGGAAGGAACTCCTTGAAGGTAAAATTACCAGGGGATGACAGAGAGTCATTAAAAGTTCTTGACGTTTATGACTCACCCCGGTGACCCCACTCCCCTTACCCTAATGGGATGCCCACAGAGTTTTTTCAGTCGCTCTCAGTAGTGGCAGCGGTTAACATAAATGTCTGTACTTCTTCAGCACAGAACTAGGGAGCAGGGTTACTGGTAGAACGGGGGGATGGAAGGAAGGCTGGGGAGTTCATCAGACCCTCAGGCACACACACAGCTTCTTGCCATCCGTGTCTCTTCGCCTCGCGTGAGTCCCAGTAGCGGAGGCCACTTCCTGGCGCGTCCACTTACTAAATTATTCTATGTGCAGAACGGGAGCGTCCGCAGCCAACCAAGCCAGTTGCATCTTGACGGGAACTGGCTGCGGCGAGTGGGACAAAGCCACTCTCGGCGGATCGGTCCGGCCGGTGCCCCGGGCGAGCGCACCCGGATCCGCGGCGCGGCTCTCCGCGCTCCTCCTCTCCAGGCGGGAAAGGTCCCTCGCCCACCCTGGTCCCTCCCGTCCGCGAGCGAACACACTCCTGGGAAGGCAGCGCGGGTCTCAGCCCAACCCGGGCAGTCCTTACCTTTCGCCGGGGGCAGGTGGGCGGGGAGGGGGAGGGGGCTCCTCGGGGGGCAGCGGCGGAGGAGGTCGGGCGGGAAGTCCCGGCTCCCGGACGGAGCAGCGCAGCCGCGGGCGCCGAGCGCGAGTGACGGCTGCGGCGGCGGAGACGGAGACCGCGGAGCAGCGGCGGCGGCGGTGGAGACGGACACGCCTCCTGGCGGGGGATCCTCGCCTCCTGCTTTAAAGGCGCCGCGTTCCTTTCCCCGCAGCCGCGATGCCAAAAGGGCGCCGCACTAGTCGCTGGACCGCAGGAGCGAGTGTGAGAAAATGCAGGAATCCCCGCAACCAGCGCACACCCCTGGCTGCTCCGCGACGGAGGCACCGTGCACAAGTTGGTCGGTCAGGGAGTGACACAAGTCGCCAATGGACTACGCCTGGGCCTGGGTGGTGACCACGAGTACAGGGAGCCCCAGCTCTTTTGGTTTTGGGTGGTGGCTTTTATACCTCTCTGAAACCATAGCAACGGAACTTCTCCGCCGCCAGCATTTGGGAAGCAAAGTGGCCCTTTCAGGACAAGTACTGACACAGCCCTTTGTGGTCAGCGGAAAAGATCTTGACCTGCGCCTCCCCCGCGCCTCCACTCCCGCACTCGTGCGCAAAGTACCATCGCACTCCCCTCGCGTAGCCCGACCCCCTAGACGCCTAAAGTCACTGCGCGAGCCTCTCTCCCCATCTCTCTCTCTCTCTCTGTCTCTCTCTCTCTCTCTCTCTCTCTCTCTCTCTGTCTCTCCCCCCCACCCCACCCCCGCCCCCTGGTTGCTGAGAACAGAAAGGGACTTCTCCCGGTGGTCGAAAGATAGGTTGCAGTCTTGGTACTGGTTTGCCACCTTAATGGCAGACGCCTCCCTCCCCCCAGGTCTCAATTCAAACAAATTGCAGAAGGAAGTTTTCTCTAAGATCTGACGGATGCCGAACCAGAGGTCGAAGTTCAAAGGCTGGGGAAAGAAGCCTGGGGAGCAGTCCCAGCCTGGCTGGCCTCCGGTCTACATATTCTAAAGGACTTTTTTAAAGGGCTCTAGAAGAGGGGTGATTAAGTCTCTGAGTCTTCCTGAAACTCTGCTTCCAGGGAGGGGCCGCCGCCGGCGAGCACACCAGGCTTCCCCCGGCATCTCAGTAGAAACGATTAGCTTTTGCAAACAATCCTCAGTTTCCGCTCCTCTGGGTCGGAAAAGTCAACATCTATTCAATACCATTGCTATTTTATCCTCGTCCCCGCATTATTAACTGGAGTAGAGATTTTGCAAGTTGCCCCCAGAGGAAGTCAGCGAGCAGCGACTCGCGAGGAGGTTTTAGAGAGGCTGAGAAAAAGCAGGCCGGGAACGCTGGGCAGGGAGGCAAATTTCAAACCGCCTGTACAAGGCGCCAGCCCTGATCTCCAGTTCTGAAGGCCCTACGTAGAAGACTGCGTCTCCAGAGACGAATTATCTTGGCTGGAGACAGGGATTTGAGCCCTCACCCGAGAGCCTGATGCAACATTGCCACCCTCCACACCCTGGGGCTAGCACCTGACTCAGCCCAGCCCTGAAACACGGAGACTCAGTCCTGCCAACCGCTGCCCAGCTCTCAAGCAAAACCACCAGTCTCCGCGCCCCCTACGTGCCTATGGAGCCTGCCCACGTGGGGACTCGGGACTTACACAGGTTAAGGAGAGATGAGCTACAGAGTCCGTTAGTCACTTAAAGATCCCAGGGGTGGCAAGGAGGATCCCTTAATTAAGTCAACAGCGGCCTTGTTGTATGGAGTAAATAAATAGTCAATGACTCCATTGTGCTTCATGGAACGGGCAGCACAGACGCGTGACCGGCTCTGGGCGCCTGGGCTCCAGCTGCTGTGACCTGCAGCCTAATGGGCCCTCGAGGCACAGCCGAGTTTGGGCCAGGCCCAGCGGGGAAGAAATACCCCATTCAGTCCCATTCCCCCACAGGAGTAATGCAGACAACTTGTCTGCTGACCAAGACATTCTTTTAATCATAAGACTCTCCACCCCACTTAACAAGGAGGGAGGAGCAAAACCCTGGAAACAGTAGATTCCAATGCAAATCCAGCTTTGTTTTGCTGTGACTCTGAGGTATAGAACAGGGAGTGTGTCTCATTTGACTTGAAGTGTTCATAGGGTTTGGCACGCAGTGGGTGTGGGAAGACAGAACAAGGGGGTTCCTGGGACCAACCTTCCACCTTCTATACACTTGTCCTCCGAACCATGTATCTGGGGAAGGGGAGACTTCAAACAACTTCCTCTAAGTGCTGTGTGTGTTCTTGGAACCCAGTCACAAGTTGTTGTTGTTTTTCGCCCAGAGCAAACAGGACACACTTACAATGAAAGAAGTAACAGGCACTTGCAAGGGCATGGGGGCCAGGGGAGAGAGTGAAGGGAAGAGTGGGACAAATCAAAATTATGCAAGTTGTGAGAAATTCATCTCCTCAATAACAATTTTTTTCTAGATTCTAATAAGAAAAAGTAGACTAACACTTTACCTTGTTAGCATTAGACTGTACACACCCCCTTTAACCCGTCAAAATAAAATTCTCCAACGCTATAAAGAGATCTTTTCCATAATTTATTTCAGGATTTATGAGGTTAAACTTTAGGGGATCAGACCCCAATCTCTTTGGGGGAAGCACTGAAGATTTTTCTCCTCCATTCCTGGTCAACCCTAAGACTTAATCTTCCATCTTTCAGAAGGCCACTGAGTCCCTGAGCTAGAGTCCTACACAGGAACCCCCTCTGTATTTTCCCTTACTTGCCTCTCAACGTGCTGTTAGAACATTTGCAGGTCTGGGATTCTGACTTCTGAGGACCCAGCAGGGACCTATCTGACTTCCCAAGCTGACTACCTCATTTTGTTTCTTTGCTTTGGTCTGGTTGGTTTAAGTGTCTGGTTTGATTTGGTTGAGTGTCTTGTATGAGTGGTCTGGTCTGGTTGAATGTAGAATTGGAGGTATTATTTTGGATCATCTAACCCGATGCCTTCATTTTACAAGTGATGTAGACCAAAGTGAGAGAGAGGACTTGCTCAGGATGTAGCAGAACTAAGACTGCCTTCCAGCGTTGCAGAGAGGCATCAGGCTGTCTTCTGTCATTCTCTTCTCAAAACTTAAAATCACATAAAATTAGGACTAAACAAAGACTTCAAGGACTTCTACTCTACTTCAGAGACATAAACCTTTCTCTCATCTGGAAAAAAATGCACACATGTGCCCATAGCCTCAATATTTTACATACAGTGATAGGGGATGCACATGTCCCTGTTTCCCCCAAAGCCCACTGTGGGCTGCTGAGGAGTCCCTAGACCCCAGGCCAGGAACCCCCAATCTAGTCTAACAACATCATTTTACAGATGATGAAATCTAAACCAAGAACTTAAGAGTCACAGAGTGGGCTAAGGACAGTTCTAGGACTGGATACCAAGGACCTGATTCCCACCTGTCCTCATTCCCTCATTCCCTTATAGTTTAAGCTATAATTGGACATAAATTACACTGAGGAGTTCATTCTTACGGCTTAATGTATTTTTCTCTCAGAACAATTAATATCTTCCCTTGAAGCAGGAGCTCTATTATTTATTTCTGAAACCCCTCAATATAATGAGTACATACTATCTGTCAGGAACTGCTCTAATGCTAGTAAAACAGCAATGAACAAACTAAACGAAACCCATGCCCTCACTGAACTTTCAGTTTAGTGGACAGAAGATAGACAATTACACATATACAAGCAAATACATGAGATGTTACATGGCAAGGAGTGTTATAGAGAAAAATAAAGCAGTGTAAGCAGAATAGAGCATGTTGGGAGAACAAGAATGGGGCAAGGGTGGTTTTACATAGGGTGATTGGGGAAGGTCTCGCTGATTAGTCGCCATTTGGATAGAAATCCGAAGGAAGTAAGAGACAGGTCCCTGTGCATATATGGAGGAAAACGATTCCAGGCAGAGGCAAAAGGAAGTGGAAAGGTCCTGTGGGTGGAATGAGTATAAAGCCCCGAAGGAAGAGCAAAGAGGCCGATTCCCAGATGATAGAAAGATTAGTAGAAAACCTACTTAAAGAGAAGCTGGGATCATGTCCTGGCAGTTTGGGGATTTTTCTCTGGGGCAACACAGAGCCATGGAAGTGTTTTGAGCAGAGGAAAGGTTTGATTTGACACAAATGTTAAAGGACAATTCTGGGTGCTTTATTAAAATAAATCAGGTTAATAGAGGTCAGAGTGGAAACAAAGCTACCAGTTAGGAAGCTATTTTAATAATGCAATTAACAGTAGACTATGGACAAGCCCAGGATAGTGGCATGGACATGGTAAAAGTGGTCAGATTCTAGACACATTTCTAAGTGAAGATGAAAGAATTTGATGACAGATCTATTGAAGAATTACTCCAAGTTCTTTAGCCTGAGCAACTATGAAATACACTTCTTTACTGAGATGAGGAAAACTGCAGGAAAACCAGGTTTGGAGGATATTGGATGAATAATGAATGAGAATTTGGACATATTAGGTTTCTGACATGCATTAATCATCCAGGTAGAGATGCCAAATAAGCAGCTGTGTACAAGTCTGGAGTTCAGAAGAGAGGTATACACCCGCAAGCCATCATCTCACAGAGTTATGAGACAAATGAGATAACCTAAGGGATTCTCAAGACTGAGAATGAGTTGTTCCAAAGTGTAAACATTGAGATGAGAAGAAAACAGCAAAGGAGATAGAACCACTGAGATAGGAGAACAAAGACTTTTCCAGAAGCCTAGTGAAAAAAGGTATTTCCCTAAATGAGTGAGTGTTTGGCTGTGCTAAATGACTGGGCACCAAGAACTGGCCATTTGATTAAATGATGTGGAGACCACCGGTGACCACGATGAGAGCAGTTCTGGAGCAGTGGTGTGATTAAAGTGTGCCTGAAATAAGCTCAGATAAGGATAGAAGGGGTTTTTTTTCCTGAGGAATTTTTACTCTAAAGTGGAGAGCATATGTGGCAGTGGAATAAACTGATATGACAGACGGATAGATGTCCTTAACTAGTCAAGGAGGGATGGACTCTAGGACACAGCAGAGGAGCTGGCCTTCAATAAAAGGGTCAATTAACCCAAGTAATAAGAGAGGAGGCCAAAAACACGTACAAATGTAAACTATTTTATAAGAGTAGTGTTGAGAAAATATTTTTCTTACGTGACTTCCACAGCCCCACACTAGGCTGTCTTGCTCCATGGACACCTTCCTCACCACTACCTGGCTCCTGCCCTCCTAACTCCCATGCAGATCTCTGCTTGCTTGGTGCCACCTAATTGCTTAAGTATTGAGTTTTTCAGGAAGGGAAGGAAAAGGGAGGGGGAAAATAGGAACTGGAAGAAGATGTGGAAGAGATCTTTTTGTCATTCTTTACATCTTTTTTCATGAAATACGAATACAAAATAAGCTGAAGGTTTTGAGTGGGGGACAATGTATTAGATACTTAAGGAGAATAGAGAAGCTGTGAAAATTATATTTAGGAGAATGGGAAAGTGAAAAGATAATGAAATGTAGTTGGTGCTTGGCCAACACTCAGGGCAACTTAAAGTTAATGGTCAAGAATGTAACCAGTGAGCATGGTCGTGTACTTTTCCTTAGTCACGTTTACTGCACGAATGCAGGTTTAGAGTAGGTGAAGAGTTGTATTTCAGCAGAGTTTAGGTTGTCCAGGCAAAGTGAGGAAGATATATGGAGACAATGGAGTTAAATGTGATGCAAGGATATACTTATACTGGTGGACACTGGAATCCAATCTGGTTAAGAAGTCAAGTGAAGACACAAAGTTGCAAAGAGGGGTGGGAAAAACTGACAGGATCAGTAGGGTCCATCTTTGGTAGAACTTTTGTTAAGGTTACAGTAGTGGAGAGAAGGTGTAAGTTAGAAAAGTAAGGGTGATGATTTGAGAGTTGTTAGTGATACTTGAATTCATGATTTACAGAAAGGATGTAGCTTTTAATAATGATAAGGTCTAGGAACTTACGAAAGATAGCCACTTGTGACATGTAGCTATTTAAATGTAAAGTTTAATTAACCAAAATTAAATTCAGGTCCTCAGTGACACTAGTCACTTTTCTGATGGTCAGAAGCCACATGTGGCTGGTGGCTACCACATTGGACAGTGCAGACATAGATTATTTCCAACGTCACAGAAAGTTCTATAGGACAGGGCTGGAGGGAGTGACTCTGGGGGTGAGTGACTGAGGTAGGCTACAGAACAAGATGGTTGGAGGAATGAAGGTCAAGGAAGAGAGACCGATGTATTCCAAGTATCACTGATGTGGATATTCGAATCACCCATAGCGACAGCAGGAATAGTTCTGGTAAGAGGGACATTAATGAGCCAATCGGCTGGGAGTGACACAGATATAGAAGGGGGGGATTAAGAAATGGTACCATTTAATGGTACAGTTTATTAAAGTTTAAGAAACTTTAAAGTTCCAGGGCTTTAGGAAGGAAGGGTGGACAGTGATAGCTGGAAGCAGCAAGAACTACTATAATTCCTGGCCCACTGATAGCAGTGGTGCGGAAGAGAAACAGCAATCACATGAGAAGTCTGTAATTCTCTACAAGAAACGTTCAGAGAAGCTGGTGATAGACTAAGAGTCACAAGGGAGACAGTGAAAAGGTGTTGCATTTGGCGATGTACGTAATGATCTGGACATGAGAAGTGGTATGGGATGAACTGGAAGCCCCAGGCTTCTTGTAAGGACTAAGATAAATAGGGACAAAAGACAAGTTTGGGTTAAGCCTAGTGGTCTCCAAAACACACTGTGGTGCTGAGGTTATGTTATCTGTGGGAGAGGTAGGTGGGTGGGTGGGTGGGTGGGATTCTTCTGGGACCCTATTTTTACTTCTACCAATTAATGTGTGGTAGAGGATAAGGGAAGGTCATTATTACTGGATCTCAGAAGCCTCAAGGTTTTTGCCTGCTATTTTTCCTAAAAGGAATGTCCATCCATCCCTCAGGGAGGGAGGACTGGCAGAGAGAGATATGAGCACCTCCTCCAATGTACTTTCTTCATCTCTCCAGGCACAAGGACACACAACTGAGCCTCTTTACCCTGGCTAATGCCATATCCAGACTCAACAAGCCTATGAGACCTGTAGGTCACCTGAAATGACTAAATCATTTGCTCCTATAGTCAATCCATTGTTTCATGTGTAAATTTTCTTCCACTCAGCATCTTTCATACTTACTGCATCCAAATTTCTCAGTGTCAAAATGGGCTCACTTAGTCACTTCATTTTTGCCTGGACTCCTGAAATAGTACTAAGACCAAAATACTCTTCCGGTACACTCCTTTGATGACTTACAGATCTCTGAGTGTTCCAAAGTTTCTCCTCACCCTTCCTACCAGTATAAATCTTCAATTTTTGAGGTTACTCTGTACTATCTCCCCTCATCCACCTCACTACTGCTGCCCGTTCCCTCACTAGCTTCTAAACCCCCAAGTCCTACTTCAACCCCTAGCTAATTTAATTTCTCTTTTAGCAAATATTTATTGAGTGCCTACTGTGAACAAATAATGAAGTCAACAGAAATGAAGACAAACTAATGAGGATCAAAAGTAAACAGTGTATCTTGGAAGATATTTCTAAAGATACATGGTAGCTATGATATTCCTGTTCCTCCTTTTGTAAAAAGCACTGATTCAAAAGCAGGATTGTATCAGCACTTTGTATACAAGTGGCATCTGTATGAGAGGCATTGCAGCAGAAAATATTTCTTACTAGATTCCCCATCTCACCCCCAACAAAGAAGAAAAGAAGCCATGTAAAGGCAATGAAGATCATTAGGGTGAAGAAAAGTGGAGAGGGATTCCCACTCCAGGTGAGGGTGGGAAGTAGACAGGGATAGAGTACATGCCACAGGACCTGATTTGCCAGAGCGTGAGGGAACTGCCAAATACAAATCTTCAGCACTGTTCCCCACCCACCTTTGACCTCCATTCTTTCTTGGAAGCTTAAATACAAATTGGCAGTGGAAGAAAACTATTATTTCTGTAAGTCCTTCTCTATTCTAGGGACCCTTTCACATAAAATATCACATAATTATTTGAACAGCCTTATCAAATGCATTATTAGTATTTTAGGGGTGGTAAAAATAGAACAGCGACAGGTCATGCTAGAGACCTTAGTATAGGGAATCGTTCCACCAGTGGGAAATGTAGCCCAAACTCCACTTGGAAAAGGCAGTGGGGTGTGAGGTCCAGCACACAGGACCCACACCCACAGACAGGTTCTCCCGTGGGGAATCAGGCCTGCATTGTACCTAGGCTGCTATGAGACTTGCTTTTGCTAAAACTCCCTCACCCTGAATTGAGGCAGCAAATGTTTACAGAGTTTCTTTAACTTCCTAAAGTCTGTGCTAAACCACCCAAGTATGGAGTGTAACCAGTTCAACCACTTTTCCCCTTGAGCTGTAACGTCCTTCTATTTGAAGTAATTAGCAGTATTCTGTCCTTTGTTGTCTGTAAAAGGTAATCACCTACAGCAAACCTGTGCATAGTAAATGTGGACCATCCTCAATGTAATGTACCCAGAAAAGCAATAAAAGCCTGTCCATGTAGGGGTCCTGGCTCTCTCTGGCCCTCACGCCCTGTCTCACTTAGAGAGTGGCAATGCCATCCCTTTTTCTCCACAGGATTTCTATAGTCTGTGTGAATTTGTCCACTGCAGCCACAACACACGGATCCTACGGGCCAGGGTCCCTATCACTCTAGCATGTTCTAGAGAACTTGCTAGAGAAGGCAAAAGTAGCATTCAAAACTTTGTAGTTTATTATTCTTGCTGGTGCATCAGAGGAGGCTGGTGGAATGAAGTAGCATCTGCCCTAGTTCTGCCTCTTATTCCAAAAGGTTTCAGATATTGTTTCTAAAGTCATGAGGGATAAAGTCCTACCAATTTTACCTGGGAATGTGGAAGACTGGAGAATATGGAGATGCTCAGATTGAGCAGATTTTTTCTCTAAGCAACCCTTTGCAGAAAAGATTTGTCTGAAGCCCGAAATCAGGAGCAGCTGCCACTCAGAGAGTAAGCCAACTTAGAAGCAAGCAGAGGACTCTTCTCAGCCTTTTCCAGAGTCCAAGGAAAATCTCAGAACTTGATCTGATCCCTTAAGAGTGTTCTCAGCAGAACCTAAAGGATATCATTTGCCAAGAGTGTAATTCTTGCAGTAAGTGAGAATAAAGACAAACGATTTTAGTAATAACCCTTCATCCATAGCCATAATACCTTCCTAGTTATTCTTTTTATGGGAGAATCTATACCTGCCAACTATATACTAACTTTCTGGCAGTGGAACTATCCAGTGCTTTCCAAAATGGGGGCTGGAGATGATTTCCAAGAACACTCTGTTCGTGGCTTTTTCCAATGATAGGGTAGAGTTCACTTGTATGAGACACAGGAAACCTTGCAAACCTTGTAATCTCTTTTAGAATGGCAAATGGGCCTTATATTTATTTTTCACCCAGTACGAAGACATTCTGATTGATTCAGTTCATCATAAAAGAAGTTGGTGGATAAAGAATTAAGATTGTTTCCTGAAAGAGGTCATCCGCACAATAGAACACTGTTATGGAATCCCTGTAGGAGCTGACCAGGGTGCCAATAGATTTTCCTCCTCTACTTTAATGTAGTAATTCTAATCAGCAATTTTCAAATCTCTTATTGCAGGTGAGTCCAGCTTCCAGGATTGACACTCATTAAGGATATGAACACTGCTGACCACCTACCTTTCACATTCCTTCCTACCAAAGAATTGCACAGGCTTGTTTGGATGAGTACTGTTGGAAAGCACACTCGGAGGTAATAGAATTCAAATATGGTTTTTAATTTTGTAAGTAAACGGAGGAGGCATTAAGTTAAAATAAAAAGGAAATGAACAGAAAGGTGACTAGAATCAAAATGTGGGCCTATACTCAATACTATTAGAAAGTATGAGATCAAAAAATAAACTTTTATTTTGCAATCTATTGTCCCAACAAACTTTTAATATATAACTGTTTCAATCTGCTTCCAAGATCAGTGCCCCTTTGTAAACACAGGTTAAATTTGAGTACAAGGAGATGAACAATAGCAATGCATCACTTCACTGCATCAATATTTTATGTAGTCGATCATGTAAAAATCAGGAGCAGATTTAGCTTTCTTTGTGGACTGTAGGGACTAAGGGTCTGTTGACAACATTTCCACTTTACAAACAGAGCTATTCAACCAAGACTTATTTACAAACTGGAAATGTGGTCAAACATACTGTCCCTGATATTTTGTTTGCTCTTCTAGGCTGACAAATTGACAACTTCAGAATTATTTCAACAGTACTAGATACATATATAATTAGGAAAATAGGAAAAAAACCCTATGGTATGGAAACAAATGATGTCTGCTAATTAGAAATTACTATTTTGGTGGATAAAACAAAAGCAATGTGGTCATTTCTATAATATTTTCCAATATTTGCTGATTTTAAAACAAGATATAGGTTATATATTTATATGCACTTCAATTTATTTGTAACACTACAATAAGGATTTAGCAATCAAGATCCAAAGATCAGAAGCCAGACTTATTGAAAATGGCTTCAGTTATAAAGGGGGAGAATCTAGACTTTGCAAGTGTTTTCCATTTATTTCTCTTCATTATATACTTATAACAATCACTAAAGAGAGTCAATGGATGTATTCTCTTCACTCTATAAGTAGGGAGCAAAAGGTTCAGAACAGTTTTATGGCCTAGGAAAAACAACACTGGGCTAAGAGTTCCACCCACTGGACCTCTATTTCAATATAATGTACTTGTTAATTCAGCTGACTCCTTCTGTTTTCTCATTTGTAAAATCCAAAGAAGGAACTTATTTTGAAATCTATGAGGTCTTTGCAATTTGAAACCAGTGACAGTTTCTTGACAGAACCAGGATCACATCATTGTGTGACAGTCACGTGTGGGATGGTAGTGGCAGTCAGGCCACCAGTCTCTGACTGTTACCCAGACGATGACATGTATCTGAAACAAAAAACTGAGCTGTTGAATACGTCTAGCTCCTTGTTTTCATCCTTTATTCAAAGTCATCAGAAACAGGGAATTTATAATCTAACTTGAAAATAAATCTCCGTACAAGAAAAGGTAAATTTTGTTTACTTAGCAAAAACCACTAAAATATTAATTTAATAATTTGACATTTAAGTTAATGTACACAGGAAGAAATATCATGATAATTTAAAAATATGAACATTTAAACATTTAAACATTTCTAGAGCAAATTGTACAACTGGGATGTACAGGGTTGAGTAGTATCCAACTAAAATCCACGTGACCTTATTTGGAAAATAGTCTTTGTAAGTGTAATCAAGTTACAATGAAGTCATACTGGATTAGAGTGGTACTTATGTCCAATATGACTGTTGTCCATATGAGAAGACAAAAAATCAAACACAGGTACACACAGGAGGAGAAACACCCTGTAGAGATGGAGGCAGAGGTAGGAGAGATACATCCTATCCACAGGTCTCTGGCTGGTGTGGCTCACTGGACTGAGCACTGACCTGTGAACCAAAAGGTTGCTGGTTTGATTCCCAGTCAGGGCACTTGCCTGGGATGTGGGAGAGGTCCCCACTGAGGAGTGTGTCAGAGGCGACCAACCAATGTATCTCTTACACATCGATGTTTCTCTCCCTTTCTTTCTCCCTCCCTTCCCCTCTATAAATAAATAAATAAATAAGTAAATAAATAAATAAATAAATAAATCTTGGGAAAAAAAAAGAATACCAGAAGGATTGCCAGCAATCTTCAGAAGCTAAGGAGGAGGCATGAAATAATTCCTCCTTCAGAGCTCCCAGATGGAACCAACCCTGCCAATGCCTTCTTTTTGTACTTTCTACCCTCCAAAACTGTGACAAAATAACTTCCTATTGTCTTAAGCCAATTTCATTGTGATACTTTGTTAGGGTGGCCCTAGGAAATTAATACATGGACAGTGGCCAAACTTGAATAACTGTAATTTCAATTGAATGTTCAACACTGCTCTGCAAGTTTGTTCTCCCACTCTTCCATAAAATGATTTTACATCTCCTTTTTTCTCATCTGAAACCTCATCCCAGCTTATACTATACTTTACTACTATTCAAAACAAAAGAAGCCATCAGATATTAATTCTTTCATCGCCTATGAGCAAGGGCACTCCTCCATTGCCACCTGTTCCCATATTATTACACATTCTTGATCTTTCTTCTGAAAGATGGCATAGCCTTTTCTTTCTAAGGTCATCCTATTAGTACTTGCACCCTGGTTTCCATAGTCTCTTATATCCTCAAGCATTTTCACCCTTTATTTTACAAAACACCACCTTTATTTTACAACTCTTTCTTAAGAATAAGAAAAAAGAAAAAGAAATTACTTCCCATTCCATGTTCCCTTCACCTACAGTTCCATTTCTTCACTGATCTTGAAGTAAAAGTTCTTGAGCTTTCTGATCTTGTTTTTTATTTCCTCACATCACCTTTTTGATGCAGTCCCTTTGGGCAACCATCTCTCCCATCCCACTGCAAAAGCATTTGCCAAGATCGCCAGCTTGCTCCATGTTTCTCAATCCTGTGTTCCTGCTTCTCTCTTTATCTTCTTGATTTCTCAAGAGCTTTTCATACTAGTGGATCAATATCACTTTCTTAACACTTCTATTATTATTATTATTGCTGCTGCTGCTGTTGTTGTTACTATAGTATTTTTTGTACCATGTTTCTCTGCTTTTCCTTTTCGGTCTCCTTTATGGGTTCTTTCTTGTCATGCTGATGTCTAGATGTTGGAGTAATCCAGTCCTACAGCTTCTCTTAGATTTCCAAGTGAATTAATCCAGTCACATGGCTTTTAAACACCATCCACATGCTAAAGACCTAAAATGTTTTATCTTCAATTCTTATTTTGCTCATAAGCTCTAAACTCTCATACCCAATTCCATTTGAATGTCTAATAGAACAATTAGGTGTGGGTTCCCAAACAGAAACCCAGACCTACCTGAAACCTTTTACTTTGCTAGTCTACCCCACATCATAAACAGCAACAACATCTACTCCATTGTTCAAGTCAAAACCCTGCACTGTTCATGATTCTTCTTTTTCTCTCACAACCGTCCTCACAGTGAATTTATCACCAACTCCTATTAGCTCTTTCTCCAAAATACATTCAAAATCTGCCCACTTCTTCATGCTTACTGCCATGACTTTGACCCAAGCCACCATCATCTCTCAGCTAGTCTACTGCCATAACACAATAAATTGCCTCCTCAGCTTTCCTTTCTGCTCCTGCCCTGCGATCCATTCTCCATGCAGCACCAAAGGGATTTTACATGGTATCCCCCCTGCTTAAAACCCTCTGATACCTGTTTCATTCAATGAATTTTTATAATATTCAACTCCTTACTGTGGTCTTGCATAGCCTACTCATCCTTCTAACTTTATTCCTGCTGAGTCCTCCCTACCTCACAATGTCCAGCCACACTGGTTCCCAGCCCCAGCCCCTTCTTCCTGAACACACTCTGCTTCTTTTGTCCTCTTGGCCTCTGCACTCATTTGCTCACCATGTCACACTTCCTGTTTCCTCCACCTGGAGTTCTCTAGCCTTAAGTCTATGTGGTTGAATGATTCTCACCTTTCAGGTGTTAGCTTCTTTGAGATATCTTCTCTAGCCATCCAAACTCATTCACTATATTCCACCATGTTATTCTGTTTTCTTTTTGTCTCAGCACTTATTAACGTTTCACTGGAATATAAGCCCCTCAAGAGTGGGAATGATGATTTCTTTATTTGTCACTCTATCCTTGGGACCTGGCATAGAATAGACAGACAACAAATATTTATTCATGAAGTCTTATTATCCCACAAGTACTGTGCAAA
This sequence comes from Desmodus rotundus, assembly GCF_022682495.2. Classification (NCBI taxonomy): domain Eukaryota; kingdom Metazoa; phylum Chordata; class Mammalia; order Chiroptera; family Phyllostomidae; genus Desmodus; species Desmodus rotundus. The sequence continues at coordinate 55,648,956 of NC_071397.1, read as the reverse complement.
ATGCAGCAAACTTAATCACAAAGATTTTATAGTTTCTAACCTGTAAAACACAACCTTATTTAATCTTTATCACATCTTTTTGTGTCCATTCATAATTACTAGTTAAAATGTTACAAAAAATTATCTCTCCAAACTCATAAACATCAAACCTGGTTTTCTGGGGACTTTTTTTCAGTTTTGTAATTATATGCAAAGAATAAAATTGTCACTGCAGATGGCCAATTTTTATGAGTAAGTCTCTGTTTTCCTAGTGACTGGGCAATTCCAGAAGACAGCAGTCCCATCTGACTGTGTTCGGAAGGGCCAGGGCCCTTAGTGCAGAGACCAACAGCACATTGACTCCTTTGGGGATATCCCTAATAATCTAATTATTTCTCCTCTTTACCAAGACTACTGGTCTGTCACTGTTTAAGGCTCTGGCAGATAATCCATATTCAACTCTCTCCTATAAAATCTGAGGGGAAAGCAGAAGAGGAAAAAAACTCAGTGTTGCTTTTCTGGGTCCTTATAACCCTTTGAGGTAGGTCAGGGGACTCTATTGTGTTCTGCACATTATATCTCATTAAGGCCACCCAAAACAATTCTTCAAGGCCAGTATGGAGACTGATTCTGAAGGTTCTTCAGATCCTCAGTCTACTTGGTGATTGATGAGCATAGCTCTGCTTATTTCTAAAGTTTGTATTTTTCTCTCTATTTCCCAAGAATGAATCTGATAAGAACAAGCAATACTATTTTTAAAATCAAATGTATTAGGTCAGATAGGAGACCTTCTCTTGGCTGAGTACATACTTTGATAATATGGTTGATTTCACATCAGTGCCATTAAGGAATCTTCAAAATAGTATTCCTCTGTTTTCTGTAAAACTATTTACATATTCCAGAAGGACAATTCTCAAACAGTTTGAAAGTAAACTAATTTTCAGATCCTTGTCTCAACATACTGTTGAAATGTCTCATTTATATATCTGTTTTCTTACATTGTTTTATACAGACAACAAAAAAAACAGTTGTTGGGTTTTTTCCCCCATGGTTGAAATATCTTTTAAACAGAAAAGAATTCTAACTTCCAACTCTAATTGACTCTATGTAAACTCTTCAAGTTCAAAGCTGATTTAAAGTTTGGCAGTTGCCATGGCCTCCAATATAAAGGTGAGCGATATCTAAGATTAGACCTTCAAATGTGGGAAAGAAAGTTGTAATCGAGAGAAAACAGAAGATGTGTGCCCCAGCTGAGCTTTACTGCAAAATGAGGGCTACTCATCTTGAGTAAGATATTTTTAAAGACTGTAGAATATTTATGGGGAAAAACTGAAGGACTATGGTAAAAATCTTCTTGTATGTTAATTCTATTAACTAATTTATATACATTTTATATAATCCTTAATGCAGAATTGTAACACATGACTGAATATAGAACAAAATAACTAAAATCTGAAAGCAATGAATGAATAAACAAGAAAAACGTATGATGATGGAAAATGACTTGAACTTGGGTGGTGGGCACACAATGAAATATACAGATCATGTATCATAGAAATGTACATTTGGAACCTGTATAATCTTATTAACCAAAGTCTCCTCAATAAGTTTAATAAAAACTGAAATCAGAAACTTGACAGAAAAATTTTAATTAATATTTACAGAAGAATGTATAATGTTTTCTAATTTTAAAAACATTTTGTAATATGGATACTTGTTACAAGTACATAATAATTTCTACATCTACTTCTTAACCTCTTCTATCTCCCTTAGGAGCACAAAGACATACAGTGATTTTTCTCTTTGTGAAAGAAAGTGCTACAATTTCTAAAGCTGCCCATTGAGTGTGTCTGAGCCATAGCCAAGCGCTATTTCAAAATGAGGACAGATTTCTTTTCTCCCTGGGGACAGACAACATGATGCTTCCTCAGTCATGCATTCTAAACCTTTTCTCCCTCAGATCTTCTCTAATTCCAGGTGTAAAAAAGACACTTCTTCCACTATTGAAGTGCTGACAGCAACCAAGGTAGGAGTAAGTCCATTTTTTATTCACTCCGTGTTAAATTAAATCATCTGCAGTTCTATAAGAATGAATTTAACCATTCACTTAAAGATAAACAAAAGAGATTTCAACCACTCTGTTGGAAAAGAAACAACTACCAAATTGTTCTCAGATATGGGTCAAGAACAGGTCATTGTGAATGTAGTTGAATGTAATCATGGCGTCAATACACTCATAATTTCTGGCATTGTCTCCATTCTCGTCAAAGAGAGTGCCAAAGAGGATGCTTTAGATACCAATGGTTAGAATCACCTCATCTGCCTAGCCCAACACTGTGTTTTTTCAAGCCTGGCTTCCCCCTCTAACTTATTTGCATCTACTATAGTAAAATAATAGTGCATTTTTTATTGTTGCAGAATTTTCCTAATATAGGGCCTTTTTAATATTTTCATACAGCTTGAGCAACCTGCAGATAAATTCTCACATCATCTCTTTAGACTTCCCAGATGGATTCAAACCAAGTACAAAGAAACCAAGAAGGTTTAATGTTCCCTTCTTTGGGAACATTAGATGCTTTTAACAAAGTTAATTCTGCGTCATACCATGTTATTTCTCTACAAGAAAAATACTGCAGTTACAGACAGTGATGAGAGAATTGAATTAAATAAGGCTGGATCACATGTAATATTTAGCCAAAACTTGCTTTCAGATTACACCTAACATGCTAAAATACAAGCATCCATGAAGCCACCAACATTCTTCTCTACTATTGGATTTTCTACTTATTTAACTTCCAGGGTAGGAGGGGGAGGGGAAGAAGGGAAAGTAAATCATTTATAAAGAACAGCAGTGTTAATTGATAAGTTTCAAAAAATTCCTAATATCAATCCCATTTTTAAAATTCAGAAATAAGCCCTGCCTGGTGTGGCTCAGTGGTTGAGCACCAGCCTGCAAATCAAAGGGTCACCACTTTGATTCCCAGTCTAGAGAACAAGCCTGTGTTGCAGCCAGGTCCCCGGTAGGGGGCATGCAAGAGGCAACCACACATTGATGTGTCTCTCCCTCTGTTTTTCCCTTCCTCTCCCTAAAAAATAAAATAAATAAAATCTTTAAAAAATATATTTTAATAACTTCTATTTTAGTGCTTTTGTTTGTTTTTTGGTGTGTGTATGCAAACTTTTTATTGGACTCCTGTAGCCATTGCAGAATTCTCTCATTAGTATCAAGATTCCAGTTTGCCTCTTGAAACAGACTTAAGTTCTGCCAGGATCTAGTGCACAAATGTTTCTATAGCATTACTTTTATTCCCTGCCTGTCAAATGCCCTTCGAGGGCTCTGACAAGGATAGAACTTACACAATGGAAGCCCAAGCAAACCTGTGGATTGAGCAGAAGCCAGCAACTTACACAAGGAGGTTGCCAATGAGATACCAATTATGCAGCACAAAGGATTGTAGATCTAAGATGAGAGATGAATGAGTAAAAGAAGGAGGGCAGACAAAACTCAAGTTCCACAAGCTGAGGATAAGATGTAAACAGCAGAGTTGGAGACTCAGACACTTAAAGTGTGAGCATTTGGGACCAAATCTAGGCACCAACAGACTTGAAGTCAAGAACAGGAATCCAGACAATGAGAGATGGTATTATCTTCAGCACAAAAAATAAATGAACTTTTTAATCATAAAAAGACATGGAGGAATCTTAAGTGTTTATTATTAAGTGAAAGAAGCCTATCTGTAAAGGCGACATACTATATGATTCCAACCATATGACATTCTTGAAAAAGTAAAACTATGGAGACAGTAAAAAGATCAGTGGTTGTCAGGAGTAGGAGGAAGGGAGAGATGAATAGGTGAAGCTAACACAATTTTTAGGGCACTGAAACTATTCTGTGATACCATAATGGTAAATATATGTCATCAGACATTTGTCAAAACCCATAGAACGTGCAACACCAACAGAGAACCCTAACGCAAGCATGAACTCTGGGTGATAATGATGTGTCACTGTAGGCTTGTCAGTTGTAACAAATGTACCCTCTGGTGCAGGGTGTTGATACTGGGGAGGCTGTGCGTGTGTGTGGATTGGGTCAAGGAATATATGGGAACTCTTTTTTTCTGCTCCATTTTGCTGTGAACATAAAACTGCTCTAAAAAAATCTTTTTAATAAATATGATGATGATGATACCATCAAGGTAAAAGCAGAACCAAAAAGAGTAAGACTGCTTTAGCAATGACCCAGAACGTCAGGCAAAAAATATCCAAACATGCCTGACTATCCAGGGACAAGTCCCATTTTAATGACAAAAGAAAGAAGATTGAACCTAGAGTTGTATGGTACTGTAGCTGAATAGTATCCTTCCCAAACCCACATTTTGAAGCCCCAACTCCCAACATGACAGTGTTTGGAGATCGGATCTTAAGAAAGTATTTGGGTTTAGATGAAGTAAGGAAAGTGGGATTCTCATGATGGGATTAGTGTGTGTTTTGTTTTTTTTTTTTTTAAGAAGAGGTAGTCAGCTCTTTTTCTGTTTAGCTCTAGCTCTGCCACGTGAAGACACAATGAGAAAGTGCCCATCCAAATGCCATAAGAGAGCTCTCACCAAAACCCAACCATACTGGCACCCTATCTAAGTGCAAAATCAGCCTAAGCACCCATCAGTAAATGAGTGCATCAAAAAACTGTAGTTCATTTACACAGTGGAATACTACATGGAAGAGAGAAAGAAGGAACTCCTCCTACCTTTTGCGACAGCGTGGATGGAACTGGAGAATATTATGCTAAGTGATATTAAGCCAGGTGGTGAGAGACAAATACCATATGACCTCACCTATAAGAGGAATGTAATGAACAAAGTAGAACCACGGGCATAGAAACATGGGACAGACTGACAGTGACCAGAGTGTTGGAGGGAGGAAGATAATGGTGAGAAGAAGGGAAGGGACTAGTCAAAGAATATGTATGAATGACATGAATGACCCAGGATTGACTGTGGGAACGTGAAGCAGGGTGAGGAGTATGGGCAGAGGAGGGCAAAGGGGGAAAAAGTGGGACAACTGTAATAGAATAACAATTTTAAAAAGATTTTAAAAAATTGATGTAGGCAAGAGAAAGGATTTAGATATTGACAACTCAATTTGCTGTGCAACTGAATACTATGGTACTCTGGATGAATACCTATTTTTTATTATAAAAGGTGTGAAAAATCTTTAAAAATATAAAAGTAACTAAGGTACTGAATAAACCCCCAACTTCCCTTGGCCTTTCTCTGTTAAGTGAAAATGCAAAAGAAAATAGAGGACATATGGATAAACACAATGCTTTATTTTCTTTTTAAAACCCTGTCATTAAAAACACTTCAAAGAAGTTGCCCTTTGGTTTTTCTATTTTTGAATTTGCTGAGTAATTCCACATTCACTATAGCCAGTCCCCTCTTATTCTTTTATTTCCAGAGTAACACAGCCTCATCATTTAAATCTATGTTCAAGAGTTGGCCTAGTGTTTAGTTTCGTTCTTCCCTCAAGGGACAATGCTTAGAATCTGGTGACATGCCCTAGGTAACGGCACACCAAGGTTTTGTGAAGGTCAGTGATAAAGGTTTCCTTGCCCTTCTTGATGCTGTGGTCAGAAACTGGGGGTGAAGGTATGGGGCAAGATCCTACCTGTGTGGAACAACCCAGAGCTACATAGTAATGCAATCACTCCCTGTGCTTTTGCCAGTCACAGTAAGAAAATAAAACTCGGAACATTCTTCTAGGATGTAATGCCTCTAGTGAAAATAACAATTATTGTAACTACAAATGATCTCAGTTTCAATTAGAAGAGAATCTCAACATTTCCAAAGGCATTAAAGGAAGGATACTGAGGACCCCCTAGAGGGGAAGGAGGGTGGGAGAAATAACATTCTGGGACAAAGGTGCTTGTTGGGGTTACAACTAGTAAGTAATTTGATACATAATTTTATATTAAAATAAGCATTACGGTTATTTTAGATAACACAGTGCCAATTTCACAAGGCTTTTAAAATATGGCATGGGACTTCAAAAACATTTCTAGGCACATTAGGCCATTGTGGGTATGTCCCAGGTCCTCCTTTAATTTCATGCTGTTATTAGATGTTGTTGGGTTAAAGAGTTGGGAGTACAGTGATAGCAGTCAGAAATTCAGCTTTTATAGATAAATTTTCTAAGGACAAATGGAAGAAAGCATGCCAAATAAAACACAAAAGCTTAGGCATAGAAAAATTTTAAAAATCTAGAATTCTTTGTGTGTTGATCAACATAAACTTCAAGTTGTCCCTTCATTCCTGTCTAGCTAGGCGCGAGGCAAGACTACCAGGACAGCCAGCCTGATTGGGGATTTGAGTTGCCACTGTGCACAGGTTTGATGATGTTCTAAGGTTCTCCCCACAACCTCCTCCCTCATCCCCTTTCAGGGAAGCGTGCCACATCTGGCCCTGGCTCTGCTCCACCCTAGCTCTGCAGCCTTTCTGACCTGAGGCAACACCTCCGTACCTCGCTCCAAATATCCCTTCTATAATAGCCATTGCTCACTAACTCAATAGAGGATTTCACCATCTGAGGGCCAGGAACTCCTATGTGCAGGCTCCTCCCTGGAGATGCTTCTCGTTGCAGCAATCTCAGCACATGACTCACCTCTTTCCACCTTTCATTCCTGTGCACCCTAACTACTACCCCAGTACTATTTCAGCATGGGCTCATGTTACAATAGATGAGCACAAGATGAGTATTTAAAGAGCCTTGGTGTCTGCTGGCAGCATCTAATCAGAATTGCTATTTCATGACACTTCCCACCAGGCTGAGGCTATCACTATTCAGCTAGGGTATTTTCCTGAGGTAGGAAAATTTGGCAATCATAGCTGAGAAACTGTAGGAGTTTACCCCAGGTTTCTATAATCCAAAATGAAGGAAGTGCCTGTTATATACTATAGACATAGAGTTTTAAAAAATGAAGACAGGATTTGGGAACATATGTCTTAGCCACATATCTCCAGAGCACAGTCTCCCATACATCTTTTTCTCTTCTATTTACTGTGTTTCCATCAAAATGTCCAGTCACTGAATAGATCCTACGGCAGTTAAGGAATGAACAGTGAACCTAACCTTCCCTCCCCTGATTAGAACTTACCGACTCGCCTGATCCTCCCGTCACTGAGGCGGAGGGGAGAGCTGCCTGTGTGTGTGTGTGGACGGGCAGCCGCTGCTGTTTCCATCACCACCGTACAAACTAGAAGGGCCAGCAGCGAATTTTACAGGATCACATAGTCTAATGCCATTCACCTGCTGTTCTCTTACCTTTGAAAGCAGCTTTTATCTCCTCAGTAAAACAGTGAAAACAGTCTTTTAATAGTAAAGAATGTTTTTGAAAACCTATAGTGGAAACTATCAAAATATAGAGGTTTTCCATCTCACTTTTTTTCTATTTTTGCTTTGCAGAAAATTCTATAATGAAAAACTGGAAAAAATAACTCTTCATTGTCTCCTTTCCTTTCCAAATGAGTTTGCAAACCTTCTGGTCTGCCCTTCCATGAAAAAATTACCAGTTTTGAAAGCCTGCAAGATACGACCCAAATTTACCCCATTCGGCCTTCAATCACAAAAACCTAATATCCTTTCATTTTTTAACAGAACATAACTTTGGTGTAGAAGTTCCTTATTTTGATACAAATCTCATTCATGAAGAAAACATGAATAGTCAATACTCCCTCATGTATCAAGCTGTTCATCTACAATAACCAAGTTATTCAAAGAGATTTATTACCTTACCCCAGCCCACTGTTTAGCACTGACAAGGCTGATGAGATAGTCACTATATTTATGAAACTAAAATCCTTTTTGTTAGGTAAAAAGGAGGTACACATTGAGACATGGAGTGCCTGTGTTCTTACATAACTGGAGATGGAATGGCAGAGTGTCGAAGCCGACAGGGCCACCTTAAGGAGCCACGTGCTAGCAAACCTGGCTGAAGTGCTCCTAAGCGGGCTGTCCCACTTAGGAGCACTTCTGTTAAGAAGAAACTGTATGTACAAAAATACCAACTGCCTCATATCTCTGACAAGGATGTGTCAGTACTAAGTTCCCATTAAATGCAAATTTGATCTTTTATAAAACCGTGCTTAAAACTAATATCACAGAACATCAGTTAGACTTCTGCATGCTTTTAGGAGGCTGAATAATTGCATTCTCATTTAGAAGCTACCTTGTGATGTGTAGAAAACAGAAATTGTATCAAGTTTAACTAATTATAATACAAGTCAAATTCTATTCACAATATATAAATAAAGCCATCCTACTATTTGTTTACTTCTGTGGTTTCTTTTTCCTCTGGAGAGTTCTAGTCCCTGGAATCAATAGTAACTGATTAATTCCACAGTAATGCTCTGTTTACTAGGCAGGAGAAATTAGGTATTTTGGAAAAGGGAGGATTGTGCATCTTCTATACGTTCAAACCTTAAAAATTGTAATCATAATAGCATAGTTTTACAACTATATTTTATTTAATTATTCAAAGAGCATACTTTATTTCAATTAGATTTTAATTCTGTCCTGTATTCTGCAATGTATGTAAAACCGGTGTTTTCACTAAACAGAGGAAAAAAGCTAAAGTTCAAAGAATTTAAATGACTTTTCCAAAGTCACTTATCTTGTAAGTGGAAGACACAATATCAGAATCTGGGTCTTCGCACTCCACGGAAAGTGTTCTTTTTGGTCAATAAGGTCTTTTGAAAGTGTATTTAGTTCTCTGCTTTATAAAATAGAAGTTTCTCAAAATATTTTTAAATTTTCTTGGTGAGTCAAAAATTTTTATGAACAATTGACAAGTTGAACTGTGCAGTAATAAATTGCTATTTTCTGCTCTTTGGAGTGAGAAAGATTGTTTCCCCCAATGCTGTCTAATTCCAGAAGGCTGTGCTGTTCTAATTGGTGAGACTTAGCTTTAAATTGGCACGAAGAATCCCCAGAGGTGACTGAGTCTTGCAGAACTTAACCTGCCCTTATACTACATGTTCTCAGGATGCTGTAGCGTTTTAATAGACACTTTCTCCCTCGCTCCATTGTTCTGTGGGCACTCCCACCATTGTTCAGGTGTCAGCAAGTTGTCCAGCTACCATTTTTAATCTCCAAATGTACTTCAAATGTCACCTTTTTCTGCTGTTTCTGGTTTTCCTTGTCTCTGTCCTCTGTAGTCTTGCTAAGATTTAAGTTATTATAGTTAACATCTAGTGAGAGTGTTCCTTTATTCAGTTTTATAAACTAAATTGTTACACTGCATTTTCCTATTACCTTTTTGTCTTTGTTCCTGTGGTTCTTTTCAGCAATTATTTTCATTGTTCGTACTTAGAATGAATATTTTGCATATATATAGGAGACTGAATTCATGGTTGTTTAAAACTGCTATCACAAATAAGCGGGGGCATCGCTGTTCTAAATAGAACAAGTTATTTGAAACAAAAATATTAATTGTCATTGAGTTGGTAAAATTAAAGAAAGTGATGACTCTCAATGTGGTAGATGAAGTAATTCGAGGGATATTTTGGATCCCTTTGGTTCCTGAAGTGGAGAGTGGGGAATATCTAGAGCAGATTAATGTGGCCGTGGAATGTTATAGAGCATTTAGGGACCAGCTGAATTAGACCCTGAAGTTCCCTTGTCCTGACCCCACACCTAAGATGATTCTCACCACATTAATTACTTCCCAAGCTTATTCTTGACACAGGAACCACAAATCTGTGCAGTTATTTTGTACCCAAAATTAGCACATAGGAATGAAAATTAGTGTGAAAGATATTATTCTAGGGGTAACCACCCTAAAGTAAACTGTAAATCCTTGGCAAAATTGGCACTTTATCAACCATGAGAAAGACATTAATTTCAAATTACATCACATAGACTTAGATCTAGGGATGAGAGCCCAAGTATTTATGCAGAAACCCAGTTTCAGAGAGGTAGGGTGACTTATCGAAGGTCACACGGTTTGAGATGGAAGTGCCAAGGTTGCCACATCTCTAAGTCTGCCGGTGTTCAGAGCATATCATGCTGCCCCATGATTAAAATGTAACAATGTGATGTATTGAAACACCAAAGAATGGCAACACAAGGATTTTCAAACTGCACTATAACATTGGATTAGAATATTATTTTTCTTAATAACTAAGCCATAATGATTATAAATATTAATAGTAATAAGTTAACAGCAATAAAAATTTCTGGAATGTAAAAATTACCCTAAGAACAAAAGAAAATCCACAAAGACTCAAAGTGGAACTAGTTAGCACATTGTTACCACAGACATTATATTTCTATGCCATATTAGAAAAACAAGGTTACAAAGCAATCGCACCCTAATGATCAATAAATACGTATGTGATACAAGATGTAATTTTGATACTAAACAAAGTAGTTACTAGCAAGCTTGTATCTACATGCCCAAAGTAGCAAAAGGAAAAGTAAAATTGTCTTCATGTAATTATTTCGTGTCTGACTTAATTCACTTTAAACTGAACTGACTGATGGAGTTGGAATCTGGTGGAGCCCTTGCTCCTTAAGCACTTGCAGTCTAAAGTAGACACACTATTGTTGGTCCTGAGAACAACCCATGAACTAAAGAATGTTCCTCAACCACACAGTTAGAAAAGTTAGCGTGAATTTTATTACAAAGCCATGGAAAGTCAGTTGAAAAGGGAAATATACAAAAGTACTATAGAACTGTCTTAGTCAGCTCAGGATTCTATAACAAAATACCGTACACTGAGTGGCTCAAACAACAGACATTTATTTGTCAGTTCTGGAAGCCCACATGTTCAGGTTTGGGTGACAGTCCTCTTCCTGGCTGGCAGACCAGTGTGTTCTTGCTGTATCCTCAGGAGAGAGAGAGAAGGAGAGAGGGAGAGAAGGCGAGAGAGGCGGAGAGGGAGGGGAGAGGGAGGGGGAGAAGGAGGAAGGGAGGGAAGGAGGGAGGGAGGGAGAGAGGAAGAGAGAGAATATCTCTGCTTGTATGGGCACTAATCCCATCATGAGGACTTCCCACACTTGTGACCTCACCTAAGCCTAATTACTCCCAAAGGATCCACCTCCCAATAGCTTCTCATTGTAAATGAAGATTATACTGCAACCTGTGTATTTTGGGGAACAAAAACATTCAGGCCATAAGAGGACCCAAGTGTTAGGTTTTGTGATTTAAAGGCAGGAGTAGAAATTATCATTGTTTAACAATTCGCATACTTACAGTATCTTTAAAAAATATATATGAGAAACATTACTTATGATTCAATAAAATGCCTTGCTTTCTCTAATGGGTGATTTTAATTATTTAATTCCATCAGGCTAGCTGCAGACAAACTGCTTCTCAGATACATGAAATAGCCCATCTATTCACACATGATTCACTCATCTGCAGTGATAAAACACCATTTCACATATTCTGTAGGTGTGAAAAAAATTACATCCTACTCTTCACTTGCTTCTCAATGACTTCCTCTATGCTCTGTAACTGCCTATTGCCCTTTATGGGTGATGAAGTTCATACGTAGAAATACACATGCACACACAGGGTGATGCAAAGATAGGTTTATTGCTGTGAGTGCACAAAACAATTATTCTTGTATTATTTATTCACTATTGCATTATGTTTTCATACAAACAACTATAAACCCACTTTGTCCCACCCCGTTTATTCATAAAACAAGACATATTTGACTCAAAGCCATTCTGGCATCAAAGCCGTGTTTGATGCTACCCACCTGTCTGCATTTTGGATGTGGAATACACAAACCCTTTAAATGAGCCTAACCCCCTTTAATTTTTTTTCAATTTTTAAATTAGTTTATTGTTGTTCAAGTACAGTTGTCTGCATTTTCTTCCCACCCCTCTACCCCACCCCAGCCAAAACCACCTCCCTCCCCGGCTTCCACCCTCCCCCTTGGTTTTGTCCATGTGTCCTTTATAGTAGTTCCTGAAAACCCTCTCCCCACTATCCCTTCCCTGCTCCCCTCTGGCTATTGTTAGATTGTTCTTAACTTCAATGTCTCTGGTTACATTTTGTTTGCCTTTTTCTTTTGTTGATTATGTTCCAGTTAAAGGTGAGATCATATGGTATTTGTCCCTCACCGCTTGGCTTATTTCCCCCCTTTTAAAGCGAAGCAAACCAACAGACCACTGGAAAACAACCAGGGAATATCAGTGAAATTGGCCATTGTCAATAAGGAACTGGTGATTTATCTTGAACGAAGATCATGAAAAAGAAAAAAAAAAAAAAAAACCAGCAAGTGAAAGTCAAAGACTGTAATGGTTGTTTGAATGGACCATCACCTTGCAAAGAGTAAAATAATTTTTAGATATCTAAATAAACATTTTCTCCAAAAGTAAAAGCCAAATCTTGTAAAGATAATTGAAGATGTATGGTTCAACAATTTTTGTAAAACCTGGAAAAGAGATCCAACTTTTAGCAAGCCTTTCCTCCTAATGCATATTAGGGAATTCAGAATGTGCTTAGTATATATAGATTTAAATGCAGAATGATCTTAAGTCCCCAGAGTGCAACTAAAATATTTAATGCTTCACAGACTATCTATGTCAAGCACTTACAGATGAGAGTCAACAAATAATCATCAGATATTGGTCTATGGGGGAAAAAGAAAACCATCTAGACCATTAAATTTCTTAAAGATATGAATCTACTTTAGAAAGAGTTGAGGCCGATGGAGAATATAAATAAGTGGTAAGAAAAATATGTGTCTTGTTAGTTCAGTTTGTTCCTTAGATCCCACATAAAGCGCATAGAGACAGACTCAAAGATGGAGAGCAGGATGATAGTTATAGTGGGGAGGTTAGGGGGTGGAGGGACCCAGCAAGAAGGACTAAGTACTCATAGACATGGACAACAGTGTGGCAATTGTGGGGAAAAGGGAGTATAAGGGGGCTAAATGGTAATGGAAAAATACAATAATTTTTTTTAAAAGAAATAACTAAGGCATATATAAATGTGTGTGTGTGTATAAATTTTATTTAATCTGTACAATAGCCTTAGAGGTTTGTTATGACCATTTTTCAGACAAGGGAAACCAAAACACTGGAGGAGTTAAGAAAGAAAAAGACAAATACCATATGATTTCTCTTATATGTAGAATATAAAGAGCAAAATAAAGTAGCAAGCAAACCCCAAACAAACTCATAGACAAGAGAACAGACTGATGATGGCCGGAGTGGAGAGGGGCGGGGGATGGGTGGGAGGCAAAAGGATTGGGAAGTACAAATTGGTAGTTACAAAAATAGTCGAGGGGGTGTGAAGTACAGCACAGGAAATACAGTCGAAAATATTTTAATAACTCTGTATGGGGACAGGGGGAACACTTTATAAAGTACATGATTGTTTAACCACTACGCTTTACACCTGAAACGGATACAAAATAATATTGACTGTATAATATTGTTTTCAAAAAAGAAAGAAAGGAAGAAAAGAGATCCAGGACTCCAACCCAGGGATTGTATCCTATGTGCAGGCTCCAGGCCCTTTGGAACTACAAGTGAGAAAAGAAAGAGATGAGACTGGGGCTTTTAAAAGCATCCAGAATGTATTAAGAATAACACACAAGTACGGCAAAGAAATCCAGATTTAAAAGCATTCCATAAAACCACTGGCTTGGGCTTTTAAAAAGATGTCAAGTTAGTGCTGCCAACCTCACTTTAAATGAGTGAGAAAACATTTCCAGGAGCAAGTTCTGTTTCTAAAGAAATGTGACATAACCATTGACAATTATATTTAAAACTATTTTTTGGATTACAAGTAAACTATACATTTAAAATCAACCTGTGTAAAAAAGAGGGAAAACAGTGAAAAATGTGGTGTTTTAGTCTCAGTCTGTGTGCTTGTGAAATGTATTCTCATCTGTATATGCTCAACTGTCTTGCCAAACTCAGATCTAAGATCATTAAACATAGAAACCAGTCAGGCTATGAGAGACAGAGAGAGAGATGGGGGATGGTCAGAGAGAGGAAAAGAGGGAGGGAGGGAGAAGGAGGAGAGAGAGTCACCATGAAGGGTACACGGGTATTCATTGAATCCATCTTCCAGCTTCTCTGTAGATGTGAAATTGTTCAAAATTAAATGTTTGTGGGGGAGGGAGAATACACATATATAATCTCAGTCAGATCATTTGGTTTCAAAGTTCAATGCAATAGATTTTATTTTAATTATTAGTATCCTCTTGTACCTTGCGTCAATCTGATTATGAAAAGAAAAGAAAAGAACAACCATCTCTTCAAAGAAACCTGAGAAATTGAGTTGTATTCACATAAAATAATTTGAAGACTATTGACCAAAATAGACATGTTAGAAAATAAATAAACCTCTATTCTAAATACCTTTGAATTCCAAATTCCAAACTTAATATCAAAGCTCAATACATTAATGAAGTTTGAAGAGTATAAAATGTGTATTATAGAATATTTTGAAGACATGAATTTTGTAATTATTTTCAAATGTACATAAGCAAACTACAATATCAATTAATATCATATTGACAGCTTATCAGATTAAATTTCTGTATATTATATTTAAGTTAATTGATTATTTATTAATATGTACTTCTAAAATATTTAAGAAACTTTAATTTCAGAGTAGCTCAAACATTGCTCATCCTCAGGTTTATTAAGCTGTATCTTTAACAGAAGAAAATTTCTAAGCAAAACAGGACAAACCTAGCCCCCGCCCGATTTTCTAGATCTAAAACTAATTTAGGTTCTAGGAATCAGAATTGATGTGGTTTTATTTTCAAGAGTGTAAACTCCACAAGGGTATTTTTGTCTGTATTGCTTACTAATACATTTCTGCCACCTATAATAAATTTGAGCACCTGATGGGTCCAAAAGTCTTCACTGAATGTTGAATCAATGTATCGTATTCCTGGTTGTAGTCTCGGAAGGGTCCGTTATTCTTTTCTCTGGCAGAGCAAGGCTTGCGGGAGAGATGCTGTACAATTTGACTTTTTCACATGGTCCAGACTAGTCTTGGTCTCACAGTTAGTACTTTCTCAAATGATTGTGTGCTGTTATTTTTAGAAATGTGATTTTGTACATGATGTTGTTTTTAATCATGTTGAATTGAAGAACCTTTTAGAACGTATAGTCACTTGGGTATATACTTAAGGAAAAAAGCTCCTTGATAAGCTTCCTGCTCAAGGAAGTTAACTGGCTAAGTGCAAATGTTCCAATTTATTCAGTGTAACCAGGAGACTGATGTGAGCTCAAAATGTTTAAGTGTTCTAAGGATTAGCATTTCAAAAATGCATATTACTAAACCTTTTTTCTTAAAACTCCTCACACTCAATTTACTCAGAACATTCTCAAGCATTAGTAGAAATAAAATGTTTCAAAAAATAAAATAGGGGAAATCATCAAGATTATAAAATGTCACTTTTTTTTAGCATATATAATTGACAGAAGTTAATAAGTAAAACACCACATGGAATTCATCTCCTTCAAGGCAATATATTTAAGAATTCATGTAAGAGAGATTAGATTGAGCATTTCGCTGAAGTAGTTCATCATTTTTTATTTCCCAGTAACTGTGTTTAGAGATGCTGTACACAGTCTTCCAGTGACTTGCGGTCCTGGATCTCCGATAGATGGAGCAAAGACCTAAAATGTTTCCAAATGTCTCTACACCTTCTGCTTCCTTTTAATCTTTTTAAAACTCCATTTTTACTTGTTTTTTTAACACATCTTCTTTGTTTAAAAATGCAAACATTAAGAAAATGTGTGAGTTAGAAATTGAAAATGTCCAAGCCTCTAAATATTTTTCCATACAAACAACTGGAAACTTACTTTTGCCCACCCTTGAATATATAACATCAATGTATCTAAAAGCAGATGAGTAGTCTCAAAATATTTCACACAAACCCAACTTCAGTTTACATTTATACACTAAAATGATATCGATAGATAGATAATATTAACCGGTATACTCTTATTTTTTTTAATCTGCGTATACTAAATGTGTATTTTTTTGTGTTGAAACAGATAGCTATCCATGTATATATTTTTTAAAATGTAATCATACCAAATATAGTGGGTTATATTGTGTCCTTCTTTTGTTTAACAATATACCTTGTAAAGTTTTCCATGTTAGTACAATTAAACAAATCTCATTTTGTCAAATAACAGCGTAATATTTTATAACTATAGTATAAAATATTTAATGCCAGACTGGTAGACATGTAAGTTTTTCCTTTTATTCCCTCTTACAAGTGCACATTCTTGTACTTAGATATTTCTTGTGTGTTTCTATAAAATGAGTTTTATAGAAATAGAATTTCTGGATCAAAGGTATATATACTTAAAAATTTTAATAGCCAATATGAATGAGAATATACTTCATTACACATTTATCAACATAAGTATCAACGTTTTTAATATTTGAAGATATTTTAGATAATAAATATTTTAATTTTATTGCAATTTTTCCTGAAGTTGCTGGGTAGTTTATGTAGGTTACTTCTTTGTGAATTATTCAGGAACTCTTTGTATGTTAGGAATATTTTCCTTTAGCCTGTCTTATTATTGCAAATATTCTTCCAGGTGGTTTTTTGTTTATTTAGTTTGTTTAGTTTGGCCATGATGCTTACATATACAATACTTCTGGCCACAGATGGTTTTTGCCATGATTGCTAAGATCTTCCTTGTAGGTAAATACAGGAGTGGGCAAAAGTAGGCATATAGCTGTGGGTACACAAAACACAGAGTTTATTCTTGTATTATTATTTATTCTTATATTTTGTATTTTTTCATTCAAACTGTAAATCTAATTTTACCCACACCTATATACACAACATCAATATAACCAAAGGCAAGAGAGTAGCTTTAAAATATTTAGCACAATTCTCAAGTTAGTTTACATTTATACACTAAATTGGTAGAGATAGGTAGATGATAGATAGATAAATAATTTCATGCCTCTAGTATGCTGCACTGGTTTATACAAACTAAATATCACTTACGCATCTATATTTTCCTTTATTACTTTTATGGTTTAAATTTTTATATTTAAGTTTTTAATCCACATTAAATTTATTTCATATAGGGAGATGGGAAATATAACCTAACCCCCCAAAAGGCTAAATAATAATTTTATTATCACCTATTGAATAATCCATTTTACTGTATTGATATGAAATGTAGTATTTGTTTTGTATAAACTGTACAGATATTTCAGGATAAGAGTGTTCCAGGAAGACAACGCAGCAGTGCACAAGTGATAATGAAAAATTCCTGGATTGCTCAGGGAACAGCAAAGAAGCTGGTGTGGCTGGTGACGAGGAAGCTAGAATGAGAGGGTGAGGGCATCTGGAACATGGGCAGACCACATCATGTAGGAACCACTCTGCATTTGAAGTGTTGTTTACTGTTTTTCTTTGTTTGCATTTTAATTTTTTAATTTTTTCCAGTTACACTTTGCGTTTAATATTATTTTATATTAGTTTCAGGTGTAGTGGTTAAACAATCATAGGCTTTCCAAAGTGTTCCTCCTAGTATTTCCAGTACCTACCAAATAAAACTCAGATACAGAGAACAGACTGATGGCTGCCAGAAGGAAGGGGGATGGGGGCCTGGGTTAAAAAGGTAAAGGGATTCAGAAGTACAGAGTAGTGGTTACAAAACAGTCATGGGTATGTAAAGTGCAGCCAAAGAAATATAGTAAATGATGTTGTAATAACTATGTTTTGTAAGTTTGTTAGTACCTAGGATGGGTATAGATTTGTTTAAATCTCCCAATTTGTCTCCCTGTCACTTGCTCAAATTAATTGTCTTTTCGTTTTAGGTCAATTTTGAGCATTTAACTTTTCAAAAACATATATTTTATCTAGGATTTCCCCCAAACTCATTAATATGGTAAGGTGCAAATGAGGTGGGGATTGACTGTGGGAGCAGGGATGGGTGGGGCAGGGGAGACCAACTGGGGGAAAAGTGGGACAACTGTAATCGAACAATAAAAAAACCCTCAACATTTATTTTTTCAATTTAATCTTTATTGCATTTTTTCCATTACCATTTAGTCCCCTTATACTCTCCCCTCTCAGCAATCACCACACTTGTCCATGTCCCTGAGTCCTTTTTCCTTTTTGCTCAAACTCTCCACCGTTAACTCCCACCACTAGCTGTCATCCTGCTCTCCATCTATGTGTCTGTCCCCATTTTCCTTGTTAATTCAGTTTGTTCATTAGATTCTACATATGAGTACAGTCATGTGGTATTTGCCTATTTAAAGTATGTATTTCTCTTCAATAAATACATATTGACTTTTCTCATTCCTATTTACACTTCCATTTCCTTTTTCTTCATTAAGCTATCTGGTAGCTGAGTCTTTTTTTTTTTTTTTTGTAAAACCAGCACTTGAATTTAGCTATGTCAGTTCCACAGTTTCATTTTTTCTAATTCATTGAGTTTATTTTTAACAATTTTTCTCTTATTCCTTGAGTTTATTTTTCTTTTGCCAATTTCTTGAGTTTAATATTTAAGAGATTCACTTATTCTTTTATGTTTAATATGTTAAATGTTTAATGCTCAAAAACATCTCCTGGGTACATTCACAGCCTTATCCTATAGCTTTTGGTTGTAATGTAGTCTCTTTATTTCTTAGAAATTTTATAATTTGCTTTGATATTTCCTTTGACCCACCAACTGAAATTTGTAGGGAAAAAGCTATGTGTGTGTATATCTTATAGTGGTTTCTGGGTTGGGTTTTTTTTCAGTTTCTATTTTTGCTATAATTTCCTGTTTGCTTGCTTTTGTCAAAAGTATTTTTTCCTGCTTTTATTTCTTAAAATCTTCAGATTTTACATCTATGGTCGATATGAGATTATTTAAAATTTTTAAAATTTATACTTAATAGTAAACCTAATTTTAGCATTTGAAATCTACTTAAAATATGTTTTCACTCTTTCTCTGAACTGATAAAAATCATAAAACAAACAGAAGTCACTACTTATTATTCATAGAATAAATTGAGGACACTACTTAGCATGAATGCATTTATCTTAGCAATGCAATCAAATCCATTCAACCAGTCCAACTGAACCACAACACTGTGTCATGTTCTGTGCTGAGTACATGGGATAGAATCATAAATAAGCTACAATTCCTTATTTCTCACTGGAAATGATTTAGTGGATAAGAAAGTTGTGAGCAATTACAAGAAAAGACAGCGGGTCACACACTCTGGTGAAACAACACAGTAGGGAGAAATTAATTCTGAGAGGAGAATCAATGAAAGAATAGGGAATCATTCATTGCCTTTCTCTAGCAGGGCCTCAAATATGCAGGGTTTGGCACAAATAATGCCCCTTTTTTATTACAAAATCATAAGCGTGTAATTCTATGACATAATATCACACTCAAGTCCACCATGTGACGTTTTAGATGAAATGTTCAAGTTAAAACTATCAATTATTACACCCATATTATTACCCTACCAATCACACTCAGGCAGGCATTACTTCTGCCAGACCCTGTATATTGCTCAACACATCAGCCTACCACTGAGATCAGAAAAGACAAGGATTGTCATAATATATATATCAGGTCTCAAAACACCATGAAGCCTGTGCTATGTCATGATTTGGATCATAAACCCAAAGTTGGAAATATTTCATATCACATAACCTGATGCATATTTTCTTGCAAGATTTACTAAACTCTTTCTTAGATGGCAGCAATCCTCTACCCTGCTTCAACCCACACAATTGAAAAAGATGTGTCTTAAGGGATTTATATATTTGAAAGCATGAATCTCTGAGGCCATACTAAAAGCCTGTGAGTAAAAACCCATCAGAAAGGGAAAATAAGGTTTTATAAAACAAAATGGGACATTTCTCTTATTAAAACATGTCATGGAACTCTAGGGATTGTGGTGCTCAGGTGCGGAATAATGAGCCCTGATTTGGCGATGGAAAACTTCAAGAAGGAGCCAATAATATGTTATGCTTCATTAATATAAGAATTTTTACATTTATTCTGTGATTTTCACCCTTCATTATCCCAAAATGCTTTATTAACTGAAGCACTATGAAGAAAATCTCACCACTACCTAGGGAAAAGTTCCTAGTGCTGTGTATTAAAATTAAAATATCAAAAACAATTTTTAAAAAGGGAAAACAAAATGATACCTAAATGGAAGTTTTAGAAATAACTAAAGGTAACAAATCTTATCACTATGACATTTTAAGTTTAGGTATATACAAGAGTCATTTATTTGCAGAGAGAGTAAGGGCAAAGGGCTGGGCTGAAGCGATGTTGTGATAGTGGGCCACCTTTCTTCCTGGGAAAATCCTTGAGTGACAATCTCTGAAACACCAAATTTAAAACTGCTACATGATACTTCATATGATCTCTGCATAAGAGAAGATGAGCAACTCTTTAGTCTGCCCAATCTCCTATCCCTGAGATGTATGATTAATTCTCATCAGTCCCTTCTCTCCTACCTAAGGTTTCTCTGATGCTCCTAAGAGATGAAATGTGCAGAGAGAACATAGAGAACAGCAGCGTCCTTTCCCTTTCCCTGGGCATGGGGAGTGAAGGGAACATCTCCCCCACTTCCACTGCAGAAACACACATTCCCTGAACCAAAGTTGGTGTTTCCAGTTCTAGTGCTCTTGGGTTGGGGACCCCCGAAGAATGCATGGGCTATTTCCAAAGGTGCCCTTTCCAGGGTAGAAGCAGCAGCCTCATCCATTAACAGGATGACAGGGAGGCTGTTAGCCAGCAGTCTGAGGTTGCAGGAAAATTGGTCAGAAGGAATGGATTGAGCTTCTCTCCTCTGACAGTGTAACCATGATTACATCACGGTTCTGTTTTGATCATGTCTCTAGGCTTCTATATTGAAACAGAATAATGTAAAATATGTGTGTTAAACAAAGCCAATGTGAATTTTTATTTATTAAAAAGCAAGAGATCAGACTTGATCTCTAAAAGCCCTTTACTACTACAGAACTCTACCTCTTCCATTGGGTGAGCTTTGTCCAATATGCGATCTCTAATACCCACTTCCTCAGAACCTACAATGATTTCCTTTTTGTAATAGTGTAGGAGCATGAAATTTTGAGTATGTGAGTTGGATGATCTTGTGCAAATTACCTAATCACTCCTTGCTTACATGTCCCCACCTGTAAAATGGGGAAAATAATCATACTTACTGCATAAGTTTATAAGGAAAGCATTTAGAATAATATTTCACACATAGAATGTATTTTATATAAACTTATTGTTAAGGGTCAGGTTTTACAAGGCATAATTAGATACAAAATTTAGAAAATACAAAACAACAATATAACAACGTATATCAAAATATAACAAAGTATAATTTAAGAAAATTTAAAATATGACAAAGTATAATTTTACAAATTTACATATTTAAAAGCAAAATGGACTTCCACTCAAAATGGTGGTGTAGGTAGACATGCTTTGCCTCCTTGTGCACCCACAGAAAGAATTACAACTAGACCTCAAAACAAATAACGCCCAGAACCCTAAAAAAACTCAGCTGTATGGAAGTCCGAGAACCAAGGATTTAAAGAAGCCACATTCATCCAGATGGGTAGGAGGGGAAGAGATGTGGAGATGGGTAGAGAGGCACAGAGATGTGGTATGGCAGGGAGAGGTGGCGGTGGTGGAATGGGCAGTCCCCCACACATGTGGTGGATAAAAATTGGGAAAAATAGCTTGAGAGTGAGCAATCCCAGCTCCAGGCCAGACCGCACAGCCCAGGGTTCCAGCACCAGGAAGATAAATTCCCATAACTTCTAGCTGTGAAAGCTAGTGGGGCTTTGGGCAGTGGAAGAAACTGTCGGATTTTCAGGAGACTCCATTTAAAGGGCCCATACAGACTTAAAACATACACAGACCCACCCTCTCTGGGATTCAGCACCAGAGTAACAGCTGAAGGTATACCAGTTGCACACAGGGAGTAAGTGAGGTGACTGGAAACAGGGAAAGTGCTCAGCAAACCTCCAGAAGCCAAGCAGCAGCATTGTCCTCTCTCCTCTACCTCCCTCCACACAGAGCCACAAAGCCATGAAACAGATTGTGCTTCCCTGGTTCTAAGACTCCACCCCACACAATTCACAGGTGCCTTTTCTACAACAGGCCGTAATACTAATAAAACAAGGAGTCAAAACAGCTCTACCTAATAAACAGAAGTAAACACAGGGAGGTTGCTGAATTGAGAAAACAAAGAAATATGGCCCAAATGAAAGAAAAGAACAAAACCCCAGAAAAATAATTAAATGAAACAGAGATAACCAACCTATCAGATGCAGAGTTCAAAACACTGTTGATCAGGATGCTCAAAGAACTCATTGAGTGCAGCAGCAACATAATAAAGACCCAGGAAGAAATGAAGGTTACACTAAGTGAAATAAAGAAAAATCTACAGGAACCAACAATGGAGCAGATGAAGTTGGGATTCAAATCAACAATTTGGAACATAAGGAAGAAATAAGCATTCAACAAGAACAGCAAGAAAAAAAAATTCAAATAAATGAGGATAGTTTAAGTAGTTTCTGGGACATCTCTAAATGTACTAACATCCGAATCATGGGGGTGCCAGAAGAAGAAGAGCAAGAGCAAGAAGTTGAAAACTTATTTGAAAAAATAATGAAAGAAAACTTCCCTAATTTGGGGAAGGAAATAGACATATAAGTCCAGGAAGCACAGAGAGTCCCAAAGAAGTTGGACCCAAAGAGGACCACACAAAGACATATCATAATTAAAATGACAGAGGTAAAAGATTAAGAGAGAATCTTAAAAGCAGAAAGAGAAAAGCAGAGAGTTACCTATAAAGGAGTTTCCATATGACTGTCAGCTGATTTCTCAAAAAAAACTTTGCAGGCAAGAAGAGGCTGGCAAGAACTTTCAAAGTGATGAAAAGCAAGGACCTACCTAGACTACTCTATCCAGCAAAGCTATAATTTGGAATGGAAGGGCAGATAAAATGCTTCCCAGACAAGGTAAAGCTAAAGGAGTTCATCATCAGCAAGGCATTATCACAGGAAATGTTAAAGGGACTTATTTAAGAAAAAGAAGATAAAAACTATGGACATTAAAATGGCAACAAATTCACAACTATCAACAACTGAATTTTAAAAAAACCAAACAAACAAAAACTAAGCATAAAATCAGAATAGGAACAGAATCATAGATTTGGAGATTATTTGGAGGGTTATCAGCTGGGAGGGTGAAGGTGGAGAATGGGGGAAAAGTGCAAGGATTAAGAAACATAACTGGTAGGTGCAAAATAGACAGGGGGGTGCTAAGAACAGTAGAGGAAATAGAGAAGCCAAAGAACTTATATGCATGACCTATGGCCATGAACTGAGGGCGGGTATTGCTAGAGGAAAGGGGGATACCAGGCAGAAGGGAGCAAAAGGGGAAAAACTGGGACAACTGTAGTAGTATAATCAATAAAATATATTAAAAATGAAATAATGAAAGCCAAATGCTTAGCATTTTATTATGCCTATTTCCCTTAATATTATAATGGGAACATTTTTTGCTGTCATTAATATTTTCATCATGGTTTTGATAGTTACATTATAGTCTCTTATATGAGGACATATTGTGATATATTTAAATTCCCCTATTTAAGAAACAGGCTGCTTCCAATGTTTACTATTTGAAAAAATGGGAAAATAAGTGTGCTTGGATGCAAATATTAGACTAAATTATTGAATTTTATTTCCTCAGGATATATCCTCTGAGTGAGGTTTCTTGGCCCTTAAGGTTTGCCATCCTCAGAGCTCTCTAAATGTAGCTGCCAATTGTTTTCCCAGAGAGTTATCCTAGTTACACTCCTACCTGTGGAGTATGAGGGTCTTGTCAAACTGCATCTATTAAGTATTGAATATGATCTTTAAGTAACCTTTGCCAATGTGATAAATAAAAATGTATATCAATAGTACACTAACTTGAATGTCTTTGCTTACAGTGAAATTAAACTTTGTTTTTCATTGTTAATGTTTTTCATTTCTTCTGTAAATTGTCTGTTCACCTCTTTTGATTATCTTTTTTTATACTCTGTGTTTTATTAAATAACCCTTTGTCATATTTTAACATTTTTTCTCACCATTGTTATTCATCTCTTACATTTGATAAAAGATTCAACTCTTCTTCATTCCTGGGTGAAACCCAGATGACTAGAAGTCAGACCTTAAATGAACTGTTAATACTTAAAGGGAAAGACTTTGGGAGTATGACTATTATCACCCTACAGCCAAAACTCAGAGACACGTTAGGTAGTGAGGAAAGAACACAATAGCAATGAAAGGCAGGAGTTGTCCCAGAGCTCTCTTTCATGGTCACACTCAGAGTTTTAGGTTAACACATGAATTTAAACACAAAGAAAAAGAAGAAACTGAAAATCAAAGTACCATAGCTGGGCAAATGTCAGTAAGTAAGATTATTGATTTTGTGTGTTCTCAAAAAAGTTGGGGGGTGGATTCTATAACTACTCTGGTACTTGAGTTGAAGTGCTCTATAAATGTTATTATTAGTGGTCATATTATACCTCAGGGCAAAGCTGAGCTTATAATTAATTCCTTATCCAAAGCTAAATTCAGCAACATGAAGGAAAAAATAAATGAGTTAATAAATTTAAAAAAAATTAATATGAGTTGCCCCTGCATACTAAAGAGGGTCCAAGAATTTGATCACGTTTATTATTAGCATCTTCTCCCTACACCTGCATGAGTGGAAGAGTGACTGGTGGATGGAGTTAAAAAAGAGGGTGGAAACACAAAGCTGTTTACTGGTTCTTCACGGTTCCTGACAACTGTGATAATGCAGCAGCGTTGGAGTATATTCTATTTTTCTAAACTTACATAGTATAGCATGGTATGTGAAAAAGAATCACAAGACCTGATGAAGTCAAGAAACAAAGGGTATCACCCCTGCAAGAGAAAACATCAGGGAATACTGACAGAATGTGTTTTTTAATATCATTATCTCGTAAATGCTGATTCAGGTGACTGTTGATATATAGGACATTAGTCCAGCTGATTGAATGCCATGGTCCTGAAAAACCAGTCAACAATGTGATCTAAAGAAATCTCTTCCCCAAAGCCATCTGTGACTATTTATCTCTTGGAAATAAGAGGACATGAGATGAAAGAGATTACTGTGGCACCTTGGTACTCATGTCTAATTCATTCTGGAACACCTGAGCACCAGACAATGAAGCGTTTTCTCTTGTGGGAGGGGTCATGACTCATACAAGTTCTAGCAAGAGCCACCAGTCCTGAGCAAGCGCCAAGTGCTGAAGCATTCTCTTCTTGTCATAGTGTGACGAGTATAGGCTTTGACAAGTTCTGAAGCTGACGAGTACCGAGGTGTGACAGTGGTTGGGTCATTTCAAATCTTCCCCATTGTCAGGAAAAACAATCAGAGTATGTACCTCTTTTAATCTCCAATGCTGTACTCCAATAATCAAACAGTAGTCCTTCCACAACTTCCACTATGTTCATGAAATGTACTCTGCTTTGAGAAAATTCATTAATGAGGAATGTAAGATTGAAAATGGGTTTAGAGAATTGATAATATAGGGGACCTGTGAGAGCCCCATAAATATTTCACATTAACTAAAATAAAAGGAAACTATGGTAGGTTAAATAGAATTACAAGGACACATTACATATCTTCAAATGAATAATATCTAATACTTTACAGTTAATTTCTGTTTACTTTTCCTTCCTTCCTGGAGCTAACCTGGATCTCTATCCCTGTTGTTTTAGTGAGACTTATCAATTGTTGTTTTATTGCAGCTTATAAATATACTAAAGAGGAGTCTGGTCACTTAGAAAAAGTTCTATGTCTTTCTGCTCTTAGGATCTAAATTATTGAGTTCTGCTTCCAAAAATCCAAGAAAAGGAAAATAATTTGTAAACATGACATATTGAGATAAAGGGGGAAAATTGACAACAATAATTGCAGGTAATCTTGTAACTTTCTCAATGGGTTACAGAGTAGATCTTATCAGCATTTAATTCCACCCCTGGAACAGGACAGGAGACAGAAACAGTATTGTTAATCCATGGGATTGAGCAACAAGAAAAAGAACTCAGACCCAGACAAAGGTGATGATTGCAGGGCAGAGGAGGATATAAGGGGACTAAATGGTAAGACGAAAAAATATAATAAAAAATTTTTTAAAGAATTATTCATCCATGAACGTAGCCAAAATCTACATAAATTACAATAGAATACAACAAAAGACTTGGACTCTAAAAGGCTCTGTGAAAACCTCTGACACTTTTTAAATGCTTCCTACCTAATAGAGAAGGTTTAGGTTTATTTGCTTCATCTTCCTATATCTCTCTCTTAAGTCAACATTGCAAAACCTTCTACCATGCATTGCTGACCACCAGTTTTATTTATCATTATGCTAGAGAGCTGAAAAATAAAAATGACCCCTTCCCAATGTGTGGTGTTAGGTGCTTCCATAAATGATGGACTGGAAAACCTCTGTTTTTATCTTCCACCTTGATGAAAAAAGGAAGGAAAGCAGGAAATAAGGAAGGAAGAAAAAGAAAAGAGAAAAGAAAAATAAGAGGAAAAAATTTACACTCTCTGCTATGGAATGAATTGTGCTTCCCTAGTCCCTAATTCATATATTGAAGCCCTACTCTCCAAAGTGAAGTTATTTGGGATGTAATTAAGTTGTGAGGGTGGAGTTCCCACAATGGGATTAGTGTCTTGATAAGAAAACAATTGAACAAGATGATGGCTAGTGGGGTGGTGGGGGTGGCAGGGTGTGGAGTGATTGAGCAAAAAGGAAAAAGGACTCATGGACAGGAACAACACTGTGGTGATTCCTGGGGGTGGGGACATAAGGGGAGTAAAGGGTGATGGAAGGAAATACAATAAAGATTAAGTAAAATACAAAAAAAAATTTTTATTAAAGAGATGAAGTTGTCTCTCTCCCTCTCCCTTTTCCCCTTCCCCTACCCTTTCCTCCCTTTCTCCCCCTTCCTCTCTCTCTCTCTCCACTTACTATGTGAGGACACACCAAGAAGATGACCATCTGCAACCCGAAAAGTCTTATACCCTTTGCAACAGCATGGATGGAACTGGAGAGCATTTTGCTAAGTGAAATAAGCCAGGCAGTGAGGGACAAATACCATATGATCTCACCTTTAACTGGAACATAATCAACAAGAGAAAAAAGCAAACAAAATATAACCAGAAACATTGAAGTTAAGAACAATCTAACAGTAGCCAGAGGGGAAGGGGGAGGGGACAGTGGGGAGAGGGGATTACAGGAACTACTATAAAGGACACATGGACAAAACCAAGGGGAAGGGGGGAGGCGGGGGAGGGAGGTGAGTTTGGCTGGAGTGGGGAGGAGGGATGGAGACAAAATGCAGGCAACTGTAATTGAATAACAATAAAAAGAAATAAAGAAAGAAAGAAAAAGGAAGGAAGGAAGGAAGGAAGAAAGGAAGGAAGGGAGGAAGGAAGGAAAGAAGGAAGGAAGGAAGGAAGGAAGGAGAAAGAAAGAAAGAAAGAAAGAAAGAAAGAAAGAAAGAAAGAAAGAAAGAAAGAAAGAAAGAAAGAAAGAAAGAAAGAACCAATGTATGGTTGCCTCTCACCCACCTCCCATGGGTGACCTGGCCTGCAACCCAGGCATGTGCCCTGACTGGGAATTGAACCAATTTCAACAACCTTTTGATTTGCAGGCTGGTGCTAAATCCACTGAGCCACCAGCCAGGGCTCTAGAATGTTTCTGAGAGTTACTATTTATTCTTTTTCTTCAGAGCCTGGGCCACTATCCTGTGATATTGAGGAGAAGCAACAGGATTATGTTCCACCCATGATTTCTCCCCTGCACATCCCAGGGGCTCCTTTTCTGTCCAAAGTCTCACCCCTCCCCACACACACACCCTAAGTTTCTGCCATAAAATTGCTTCAAAATCCACATCTCCTAAAACTGGAATTCTCCATGTTGAGAAACTACTTTTTGAAGCAATTTTTCAAAGAAAAGTAATGTATGAAAACAGACTAAATTAAGAAATTGCAACTCAAAAATCTGTTATGATATTTTTTATATTATACATATGGTACTGTACATTAATAAGATAAAATTTAATTTAGCAGAATTTTTCTCAAACGGAAGCATTTGTTCTTTCCCTAGCTTTAAGCAGACTTCAGAATTATGACTGATTCTTTTTCAATGTTATGTGTGAAAGGGTGAGGATATAAAAATTATCTTACCCTGGTCAAATAGCTCAGTTGGTTAGGGCATCATCCTGATATGACAAGGTTATAGGTTTGATCGCCCATCAGGGCACATACGAGAATGCGTAAATAAGTGGAACAACAAATCAATGTTTCTCTCTCTCCCCCTTCCTATCTCTCTCTTTAAAAAATTGAATTAAAAAAATTGGCTCACATTTTAATTGTAGAAAAAAAATTATTTTGCGTAGAAAGCCCTATAGCTTGTGTGTCCAAGGCTTTCTCAGGCGCAGTTTGGTGAACATAAACATGTGAGAGATGTGATCTTCTTTGGGGCTGGACCTTAGTACTAACCCCAGGGAGGAATGGACTATTTTAGAACACCCTTATGTTGTTCTGATCTCTTTTGCTACACTAATCTTGGTGCCTTAGTTCTCCCTCTTCAAAGGAGAATATTGGCCTCAAAGGACTTCAATGTTGTCCTCATATTTCATGGGTTCTTTGGACTATAATATCCAAACTGGACCTACACTGAAATTTCTAGGGAAGCTTAGAGAAAGTGTGGAGGCTCACAAAATTCTCAGGCATTTATTAAAGACCTACTGTGTTTTACCCCAATTTTTTTCCCTTCTTTATTTGCAGGTAAATGCTCAGTTTACCAATTCATAACTTCATTCTTCTTCAAAAGCAAATATTTTAGCAAAATGATTTTAGTACTCTTCCTCTTCTAATGAAATAAGGCATAATTTGCAACCTCTAACACTTTTGCAGCGTCTCAGAAGACACTACGCTTCAAAATCAGCATTACTGCTAATTGTTTCAAACTTAAAGGGCTACCACTATGTCTGCTTCTGCATCTTTCTTTATGTTTGTTTTCCTTGTGTTTAAAGTGCTAATGACATTCATTGCTTTTGAGATTTATCAGATTAGCTCCACTGTAACAGTTTATGGTGTTACATTTTATAAGACTCATTTAATATAATTTTAATTATCACTGAAAAATGGCTTCTAGGCATAAAAGTACTTTAAAAATTACGTTACACTCACCCTAAATTAAAAGTCAGGGCTTGTGCTGTTAATAATAATTTTATAAAATGAGAACATCACATGGCAGAGTAGCTCAAAATTGAAATGCTCATTTTTAAAATAACAAAAATGCATTTAGAAATATAACACTGCCAAATAAAAATGGGTTATTTGTGATAATATTTTACAGCATTGTAAAAAATTACTGGTGTGACAATAACAGGTTATTAGCACTGTGTATTATTTTAAGAAACATGATTTGGTTTGGAACCTTGGCATTCTATCACCATATGATGGCTCAAAAATATTATAATGTGATGGTGAAAATAGTGGAAGAATAATTCAATGCTAAGCACCATGAAGACTATACTTGCATAAAAGATATGCCTAATTTTGAATCATCTATTCCTAATAGAAAATCAGTAAAAGCCTTATATTTCCTCTGAGAAACCAGTATCACCAAGGATCTCTAAGATTTTGCAGAATATTTTGATTCTAGAAGCTCCACTTTAGAAGATATTATTTTGAACAAATATCAACTCTTTATTCCTGTCAAACCATTACATAAATTAGGATGTTTATTATTTCATGTAACTATTTATTCCTTCCTAAATGTGCTGTAGGATTCTTACCTCTCTAATTTTGCTTAAATTTCTTCCTCTACCTCTTACTAGGATGTTTTCTGTATTTCTCAATAATCTCCTTCTACCCACCTCCATTTGTATTAGGCCTTATATTACTTTCAAGACTTTCTGCAGGTCTAAGAACTATTAAAGCATTCAGGGTTATACATGATTCCTGTCTGGGGTTGAACACGTTTTGAGTCCTCAAAGGCTGCGTGGCAATGACAGGGATTGAGGACAATTGTGACTGAAAATGTAAGATCATGGGTCCAAGGGCAGATATGATATTTAAGGAAGAGTGAAACAGGGGACAAGGACAGGTTGAACCAAAACACAACTAGTCAAAGTTTCTGCACCTTGTCTGAAATTCAAGGCATGCATTCAAGTCAGGGTTCAAGGAAACAGCAATAAGAGCAAGGAGAGAAGTGGCTAGCATGCAGATATCTGGCAACCGATACTGGGAAACCAGCTCTGAGAAGCTGGTTCAAGGACAGAAAATGTATTCTCTGAGAGGTATGCAGGGGGAGTGGGGCAGCAAGTGCGGACTCATCCACAGAAGCCCAATGGAAGCTCCATTACGGGGAACTTGAGGCATAAAACAAAAACTTCCTCACAGATTCACCAAACAGGAACTCAGATAATGGGTGCGGTGCTGAGGTCAGGGTGGAGGCAAACACCCTAAGAACCACATTAGCCAAAGGCCTTGGCCAGAAGTCATTTTACACTGGGAATCAGAAACCTCAGCCATAAACAAGACGTGGTCCTGAACATACTGAAAACCTGACTCTCCTGTGGGGTGAGGGGGCGGGGGGAGGACATAAAACAAATATTCACATGCAATTTTAGGAGATTTTTGTCATTTTGAAGCCCATTTGTGCATCCTTTGGTGGTAAATGGGTCACTTTCACAAACAACTGGGTCTTGAGATATAAGACTGAAGCCTATTGCTCTCTTCTGTGAAATTTCCCACCTGCCCCAGTGTCGACTTCCGAACTCCTGCAGTAGTTATTATTTCCCTCACTTGTTTGACATTTAGAATATGCTACCAGTATGTGGTTTTAACGGCATATTTATGTTTATTAACTTCCTCTCCCTTGAAGTCTGAGACAGTATTTTTAAATCTCTTTGCCCCTTATTTCCCAGAAGCATGGCACACTGGGTATCCGCAAAGGTTTGCAGATAGTGAGGACTTTATGAGACAGGCTGGGAGGACCTGGCAATGACATAGACTTCTAAAATTCGAAGTGTCCAACAATTTTGAGAAGAAGAGGTAAGTTTATTTACCTTGAAAACCGGATATTGTGCCAGTGAGCTTCCAAATGTCAGATAAACAGCTGTTCTGATTAACCAGATAAACTTTAAATCCTTGCCAGGGAACTCTCATACTCCTCAATATTATGAGAAAGGGAGGGGGGGAGAGAGGGGGGAGAGAGGAAGAGGGAAAGAAGAAGGAGAAAGAGACAGAGAAAGAGAGATAGAAATATATAATTAACTCAAAATTATTTAAATGAGTAGAATTTTAATAATCATTTCTGAATACTTATAGAAAAAGTGATCAATACATTGAAAAGAATATTTTAAGAGGTTTTAAAATATATGATTAAGATGAAATGAATGAAATGAAGAAAAAGGAAATGAGGCTCAAAATCAAGGAAGATTGTGGTAGCAGAGCCATTATCCTCAAGAAAGCAGAAGTGGATAGCAGGATTAAAGATACTGTGAATAGGCAAAACTTCTCATCATCCCAGAGAACAGACTAGATTTCAGAGTTAATCTTTTCCCAGCTAACTAGTGAAAGGCTTTGTGAACTAATTGCTACTATTGTGGTGCTGAACTGTTTTGCTTTCATGTTGCTTATAAGTATGTTTGTATTTATGAAAGGATTTATATTTTTCTATCTCAGGATAATATCTTCGTTTTTGCTGGTGGCAGCTCATATACACGTATTCACTCAACACACACACACACATACACTGAGATAGCAGGAAAAAGAGGAAGCCCTGTGCCAGGTAGCTTTGAGATATGAATTTAGAGATCTCTTGTTTCCAGCTTATTTCCAAGTGCTGTCATGTCATGACTTACGTATGAGTCCTATTAACACTGAATGGAAACGCAGAGTAACCAATCCCACAGTTAAGTTGTTTCACTGTCTGGGTTCAGTGATTGAAAAAGGGCATCTTGAATGCTGCTCACGGATGTGAAAGCTCTACGCAACTCAACTCCCCAGTGGAGGAGGAGCAGGGGAGTGGCAGTAGTAAGTCACTAAGAGCAAAGGGGAGCAGGAGACACACTTCTAAAATGCACTGAAGTATAACACAGTCATATACTCTAGGCCACAAGCAGCAGTCAAGGTAGATCTTAGAATGTAAATTCGTTGACTTGTATGCTAGAAGAAGCCTTAGAGCTCTACCAGAACACCATAATTTGCAGTCCTTAGATGCGGAAATTGAGGCTCAAAGTTATTTTTCTGGGGTCATATGTTTGGTTAGCATTGGCAGGTTGACCAGCATTTCAGACTTTTGGAGCCAAGACACTAAGAGTTAGAAGCAACTTCCTAGTCAGTAACTGCAAAAGATTTTCATTTAATAAACAATCCAAGTCTTTATGTAGGAATAGTGGAAAAATATATTGACCGCCAATAGCATTTTTTAAAACCTCCTTTTAATTATGCAGATATCCATTTCTGTTAGTACTGATATCTCCAAAGAAGAGAGAAAGCACTACATAACAGTATACAAACTGAATAAGCACTGTAATTGTCACTCAGATCTCTCACTTAGTAACAGTAGCTCTAACAATTAAATTCAGTAACTTAGCTGTACCCAGGGGAAGCCTCTGGAAATGCAATGTGCTTCCTGGCTTAGAGTCATTTGCCCCCATTTTGTTCCATTAGCCTCATAAGCACACATACACTCATTTATTCAACCTCTCCTCCAATAAATATGTGTGCATGCCTACTGAGTTCCAGACTTCATTCTAGGTTCGAGGTGTGAGTACAGTGACAAAATAGAAAAGTCTTTCTTTCATCACTGGATTTTAATTCTGGTGAATACAATAAAATAGAGCTGACAAAATATCACACAACTTTCATGACATTTATTGTTTAAACTATCTCTTACGAAAGAAGAGATTCACGTAAGTAATTTTCTACCTTACCATTTTATATCTCTCAGAATAATTGCTAGATATTAGAAGTAAAAACTGAGAATTTAAACATCTTCTATACCACAAACTCCCATTCAAAGAGCAAAACTGCAATATTCAACTATGTCATTTTTTTTCTCTTTTTTCATTGGGCAGTACCATTTATGTTTTCTTTTTTTCTTTTTTTCTTTTTTATTTAATTTTTATTGTATTTCACCATTACCATTTATCCCTTATTCTCCCCCGCCCCTGCCAGCAATTACCACACTGCTGTCCATGTCCATGAGTCCTTTTTCCTTTACAAATTATCACCATCCCTGCCTCTTACCTCAGGACAGTAAATTACTCCAGGGGAAAGTTTTAAAAATCATATCCAGTTATGTGGGAACCAGCCCATCCCAACAGAGTTCAAGGGGATCTCAGCTTCTTTTAATTCTTCCTCCCTCTTTCTCTTCTTCTCAGTACTCACCTGAGACTCAGGACTCGATAAATGGAGGACTTGCTGTGATGGAGACAAGAAGTCACTTTCCCCTTGATCCTTTCCCTGGAGCCCAGCAGATACAAAACTCTGTACCAACTCTGTTTTCTGAAGCTAATCAGTACGGACTCATAATCTGAATGTAGCTGAGATCAGGTAAATGTGAAAAGAAATGAGAAAATAAAATTCTATAACCTCAAGTAGTTCATTCCTTTTCATTTGGGTATTAAGTGCTCTGCTGTTCAAAAGATTTAACATAGAAGAAACTAAAATAAAACCTTGTGATATAATCAGCAAATAGTTTGCTTTGCATGTAATAGCTTTGTTCTTCAAAAATACAATTACTTGCTTTTTCTATGTTCTGTAATTCCACACTTCTAAGCTTGATTTCTTGAGGGCTATTAATATTAAATCACTGTGAAGTGACATATTATTCATAGGAAATACAGTTGCCAACTAAACAATGTTTCAAAATTAAAGTGTGATTTTTTTTAAATTTCATGTTTTTATTTATTGCTCCTGAGAAATGCCTGTGTGCCTCTGAAACCCTATGAAAGTGGAAAGCATAGGGGCCTGCGCTTTTCTCAATCAACAAATATTTATGTGATAAATAGAATGCCTTTGGCTAAGAACTTGCATGCTGACGTGCATCCTGATGACAATTTAAATAGCTGATTAAACTCCTCAAATACAGGATTTATAATGGATGCCACTATCATTTTGCAAAGTAATTTAATGCATATTTAGTGCAATTATTATGTGCTCTCTTTTCATAAGGAGACCCAGCTGTGATTCTGTAAGTGCAAGAAAGAGAGCAATTGGTCTAAGGATAGCAATTGTTGAGATTTGTGTGAAGAGGGTCTTCTGAGCCTCTGCACTAGAGACATGTAATTGTATCTTTAAAAATCTTCTTTACGCTGTAACTGTTTATTGTATGCCTTTTGAGTGAGGCTGATAAACAAATGTAATATTCAACACTCAAGGATTGAACCATTTATTGGGAAGTTCCTATTACTAATCAGATAAACAAACAGTTAATGAGAACACTCCTATGGTACATCCTTTGTTAGGTGACAGAGGACTGACACAGAGATGGCAGAGCGGCGTGCCTTATAATGGAACCCTTCCACACACACACACACACACACCCCCTCACGCATGCACATACCCTTAACAAAAGAAATGAAGACCAATCAATGTTTATCTTTTACCACTATGTGAATGAACCACAAATACTGAAGTCTATCTTAATTAAGCTGAATAGAAATGATTCTCCCCATTTCCAAAGATTTTACTTTTCTCAAAAATTTGTCTCTAGACTCTATCAAATTAGATACAATTTTTAAAAAAATCATTATCATTATAAACTCATATTTCATGTTCTTTTAAGGTAGTAGAATGTTCTTTGAAGAGAGCTTATCAAATCAGTTTTTGCAAAGAAATCATAGAAATGGTGCTTCACAGTAAAGGAAAGGAAGACAGAGAGAAGCCAAGGAAATAATATGAAATATATTTTCAGATGAGAGTTAAAATGAACCTAACTAATGTAGTCCCATAATTTATTTCTAAGTTATCTGTAGTCTAAACTATTAACATATTCTCATTTTATATCCCTTTATGAGGAGGGGAAAAAAGGCTCATTCAGTGTATCATATTTTGGCTGTTTCCTTTCTGCCGCTTTTACTAAAAACATTATCAAATTGTTCCAGTGAATTTCGGCATCATTCACTTGCAGTCCTCAGCCTGTACGTGCAAGCCTGAAGCAGTCCCCTTCCAGTAAGCACCTGAAATCTGTTATCAGCATTATTTCCCCTTCCAAGAAGCATAATAAACACCTTGGTCCTCTGAACCTCACCGAAACTGACATGTTTAGACTATTGACTAAAAAATATGTCAATTCTTACCTCTCTTTAAATGAAATCCAAAATTAGCTACAGACATTGAAAATAATTGGGAAAAACAGTCTACACAATATTTTTAACAGAAAATAATATTCTTTAAGAAATATGCATGTTTTGCTATACAGGGAATGTAATAAAGGTGCCATGTGCTATCTTTATCATTCATTTATTACACAGGATTTTTAAAATTGGGTTCACATTAGTATAAGGGAATGCACTAGGGCCTTGGGAGCCTCCATACAAGTTCATCAATTTAGTTGTTCGTATTTCTGTGAATCAATCCTCTTCACCTCGTGCTTAAAACCAAAAGGTTTTGGGGGAGAGTCAAGGAAAAGATACTAGTGCAGAGCTTTATTTATAATGGCTTCTAACTAAATGCTCAGGGGAACTCTAATTTTAATACTTTGGAGTCTGTATTTAATAACCACTGTTGACTTTCTCAGTAAGTGCTTATGTACTTATTTATTCTTCTCAGCAGAAGCTAGAAGGGAAAATAACCCTCCAAGTAGGTGTCAAATGGAAAGGAGAGAGGGAGAAAAGGGGAGCAGAGAGAAGAAACAGGTGTGTAAGTGCCTTTCCTTCCAGAGAAATCAGAAAAATTGGGGCAAGATGTGGATAATTTTGCTTAAACTACATCAGCTTTAGGGATCCATCTTCAGCACTGAGAGGGAAAGAGCCAGGCAACAGCCTCAAACCCACTGCGGCAAGAAATTGAAGTTGTCCTTTTTTTTTTTAGCTCCTTATGAATCACGTTTTCATAGAATCATTTAATATGTGCTCTTAAATATGTGTATTTTACAGAAGTGTCAGGTACATTCATATTTAACACCAAAAATAGCATTAAATTATTTGTGAGTCAACATTTGCAATCTTGCCTTATAAATTTACTTTATTGCTCTATTTACCAGTAATTGTAACACACGGTTTAACAAGTATTCTCTTGAAGTTTTACTCAACATTTAGCCTTGAGCTATGAATGAAGAGGATGCATTAAAACAACAACAACAACAAAACTGTGACCTGAGAGATGCTGTCCACCCTAGAGAAACCTACAGTTAAGATCTCTGCATCCAGTTTCCCTACTGATTGTACGGTCTGTCCCCTGTTGCGGGTGGACAGGAAGCACAATTTAGTAAAAGGGATTTTGCAAGGACAGTACCGTTTAGTAGCAGGCTGGATCAGTTCAACTGACTTTTTTTTTGTTTTGAATAAATGTTAATAAAAAGGGCTCTTTGTTGAGAATTAGAGTGACAGAACTGTTCTGTGCTCTCTTGAGCTACAGACTCAGCTAGTGAGTTCTCTACAGTTTATCCTAAATTAAGTGAGTTCTACAACCTATCTTGGCTTTCTGCTGCTGTCCCTGTTCCTATCTCTATCCAGCTTCCTGGTAAATAATTTTGATTGAATAAGGCTGTTAAAAGTGTGTAAGTAATACTGCTGGATCTCCTGCTCAGACTCAAGGCAGGATTATCAAACTGTAACTTGTGATGCAACTTTTAGAGCAGTTTGAGGGATCTTCAGGAGAATAGCCAAAGAAATAGGTAGTGAGGATCCTCAGGCACTTAGGGATTTCGGGAAGTGTACCATCAGTAAGGGCACCATGTAATTATAGCAACT
Source organism: Desmodus rotundus (assembly GCF_022682495.2). Lineage (NCBI taxonomy): Eukaryota > Metazoa > Chordata > Mammalia > Chiroptera > Phyllostomidae > Desmodus > Desmodus rotundus. The sequence goes on along the minus strand of NC_071397.1, from coordinate 55,611,952 downwards.
GGTAAAGACTCACCAACAAATGCACCACCAGCTGCTGGAAGAAAGTAAGGTTGGAGGTGCATCTGGCATGAGGGATTTGAAAAGAGTGATTATTAAATGTGAGCATTGGGGAGCAAGTCTCAGGAGAGCTACAATGCAGTAATCATTCTGTAGAAAAATGATCTAATTTGAGTTCCTATTTTCAGGAATACATCCTCAACACTACCGGAGCAATCTGCATTCTTTTTCAGAAGAGAGCAAGGTTTTGGGTTAGGTATACCCAACAGTAAAGAGGTTTTGAGCATGCACCCTCCATATATATAGATCTAGTTCATAAAATATCTTACTAAATTATAGAATACATTTATAAAAGAACATAAAGATTAAATGAAACATAATTTAAAATCTTTTTAAATTAATAGGACAAAGCTTTTTTGCTCCTTCTACAATATTGTCTAAAGTAAATATGATGAAGTTTTATAATTTTTTAAAGACTTGGCTTAAACTTTGTAATCCAGCTATTTGAAGGTCTGGTTTTAAGTACAGTTTATTTAAATACAGGGTTTTATTTGTTACCATAATTAAAAGATAGATTAAAATATATATAGTTTCAAATACGAGCATATCATTAGCTATGCTTACTAAATCACGAAACGTATTTTCAGTCCCATTTACCAAATACACAAAATTTTTGCCAAAATTCAGATGGCAAATTCCCATCCTCCCTGACATCAACCAATTTTTCTTATAAACAAATCGAAAGGTGATGATTCTTCTAATTTTTTTTTAAACAAACGGGTTCAAAATTCATTGAATAATTTCATTTGGGAGATATTTTTAAACAGGTTAGGAAATTCAGTTTTCCAGTTTTTTTTAAGTACAAGAGGTTTTTTATTGTTGCATGTTATTTTCAGCAATAAAATTACACAACAGTAGAAATATTTCCAGATATCCATTTTTGAAGTGCTCTCTCTGTAGTGAGATTAAAAAAAAAAAAAAAAGCACTTACTTTCTCCTTTATTGTTTAAATGTAAACTTTACCTTTAAGAGGAAAAGACTTGGTGGGATTTTTAAAAATATATCTTCCGGGTGACATACTGTTGAAAGCCATTTTTCTCACAAAAATATTTAGTATTTAAAATATTAATCTTTTGTAAAATACAATAAAATATATAACTATTAAATTCCAAAAACCGTTTTAAATATTCTGCCACAAAATAAATGGCAAGCTGCTATGTGAAACAGTTCAAAGTCATTCTACTTCTCAGTCCAAAGCAGTTAAAAATTATATTTTTTTCAGATCTTGCTTTTACAAAAATAATCACCTTTGTGGCAATAAATGGCAAGTGAACTAACTACACTTTTTACTACGCGACCATGAAATCAAATGAGTGAGGGCAGCGCTGTCAACCCCTCCACCAGGAGAAACTTCCGTTTTCCCTCGGAGCGCCTCCAGGGCCCGGGTGCACTGCCTGAGATGCCAACAGCTGTGGGAACCAGTGTTAATCCATACATTGATTATTAGAAAAGCCTAATTTTTATATGAAAAGTAATATAAAGAAATTCTCTACTTGGAGCTCACACTCAGATTTTTCTATACAACCATTAAGACCTGAGCAGAGGAACTTTAGAAGATTGAGTGAAGATTTGGGATTGGAACCCAGGTGTTTTAAGATCCAGAAGCCACATCTGTAGCCACCCTCCACACAGTCTTTGCAGTGCTGGGTGGGGGGAGTGAGTGACCAGCCTGCCCCATTCACCCAGATGTGTATATAATGAGAAACAAAACCAGAAGAGACCTGTCTCCTGGGAACCTAGGCATCAAAGAGAAAAGCAGGCCACTTGTTTTCACCCATGGGCCACAGAGACCTTACCATTCATTTAAGGGCCAATGCTTTGTCCCAAGTACCATGTTCTCCTTTTCTGAGTAGAAGGACTAAAGGAAGAGGTGTATGAGGAACCACATAATCCCCACTACACTCTCCCAAAGGGAAAGAATGAAGGGACAAAACATTCCCCATGGGCTGGATATTTTCATCACCTCTCAACAGTTAGGATAAGTCACTCAACCTTTCTGAGCCTTTGTGTCCTCCTTCTTCTGTGAAACAGAGACTGGAATTCCTACTGCCAGGGCTAAATGAATGTGTTTAACAAAGTGTAAATTACTATAAATGTGGGCAGGGATCAGGCAGACAGGAGGTGGCAGAGTACCCCGACTGTACTCCGTAGTTCCCCCAAATGAAAACATCCAGTGCCATGGCTAACGGTGGGTGGAGGGAGGAAGAGAACACTTCTAACTAAGGCAATTTCAGAAAAATTGGGTTTCAATTCACAGATCGGGTGGGTACAACTGTTCCACCCACCACCAGCTGTGCACAGAGAAAACCTAGGCCTGCACTGGGTGGCACCTGGCCTGCCTAGAAGGGTTGAGAAGCAGATCTATTTCTGGCCATCTCAAACCTCCCCAGGCACTCCTCCACACATGCAGTTTAATGAGTGCTTCCCCCAGACTGCCTGCCTTCTCTTCATTTGTATTACCGATTATAAAGCCTTTGTAGACTCAAGAAATTACCATTGATACCCCCTTTTTTTCTTCCCAAAAGAGTTAGCCAAAAAAAGACTCTTCAAGCCGTAGAAACCTCATTCAAAGAAGAAAAAAAAAAAAAGCCATTGTCTAGAAATGCTGTTTTTTATTCTACAAACCCCTGAACTTTACTCTTATAGACTTGCTTATGAAAGTTTCTTTCAATCCAGTATTGGGCATAAACGATAAGTGGAATGAATGAACTAATTCAACGAGGTATTTCCTAGGTCTCTGGCCTTTACTAAAAGTCTAAACTCTGTCATGCTTTCCTTTATTAAAAGCTTGCGAACGACCAATCTTACAAATCTGAGACTCTATGTTATATATCTGAAATGCATGCATTATGTAGTAGCTCTGAAAATAAACTTCAAATACAATTAGAAATCCATTTTCTTCTAGAGCTAGTACTCCAATCACTTCCTTGTCTTACGTTACACTTCCACAATGAGCAGTCAGTCTCACCCTGTCATCACCACGTAGCCTGGCTTCCTCCTTCATCACCAGACTGAAGCCGTTTTCCTGGAGATCCATCAGTTGAGACCTCATCTAGCATAAAGTCAGGAAATATTTGACATTGGCATCTTCTCGTAGAAACCCTCTCTACCAATGATTTCAAGCTTGCATCTTAATTCCTTCTCACCTCTCTAGTGGCGCTATACAGTTCCTTTTGCTGGCTTCTCTCCCGCAGCTCCCAGCCCCAGGCGATGTACTCATTGTTATCCCCTTGGAGATGTTCCCTTCTGATTCACTTCACAAATGCTCCCCTTGCTCAGCTCTCTTCATCTCTGACCTAGAATCTTACCTCGTCCTTCTACTTGACTGCTTTCATGCTGTATTTTTAAGTTGCATTTTCAGCTTGCCAGCTTTCATATTGTATTTTATTTTAACTCTTTAAACTTTTTTAGAGTTATCTACCCCAAATGCAGTCTCTATTGATCATGTCCTTCAGCTCCTTAGGGCATGTTGTAGCTTCTGACTACTTTCAAAATCTGTGTAAAGTTCTTAGCACTGATGACTCTCCCAAGATCTGATTCCAGCCCTACTTCCCAGTCATCTGTGAGAGAAGTTCTCTCTCTAAGGATGCCAGATGTCTCATCATTCTCTAATGCACCATGCAGTTTTCACATCTCCATTCCTTCAGCCCGGAATGCCCTATTTGAACAATGAATGGGATTTTAATAAAATGCAACAAAAATGGCCCCTGTCCTGAGAAGCCATCCTGAATGCTCGGTGAGATTCCATCTCTCCTGCCTTTGCCTCTACCAGCAGCGCCCTACTCCAAACACACAGCATGTAGCCTGCCTCTCTGCCTGAGCACTTAGGTGCTTCCAGCTTCTGTCAGTTGTCTACACCCATGCTTGGCAAAGGAGAGTTTAAGCTTCTTCAACCTCAGTGCATAGAAGATGCTCAATAATTATCTACTGAAGGAATTAAAAAATTAGTAGAAATCTTGAATTGCTATAGGTGTCAGTGGATGGGCAGCAACCATTTAAAAAATTATACCAAATTCTAATTAAGGGCAGAAAATATAACCAAAAAAAAAAAAAAACCCACCAATGTGACATGCAGAAGTAATAAATAAATAAGAAATATTGACATTTTGTGTTATTTGCCACAATCTTTTTTTAAATTTAACAAAGCATTTCTGATAGAGTTGTGGTGCCCTCAGTGTTCAATCTATAGTTGCATTTGCTTCTCTCTCTCACTAGAGGCAACCTCTCACGTAATTGTTCCATGTCCTATCGATTGGAGTTCTTTATTTTTAAAGCTTTTTACATATCAATAATCCATAAAAATGTTAATATTGTTTTGTGTATTTACAAAAGCTTAAATAGCCCTGGCTAGTATAGCTCAGTGGATTGAGTACCTGTCTGCAAAACAAAGGGCCGCTGGTTTGATTCCCAGTCATGGCACATGCCTAGGCTGCAGGCTAGGACCCCAGTAGGGGGCACGTGAGAGGCAACCACACATTGATGTTTCTCTCCCTCTCTTTCTCCCTCCGTTTCCCTCTCTCTAAAAATAAATAAATAAAATCTTTAAAAAGAAAGAAAGAAATTACTTTCTTTTAAAAAGCTTAAATAAATGGCATCAATAAATGATTTGCTTTTTGCACTCAATATTCCACTTTTGAGGTTTGTCTATGCTGGTACATGCAGATCTAGTTCATTCATTTGAACTGCTATGCATGCCATTTTATAAATATGCTACAATTTTAAAATTTATTTTCCTATTAATGGATATTAAGATTTCCCTGAACTTTTTTTGGTGGAGAAAGCATGCTGTATATATTCAAGTATTTCTTCAGAGTGTGTGCTTGAAGCAGAATTGTTGGTTCATGAGCTACTTTTGGTTCATTTGCATTTTCAATTTTAATAGATTCTTTCAACTTTAATAGATATTGCCAAGTTGATCCCTAAAATGGTGGTTGAGTGTGAAGACATTTTAATTAAATTTTAATGTAATTGACAAAACAAAGATTTATTTATGTGATCATTGATGTTCAGAGCTAATTAAAACAGCAGAAATTTGAGGAATACATAAATTTCAGAAACAAAATTCACTTACTTCCTGGCAGTAATTAAATAGACCTCATGTATAAAGACACTAATCTCAGTAGTTTCTGTGATTTTTTTCTAGCATATAAATTTTACCATTCTTCAGCAGATAAGAGCTTTGATGAAAATCTCAAGAAAAAAATGAAGCATTTATTTTTTCATTAAATCAGCTAAAATTAGACTAATATCTCCATTCTTTTCCTGACCCCAGGGATATGCAAAGTTTCCAGGGACTTACACAGTAGCACCAGCACTTCCCCGAGTCCCCTACCATGACTTCCAGGATTATCACTGGAATGCCTTCATCCCAGAGGGCATGTCTCATCCAGATCTGGCAGCTTTGCTTCTCATTTGTCACATGTAGAGCATAAGAGTCTTTGTTGAAGCAGTGAACCCCTTTGCCTATGGTCCAATGGACCCTGAAACACTATGGATGCTTCTGAAGTCTTTGCCTCTTCTGTGGGCCACTCTTAGGGAGTAAGAATCACATAATCTTGGGATTTTCTTTCCTTTGTTCTTTTTCTGGAATCCAATCCAATATCTAACCCCAGCCCCCGTCTCTCACACAAACACAGACACACACACAGACACACACACAGAGTTTTTATCCCTTTTCATCATACTCAAAGACTTTTCTCTCTCTTCCTTTCACTACAAAATATTTAGAAAAATGTTCATGGTTTATGTGAACAAAGAACTTTTGTCCTGTGCTCTGTGGGATTCTATCAATTTAAAGGTAAAGTCCAAGGTATTTCAAGGACAACTGCCACTTTTCCTTGATAAACAAAAAAGTATTTCAGAATACCAAGTAGCCAGAAGTGTTGCTTTAATTAGATGAAATAATTATTTTCTCCTGGACTTGAAAGAAACATGAACAACCACTTCTTAAACTACTGAGTAGTTTGGGGAGGACAGATTTGTAATTTCCAGCTCCTACTTCTTCCCAACTTTCCTCAAATATGTTGGGCACAGAGCGTTCAAGCACAGAGTGAGCACCCGTGCTGCAAAGTTGCCAGCCAATACCAGTTGAGCCAATGCCTAAGCAATTATAAGGAATAAAAATCACTGGGAGCTTAGAGGTTACTATGGTTTTGTGAAGAACTGTCCTTGGATTACTAAGCTGCTCAATGAACTAACTCTGTTTATAAATGTACAGTTGAGGAAACCCAAGAAAATCAGGAAAACCCACTGGACAATTGGATTCTCAACCAGTTCACCTTCAGCCTTCCATGTTTTCTTAGAGCTATGGATGAACAGACACTAAGAATACATTTTCAGGACTGATATATGTTCTAGTGTGAGCCTTAGCCTCTGCTGGCCATGCTCTGCAATTCCTACTCACCACGGTTCTCGCTTTGGGGTTTAGGGAATGAGTTATACCAAGACAAAGTCTAAGGAATAAAGGCCAAAGCTTTTATGACCCCCATCTCTGGCTGAAAGTAAAAAGCTGTATCCTTCTCACAAATTATGACTTCTATGTTAAAGAGTTGTCACTAATAAGGAACTTGAGTGTGGCTATGATCTACTCACAAACCTGTACATCAGAGCCAAATTCTATGTTCTAAGTGGTCAATGACAATACCAGCTGACTATAGTTTCAGTTTTTTCTTATTCTTAGTTTCAGCAACAAAGATGCAGATGCACATTCCAGTTCATTTGTTTGCAGGCCATTAAAAATATTCCCAGAGGGTATCAGTAGCATTGAGGAGACAATATAGCTCTGACAGAATTAAGGCCCAGAATTGGCTTCAGCAATCTTGCCAAGGCAGTACCTTGGGTACCTATATGCACATGGCGATAGACAAATCAGTACCTCCTCTATTGGTGAGGAGGTCTGGAGGGAAACCCCATAGTCTGTACTTAACTAAAGGAAGGTCTCACAGAGCTCTCCCTGTGAGAGTTATTTCTCAGCATCTGGTTTCTAATCCGGAGTGAAACTTTAAAAGCTTTTGCAAAAGAATTACTTGAGCTAGCTGGAGTGAAGGAATCAAGGACTAGCCTTTTTATTTTTCCCAACATGATCACTCAAATAGAAAGATATAACTGAATTCTGTGAAATAGGATGAGGAGACACCTGTGAACAGAACAGACAATGAATCAAACCCATGACCTTTTATTACTTGATGAAAATAAACCTCAGTTGCCCTTAACTATACATTTTGAAGATGGGGAAAGGTGTCAAGACAACATTGTGCATTCTACACAGTATCTAGCTGCGATAAAGAAAAAATTAAGAGTCATCACTGCTTCTCACTCTATAGACTGGAGAAAGTAATGTTATGAGGCCAGAGTTAAGGTGGGACGAGTCAATAGAAGGAAAATCTACAGAACTGGAAAATGTCTAAACAGTTGGTAATAGCTGGTCTTTCCAAGACAACCTTCTACCTGTTGGTTAGAAAATCTTAGGATTGTTCTTATTTACGTAGAAAAGAAGAGTGGGGCTGGGATTTAAAGTAGTCCAAAAGGGTAACTTACGCCCATGGAAGAATATGCAAAATAAAAGTTATTGAGTTAAGTGCTATACTTATGAAATTAAAAATAGCAATAGACTAAAAGGACATATATAGAATGAATACATATGATACTAAACATTATAATAAAATACAAATGAAATAGAAAATATCAAAGAATCCAACACATGTTTTTCTTTGGAAAGTATAGGAGATTAAAAAATTGGTGGCAAAATTTATCAATAAAAAACAATACTAACAATGATAAAAGTCATAACTACAGATTAATCAAAAATTTTAAACATAAATGATACTATTAATGATATTATGCTGATAAATGTGAAACTATAAATAAAATAGTTTTATGGAAAAATGATTTACTAAACTGATTCAAAATGAAAGAGAAATATGAATGTTACTCTCCCTTTCTTTCTCCCTCCCTTCCCTTCTCTAAAAATAAATTAAAAAATCTTTGAAAAATTGAAAGTGAAATATGAATGAAACTAATCATTTAAATGGTCATCAAAATTCTGTCAACTTGTGCTTTGAGAGAAACAGGGACTCGATTTTTTTCTATTTCCTGAATTAAATTGGAAAACAAAAAAATTTATAAAGAAATAAAATGAACAATTGTATAGGGTCTTGAAGAAATGAGGCTGGAGTACGGTTGGTAGGGTAATAATATGAGTGTAATAATTTATAGTTTTAATTTGTACATTTAACCTGAAATGTCATATGGTGTGCTTGAGTGTGATATTGTTATGTTACAGAGTTACATGCTTATGACTTTGTAATAAAAGATTTTGTAATAAAAAAGGGGCATTCTTTGTGCCAGACCCTATATACCACAATTAGGATAATTTGGATAAAATGAGCAAATTCCTAGAAAGACAAATTCCCAAAAATGACTCAAGAAGGAATACAGCATCTGAATAGATCTGCCACAAAGAAACAGCTGGAGTTAACGTTCCTGTCAGCTGCACTAGACTTTAGACAGCTTCTTCCCCACTCTAGACCCCTGGTCTCCCTTTACTTACAGCATTTACTTTAGAGACTTGAAATTTTAAATTGTCTCTCTGCCTCTATGAGACGTAAATCTTCTCCCAGCCTCTTACAAGTATCTTAATACAAGGATATTTTTCTCAAAGACCTGGAAACCATATTATTAAGAAAATTTAATTATTAAGGAAGTGTAATTATTAAGGAATGTACTTATTAAGGAAAATAGTAATTTTTAAGGAACATAGTAATTATTAAGAAAAATAATACCCTAATTCCTAGTTTCTGGAGGATGAAAGAGCCCAATATTGAGGGGAAGGAGTGCTTTGCTCCAAGTTATAAAACTACCTCTGGACTTTAAGATAAGAGTAAATTTAGTTTCCTTTTAGATAAGGTCAATTAGCAAACACCAATGGTCTATGATCTCCCCCAAATCACCCCAGCTCTTCCAAACTCTCCAGGTCTTCGTGTTGGTAGAGCCGGGTACTCGGACTTGCTCTGTGCTCTCTTCCCTGTCGCTGAGAGGGAAGAGAGCACATATACTATACTTTGCTTTACTTTATACTATACTTTCACTTTATACTTTACTTTACATATACTCTCCTATACTTTATTTCACCAGCATCAAAATAAAATCTACTTCTGTTCATCTTGTCCAGTGCAATTTGTTTCTTTTACAGTTAGTAATTTTTAAAAATGCACAAAGGAACCAGATGGCTTCACTAATGAATTATAAAAAAAAGTTTAAATAAAAATTAACACCTATGTTTCAAAAATTTTAACAAAAAATAGAACAGGGAACATTTATTACTCTATTCTATGAAGGCAGTTCCAAACCAGATTACAAAACCAGAAGGACATCACAAGAAAAGAAAATTACAGATCAATATCCCTTATCAGTATAGATGCAAAAATCCTCACTAAGATACGGCCAAACAAAATCCAAGAGCACATAAAAACATAATACACTATACCTACGTGAGATTTATCCCAAGAATACAGATTAGGTCAGCATACGAAATGGACTTAACATAATACTCTATGTTACTAGAATAAAGAAGAAAAATGAATACTTATGTCAATGGAAACAAAAAGCATTTGACAAAATCCAACATTCTTTATGATAAAGACACTCGTAAAATAAGAACAGAAGAAAACTTTCTCAACCTCATAAAGGGCATGCAAAACACAGCTAACTTAACGGTAAAAAATTGAAATACTTCTCATTTACATTAGGAACAAGATAAAAATGTCCATTCTTACCACTTCTACTCAACATTGTACTAAAAGATTTAGCCAAGGCAATTAGCCAAGAAAAATAAATTATATACATCCTTATTGGAAAGGAAAAAGTAAAATTATTTTTATTTGCACATGACATGTTATTACATATACAAAACAAAACACACTAAAGCTAATAAACAAGCATAGAAAGTTTGTAATATACAAGATCAACATACAAAAAAAACCCAGTTGTATTTCTATACACAATAAACGAACAATCTGAAAATGACATTGAAAAATAATTCCACATAAAATACCATCAAAAATACTATGAAATAAATGTAACCAAAAGAACACAAAATTTGTACACTGAAAACTATAAAACATAATTTAAATTTTTTTCAATCTAAATAAATAAAAAACATTCTGTGCTCATGGATTAGAAGACAATATTTTTTAAAAAGCATTACCCAAATTGAATCTACAGATTCAATACAACACTTATCAAAATTCCAACTATCTTTTTTACCAGAACATATAAGCTGATCTTCAAGTTTTTATGAAAAATGCAAGGGGCCCCAAATAGCCAAAATAATATTTGAAAAGAACAAAGTGAAAATTACACTTTTCAATTTCAAAACCTACTACAAAACTACATTAAGCAAGAGAATGTGGTGTTGGCATAAGGAATAGACAAAAGAAACAGTATTAAAAGTTTAGAAATAAACCCATACAATTATGGTCAATTGGTTTTTTACATGAGTATAGTTACCATTCAGTAGAGAACAGTCTTTCCAACAAATGATGTTGGGACAACTAGATATCACACAAGGAGAAAAATAAATCTGGACCCTACCTCACACTATATATATAAAAGTTAACTCAAAATAACCTCCTTCCCTGAGATGTATTTGCCTATATGCAGACTGCAAATATGCAGTTATCACTTTCTTCAATTTGTATTTTTATAGAAAATATTAAAAATCAATTGTTTCCAAAAATTAACTCAAAATAAACCAGAGATATAAATGTAAAATCCAAAAGTATAAAACTCAGAAAACTTTGGTGTAAATCTTTATAATCTTAGATTATCATTATTTCCTATGCTTATCAAGTCTTGATAAGCCTACCAATATCTCCAACCCTATTTCATTTAATATATTCTAACTTCAGAAATAATCTCTAACTCTGCCTGTACCTCTGGCCTTATTCTCTCAGGCACAGATTCATTTTTGACTATTATTTCTTGCCCTCAGACTTTACTGTGGTAGTGACTTTCTAACTGATGCCAATAATTTGGTCTGTTCTGATCACTGACTTTCACTGAATTCCACTCATGGCCCTCTCCCTGAACCCTCAGTCCTCAAGGCCCACCAAGAAAAACATTTTCAATCTCACTACAGAATGTTGTCTTGTCCAGCCCTCCTATATTCAAACATGCCTGACTTTAGCTGATTATTCATTGCATAAAAAAATATTCCAGGCTTAAGACACAAGTAGAATTGTAATGGAAAAAAATATACCCTTTTAGTTTTTCTAACTATTGCTATTTAAGCAAAAAAAAACCCCAAACAAACCCAGATTTTATTTCTAAGATGACTGATTTGCACATTATAAAAGTAAATAAAAATTTTATTAAACATCTAAAATTAAGTGCTAAATAATGAAGAGAAATTCAATATTAACACTTACTTTTCCTCACTCATACATGAACTTTTTACTTAATTTATCATTTTTCTAGATCACAAATATGAAGTGTTTTTTTTCTTCAATTTTTATTGCTGTTTCATTAAAATGTATGGAATATTTAGAAACATGATTAAGCATTCCATTGTGACCAAGGATCTGCCTGTGAGAGAAAGAATGAGAATCCTCATTTAGAAGAGTAGCCATATGTGTATGTTTAGAATGCAAAGATTTCTTTTATAACTTAAAGCCCAGGGAACCTATTGTAAATATACAATATCAGTTTTAGACATCTCTTCTAGGCTGATGAAATCCAACAATGAGCTGAAAGTATCCTTTTAGAGGACAATCTAATAATTAATCTATATATTAATACATATATCTTAGTTTCAGAAGTAAGAAATTAGTTTTTGAATACTAAAATACATACTCTGATTTTTAACATGAAGAATATTTTAGGTTTTTAAGATGTAAATTGAAAGGCTAAGTGATTTACCAATAGCAGGCTAGGTACAAAAAAAAATTACCTTAAGTCTTGTGGATTTGAATATCATACTTTTGTTTTCATAACAAAAGTCTATAAAATATGCAAAATATGATTAATATTACTTTATACAATAAAGACTCTTGTCAGAGAGTCAGGCTTAGTAGAAATAAGAGGAACAAGCTAAATACAAGAATGTTAGACAAGCTAAATAATATCTATTTCGGAGACCATTCTCCTCATTTTGAATAATTTTAATATATCACTGAAACTTCTACCTCCAATAGTCTGATTCTAGTAATGAATATATGATCAGCCTTTTTACTGATGAATCTATCTCTTTCTGAGAAAAAGTGGATCGAATAATCCAATTGTCTATTTAATCAATATTACTAAGATATTACTCAGTATTTCATGAAGCCAGCATTACTCTGATATTAAAGTCAGATAAAGATATCACAAGAAAAGAAAATTTCAAGCCAATATCCTTTATGAACACACAAACAAAATTCCTCAACAAAATAAGCACATTGAATCCAACAGCATATTCAAAGAATTATTCACCATGGCCATGTAGAACTTAATGAAATGCCAGGGTAGCTCAACATAATTTAATCAATGTAATATATCACACTTACAGAATGAAGGGGAAAAAAACACATAATCATCTAACTTGAAGCGGAAAAGGCATTTGACAAGTGCAACACACCTTCATGATGACACTTGGAGAAAACTAGGAATAGAGGGAAGGTTCTTCAACATGAGGAACATCTATGAAAAACCCATAGCTAACATCATATTCAGGGGTGAAAGGCTGAACAATATTCTCTTAAGATCAGTAATAATAAAAGGATGACCACTTCCACTGCTACTGTTCAAAACTGCACTCTAAGTTCCAACCAGAACTATGACCAAAACAAAACAAAACAACAACAAATGACAACACTACAAATAAAAGGCATCCATATAGGAACGCAAGAAGTAAAAATACACATATTCACAGATGATTATCCTATATTTACAAAATACCAAAGAATCCATAAGAAAGTGGTGAGTAATAAATGAATTCAGTAAAGTTGCAGGGTATAAAATTGCATTTGTTAGTGTTAGCAATGAATAATCTGAAAAGGAAATTAGAAAGCAATTTCATTTACAATAGTACCTAAAAGAATTAATTGGTAAGTTAATCAAGGAGTTGAAAGGCTTTACACTGAAACTTATAAGACATTGTTGAAAGAAACTAAAAATGTCCTAAATAAATAAAAATATATCTCATGTTTATTTATAAGAAGACTTAACTTTGTTAAGATGCCATCACTACCCAAAGAAATGTACAGATTCAACACAACTCCAATAAAAAACCCAGTACCCTTTCTGCAGAAATTTAAAAGTCAATCATCAAATATACATGAAATTGAAAGAGAAATACCCAAAACAATCCTAAAAAAGAATAATAAAGTTGGAGGACTGTTGGGGACCAGTTTGTGTGGTCCTGGAAACTGTAGCCCTGCATGAGCAAGGCCTGGCTTGCCTTTAAGTCTCTACAGGAATGCCGGGAATGCAGGTGGCAGGCACTACCCAATACTAACACAGAGGGTTCCAGTGGGAAATCAGGCCTGAAGAATACCCTGTATCCTTTGAAACTTGCTTTGCATCGTATAGCCCTGTTGATATAAACCAGATGTTTAAATTCAAAGCATAAGGGAGTGAACTCCTAATCTCATGAACCACGCCTTAATGACCCTCTGGTGCCAGCACATCTAACAGACCCTTACCTGAAGCAGATCTCTGTGTTTCCTCAATTGTTATCTATAGATAATATCTGTTTTTTGTAGCTATGCCCTTTAGACATTGATTGATGAGCTTTGCGTGCATACTGCATACCCCTGTGCATATGATCCCAATAAAAGCCATTTTGGAGAAGGGCTTGGGGCATTCTCCACTAGAGGGAATCACCCCCCCTTTCCCGCAGGAACAACAGATTGTGTCTGGCAGGACTTATTCTCATCTTCTGTGGCTGGCAGAGCTCCACGGGACAGGGAACCCCCTCAGAGGACCAATATTTCCCAACTTTGAAACTTAACTACAAAGCCACAAAGCTACAAAAGAGAGTACAATACTGACATAGGACAGACATATAGACCATTAAAATTGAACAAAAAGCCCAGAAATAAATCTTCACATATATGGTCAATTGATTTTTGGCAAGTGTGCTAAGACTATTCAATTGGGAAAAGACAGTCTTTTCAACAAATGATACTGTCAAAACTAGATATCCACATGCAAAAGGAAATTGGACCCTTACACCACATACAAAAATTAAATCAAGCTATAGCAAAGACCTGAACTTGAGAGCTAAAACCACAAAGTTCTAATGAGAAAATATTAGAGAAAATCTTCATGATGTGGGTTTACCACTAACTTTAAGAATATTACACTAAAAGCACAGGTGACAACAACAGGACAGACAAGTTGAACTCATGAAAATTAAAAATTTTGTGTGCATCAAAGGATACTATGAAGAAAATGGAAAAAACTTACTCAATGGATTAAAATATTTGTAATTTATATATTTGATAAGGGATTGATATTCAGAACAAATAAACAGCTCTGAACACTCAATAATAACAACAACAACAAACAGTTCAAAAAGGGGTGAAGGGCTTGGATAGACATTTCCAGAGAAGATACACAGGTGGCTAATAAGCTCATGAAAAGATGCTCAACATCATTAGCTATTAGGGAAATACAATTCAAAGCCATAAGATATCACATCACATCTACTAGGATAGCTATAATTAAAGAAGTGGAAAATCGCAAGAGTTGATACCATGTAGACAAATTGGAACCCTCATAAATTGCTGGTGGGAATGTAAAATCATGCAACTACTGTCAAAAACAGGTTGGTGGCTTTCCAAAGTTAAATAAAAAACTGCTACATGGCTTTGCAATTCTACTCCCAGACATACATCCAAAAGAATTTAAGTCAGTGTGTGGGATGGATATTTGTACACCAGTATTCATAGTAGCTATATTCACAATAGCAAAAAGGTGCTAACAGCTCCAGTGTCTGTCAACAGATAAAAAATAAACAAAATGTGGTATATACATCAACAATGAAATATTACCCAGTCATTAAAAAATGAAATTTAGATATATACTGTAACATGGATAGACTCTAAAAACATTATACCTAGGAAAATTAGCTGGAAACAGAAGAATAAATATTGCATGTAAAATGACAAAATGTATAGATGAGGTACCTAGACTAGGAAAATTTATATACAGAGAAAGTAGAATGGAGCTAATAGAGCTTGTCAGGGGCTGAGGAAAGAGGGAAGTGGAGGATTGTTATTTAATGGATTCAGAGATTTTGTTGGGGATGATGAAAAAGTTTTTATAGATAGTGGTGATGTTTATACAATGCTATGAATGTATTTAATTCCAGTGAAATGTACACTTGAGGATGGTTAATGTAATAAATATTATATTATGCATATTTTGCCACAATAAAAATGTATTAATAAAAAAACAAAAACATTTCAAGAAAGGATAACTATAGCCAAATACCTCTTATAACCAAAGATACAAAAATCCTCACAATATATTAGCAAATTGAATCCAACCAAATATAAAATTAATTATAACCACAACCAAGAATTTATTGCAGGTTTGCAGGACTGGTGCAACATTTGAAAATCAATTAATGTAATCCACCGTGTCAACAAGCTAAAGAGGAAAAAAAATCCCATGATTATATCAACTGATGTAAAAAAAAGCATTTAACAAATTTCAACATCCATTCATGATAAAAACAGAGGAAACTAGAACTAGAGAGGAATTTCCTCAGTTTCATAGAGAATATTTACCAAAAAAATAAAAAACACCTTAAAAAAAACTTAAAGCTAACATCATACGTAATTGTGAAAAACTGGATACTTTTCTTTCAAGACTGGGAAAAAAGCAAAGATGTCCCCTCTCTCCACTCCTATTTTGATATACTAGAATGGTAAAATAAGATAAGAAAAAGAAATAAAAATGTGTAAGTATTGGTAAAAAAGAAATAAAACTATCTTTGTTTGCAGATGACATGATTACCCATTAAGAAAACTCCAAAGAATCAACAACAAAACTTCCTGAAATCAATAAGCAATTCTAGTAAGGTCTCAGGGTACAAGGTAAATACATAAAAGTCAGGTAATTCCTTTTATACCAGCAATAGATAACAGAAATTTGAAATTTATAACAATACCACTTGCATTCATATAAAACTTAAATACTTATGTATAAGCCTAACAAAATATGTCAGAATCTATATGAAGAAAGCCACAGAATTCTGATGAAATAAATCAAGGATCTAAATAAATGAAGAATATTGTATTCATGTATTGGAAGACTCAGTATTGTTACGATGCCATTCTTTTCAACTTGATCGATAGATTTAATGCAATCCCAGTAGGTGATTTTGTGGAGATTCCTAAGGCAATTATATGAAAAGTTTATATGAAAAGGCACAAAATGTAGAGTAGCCAACACAACACTGAGGGAAAAGAACAAAGTTAGAGGATTGACATTACTGGACTGAAAACTGTCTGCAAAGTTATACTGTGCAAGACAGTGTGGTACTGGGAAGAAAAAAAAAAGACACATTGAACAATGGAACAGAAGACATCCCAGAAACAGACCCACACAAATATAGTCAACAACTCTTCGACAAAGGAGCAAAGGTATTTCATGGAGAAAAGATAGTCTTTTCAATAAATGGTGCCGGGACAACTGTATACCTGAATGCAAAATGAATCTACACACAGCCCTTACCCTTTTCACATAACTCATCTCAAAATAGATCATAGATCTAAATGTAAAATTAAAACTACAAAACATCTAGAGAAAACCTAAGAAAAAGCTAGGTAACCTTGATTGATAAGATTATACATACAGCACCAAAAGTAGGACTCATGAAAGAAAAATTAATGTCAGACTTATTTTATTAAAATTAAAAGTCTTTGCTATGCAAAATACGTTGTTAGGAAAATGAACAGGCAAGCCACAGACCAAGAGAAAATACTTGCAAAACACCTTTATCTGATAAAGAACTTCTATTCAAAATATACAAAGAATGCTTAAATCTCAACAATAAGAAAAAAAACCCAATTAAACACGACACAAGATTTGAATAGACACCCCAGCAAAGAAGCTATGCAGATGGAAAATAAACATAGGAAGAGATAACCAACATCATTTGTCATCAAAGAAAGGCAAATTAAAATAACACATCACTACACATCCATTAGAATGGCTAAAATAAAAAACACTGACAACACCAACTCTTTGCAAAGATGTGGAGCAACAGGTACTCCCATTCATTGCTGGTGGGGAGACAAATTGGTACCACTACTCTGGAGGACAGCTTGGCATCTTACAAAGTTAAACATAGTCATACCATCTAACAATCATGTTCCTAGGTTAAAACATTCACACATGAGTTAAAAACATGACCACAAAAATACCCTTGCACAAATATTTATAGCAGCTATATGGGTAACCACCAAAAACTGGAAGCATCCAAAGTGTCCTTAAATAGGTAAATGGGTAAACAACTGAAGTTATGCAATGGAATATTATTCAGCAATAAAACAAAATAAACTATCAAGTAATTAAAAGTTACAGAGAAAACTTGAGTGCGTGTTGTTAAATGAAAAGTCTACATACTGTATGTTTTCAACTATATATTTTGGAAAAGGCAAAACTATAAAGATAGTAAAAAGATCAGTGATTCAGGGTCACAGGGGGAGGGATAAATAGGTGAAGCAAATAGGTAAAACTATTCTGCAGACTAGTGTAATGGTGGATATTTGAAATAATGCATTTATCAAAACCAACTGAACTTTTCAACGCAAAGAGTGAACATTAATGTATGAAAATTTAAAAAATTCATTTATATTATTTTCACAAATAAAGATTCTAGATTATTGGCAAAATTCCATGCTTTCTGAGGTTTGCTGATTATTCCCAGAGGCATGGGAATTAAAAATAATTGATGAATATTCCTAATGAGAATTCAGATTTGTGGCCTATGGTAGGCAGAAGGGTCCCCAAAAGATGTCCACGTCCTAATCCCTGGAACCTGGGGAAATGTTCCATTGTATGGCAAAAGGGATTTAGATGTAATGAAGATTACAGACTTTAAAATAGGGAGATTATCCTGGATTATCTAGGTAGAGTCAAACTAATCATCTGAGCTGTTAAAAACAAAATTTTCTCTGATTGAGGCAATAGAGATGCAGCAGAAGGCAGGGATTCAAAGTGTGAGGAGAACTTGACACCCAGTTGCAGACTTAAAAACGGAGGGGTGGCAAGGAGTGCAGGCAGCCAGAAGGAGGTAAGTGAGGGAGGCTCAAATTGACATTCAGAGAAAAAAATAGTGGCGGCCTGAATCCTATAGTTGTTACCTGAATTCTGCCAACAATCTGAATGAGCCTGAGAGCAGGTTCTTCCTCAGAGCCTTCGGGTAAGAGCTCGGGCTGCTGACATGATTTCAGCTTTGTGAGAAGACCAAGCTGAACGAACCCACTCAGTTGTCTGGCTTATAGAACTATGCAATAACTTCGTGTTGTTTTAAGACATAAATGTTGTGGTATTCTGTTATAGGAGCAAATTGTGATTTTGTACAACTTGTAACAGCATTTAGTTTAATAAAAGAAATGTAAAAAAAACAAAACAAAATGGTTTATCCCTCACATAATGTACAACCAAGAAGGTACCAGCCAAGCATTATGTTCAGATGCCCAGACATGGCACTGCCACTGCTACCACGCTCTCACTTATTCATTCATTCAATTCATTCATTCACGCATCAGATATTTTGAAATGGAGGGGCTGTGAGCTCTTGAAAGAGAAAAACATAAAGATAAAACAGCAATATGAGACATAAGAAATAATCAGTCCTGATGGATTAAAGAAGAAAAACACAAAAGCATAGAAAAAGGAACGATGCAAAAGAAAATAATTCACAGAAGTAGAAATAAAAAATTAACAATCAGTAACCTCACAGATAGTTTAGTGAAAAGAGTGGAAGAGGCCTGGGTTCTAGTTTCAGCTCTTCCTCTGCCTAAAACTAGAACTTTCAACAAGTTTATTGATTTTACTGGCCCCTCAGTGAGCTAATAAAAATTTCTAGGCCCTTATGGGTTTCAAATTGAGACAGAGAGAGAGAAGAAGGAGGAGGAGGTGGAGAAGAATAATGATCATGATGATAATGATAAGGAGGAAGTAGAGGAAAAGGAGAAGAAGGGAGAAAATATAGTGAGGGAGTAGCTTTTGAGAAAATGTTTTTATATTTTTTCACAATTTCAAGTAATTTATTTTTTTCCTTTTTTATTGTTGTTCAGTTACAATTGTCCCACCTTTTTCCCCACTGCTCTCCCCTTTCCTCATTCCCCCATTCCCATAGTCAATCCCCCCAGTTGTCCATGCCCATGAGTCCTCTATTTGTGTTCCTTTGTTTGCCCCTTCCCCTTCTTTCCCCTGTTACTCATTTATGTCCAAACCAAATAGTGCCATACTTCCTGTGGAGGAGAGATGCACTTCGAAAAGGCAATGATGAAAAGTCCAGAGAAAACTAAGCTGACATGAAAACAGAAAGTGACTCTTTAAGACCAAGTTCTCTTAAGGGACTGAAGTGATGTGAGTGGAAACTAACGAGACAAACATGAATATGATCTTTTTTCACCACAAGGATAGCTCTCTGGAGACTGAAGAACTTGAAAGACTATTGAAAATTGAGTTTAAATAGAAAGTTTCACCAGTTTGTTCTTCTATACTGACATCTCATTCAATTACACTTTTAATTTAACTGTTATTGAGATAGTCTTATGCTAGCAAGTTGACAATTTAGTGGGGATATTAGGGGAATTTATTTTGGTCATTAACTACTCCCTAAGGTTTCCATCCAAATGCCACATTTTATTGAAACTGAAACTAAGCTTGTGTAAAAATTCCCATAAGAGTAAATTGCAAGATTCTCTTTGTTTCTCTTTTTCTGTGAAAATTTTGTTAAGGTGACATTGGCAATGATAGGGAAAGACAATGAAGTCATTTTTACATAATCACTATCACTACAAGCTTTCAATGAGAAGCATGAGTGATTAAGACCTGATGTTGACAGCAAGTCTGTGTAAATTGTTGTTTGAGGACATGCCAGCTCCAGGAGGGGGTGCCTCTCAGGCTTGGGAGTGAGTTTTCTGCAACCATCTGAGTGTAAGGGGTGACAAGGACTTCATAGAATCCATTATGCTAATGTAAACTGTGGTTGAAGAAAATTGTAATTGTATGCACACTATAAATTAAGAATTTCTGGCTTTTCTCATTTAATTTCTTAGTGATGTTGAGCAGCTTGTCATGCACCCATTGGCCATTTATAAGCTTTCTTTGGCAAAATATCTATCCAGATTCTTTACCAATTTGTTAATTAACTTCTTTGTTCATTTGCTGTGGAATTGTATGAGCTTCTTGCAAGCCAGTTAGGTCAGTCTAAGATTCCATTCACTCTCAAAATGTACTAATTTTGATTATAAATTTGGTGTAGTAGGAAGTTTGAGTGCTAGGCACGAAGCACTCAGTATCATCAGCAACAGAGGCAAACAGTGGGCTTGCACCTGGAGCAGGCTAAAGACCAGGAGCCTTCAGTGTCTGTAAGGCCCCAGACCTCTAAGCTGCAGAGCTCAAAATGTGAACTTATCTTTCAGTCTGGTAGGATGGGATTTGGGGAGTCATTTTAACTTAAAAAGTGATAATAACATAATGTGATTCCTACTCTCCACACTTGTGAGTCAGGCTGGCTTCATGGGTGCGCAGCTGAGGTGGTTGCAGAGGGACCCACAGTCAGAAAGGCCTTGTGCTTGGTTTCATTCATGTTCTGTTGTTGCCATATTGAAATTATCGGAGTCTGAACAAGGGACCACACATTTTTTTTTGTACTAGGCCCTGCAAATATTATAACCAGTTTTGTTTTTGAATACGCCAAGTAAAAGTCACAGCTCCTGTACAGAGTGTTTTGGATACTTTTTACATCTCCATTCCACCTAACTTGAAGTAGTCTTAGGGCTGAGTTAAAACAGCACACCAAGTACAAAATTACAAACAAAACCTCATACCGAAGACAATCTTTCTTTTGTTTCACAATGTAATAATCTTGATATTAAATTAAATTTCAGAGCAAAAACCCTTCCAGGCAAAGTGGGTGGGTTAAAAAGAATCCTTGTAGAAATGTAAATTTTAAAGCCAAGTAATAATTGAACCCCTGCAGACTAAACAATATCACTTAGCAGCCTGCACAATGTGAAAGACTAAAAGCTTTTAATTAGACTTTTACTCAATAGCGGAGGAAAAAATAATTTAAAAGATTCAGGGCTATAGCTGAATTGTTAGTTTTAACTTTGAACACAATAAAGAAACAATTTGACTAAATTAGTTTAGCTGTGTATTCATTAGCCTTTAATAGAAATGTGAATGCAAACTGACTCCAGGTTGTTGTACTCAGAGCCAGCTTTTTAATTAGTGATTGGCAAAATGTTTGTCTAGTTTGTTGTTGGAATGTTGAACTGTTTATACAACAGGACTATTATAAACCTTTATGTAATCTTAATTGGATCTTTCAGGAGAACAAGATTTCATGTACATAAAATCACAAACTATAGTAATAAAGTTAGCTAATTTATATCAGAGTCGGCATTTAAAAAGAGAAAGTTGCGCTATGTTACTCAATGAGGTGGAGAGGTAGTTAACATCTATTTAAACTTAGTTAAATGTGATGCTCAGTTGAATATGGCCAAACCTTGGTTATCGTTGGCATGGAAGTTAGATAGATCTGATTTCCAGGTGGTAAATGGGTTACTAATCCTGTAGTATTGGGGACATTAATTAATCTCTCCAAGCCTCAGTTTCCTCATCTTTCTAATGCGGATCACATAATAGGTCTTAAATAGCCATTGTGAGTATTGAATTCAACATGTGAAAGCTCTTACCCGAAGTACTCAGTATTATGGTAGTTATCATCATCATCATCATCAGAGTTCTTTGTTTTTAACATATTTAAGCTAAATGCATGTGAGTAGATAAAATTAATCACATGCTGCAAAATTCAAAGTAATACAAAAGTCATAAAGTACAAAAGGGCATACAGAAAAAAGCAGTCTCCCATTCTCCATAAATAATGTGGTATTATGTACATTGTTCGTTGGGTTGCTACTATGTTATAATAATATGACATGATTGTATAATAGTAATCTATCCTAGAGGTCATTCTACATCAATACATGTAAAACTTCCTCATCTTTATTAATGGCTGCATGAATAAACCATAATTAAAATAAGTAGTGCCTTATTATTGGAAAATTAGCTTATTTCCACCCATTTGAAGTTATAAATATCATTAAAATAAATATCCTAGGTATAGGTTATTTTGCACCAGTGCGTAGATGAATTTCTAGAAGCAATATTGGTGTGAAAGCATACCTGTATTTTTCTTACTTTGATAGATATTACAAATTGTCCTCCACAGAATTGTAGCAATTTACATTTCTGCCAATACCTATGAGTTCTTGTTTCCCTGTGTCTTTGCCAACAGTGAATTAACTTTTAAAAAATTGCTTACCATCTTAAACAAGACTATTTTTATTGAGATTGAATTAAAGTTTCAGATCAAGTTAAAGAAAATAACGTTCTTATGCTATTACAAATTCTGATTGAAGAATTAAAAATGCCTTTTCTTTTTTCAGTTATACTTTTGGTTAAGTTATGAGTACATTTGAGCTTTCTTTGTATATATCATTCATATTTCTTATCAATTTGTTACTAAATATTAAACATTTTTCTGTTATTGAGTCTATTTTCTTATTTATATTTTCAAATTGATTTTTGTGTAATTACATAAAAAGACTATTCATCTTGGTTATTATTTTTATACAAATCAAACTTCAGCAACATTACTGATTTTCTTACTGGTTGAAAATTATTTTAATTTGTTTCTTTGGATTGTTCATGTATGATGTTACATCATTTTTGAAAAAAATACTCATTTTTCCTTTTGCTTCCCAATTTTATATCTCTCATTATTTTCTCTCTTCTAATTGTCAAGACTGATACTTCTAGTGTATGTGAGACAAGATCATGAAGAAATGTTATAAAGAAGGAAAAATATAAATTAATTTTAAACATATAAAAAGGGCCTAAACTTCACACACAATAAAAGAAAGCAAACTGAAATTTTAAGGAGGAGAAGAATACATACGCCTGCGGAAAGGAAGGGGGAAAGGCTTGGGTGTGCTGCATAGAGCGGGGGGCACTCGATGAGCGCTTCAAAAGAAGATATATGCTCTTTTCTTTCAATATCTTGGTATTTACTTACACTAAAATAGATATAACATTGTTATTTGGTTCTATATTTCTACTTATTTTTCATCTTTTGAATTTATAATTTTCTGAGAAATAAATTAAAATCTACTATTGCCTATGTAATTCTGCATTATATTGGATTACCCATGTTTTGAATCTTGCACTCAGTGAAATTTTAAAAATGAATAAAAGGAAAAATATAGAGACCAAGAACTATTTTAAAAAACTGTAAAATTGATCAACTCTAGAAATACTGAAACATACTGAGACATCTACAGGGATAAACAGAGACAGACAGAACAATATTATCTGTATTGGATGACATGTTACCTATTTTTGTTTATCTTTTTATTACATAGAGGTAATAAAAATACATTTTGACATTATATTTATGACATTACATCTGGCAACTTAGATCAAGTAGACAAATTACTGAAAAGACAAAAAATTATATCATGTGATTCAAAAAATAGAAAATCTGAGTAGACCTATAACTTAAAGCATTTCCATTTATAGCTCCAATAAAGAAAACATCAGGCCCAAATGGTTAAAGGAAGAAACAATACAAAAACTACCTAAATTCTTTGGGGGAGTAGAAGATACATAAACACTTTCCAACTTATTTTATAAGGCTAGCATTGTTTTGGTACCAAATAAGACACAGACATTGCAAGAATCTCTTATGAATATAGACATCAAAGCCCTCAGTAAAATATTATCAAACCAAGTCCAACATATCTTAAAAGGTTATTATGCCATCACCAGCTACATTTTTTCAGCAGCAATACAAGGTTGGTTCAAGATTTGAAAATCAGTCAATTTATTACATTCTATCAGTTTAACACATTAACAAAGGAGGAAAACCACAGAGTTATCTCAACAGTTACAAAAAAAGCAGTTATAAATTAGATATCCACTCATAAATTAGTAATAAAAATGAGCTTCTTAATCTAACAAATGGTATCTACAAAATACCTACAGCTACCATCATCTTCAATGATTACAGATTAAACAATTTTTCCCTAAGATTAAGAACAAGAATAGAATGTTTCCTCATATCATTTCTTTATTTTATTGTTGGTCAGGTGCAGTTGTCTCCATTTTCACTCCACCACCCCCACCTTGCCCCACTCATCCCTGCCTCCCACCCTTGAACCTACCCCCTTTGGTTTTGTCCAGTGTGTCCTTTATACATGTTCCTTGATGGTCTTCCCCCAATTTTCCCCCATTATCCCCTTCCCCCTCCTCTCTGGTTACAGTTAGTTTGTTCTTAATTTCAATGTCTCTGGTTGTATTTTGCTTGCTTGTTTGTTTTGTTGATTAGGTTCCACTAATAGGTGAGATCATATGGTATTTGTCTTTCACCACCTGGCTTATTTCATTTAGCATAATGCTCTCCAGTTCCATTCATGCTGTCACAAAGGGTAGGAGCTCCTTCTTTCTTTCTGCTGTGTAGTATTCCATTGAGTAAATGTACCATAGATCTTTGATCTACTCATTTACTGATGGGCAGTTAGGTTGCTTCTAGCACTCAGCTATTGCAAATTGTGTTGCTATGAACATTGGGGTGCATAGGTTCTTTTGGATTGGTGTTGCAGGATATAAAATGATATTACAAGGCCACTGTAATCTCATACCATTTCTATTTTACATTGCAAAGGAGATTGTGCAATAGTTATTGTGCAATAAGTAATGCAATAAGGCAAAAAAGAAAAAAAATTGGAAGGAACAAAAGGCAAGAAGAGAGACAGAAAGATGTAAAAAACCTGCCTCACTCTAAAACAACATGATCATGATCACGAACATCGCAAATCCAGAGGAATCTACGAAACACTGTTGTAATTCACAAACAAATTAGCAAGTCCTTGTGATACCAAAAATACTAAAAAATCAACTGCATTTGTATATATTGACAATGAAAAATTAGAATGTGAAATTATAATTATTACTTTAATTGTATTCTAACATGAAATAATTGGGATAAATTTAATAAAACACATGCCAGATCTGTATACTATAAGCTGACAAATATTACTGAGAGAAACTAATAATTAAAATTTTAAGATGAAATTTCTACCCAAGTTGTTCTATATATTTAATATAAACTCAATCAAAATCTCTGGAAACTTCCTTATAGAAATTAACAAGCTGATCCTAAAGTTTACATTGAAAAGAAAGGACACATAAAAGCCAAAAGGAGGAGTGCCCTGTTCAAAGTTCACTCTGGTAACCACCAAGGGGATGGAGCAGAGAGTGGCAGCTCTATATGCAAAGACATGTTGATGTGCTATAGCACAAGTTCAAAACTGAGAATTCACTGTAAAAGTAGAGTAATTAAGACAGTCTGGTACTAGCATAAGAATGAATATGTGCAATACTGGAACAGAATACAGAAATAAATTTATTACTATAACACCACATAATTTGAAATAAAGGGGCCAAGGTAATTTAATGGGAAAATGGATATTTTTAACAAACAGTAACAGAAAACAGGGTAATCATATTAAAAATGTGAACCTCACAACAAACATGAAAATTAACTAAAATAGTTGTAAATATAAAAACCGAGCTTTTAAAAATTCTAGAAGAAATAGAAGAGGAAATCTTTATGACCAAGCTCCTAAATCCCTTAGAGTTTCCAAGATGATAGGAGCATCTTTTGTCCTAATGACATGATTTTGGTGAGCTCCTAGACGGGGTCCGGTCGCCAGAAAGACTAGGCCACGATTGCAAGCTTGAAAGCTTTAGCATTACACTTTGTGCTCTGGAGAGGGGAGAAGGGGGGGAAATGTACTTAATAACTGATCACATCTATGTGATAATAATCCCATAAAATTCCAAGTTGGCGAACAGACCTACGCTCCAGGAGGGTGGCACACCCCAACTCCACAGGGACAAAAGCTCCTGCATTCAGGACGCATCCATACCCCACCTATCTCTTCATCTGTTCATTTATATCCTTTAACACATCCTTTGTAATAAATCAGCAGTAGAACGTAAACTCTTTTCCTGGGTCCTATGAGCCACTCTAGTAAATTACCAAACCTAAGGGGTTGGGGGGTTCTGGGAACCTTTGGGTTGTGGGCCAGTGCTACAGAAGTTGAGGGTAACCCCCTGCTGGAGACTTGCATCCAACCTGCGAAGCAGTGTCGCAGAGGGCAAATAGTGAGGCTTCTCAGCCTTTATAATCTTGTGAGCCGATCCTTCATGTAAATTTCTCTCTCTCTCTCTGTCTGTATATATATCTCTATATCCTACTTGTTCTGTTTCTCTGGAGAACCCTGACTAATGCAGAGACATAAGAAGGAAACCCATTGTCTGAATCTGTTTCAATTCAAAGGGCCCTGTTTATTCCTAGGCAATAATGGAGCTGTGACCCCACACTTTTATCCTTTGTCTATGTACGTGTGTACATCTATTTCTCTGCCTAATTTCATCTTCTTATTATTTTGTCATTTTTTCTTTTAATATGTCCTTCAATATTATTTATTTACTTTTTGATTAGCAAAGCCTACAGCTGACAACATTGTTGCATGTAATTTTCTATACAATATTGATGACTATTGTGCTCTGTCCAGATATGTGAGAAGATATTGTTCTAAGTTCTTCCTATGATAAATTATAAATCACCCCGTTGAAAATAGAATATCATAGGTCATTTAATTATAAGTAGATATTAAAATAAAATAAAATAATGCTCAGGCTTATATTTCAACAACACAGAAAACAGAGTTTTAGACTTCTTTTCTTTGCTGTTTTCCTTAGCTCATTCCTTACATTTCATGTGTAACGAAAAATAATATATTATTTCAAGTAAGACAGATCTACCTTCAAATCCTGGCCTTGTCACTTACCCTGGCCTTTGAGTAACAACTCTCTGATTAATTTATCTTTATTAGGTGGGAATAATAGTATCACCTTTCATGAGAGAAGGAGAAAGCATAGAGGCTGGGAATATCTGTAAGGCTTCATGGAGTTGGTGACATCTAAACTGTTCCTTGATTCACAGTTCAGTTGTCAACAGATGGAAGGAAGCATGTAGCATTTGAAGCAGAACATAGCTTTCAGCACAGGTAAGAAATTACAGGGTGTAATTGACAACTATTCCAGTTTGTATATTGAGTGGGAAATTATTAGAACTGTGGGAGATGAAACTGTAAGAAGGCCTTGAATGCCAAGACACAGAATTTGAAATGTATATGATAACTAGTGGGAATACGTGAAAGTTCTTGACCAAGAGAGTGATCAGAATTACACTTTAAGATGAGCACTACAACGATGGTGAAAAAATAACTGGAGCTTGAGAAAACAACTGCCAAAATGTAAGAGAGTAATAATCAAGATTTTATATAAAGTTACATATCAATCTAAGATACCATTAATTGTAAGATGCAACATTATTTTATGTACAATTATGTACACCGCTAATTAAACTGTAACAATCCTAATACACCATTCATTGCAGGACATGTATCGGTTTCAGAGAGCTTAACACTTGAACAAATACGCATGTTGGAACTGATGAAATATAATTGTTGTGATGAAAAAGGAAGAAGAGACTAGAAGTTTTGAGAGAATCTGATAACTGAATTACTGAAAATAGAGTGAGAAAAAAGGAATCAATCATGGAGCTAAGATTTTTAGTTTTATTTCTTAATTTCAGTACCAAAAAAAATGGGAATCATTTTATTGTGGTGCCAATGGAACTTTTGGGGTCTTGTCAAAACATAGAGTTGGAAATGTGAAACAGAACTTGAAAACATGGTTATTATGTAAGAGTGATATTTGAAAATCATCTATTTAGGAATAATTATTGAATTCATGGGGATATGTGAACTTGCTAAGGAAAGGAGGACATAGAAGAGCATAGAATTAAGGACAGAAGCTACAATTTGGAGGAGGAGAGAAGAACAAAAAATATATAGCCAAATAAAGAATTAGAAAAACAGTCATTCCAAGATAGAGAACCCAAGTTAGGGAAGAAGAAATTTTCCAGAAGAATGGGTTGGTAATTAGTGTTAGTGTTAGTGGGTATAGTGTGGAGAAGGAAGCCAACTACTGGATGAGAAGAAAAAAAAAAACACATTCTGTTTTAACCAAAGTTAATTAAGATTTCATGTGCTGAAATTTTTTCTCAAAGAAGCACGCCAAACAGATTTTATGTTCTTTTCTTTCTTGAGAATTTTCCAGCATTTAAGAGGGACACAATTTGTTTTAAAAGCTGCTATATAGGTGTTTAGAATCTGCTGCAAATTTTTAAAAGCTAATGCATGCAATTTACCAGTAATGTTCACCAAATCTGAAACATAGCTGTCATAATAACTTCTCTAGTTCTCGCTACTGCAGATGGTTGTTAGTTTTCAAGGAGAAAAATAAATGTAGCATCCAGAAATATAAAAACACTTCTTCAAATAAATACATATTAATATGAGACATTTTTCCTTTGTATTAAATTTATTGGGGTGATTGGGTTAATACAATCCTATAGGTTTCAGGCATACAGTTCTGCAAATACATCATCTGCAGACTGTATTGTGTGTTCACCATCCCAAGTCAAATCTCCTTCCATCACCATTTCCCCCCGCTTTACCTTCTACCTCCCCCACCCCTCTGTCTCCCTTTCCCACTGGTAATCACCATACCATTGTTTGTGTCTATGAGGATACCTGTTTTGCTTAATATCTTCACCTTTTTCACACATCCCCTTAACTCTCCACCCCCAACAGCTGTCAGTCTGTTTTCTGTACCTGTAAGTCTGTTTCTATTTTGTTTGTTAGATTATTGTGTTCATTAGATTCCACCTATGTGATTTTACTCATATAGTACTTTCTTTCTCTGACTGGCTTATTTCACTTAGCATAATGTTCTCCAGGTTCATCCATGCTGTCACAAAAAGTAAGAAGTTCTTTTTCAGTGCTGTCTAGTATTCCACTGTATAAATGTACCACAGCTTTTTTATCCATTCATCTACTGAAGGGCATTTTGGCTGCCTTGCAATCATGGCTATTGTAAATAACACTGCAGTGAACATAGGAGTACATATATTCTTTTGAGTTATTGTTTTGGGTTTCTTTGGATATATTGACTATACTCCCAGAAGTGGAATCACTGGATCATAAGGCAGATCAACTTTTCAATTTTTTGAAGTAACTCCATGCTGCTTTCCACAGTGGCTGTACCAATCTGCATTCCCACCAGCAGTGCACAAGAGTTCCCTTTTCTCCATGTTCTTGTCAGCACTTGTTGTTTGTTGATTTATGGATGGTAGCCATTCTGCCAGGTGTGAGGTAACACAATGAGGTGGTTTCAATTTGCATTTCTCTGATGATTAGTGAAATTGAGGATCTTTTCGTATGTCTGTTGGCCATCTGAATCATATTACCAGTACTTTTTAACAGGATAAGGATACCTGTATATTCTCCTAAAGCTGCAAGCTCCACCTATTCACACCTGCTCATAGGGGACATACTTCTGTTGAGGGAAAGCACGAGTCCACCTCCTCACTCACCCTGATAATTTTCTTATATCACTTGAGGAAAAAATGGGTCCCCACATATGCAAGGAGCTATTTCCTGCCAGTTTTTTCCTAGCTTCTATTGTGTTTTCCACTGAGAACAACCCAGTATCCCAATTCATCTTTTCCTAGACTCTATGACTTCTGAGGAAATTGTAAAGTTAAACCCATGCCTGGGAAAATGAAAGGAGGTGAGATGGAAGCAAATCATTTTATTCAACTACCTCCACTGCGAACATTTCTATACTGGCAAAATCATAGTAAAAGGAGCATCAGGGGAAACCTTGATGTATAAAATGTAGGCTCAAAGGGTAGAGACAGAAACTAACATTTGTTGAGCATTCAATTATGAGCCAAAATTCTCTGTTGGATGCTCTTGAGATATTTTATTCTCAAAACTACATTGTGAGATGTGTATTATTGGCTTCATTTTACAGGTTCCAATCCTGACGACACAAGTGGTTATTTGCATACAGATACTGTGTGAAAAATCAGGATTCAAATTCAATTCTGACCTCTGAATTCACGACTTTTCCCAACACCCTGCCTGAATATTGCTGAATATTGGGTATACGTGAGGACAGAGAGCCAAAGCTGTTTGGAGAATATTAGTAGGCAGTTTACATGGGCTGATTATGTATGTGAGGGCTCAGTCTTCTTTTCTGCCATCCACTTAAAGAGACACCATCTTCCCACCGCATGCTTCCCGGTGCCAGCGCTGACCTATCATCGGCAGCACAGGACACCAAAAGTAGCCCACCTGGAATTTAAAGCCAGCCTGCACTTTTAAACACTATATAAAACACTTCTCCTATAAACTAGATAAATGTGGTTTATTATTAGCCATTTCTACTCACATGTAAATAATACCTTAAGATCTTTTCTAGTTATATTTCTGATAAGATAAATGTGCCCCACCACACAATTTTTCTTACTAGAAAGCCTCTCCTTTTTCTATTCTAATATAGTATATGTTAACTTTCGACCAAGAACTGTAGAAATATATCTACTGTATTTCAAATTCTCACCCAAAACAATTGATTTGGGAAGGTGTCTTCCTAATCTGTGACACAGGTATAACTACATATACCTTCTAATATTGCTTTGCATATTAGAAATGATTTATTCATTCAAAAATTATTTGTTCAGTACCTGTTACGTGCCAAGAACTGTTCTACTTATGTAAATCCCCCTGGTGCTGAAGAGCTTGTGCTGAATAAATAAGGCCATGGGCCTCTTCTGATAAGACGGCAAGGGAACAGAGAAGCAACCACAAAAGGGACTTCTAAGAGGTGTCCTTTCCTGGGTCCTGTGGCAGCACAGCGATCACAGAGGAGCAATCACTGTCTCATCAGTGGATGCTTTGCCCTGTTTCCTTTCCCTGTAGCTGCATACCTGGTAACACAGTGTAACATGAGTGGGCCAAAGATGTCCCCCGTATATTGGCTTCTATGGTGTTTACTTCTTCACAGAAGGCTGGGACTACTATGCCAAAGTCTTCCAAACTCTAATTCTTACATATACAATAGCTTTCAGTATAGCCCAAATAAGCATATTTTTAGTTAGGTAGAGCTGTTTGCTTGCTCACCTCTTAAAACTACACCCAACTTCTACTAATAAGGCAAACTAAGTATGCACAAACAAAACAAAAAAAGTGTAAAAACTATGCAGAGGCTGTCCAATGGCTACAAAGTTTCAATTGCACAGGATGAATAAGTTCTAGAGATCTGCCCCACAACACCGATCCTGTAGTTAACAATGTGTGTGGTGCACTTAAAAATGTGTTAAGAGGGCACATCTGAAGTGTTATCAAAAGAAAAGAAAAAGAAAAGTTAAGAAACTTGGCATGAGGGGGAAAAATGTGTTTCCAAAAGCTGAGTTATACCACCCCCCGCACACAAACACAAAATCTCTAATAAAAGACCATAAGCAAAATTTATGCTTAAGACTAAAACAAGATGAATTGAAAGAACTGGTACTTATGTTACCATTTTATATGCTAAATTAACTCTACCTTCTTAATATGCTAACTGGAGGCATTTTGAGATGCAGTAGCCATACTTCTACAGTTCTTTGTCAAAAGTTAATATGCAGCATGTTAGAATAGGAAAATTAGGGGCTTTCTAGTGAGAAAAATTATATGTTGGGGCACATTTAACCCATTAAAATAGAATTTAAAAGTGTTTTAGGGTATTATTTACATGCAAATAGATAAAGCTAATAATAAACTGCGTTATCTAGCTCATAGAAGCAGTGTTTTACACACTATTTAAAAGTATGGGCTGAGTTTAAATCCTAGGTTGGACACTTATTGACTGTGAACCTGAGCAAGTTATTTGTCTTCTGTAGGCCTCAGTGTTTTTATATGGGAAGTAGAATAACATTTAAGATGACCCATATGAAATCGCTGGTATTTGGCAGTTGTTGACCTATAAAGAGGGCAACTTCATATGGTTTAACCTAATAACCAACAGGTATGCTGAGGGGACTGTAAAGATAATATGTAAAGAGCATCTAGCACGATTCTGGAATATATTGAAGCCACAATAATGTTCTCTCATATTCCCCTGAATTATCCATGGACGATGCTGACCTTTACATGTTATCTGTTCTCAATTTTCTGTGTTAGTGAAAATAGCCAGGGAATTTAAATGATGATCACACACTCTAGAGCTGAACTTAAACTTAGGGATAAATTACTCTAGCCTACTAGTTTTTGAGGTGAGGCATCTGAAAAATTAGTCACTCATAGAGAATGCCTTCACCAACCAAGGTTAGCATCAAGGACGCTGAACCTGAAACTTTTCTTATAGAACCAGGCCATCTGGATGGCACAGAACAGTCTCAACCTAAACTTTAAATGCCAAAATACATAAGAAGGTCTTTGGTGATTGTTTTAAAGTTCAAAATACAAAATAGAGGCAACATATTAACTCCAGTTAAACAATGGAGACCTTAACATATTTTACGTGTTACTTTCTCCAAATTCTTTCCCTTTTTTCCTCTGCTAGTACCCCATCAGTATATTATTATATGTCCTATAGAATTCAAAGTGCAAAGCAATCATTTTTTAAGAATGTTGTACTGTGCCAGGTAGGCCAACACCTCAGAAATTTAAAACTACAACTACAGCCCATTTTCAATAAAAGAGGAAATAATTGGCTGGGCTTTTATTTTGAGGGGTAGCATTGCTATCTCTAGACAAGGGGAAAAGTAAAGTGAAACAAATTAAAACAAAAAAAGTAAAAGATGGCCTCAGAGATAACTAAAGTTAACAAGTCCACCAAAGAGTCAGGATTACGGCACCCACTTTGTTATTTGTTTCCTCAGAGTGTTTTCCAAGGTTGTTTCTAGCTCGAGTAAGACCCTACACAATCCCTGCAGTACTTATCTCTGCATCATCTATGCTGTGCTCATTCTCTAGCCCAGCTGGATATCAGTTCATTTTTTTTCTGTTTAAATTTACAAGAATAATGCAAAAACAATTGCACTGTGAATTTTGCCTCTGCTACCCCAGACAACGAGATGTAAAAGTGGCATATGGCACGAAAGAAAGCAGCAGATGGCCCAACAGCAGCCGTGCACATCTGGCACGCAGCTGTTTGATTCTGTATTTGCCAACGCGCCAGATGACTCTTTCTGGAGAGAAGCCCAATAAAAGAAATTCACTCATCCTCCTTCTTCTATAGGCTACATGCTTTAGCCATTCTTCTCACCCTCATTTGTGCAACTTGAAACAAGCGTGGATTCTCAAGCATTATAAAAGAAAAAAAATCTGTTCGGTTTGATGATAAATACTACCCAGGTTTCTCTCATTTTACAACCTCTGCAACCACTTCAGACTCAACTTTGGGAGCTAGTTAGATAGTCTATAAAACAGAAGAGTATTTGGTGTAATGATTATGCTATGGTAAGAATACATTGATAGAAATTCAGAAATATCAATCTCCCTCCAAAAGCTTTGCCGCTAGTTACTGGAACCAAGCTCACAAGCTGTTTTAAATATCACCCTGTTGGGAAATGCCCTGCCTAGTTTCAGTGGCTGTAACCTCCCGTGGTTAAAGCTGAGTCAAAGACCTTGGAACCATAAGCCACTAAGGAGACAAAGCTTATCTCCTTGGCAGGGGCACCACCTATGCCCACTTTACTTTACCCTGCTTGGCCCTGAGCCTGACCAGTTAGCCAATGACAGGTAAGATTCCTCAAGGGAGGAATGACCTAAGACAGGCATGGTCATGAAAAAGGGGGTGATGGACCCTCGCCCCTCGGCTTTGACAGAGCCTGAGTCCTCATTCTGTCTGCAGGAAGTCTCCTAATCTCTTGGCCGCCTTACTTCCCTTGCCTGACTTAAGCCTGAAACTATGACAGAGGTGGGTGCGGCTCTGTGCTGGAAAGGGCAGATTCCCCAGGGCAATCAGGCCTAAGAAAGAATGCATAAAACTCTGTGAAACCTGCTTTGCTAATACCCTCAATTTAAATGATAATGGTCCAAGCCTGAAATGAGTTTGTTTCCCAAAATCTTATAGCCCTTCTGACCCTGACTCAGAATAAGCCCTCAGAGTTCTTTGGTTGTTATCTATTGTTTGATCCTTACTGCCTGACATGATTGATGAGCTTTCCTATATTCCTGTGCAAATTGAACCCAATAAAAGCCCATTGAGGAAAAGGCTCTTGGCCCTTCTCCTTTGAGAGATTGGCCGCCTTTTCTCCCCAGGCAGATCATGTCTTAGTAGACTTATTCTCATCCACAGTGGCCAGGGGTGGGTGATGGGGGCCTGTGGGCGGAGTCCCCCCACATCACCCAATTTGACACCAGAGGTCCAATTACAATAGAATAGTAAAAAAATTACTCTTTTGCTACAAAAGTTATTTTATTGGTAGATAATTTATATGTTCTAGGGAAAGAGTGCATTCTCTCTTTAAGTGTGAACTATCTGCATAAGATATCTAGTAATCATTTTTGCTTATCTCATGTTTCCAACTTCTCCAAACAATTGGTACTTACCTAAATACACCACGAGTTATCATGTCTTCCTTTATTTGCATGTGCTTTTCACAGTACCTCAAATATTCTTCTCCCACTTTTCCATTTAATACCATCTTATTCATCAGTCAAAATGCAAACTGTTGCCATGTCTATAAAGATTTATCTTCTTCCTTCTTTCCCCCAACTCCTAAACATACCTCCTTTGTGGTTTTATAGTGCTTTGGGTATGATTTTTAAAAATGCACCCAGAATCCTGAAACACAATTCAAAAGAACCTATGCACCCTTATGTTCATAGCAGCACAATTCACAATAGCCAAGAGTTGGAAACAGCCTAAGTGCCCATCAGTAGATGAATGGATTAAAAAACTGTGATACATTTACACAATGGAATACTAAGAAGCGGAAAAAAAGAAGGAACCCCTACCCTTCATGACAGCATGGATAGAACTGGAGATTATTATGCTATGTAAAATAAGCCAGTCAGTGAAAGATAAACACCATATGGTCTCACTTATAAGAGGAATCTAATGAACAAAATAAACTAATGAGCAAAATAGAAGCAGAGGCATAGAATCATGGAACAGACTGACAGCTGTAAGAGGAGAACAGGAAGGCAGGACAGTTTGAAAGAGGGTGAAGGGATTTGTCAAAGAATGTACATGAAGGACCCATGGACAGACACCCGTGTGAAAATTGACTGTGGAAGTAGGGGGCAGGCTGGGTGGATGGGGGCAAAGGGGGGAAAACTGGGACAACTATAACAGCATAAACAATAATAATAAAAAATGTACTCATCCTAGTTTATCTCTTTGATTTAGTGTATTGGCTTGCTGTGGCTTCCATAACAAAATGCCACAGACTAGGTGATTTAAACAATCAAGAATTATTTTCTCCTAGTTCTCAAGGTTAGAATTAAGAAATCAAAATATCTGAATTCTAGCAGAGTTGCTTTCTTCTAAGGTCTCTCTCCTTGGCTTTTTCAGATGATCGTCTTCTCCCTATGTTTTAATGTTTTCTCTCTGTGCATGTCTGTTTCCTAATGGCTTCTAATAAGTATGCCAGTTATATAGTATTAGGGCCCACCATAATGACCTTATTTTAATTTGATTAATTCTTTAAAGACCTTATCCCTAAATACAGTCTCATTCTAGGTTAGTGAAAATTAGGATCTTAACATCTGAATTTAAGGAGGATACAATTAGGCACATAACATCTAAGTTATAAATACTTTGAGAGTAAAGGCTGTCTTAGTCACATATACGCATGTGTCTCCAGTTTCTAGCCCCAATGCATAACTCATGAGCAAGATCTCAAATCATTTCTTCTGGAAATAATTACACAGAGATAGAAGTTGAAGGTAAATCCAAATCCATAGGGAGAAGAGGTGATAGAAAGAACATGTGAATAGCATCAGTGCACAAGATGCAATCCATGACCCAGGGAGTCCATTCAGTCAAACTGATGTTCAGGCGAAGGGTAATCATAAAAGGTAAAGATGAATAAGTTATTGTAACTGGTGTTAGGATGGGTTCAGCTACAAGTATTGGGAAACCAGGACACAAACCAGCAAATGTAGTTCCTGACAGAAAAAAAAAGTCAGGAATCTTAACACTGAAATGTAGGATTGTCCCTGGTACCAAAATTTTAGTAGCATGATGCTATGTGGAAACCTCTCAAAACTCAGTGGCGTAAAATAGCAATTATTTATTCTAGCTCGGGTATCTGTGGTTTGCCTAAAGGTTTGCTGACGTATTCTGGCTAAACGGACAGCTTTGCTTTAAGGTTTCATTGTGCCTAGGCTTACCTCCTCATTGTAGGTTGGATCATGTCAGCTCTGTGGATGTTCGCTCTGGTTCCAGGCTAAATAGGCAGCATTCACCTAGAAGAAGCACTTCTTGTGGTGACAGCACAAGTGCAAGAAAGCAAATCATTGGTCAATCATTCAAAGTTCATCCCAAGCTTTTGTTTGCATATCTGCTCACATTCCTTTGGCTCAAACAAAGTACATAGTCCAGCACAAAGTCAAAATGGAGATTTCACTCTACAGAGAGTGGTGAATAATCAGGGCCAAGAATGCAATCTACCATAAGCCCCTTGAGATATTAAGGGTAATTTTACAGAAGACAAAAAAAGAGGTTGACTCTCAGTCACTTCACAGATTGTTTTATCTTTATTCAATAACCCTCATAAAAAAAACAACATAATTCCCCAAATCATAAACAAGGAGATTTATGTAGTCATCAACACAAAATTACACAATCTCAACTTCAGCTCCTTCCGAGTCCTACACCTTACATATGGCTAAACCCTACCCTTCATGCAGATGTCAGCATAGCACACTGTCCGTGCTGGACACGGTACTCTGTCTTCTCACAGCACGCTGAACTCTTCTGGTTTTGGAAAATTCCCTGCTTACTTTACCAAATATGCGACCAGGTCTATGGGTATATTGTTAACTGCTATAACCTGAATTGCTAACACAGTATCTGGTGTATATCATACAGCAAGCAAACTTTTTGTTGAGTGATAAGGAACAATGTCCTTGGCTTAGAGGCAGGATTCTTCAAGTTCAGGGGTAAATCTAATCTTGGAGGCCCAATGGGAATGACCTGAAGCTGGATTCAGAAATTTTGATGAGAAAGAGTATTACTGGACCTCAGAAGAGTCCAAGACCAGGTCTAGAATTCCAGTCAACAAAACTCCTAAAGAATGGGGTCACAAGGTCTTTGGATACAAAGTGAATTCTAAGTTTACTTTTGGGCTCTTCTGGTCTGCAGAATAATGTGTGTGTGTGTTTCATCATTATACTATTTTACTAAAGCATGTGACTGTTCCTTTAGAATGATTTTTTTGGATTTTAGTCCTTGGAATTAGAATATGTAGACTAAACTCACTTTGGGGAGGTCAGTGGAATGTCTGAAACTAAAAGCAAGTATCGTGTTAAAAACAGAAATCCTTGTGGCACTAGGATTTAACTCGGGTCATGCCTGTAGCTTGAGCGAAACCCCAAGTTGATCAGTGGGCCTAAGGGACCACCAGAGGCAGCAGTAGACAGTTTCTGTGACCCCGGACAAAGGGGCTGATAGTTCAGACATCGAGGCTAGGCCAGGTTCAAATGGTTCAGAGGGAAGAGTCTGAGGCACTGGGACCTTACGCAAGATTAACAGGGATTCTGGGAAAGTTGTAATGCCTCTAAATTTGCTACCTTTTAATATAGCAGGTTATTGAAAGCACTGAAATAATGAAGGTCACATATTAAAACAACAATGGCATTCCCATTTTCACACACACACCAAATACAGTCAAAAGCTTCTTCAAGATAATTCCCGGTTTGAGTTGCTTTTGAGGTGACCAAGCAGCGGTATTAATTAGGCAGTTGGATATAAGTCATCTTTCAGGGCCTTGGTGATCTGCCTTCCCAGCCTTACCAGCCCCTGCTCTCATCTTGGAATCATCCTTGTTCTTCTGTGGTCCAGATACACAGGCATTAATTCCAAATCTTGAAACTCAAATATACCAAGCTCTTTCTTACCTTTTACTTTTATTTCTATTATTTCCTCTACTTGGAATGTTTTCTCTAAAATATCTTCCCATGATGTCTCCATCTCCTCATTTGGATCTCTGTTCAAATACCATCTGCTGAGAAAGGCCTTCGCTGACCACACTGTCTAGCATTGTCTCCTTACCCAGGTACCCTTGGTTCCTTCATCTGAGTTTTCTTTACAGTACTTATCATTCTCCAGTTATCTTGTTTGTTGATATATGAGTATTTCTTGTTTATCATAATATTCTCTGCTAGAACAGAAGTCCTCCAAGGGCAGAGAGTCAATAAATATCCATTGAATGAATATATGCATGAATGAACAAAATAATTCAGGCAGAACTTGCGGTAAGATGGATGCTGAACTTGTGGCTATGGTTAGAGGGTCACATATCACACTGCTGTCATGCCTTGTTATGGGAGTAATCTCAAAGTTTGATGTGGGAATGAATTAGAATAGTAATTATTAATAAATATTCACTCACATATATAGAACATTCACATGGACCAGATACCATGTCAAGTACTTTACATGTATTAACATTTAATCTTCAACTAACACTTTGAACTAAGGTACCAATTTTATCTTTACTTTACAGGTAGAGAAACTGATGATTCCAGTGGCTAATCTACTTGTTAAAGGATTTTGGGTAACCAAAGGGCACAGAAATAGGATCCAGAGATGTGTCTTACTTATAAGCCCAATGCCAAGCTGCCTCACTACACACACACAGCCCTTTTTGATCCTTTGATTTCCTAACAATTCTTCCACTAATGTATGCATGTAATTACCTCATAGCTTTTCATTTTGAATCCCCTCACCCCTCCTTTTCTTCATGCCACAGAGGGCTTGAAATCTAGAATAACTCTTATTTCAACTCTCCCTTTCTGTCTTGGGTCACCACGACCTTGATAATCATTAGGGTTCTGCAGATCTCTCCAATGGGTTCCTAAGTCCTTATAACACATGCATTTTCTTCACTGTCTATCTATTCTGGTTACTTCTTTGCAAGCATGCTTTCTTTTCCATTACTCATCTTCAGCTCTCTGTCAGTGACTACTGCGTTTAATAGAAATTCTAACTAAATTTATAATCTCTTTAGTATATAAAATTGGATTGTCGGTATACAAATTGGAAATTCTGATTTACTAGTGGATTTATTTTCTGTTTTGAGGGCTTTAATATTCCTATTAAAGTTAAAGCTGTTCAAATAGAAAGAAACATCCCCTAGGTTATCCCCAAGATTCTAATTTTTTGTTTTGCTTTCTCTGCCTGGGATATAGCCAGACATTTAAATCCCTAGAATCTACATAATACAAACATGTTTATGATTATAGATTTTGGGCCTAGACAGTTTCTTCTTTTCAGCATGTCCACAAAAACAGAATGATGAGCAAAGAAATAATTGACACACCAGTTATGCAACCAGAGATAATCTTTAGATTAGAGTGGATAGCTGCAGAGGTAAGGACAACATTAGAAAACTACGTTGGGAGTAGTCAAAACCAGGCTCTGTTCCCAGGAATCATGAATTCCATGGCCTTGGAAGATGGCATCATGGGATAGGGTTTTGTTTCAAGGGTTCGCTCTCCAGTGCAGCGTTCTGTATATTGTTAGCATATCTTGATTTACGCAATAAAAATGTATTTTTTTTTTGCTAGGCAGTACAATCGATATTCAGGTCCGTATTAGTGGGCTGACAATTTGGTGCAAGTTCAAACAAATAGTAGCTCCAGGCTATGTATCATTTATTCTAGTTCACAACTCTAAATGTGAGCCTGTCCATTTACTTTTGGCATATTTTCACATGGTTCCTTTCACTTATATTTTTACATATGGATGGTTAAATGTAAAATGTCAGGAAAATCAAAGTCAAGTAAATAATAATCGAAAGGGTAAAACAAAAACAGTCTATATCAATAAGGCTTTGTAGGGAGGAGGCTTAGTGAAAAATTGAGACATGTATTTGAGACAGGTATTTGAGAACTGCTCCTATAATCAGTATTTCTGGAGAAATATCTATGTTCTAATTAGATGCAATCTTGAGAGAAAATGCCATACAGGAAATGCTGGTGTGTAAGAAGGTCTAAGGTCACGGCTCTGGAATGAATCCCATACTAAATCCGCATATCAAACTCCATGATCTTTAACTGAAGTTGGGAAAGACAATTTCAGAACCTGGCCGAAGGTGGATAATTTATGATATAGTGTGAAATAAATGACATTCTATACCTGAGCAACACAAAGGACCAAATTTACTGTTGTCAATTTCTTTTATACAACAGCAGGGTCAGCTTCTGCCCCCATCGCTCATGTGC
Source organism: Desmodus rotundus (assembly GCF_022682495.2). Classification (NCBI taxonomy): domain Eukaryota; kingdom Metazoa; phylum Chordata; class Mammalia; order Chiroptera; family Phyllostomidae; genus Desmodus; species Desmodus rotundus. The sequence continues at coordinate 55,571,234 of NC_071397.1, read as the reverse complement.
AGAAATAGGACAGGTAGCAAGAAAATCAACAGATCCTCAGAGGTTATAAAAGAAACCTGAGAGTGAACTGAACAGAAAACCCTGGTCTGAGCACCAGGAAAGCTCTGCAGTGGGAGGGGAAGGATTGAATGTGGGCGGTGGGGAGTGGGTAAGGCAGGGGAGAATAATGGGGATGGGGAATGGGAACAACTGTAATAAAAAATGAAAAAATATAAATAAAATGAAATATGACAAGTCAAAGGAAAATGAAAAGAGAAACTTACAGTCAGATTTCTTGAAATTCTGATTCTAAAAGAATGCGTTGAGTTTGGTTCTCCTTATAGCATGCAGAAGGGTACAGTCTGGGGAAGACCTGGAGACTACTTAGAATACCTCACACCTCTCTTCTTTCTGCTGTCAACGAATGAAGCAGGCCAGAAGTCCAGCCTGGATGCCAGTGAGGGCCTTGAATGAAGAAACTCTATGCAGAAGGGAAAGGTTTTACCCACCAGCACAACAAGGCTAAGCCTCTCCTTATTCATGGCACATGTCAATTCTCCCAAAGTGAATAAGACAAAAAATAATCATGGAACTGCCACAGCACAGGCCCAGTCTTCTCTCCATCCCCATAACCTGTTGTCTACCCACATGTTAGGAATATAAGCCTGGACCAGAAAATATTGGTCATGACCTCTAACCTCTAAGTTAATTTTTCCTACAGAGTTCCAAAGTCTAAGGTACTTCCTGCTCCCTGACTCAATGAAAGACTCTCTGATTTTATTAAGTTTATATAAATAAACCCCCAGGTAGTGTTTTAATAGAATAAAGGGTTTTATAGCCCATTATCTTGTAAATCATTGCAGAAGTGTGAGCTTAAATTTTTCTTTACTCCTCATTTCCACAACTAAACTCCTCTTAAAGTGATGGACAAAAAATAGTTCTAAGGAGACAATTAGTCCAAATTGAGCAGTAATACAGCTTTTAGTAAGTAGATTTATATATTGAACTTGAATGGAACCACTGTTTTGGAGGACTTTTTTCATTTTTCTCTTCAGAGCTCTATGTACTCCCATTTAAGATGGAGTTGAGGGGGTTAAGGAGGATAGGGTAAGGCTACCTTCTAATGACAAAGCCTTAGGGGGCCAGGGTGGGGTAAAAGGCAGAAGACAGAGTGGGGCCTTTTGATCTATGTTATATGAAGTTCCCCTGTCATTTTTCCCAATCCTGCCCCCCCCCCTTGACTTTAGATTGGAAACTAAGGGCAAAACCATATGCATATCTAGGGAAAAGAGAAAGAACTTTCCTGCCTTTCATCTGGGCCATTATATAATGGAGGTGAAAGTATTCTTGAGGTTCACTTATGGTTTAGTCCAGCTTTATTGCAATAAGAGATAATATAGGGGTTGGAATAAGTAGTGATATGTGTTACATATTGCTTGGAGTGTCTTCTGAGGATTCATCTCATGGGTGGCAGTAGCTATAATAAGTTCAAGATTCTGACTGCAGCTGCACAACCCTAGGGATCCTTCTTTAGAAGAAACATAGTAAAAATGTTTCTAACAGTTGTCTAAGGGGCAGAGATCAGGAGTTTACAGAAATGAATTGCACTATTTTGAAATGCCCACAGTGGGTAGAGACCTATCTAAGGAGGACTAACATGAGAGAACAGTCCCCAAGCAAACATAAATGTTCAGATATATATCTAAAGATATATATCTAAATATTTTTTCTTGCCTTCAGCAATTACTTCTGTGCCCAGTAAAAGATTTAACTTTAACTAGCTATGAAGCAAAGATAGAAAGGCCTGGAATTTTGCAAGGATTAAAGAGTACAGTCAACCTCACCACATCCAAATTTTAAGTTGGGCTTTAGGGATGTTGGTTCAGGAGAAGTTGGACATGACAGATATCACCTGTCTTAGTCTAGTAGGGCTACCACAACAAAATGCCATTCTGGATGGCTTAAAGAGTAGAATTTTATTTTTTTACAGTTCTGGGGGCTGGAAGTCTGAGATATGTGTGCCAGAATGGTTGGGCTCTGGTGAGAGCTCTCATCCTGGCTTCAGATGGTCACCTTGTGTCTTCACATGTCAGAGAGACAGAGAGTGAGAGAGAGATGGAGGGAGGGAGGAAGAGAAAGATAGAGAGAGAGAGAGATCTCTTGAGTTCTTATAAGGACAAATCCCATCATGAAAATCTTACCCTCATAATCTCACTGAAACCTAACTATCTCCCAAAGGCCCCATCTTTAAATACCATCACATTGGGGGTTAGGGTTTCAACATAAATTTTGGGTAGACACAATTTCATCCATAGCATAGGGATTCTAAATACTTATATTGCTTTATATCTATAAGCCTACAAAATACCATATTTATTATGATGAAACATTAAGAAGGTGCCCACAGGAACAGGATTAAACCCTTAAGAGATGCAGCATGATTTAGTGAAATGAAACAGACAGATTTGTCCTGAAACCCTACTCTAGCACTTGCTATTTCTGTGACAGGAGAATTCTGAACGAGGATAATGTTATTTCCTCTCTAATAGTATTGTTGTGAAGATTAGTGAACTAAGGCACAAAGCCTCCATGGCTAGTAGTTAGTAACTACTCAAAAATATTAACTTACCCTTTTGCCTTATATTGGTTAGGGATCTTGGAGCACAAATTATAGTAGACATTTAATGGTCTCCCCAAATTAGCAAGAAGTCTGTAAGTATAAATAACTAAGCTTGGAGCAGTAGCTCAAGGACTTTACATTTTTCCCCATTTACCTTATTATTGTTTCCATCAAATAAGAATATCATAAATTGTCCCAAGAGAAATGTTCACATGCTCAACCCCAGGTGTCTCAGTATAAACGTTTGTCACCTCATGGTTACCAGATGGCCCATGCATCTCTAAGCAGTATACTTACATTCTATACAGGAAGAAAAAAAACATCAGAAGTACCTATTATTTTATCAGGAAAGCAAAAGTTTCTTAGTACCCTTCCAGCAAATTTCCTCTTAATGATTACTTGACCAGGTCAACTAGTCATCCTACCTGGAAGGGAGGCTGGAAAACAGTGTATGTAGTTTTCCAACTTCCATACTAGATATGATGTTGGAGAAGGGAATTAGGAATGGCTGATAAGTTAGCAATCTGTGGTAGAGAAAATTCTAAGAGGGCCTCTGAAATCTAAGCCTCTGATATACACACAATTTCTCTCAGTTATACAAACTCTAGTATAAATACTGCTGTGAAGGGATTTTTGAAGATATAATAAGGATCCAAATCAGTTGACTTTAACAAAGGAAAATTATCTGCATGGTTTTAACCTAGTCACATAGCCCTTTAAATATGGGTCTAGATATCAGAGACAGAGAAGCCAAGGAGAATTCAAGGCACCTTGGCTGGCTGGTTGATGGAGGAGGCCCGAGGAAGAGAATGTGGCAAACTTTAGAAGCTTAGAGTCACCCCAGCTTACAACAAGCAGGGAAAAGGAGACCTCGGACTATAACCTCAAGAAACTGAATTCTGCCAACAACGAGAATGTTCTTGGAAGAAGATTTTCCCCCCAGAATATCCAGGCAAAAACTCAATTCATCTGATGTATTGATTTCCACCGAGTGAGACCCTAAGTACAGACAGCCATGCTGTGCTGGAGTTCTGACCCACAGAACAGTGAGTCAGTAAGTGGGTGCTGTTCTGACACCACTACATTTGTGATCGTTTGTTACACAGCATCGGAAAACAGACACACCATCCAATATTGCCTATCCTATGCCCTGATTTTACTATTAAAATATTCTTATAAAAAGAATATGGATATATAGATATGTATCTGTAAAAGGAATATCACTATTAAAATATTCTATAAAAAGAATATGACATATACAGATATGTATATGTCGTATCTGTATAATTAAAGTGTAGGAAAATAGTGTGGAGCAGAGAGGTGAACAATACTTTGAGGAAAAAATAATTTATTAAAGTAAACAGAAGGAGAAGAGGCAGATACAAGAACAGTAGTAAGTTGTGACTAAAGTCTCTAGACTGGAACAATTTGGGCCTTAAACTTGAAAGTTTCAGAGAAATTAGGTAGTTAGCAAGTAAATCAAATTTTCCCAATAATAGAGAAGAATGAAAAAAAATAGCATTGTTTTATAAAGCATGACACCATCATTTGTCCCAAGAGAAACTTAGACATTAAACTGAGTTATGAAGTTGGCCATACTATGTCTTCACTAAAATAGGCCTACTCCATGCCTGAATCTTGAGAGGCACTTTTATGAATTAAATTTGCTTAGATTCTGAATGAAAACATACTTCAAAAGCTATAGTATATTACCTGAAAAATAGGCATTTAACATAACCACATGTAATATCACTTCCCTGATGTTATATTTATATAAACTAAAATACTGAGAAAACAGTTGAAAATGGTCATGTCAGATAAGTTGATCATTATCTAAGCCTTTGACATTTATTCAGAAGTAGAGAACCACCACCTGATTCCATAGAGTCAACAAGAACACTGACCCCATACCACCTGAAGCAGGTGAGAGTTTACCAAGACCCCCCTTTTCTGGACAAAAGAAAATAAGCCAGATGGGCCCACGATCCACCCTGACATCTTGCAGAAGACATGGTCATTTGTCAGAATGACACCGGGATACTTTGAGGAGAGTGTGAAGCCTAAATATCATCTAGCACATTATGATTCTGGAAGAGAAAAGTAAAAATCACCCTGTCACTTGGTGGAACTGAAAGCTGAAAAAATTAGACTTTCTTATGATTAATGTTAGTGCCTTCAGCTTCCACTCTGTCACCTACTTCCATGGAAGCTGGGTTTATATCTTGGGCAGGAAGAAACGGTTAAAGCATGCATCAAGGCAAAAACAGAACCAGTTTTCAGAGGATTGCTTCAACTCTTCAAAGAACCTCCTCTTTCACATACATCATGTCTCTTCCTGTGGCTGGCTTGATCAGCGAGTATAATTAGACTGAGTCTCTGGTGGCGGGGCAGGTGGCAGCTGAATGGCTAGAAAATTACACACTTTGCTTCTATGCTGCCAGAAGCTTCTGTTTTTCTGTTTCTGATTTTGTTCTTTGAGAAAAAGTTTTTTTTTCAAAGAACAAATTTAAGTAGAGCTATATTCAAAATTATTACAAAATAGCTAATATTTTAGGAAGAGTCCACAAATATAAAGTCTTGCTGAATATAATCAGTAAGTCAATGAAATGTGATATTAACACCAACCAGACAGTCTAATGAAGTAGTGTCAATTATACACAAATTATTCCAAGTTCAAATAAAAATCTATTTGTAGTTCATCCTTGCAAGGGGATTGATTTGAAGGTAAGATCTCTAGCCTTAAACACATAAGCGTGTTCATCTTGGAGACCTTTAAGAATTAGTTAAAATTGTGAGTCCTCTCCACAAGAAAATGTGCTGTCATGGTGTAGTACCAGGACCTATAAAATTCTAGAAACATTGGTTTCAAATTTTTGTGAAATAGAATCCTATTCATTATAGATAAATAGATTTTAACAATCCAAAAATATGAGAAAGATATGTGAATATAAGAGAACAATCCCTTCCTTCAAGAAAGAGACAAACATCCCAAGCTGGAAAAATGTTCAAATGTGACAGTTCCTTTCTCAGAAATACTGTCTAAGGTTGATGAGGGTGTGCTATGAGATAAATTCAGGAAAAGGTTCTTTTAAATCAAGCTTTAAATTTAAAAAGGGGTTGACAGATATCAGTAAATTATTTAAGAAAAGGGGATAGTGGAGGGGGGATAAGACAAGGCTTCACTAGATAAAACAAGCAAATAGAGAGGATGTTTATTTGGATGAAGTCAAGGGAAAGGACAAAGGCTATATAAAGATACACAGAAGGACATTGAAAGAATGCTCTGAAACCAGGAAAGGAGTCTGTTGCAAAGAGCAACAGATGGGCATGTGGAAACTATAAAGGGTGCAGATCATTTTTAAAGAGGTGTCAAAAGAAAACAGCAGAGGAGTTAGAAGAAATAAAGTTGATGGAAAAGAAAGTTTACTACTAGACTGAAGAAACTAAAAACTACACGGGGCATGGAATTAAAAAAATAAATAGCAAAGTTTAGAAATAGTGAAAAGAAATGAGTGTCAGGCTTGAGGTTATGGTGGATTAATAACTATTGTGACAATTTTAACAACTGAAGTCTTCATACCACTTGACTTATGGACATAAAACTGAAGTTCAGACGTGACATGGAGGCTGAGGGAGGGAGGTGGTGAAGAGACCCTTTCCTGGTTGTTCTCGCTTGCCAGGAAGGCTGACCTTTCAACAGGAAACTTCCAGGAATTCTCAGAAAATCTGCTAGGCATAGATATTCCCTAATAGCTATCAGATATTCTTAGGTCTCCTAATTTGTTCCCAAACAAGGGTCCATATACCAGACCTAGGGAAGGATTCCTGTTTTCCCTGAACCTCTTCTCTTCTTAATCTACTGTCTGTCTCCAATTGGAGTCAGTTCTCTGGAGTCTCTATAATTTCTCCCAAACCCAGATCTCCAGCTCTGTGTCTCTTCAAGCTCTAGCCCTATGTATACAATAGTTTCCTTTTGCCTATAGGAAGACCTCAAGATTCCTCATCAGTGTAGAAAAGATCCTTTAGAACCACCTGTTGATATCCCCAGCCTTATCTCCTCATCTCTTGCTCTGAATTCCACTTACCAGCCAAACTCCACATCTCCAAACACATGAGCAGTGTTCTTCTTCAACCTAACCAGGAAAATCCTACTCATTTTCACAAATCTCAAATCATACTTTCATGGAAGACCCTGTCCTCCCTATGAACAGGTGCATAGCCGCCCCTCTCATGATACTTTGAGTGCCTAGAAACAAATGTAATGACATGCTCATCTCTGCTTCTAGTACAGTGTCTGCTATGTCTTGTTTTTAAGAAACTATATTTCATAAATCACTACAAATACCATACATTCAAATTGCTGTTTCAACCTGCATTTTTCCTTAAGTACATTGAGCATTTTCTCTAATATACAGTTACCTATGCCACTAGAAAAAAATATGTTAGAATATGACAGGAAAGGAGATTTGCCAGGTGGTGGAAGAGCTATGAAAAGAATCGGAAACATGCATATTGCTTGACCATATTATTTTCAGAACTAGATATCTAAATGTAATAGCCTGGATATAGCATGATATGCATAAATGACAAATCCACATGTAAACAAATGGATAATTATCAAAGTAATGAAAGAACATGGGGAAAAGAAGGACAGTTGAAAATTTTTCTAATAATTAAAGTAAAAAATAGCAAACACAGATATGAAGACACACTCTTTGGTTAGCAACAATAGACCACAACCTAATCAACATTAGTATTATCTGAGATTTGTGAGTAGGATTTTCCTGGTTAGGTTGAAGAAGAACACCGCTCACGTGTTTGGAGATGTTGAGTTTGGTTGGTAAGTGGAATTCAGAGCAAGAGATGAGGTGACAGGCTAGGGATATAACTGAACTAAGAATATGTTATTCCAAAGAAAGATTTTGTGGCTATAAGAGCACAAGATGATTGTCACAGAACAAATATCCGTAATGATACAGGAGAAAAGACAGTTTCCAGGCAGGCAGAACAGAGACACGATCCGGCTGGCACGTTTCTGCGATGTAGCTGGACAGGATAAGCTATTAAAGATGGTCGATATTACACATCAGGCCTGTTTAACCATTGTCCCTTGTTCTAATTATATCATCACTAACCCTGAGTCATTTGTCTCTAGTGATTGGCAGGTCAGGCAGAGAGAAATATCTGATCTTTCTAATAGTTACATTTCTCATTTTAATTAGTAAACTGCATTCTTATTTTATATACTGGTCTTTTGTGAGGTCTGTTTGCATGCTTCAACATGCCTAAATCCTATCACTTTGAAATACAGATGAGACTGCATTGCTGACTTTATAAGGCTAAATGCTAGATTCCCCAGTCATCCCTAAGACATACCCTATATAATTACATGTTGCTCCCAACAAATTCCCCCAATAAAAAGAGGGAAATATTGAGCAATCAGTACCTGTCTTAAGAAAAAACAATTTCTCAGAAAATGATGGTAATTGAGATAAGTAAAAGCATAAAAGTTTAGAAAAAGGTCAAATGATTCATCTAAAATAAAGAAAAGGAATAGGGGAAAAAACTGTATCTCTGGATCCTGAAGTGTGATTTCAAGGAAGAAAAAGAAAAAACACAATCATGAACTCCAAAAGGCTTAGTAATGAGGTCTCACACATAGAATTAATAATAAGGGTGTGATTTTAACGGACCAGAAACTAGACTGCTGAGAGTCAAGGAGAAAGCCAAAGAAAGAAAAGCAAAGGCACTAATATAAATCTTGTAAAGCACAAGGAAAACTGACATGGTAAGATTTACACCTACATAAATCTGAGAGCTTTCAAGTTTTGCTCTCAGACCTAGAGCAAAGTGTTCTGTCCGTGACTAAAGAAGTGACTGTAAGCAGGAGATTTTAGAAAGGTAGTCACCACCCCCCCAAAAAATGGTTGTGAGTGGTCCTTACATAAAATAAGAGTGAAAACTGCAGTGTAATCCTTGCTTGTCACAGGAAACCAGCTGCAAGAGGAGAAGATCAAAGTTCAGGCGGCAACCGCTAAGATGCTGCATCCAATGTGGGTACCAAGATTTGGTTCCTGCTATTTATCACAACAAAATTACGACTATCATGGCCAGTTTTGTTCTCAAATACTGATTTTGCCACCAATTTAAAGGCACCTGAAGGGAGACTCTCAGGTCCAATTTTATAAAGTTAAGATGCTTTTATTTTACTGTAAATACATGTAGACTTCTCTTACACGGAGGAACAAATGTTCGCTATTTTTGAAATGGAAACTTGAAAAGTAAGATCAGTAACACATACATGGCAAAAATAGTCAGAACCATTGTTATTTTATCAGGATTAATCTAGTCTTTAGTGTTTAGCATGCTTTATATTGTAATTTAAATATAGCAGTGGGATAAGCCCAAGCAGTAATTTGTTCTCTGAATGGTCTCTTACACCAAGGAGTTTAAGTTAAGTAATTTAAAGTTTCTAAGGCTAAACTGAAAATTATATGTAGGCTTAAGAAGGGAATCCTTTGTTGGCATAGGACCAAGCCGCCAATGGGTCTTTTCCATCTTTTATGTCTTTATGGAGAGTAAAATTTCCAAGGGCTTTCAACTCTTATGGGGTAAGACAAACAGGAACAGTAAACTTTCTAAAAGTTGATGAAAACTCCACTTAAAGTAAGGCTCTCTGTTCTAACACAGCAGCCAATCAAAGCTCAAACTTTGGAGCAAATTACATGATGCAGAGTAGAGTCAGTGTTTTTATTAAGTTCTGCAGGGAGAGGGAGTTAGAATGATGAGAAAAGGAGAATTAAATGCATAACATATAAATTATATTCATAAACATTCTTGTAAGCATTAATCAATAAAATACTTATTTAATGTTAAACATATATGTAGGAAAATCTGGAAACAATATTCCCAAGCATCATGTATCTACTTAACTATTCATTCCTAAAAATGATAAACCACTTCTCGACTTTGATGATTCTCTCTCTCTAGTAAAAATCTCTCTCCCTCCCCCTTGCTCACACACACACAAACACACAGACTGACACATCTCACAATACTGCAAAGAATTTCATAGGCCTCAGAGATCCTTTGAACCAAGAAACACTGTGCCCATCCTCACTTTCTCCAAACCCCCTCCCATAATGAAATGTTGCTCTTCGCTCTCACGATGTGTCAAACTCACTGGTAATGGCAGCCCATCAGAGGATTACAAAACATAATGCAGTTGTATTGAAGCTTGTAGAGGTCAAAACGCTATCCAGGGCTTTTGAAAATTTATTAAAAACTGTTTCATTTAGTGAAGACTAATGTTATACCACCATGAGCTACCACCACTTCACACTTACTGGAATAAATAAATTTGAAAAGACTACTAATACAAAATTTTAGTAAGGATGTGGAACAAGAATTCTTCTACATTGCTGGTGGTACTGTAAAAACATTACAACTTTGAAAATTCTCAGACAGTTTCTTTACAAACTTAAACATACACTAAACCCAGTAATTCCAATCCTTAGTATTAACTCAAAAGAAGTAAAAACATATGTCTACACAACTTGTTTAAAAAATATTCATAAAAGCTTTATTTTCAATAGCCATGTATTCATCACTCAGAGAATGGAGAGACTAAATGTGCTATAGTCATAAAAGGGAAAGTTTCATTAAGAGATCAAAACAAAAAAGGAAGAACTCAAAGAAATGGCATCTGCCTAACGTTAGGGAATGAAGACAAAGATGACTTAAAGCAAATCCCCTTCATTTCGAACCTGAGAATATAAAATGAGATAAGGACTTGGTTTAGTGAAAGCTGAGTTGTGTCTGTAACATCTTACTTGTGCCAGGGTGGTAGAATACCAACAGAACTCCAGTGCAGGAAGTTAAAACGGTGAGACTTGAGCTGGGGGGTGTAGTCAGGGCCCAAGATCTGAATCTAGGAATAAGGACAGTGTGGAACACTGGGGACACAGGAAATGCACAGGTTACCTAGAGTGTGGAGATGAAAGGGAAGTGTCCACAAAGACATAATCAGTTACTTAAAGTGCCAGGTACCCCCCCATCTACTAACAAGCTTCCCATTCAGCTGGAATCTCCTCAAGAGCAGAAACTACTGTGTCTATGTATCTTCACATGCCAGTCTAATCCAGGGCCTGGCCCATCATAGGTGTTCAACAGGGTTTACTCAACTTAAATCAACAGAAATGATGGGATTTGAGATTGTTGTATTCTGTTTCATCCCACAAAATTCTTTTTTAGGGGCTCAGTCCTCATCTTAGCACACAGAGTCCTCCTCTCTGGCTTCACCTGTCATTCACTGTTCCCAGTGTCCACGTTTTGCTACAGCGAAATGTAATTATTTAAGTTCATACAAATGTATCACTATGTTTAGAAACTGCATGTCATCTACACGCCATTTCTGTTAACAATCAACTTCCCTGTTCCACCCATCCCTTTATCTAGCTATTGCTTATCTACCTATCAATTTCATCTCAAATGTGGATTCCTTCAGGAAGCCTTCCCTACTGTATCCCTAGTTTGACTTAAAAGCAGTGGTAAGCAGAAGCTGGCTCGTGTGGGCTGTGAGAGTCACTTGTATATGTCTCTTCCCAACTGTGTGCTCAGTGGCATCACAATGATAGCCTGAAGTCATCCACGGTGGAGGCACTTACAGCGCAGGAGTCAGAAACTGCTACAAGTTGTTGCGGGGGGGGGGGGGGGGGTGGGGGGGGGCAATATCTTTTCTCCTCAGAACAAACTGTTAAACATTTACCAATACATGCCACTTAAAAGTTCCTTTTCCCCATTCCTTTAACTCCCCATTAGCCGCCTTATCATAAATATTATTCCATTGTCCCAAAATGATTTGTTTACTTCTCTCCCTTTGTATCAATCAATTCTTTTCTCATAGATTTTGTATGCTTAGCTTCCATCACATATACTAAGTATTCCATAAATGTTTCTTAATTAAATAAATGAATAAATGAGGACACAATTTGTTCCCTTTCATTGATACCTTGGAAATTTTTAGCTCTGAGTTATATCCTAAGACTGATTAAGCTTACTATAGACAGAGCCTCAGGAAAAAGAGACCAAGTGACTGAGCTCATTTCTCTAAAGGTAAGAGTTACAATTATGGGAATGAATGAGTTATCAAAATAAAAAGAGAGAGAGAGAGTACACATTGAGAACAGCAAAAATCCAAGGAATGGGCATTGCCAGGGCTCTCTTGCCCTGTGGCTTCCAGTTGGGTTAGCCAATGGGACTTCCCAGAGGGAGGGGAGAGACCAGGGTAGACCAAGGTGGCCTTCACAAGGAAAACAGTAAGTCTGTTAACACCCATTCCTAGCTTAAGGAGACAGACACAGTGGGTATTCAAAAAGCTGAATATCCCCAGTTTGAATGTGTAAATTGGGACAATGATGCCTTATGACATCATCATGAGGAACAAATGCTAAAATACAATAGGTAAAATGGGCTGCGAATTTGCCAAAATAAATGCATAGTAGTTTTTATTTTTACTTAACAATTAGAGCAGAAAATAAAAACCTTTACAATAGGAAAATTAAATGACTTACACAAGATCAACAACAAATCATGGAATTGGAGGTGAACTTGAAGCTTCTCCTTTCTATTTTATTCACTGTACAAAGTTAGTAGAGTATCATCAAAAATCACAGCTCAGTCAGTCCTGTGAAGTTTTCCAACCCCAGGTTCTACCATTCCCCAGCCAAAGCCACTTCAGTCCAGCTACAGATCCAGGTTAGTGTAAGCCTGAGGCATTTCACAGCTTGTCCTTTTTCTCTCGCTGTGAAACTCTAAACCAGAAATTCAAAGAAATATTTTTTAAAGTCTAGAGGGGCTGATTTTTCTGATTTTTTTTTAAAAAACCTGCTATGTCATGGTAAAATTGATGTAGTAAGCTGCACATATTTAAAGTGTACAATTTGATAGGCTTTGACATATGTATAAGTCCATGAAGCTATCACCATAACCAAGATAATGAATGTGTACACACAAAATCTTCTCATACCCTTTTAAAATCTCTCCCTCTTACCTACCCCACTCTCTCTGTGCATCTACTGTTTCCATGCAGACACTGATCTGCTTGTTGGCACAGTCACTCTAAATTAATTGGCATTTTCTAGAATTTTTATATAAATAGAATTATCAATATGTTTTGTTTTGTTTGTTGTTGTTTTGGTTTTGGTTTGTCATTTCTCATTTGGTACAATTTTTTTATATTCACCCATGTATATTTCAGTAGTTCGTTTCTTTTTCATTTATTTTTATTATTATTTTTCTTTTTACTGAACTGATTGGGGTGAGACTGGTTAACAAAATTATATGGGTTTCAGGTGTACAATTCTATAATAAATCACCTGTATACTATACTGTGTGTTCACCACCCCAAGTTAAGCCTCCATCCATCACCATTTATCTCTGCTATAATCTCCTCCACCTTTCCCCAAACCTCTTCCCTGGACAATCACCACACTATTCTTTTTATTACTGAGTGGCATTTAGTTGTGTGGACATATCACAACTGTTTGTCCATTGATTTGTGATGAACATTTGTATTGTGTCCAATTTGGGGCTATGAGCACTCATGTATAAATTTTAGATGAACGTAGTTGGGAAACAATGGTCCACAATTACGAGGTCTGTCCAGGAGGTATCCAGCTACGTAATAGGAAAATAGAGACATTTATTTAAGAAAATACAAGATACAAGAAACATTGTACACAGGACAATGATCCCTAAGTCCTCTTCAAAGTAGGCACCTTGGGACCTCACACAGTCCTCCCAATTGCCATCAGCTGCCTCTTCATATTTTCCTGAATCTCATCGATGGTCTGAAATCCCTTCCCTTTCAAAGGTGATCTTAGTTTTAGGAAAATCCAGAAGTCACAGGGCACCAAATCTGGGCTGTTGGGGGTCTGGGTCACCTGGGTGATTTGATGTTTTGCCACAAAACACTGCAAGAGACATGATGCATGAGTGGGTGCATTGCCGTGATGAAGCTGCCAATTACCAGTTGCCCATAACTGTGGCCTTCTGAATCATCCGAATAGTTTCCTCGGAAGAATGTTCAAGCTTAATGCAAAATTTGATGCAGATTCATTTCTCTACTCAGTCATTTTGATTGTAACAGCCACACAGTACACATGCTCACTCAATGGCATCTACCACCCCCACTGACCAGTAAAGTTGTTATTGTTCACAAATGTACATTCCAGTCGACTCTCCTTGGCTGCCAGGTTACATCAATGTTGCACAAACCATTCTTGTTATATTAGCAATGGCTGGACTTTTTCTGGACAGACCTCGTACTTTCACTTTGCTGCATGGTCAGGGCTTTCTATCAAGGAGCACTAATATTTGGATTACAAGATCATTGTGTAGCAAGTCTAAAAATAGACCACCAGGGACATAAAATCTCGTGTGTAACATGCTCTTGAGGTGGTTTTGACTCCTGGAGACCATATGAATGAGTGCTGTCCACGATGTCCTGTCCTCAACAGCCCTGCTCAGCTCCTGTAGCCTCATGCCAATGGCTTCTTCTATAAAATCGATCCATCTCATATGTGGTCTTCCTCTTTTCCTGCTGCCTTCTGTTTTCCCCAACATTATTGTCTTTTCCAAAGAACCCTGCCTTCTCATAATGTGCCCAAAGTAGGACAGCTCTGATCTCTCCGTAAAGCCATAATTTATTTTTATTTCAAAGGGTGGTAGACCTACAGACCTCTCTTCTGCTCCCCAGAAAAGATTTGCTAATGCAGCTTTATACACTCTGGAGCAAAATTTGCTGTGACTTTCTCTCTTTGGAGGGGAAAAGGGGATGTATTTGCCAGCTGCTCTGTGTAAACTCAGAGGTTCCTAAGTTTGGAGTTTCCTGTGGTGCAAACCCCTCTCCATGCACAGCGACACTGAGCACTTGCTCATCTGCCAGCGCACAGAGTGCTGGAGCACAGAGAAATCGCACTGAGATGCTCTCTGAGTGAATAATTGTTTTGTTCCCTGATTCAGCAACTGCCTAAGTCCTGCCAAGATAAGTAAATAAATATAGATGTAAACACTTAACTGACATTCATTTGGACAAATACCTAAGAGTGGATGGAATAGCTAGATCAGATGGCATATATATATTAAACTTTTTAAGAATCATTTTACAAAATGAATGTAATATTTTTATATTCCCACCAGCATTATATGAGGTATCTTATTTCTTCTTATCCTCTCCAACACTTGGTATTGCCAATCTCTCTGTCTCTCTCTTTTTTTAATTTGAGATTTCCTTTTTCATTTATATTAAATGGATTGGGGCAACATTGGTTACTAAAATTGGTTTCAAGACTTCAATTCTATGACAATGGCCTTTATATTGCATTCTGTGCCCACCACCCAAAGTCAAATAGTTTGTCACCATATATTTGACCCCCTTTACTCTTTACTACCTCCTCATCCCACCTCTTTCAGGTAACCACCATACACAGCCACTATGGAAAACAGTGTGGAGTTTCCTCAAAAAATTAAGATCAGAGTTACCATATAGCCTGGCAACCCCTCTTATAGGTATCTACCCAAAATATTTGAAAACATTTATTCACAAAGGCATACGCACCCCTATGTTTATTGTCAATCTCTTTTTACTTTAACTATTCAAGTAGGTGTATAGTATCATTTTATTGAAATTTTAAATTGCATTACCCTAGTGATTAATGACATAAAGTATCTTTTCATGTATTTATTTGCCATCTATAAATCTTCTTTGGTATGTGTCTAATCAAGATTTTAACCCTGTTCAAAATTTTTATTATTGAGTTGGAAGATTTCTGTGCATACTCCAGATTCAAGTCCTTGTCAGATATGTGTTTTGTAAGTATGTCCTCATGAAAGGGCTTCTCTTTTCATGTTTACAAGATTCCTCTGAAGAGTAAAGAGTCTTAATTTTGAGTCTAATTTTTAACTTTTACTTTTATAATTCACGATTTTTGTGGTCTGTTTAAAAAAATGTTTTCCAAACCCAAGGTCACCATTTTGTACTATATTTAATTCTAAAAGTTTTATATATTTATATTTTAAGTTTAAGTATATGATCAATTATGAGTTAATTTTTATATATAGTATAACATATGAATCCAGGGTTCTTTTGTTTCATTTTGTTTTGTTTTGGGCAAATAGATAAACAAATAATCCAACATCATTTATTGAAACAACTTTTTTTTCTTTATTACATTTTTATTAAAAAATAAGTCGTCCGTATATGTGTGGTCTATTTCTCAACTCTCTGCTGTCTTCCAGTAAGCCAGTACTCCATCTTTATTTCACTGCCATACCATTTTGATAATTGCAGCTTTATAAAATTCTTGAAATTAGGTAGTGTTAGCCCTTTAACTTTCATTTTCACTATCAAACTTGTTTTGCTTATTCTAGGTCCTTTGAAATTTAATAGGAATTTTAGAATCAGGTTGTCACTTTTTTAAAAAAGGCTACTGGTAATTTGACCAGACCTGCATTGAATCTATATACCAATTTGTGGAGACTTGACTTTTTTTTTTACTTTTCAATTTTATTGTTAGTAAGACTGTCTCACAATAAACTTTTTTCAATTTGTTTTTTTAAATTAAATTTATTGGGGTGCCACTGGTTAGTAAAATTATATAGGTTTCAACTGTACAATTCTACGATCATCTGTATATTGCATTGTGTACCTAGCACCCAAAGTCAAATAATCTTCCTTCACCATGTATTTGAACCCTTTTACCATTCAATCCTCCCGAGCCCCTTCCCTCTGGTAACCACCATATTGTTCTCTGTGACTATGGTTTTTTGTTAGTTTTTTCTTGTTTGTCCATTTGTTGCTTTCAGTTTTACATCTTAATTTTGAGTCTTCTGACTCATTAACACACTACACCTCTACATTTTTTAGGTCTTTAATTTCTCTTCACAGTGCCTTCAGTTTTCAGTATAGAGGCCAGCACAACTTTTATTACATTTATCTTTAAGTATTTGGTACTTTTTGTTATATTATATTTTTTTCAATTCAGTTTTGGTTGTTTGCTACTAGTATATAGAAATACAATTGATATTTGTATATCACATATTCTGTAATCTTGATAAACATGCCAATTTCTTTGACTAGTTGCTTTTTCTGTAACTTTTTTGTAGAATCTGTAGCTCACTAATGTCCTTTTCATTTTTTTCCTATTTTTTTTTTTAGGTTTCATCTTAGATAGTTTCTATTTGTGAAACCTTTAAGTTCATTTATTTTATCATCTTTAATGTCTGAACTGTGCATTTTTATCTCAGTTTATTATTTTCATTTCAGACATTGTAGTTTTTATCTCTAGAATTTCAATTTTGGTCTTTTTTTATATATCTTGATGTTTCTACTCAAACTTTTATAGATGAGGTAAATAGTTATAATTATTCAATATCCTTGTCTGCTAATTCTAACATCTGTGTTATTTCTAAGTCAGTTTCTATTTTTCCACTCCTTATGGGTTGTATTTTCTTTCTTCTTTGCATGCTCAGTAATTTTTAACTATGACTTTTACCTTGTTTGGTACACAATGTTTTCATGTTCATATAAATATTCTTCAGCTTTTTTCTGCGATGCAGTGAATTTGCTGGGCAACAGTTTGGTTCTTTCAGGTCTCGTTTCTTAAGACTTATATGGCAAGGCCAATGCAATCTTTAGTTTAGAGCTAATTATGTCCCTCTAATTAGTCAAGACTCTTCTGGGTACTCTATCCACTGTTCTGTGAATTATGAAGTTTTCTGCTCTTATTTGTATGTCTAATCCCAATCCTGTGGTAAGCATTGGGTACAATGTCCTCTAATAATTTGGGGCAGTTCTTTCTACAGCTTTAGGTGCATTCCTTGCATGCATATACTGATCAGTATACTGCTGAATATTCAGGGGGGACTCTGATCCTGTCTGGAATTAGTATAGATCTCTTATCTATTATATTTTCTCATAAAAGCCCAATTTTCTCAGTCTCCCTCAAACAGGAGCCTGCTAGCTTCTAGTTTTGGTGCCTACTCCCTGAGTACTGCCTGGAAATTCTTTTAGGACAGTAGCCTAGGATGATTGTAGGGCACCTTATTTGTTTCCTATATCACAAGCATAACTGAGCCTCATTGCTTGATGTCTAGAGTCTTGAAAATCACCATTTTTACACATTGTGTCAGGTTTTATTGTTGTTATTATTTCTGATAAGAGGGTAAATCTGGTCTCTGTCCTTTGTCACAAAAGTGTTTTCTGTTCTTTTCTGTTCTGTTCTGTAGTGTGAGGTTTACATGGTCAGAAGAGCTTCTTCCTTGTGAATGTTATAAGAATTGCCAGCAGTTCCAGACTATATCTTCATAACTGCAGACCCAGAAGAAAAGCTCTCAACTCCTCTTCTAGGTAGCGAAGTGAAGGTCTCCAGGTTGATTGAATTTGAGTGGCATGACATCAATCAAGTGACTCACCTGAAGCAACCATTGTGTCTTGGAAGCTGCTATGTTCTGCCCAGACAGCTTGCATCCCTGTCAACCCCGAGACCAGGGTGCACTCAACAGTAGAGCACTACATAGACTGAGAGTCAGGCAGAGATGCTTTCCCAGAAGATAATCAGGTTGCCATTACAAGAAGGGCAGATGGACTGCTAAGGGCAGAAAAACAAAACACAACCAAAAATTGTGTCTATTTTATGCTTATTATGAGAATTATAAGAAGAAACTTCAGTAATTCAATTAAAAAGTTGTAGATCCTTTTGTTCTGTTTTGGTTTGTCTGTTTTGCTTTTGAGTCATTTTGTTAACAGTTACAGCTTCCTAATAATTCATCTGAGGTAAATTAATCCTCTGGTTCAGAGTTACATATGTTCTCTGTTCAAAATCACAAATGAAATACCCTTTTATTCTCATGAAAGAAAAAATAATATTGAAAATAACAAAAAGCATTGTCTTTATCTTTAGTCTATATTAAGTGTTTGCATCTTTTTTCTTTTCAATTATTTAACTTCTCAAAATGTCTTCTTTTAATTCTGTAAGATACAGACTTTCATAGTTTATGTTAAAGACCAAGAATATGCAAACATGGTTAGTAAGAATTCTGAAATTTTATTTTGTCCTACATTAGTTTCAATAAGGTGACCTATCTCTTGCGGACCAATGAATTTCATATTGCCTCCTGAGGGTAGAGCCAATGGGGTGAAAGTGCATGTTTCTGCCCCTTCACTTGTATTGTGTAATGACTTAATAGGTAGATAGAGCACAGGGAACATAACAACTTATGATCAAAATATATATTACTTATTTCTCACTGAACTTTTCCACATTTTCTAGAGTTTCCTTAAAAATAGGATCACCATTATATCTAAAATGTGTTATTCAATGCATCTTTCATTTTATACCATGAATGAGTAACAAGTAATCAAAAACTTATATTAGAATCCTTTTTCATTTTCAAACTCCAGCTGTTTCAAGTGGCATAAAACTCATTTTAAAACTTTCAGAAGTATTGGATTAAGATCAAAATTTTGTGGCATAAATAAAGTTATATCTGCCTAGCCTTCAGAACAATACAATGCCTACTTGGAAGTGCTAGCTGGAATCGCCTCATTGGATACTTTTAATTTACGCCTGGCTCACTTCTCCTTACAAACTATCCCCAATTGCAGACAGGTATAATTATATAAAGTTTGAATGAATTTTTGGTATGCATCAGTGCATCATTTCAGATATGCTAAAGTTTTCGATTTGCCCTCTATTATTTTCCTAAAGTGTTAGTTCTATGAAAAAATGATATAGCAGCTCATCAAGTTAAATTGGATAATCCTTTTAATACTCCTGAAAACTACATTAATACAATCTATATAATTTGTATTATTTATTTTTCATGTTGATTGGATAGTGTTGATTTTTCTCTATTTATAATAAAAAAAACAACCTAAAACTTTCAAAGTTAAAAGAGTTTGTAATGGTAGGATTCTTTCTGCCTGAATTTACAAGAACAATGAATAAGAATGATAGTCTGTGAAACACTTAGCAATTTTTTCTTGTTTTTCACAGATATCTACATCATATGATAATATATTTCAAGATATTTTTACAAACTTTCCCTATCACCAGTGTCAACTAAGCAAAGTAGCTTCTACTTAGGAAATAATATATAAACTTAAAATGAGTGTATAGATTTGTGATACACACTCATCACCTACATGTATTAAAGTGATCAGCTATTAAAACATTAACAGATGATTATTTAATACATGCATTTAAAAGTAAAGATTGAGTGTTAACATCAGAGACCCCAAAACTCCTTCAATGAGTTAAACCTATATTTTGTTAAAAAGCAGTCATAGATTTGATCAGAAATTCCATAAGTATGGAAAAAAGTATTTCTATATGCCAGCAATAAAAAAGAAATCAAAAGTTGAAATTGGAAAGGATACAAGAAACATACAATTTCTTCACCCAGAAAATGTACAAGTTTTTTCCTGGAGCCTGTGTTTTACTAAAAATAATAAATGTACTTTTTTATAGTTTATATTAAAAGATATAATTTTTTGAAAAAATCTGAAATTGAAAAACAATATCGTATCATCAAAAATATGAAGTAATGAGTGATAAATCTAGCAAAGGATGTATAAGGCTTGTACACTAAAAACTAGAATACAGTGCTAAGAGAAATCAAACAAGACTGAAGTAATTGAAGTTACATACCATGTTGATAGATCAGAAGACTCAATATTGATGACGTCAATTCTCTACAAAATGGCATGTATATCTGATATCATCCCAATCAGAATCCCAGTAGGCTTTCTTTTAGAAATTGACAAGATAATTTCAAATCCCATAGAAATACAAAGCATTTAGAATAAGCAAAATTCTGAAAAAGAAAACAATGTTTGGGGACAAATTATACCAAATTTCAAGACTTATTTTAAAGTTGTAATAATCAAGACAGTGTGATTTAGTGTAAAGATTGAAACACAGGTGAATGAAACAGAATAAAGAGTACAGAAATAGACCCAATCATATTCAGGCAATTGATTTTGAACAAACTTTCTAAGGCAAGTTATTTGAGAAATGACAGTGATTTCAACAAATAGTGTTTTTGGAAAAATTGGATA
Organism: Desmodus rotundus; assembly: GCF_022682495.2. Taxonomy (NCBI): domain Eukaryota; kingdom Metazoa; phylum Chordata; class Mammalia; order Chiroptera; family Phyllostomidae; genus Desmodus; species Desmodus rotundus. The sequence goes on along the minus strand of NC_071397.1, from coordinate 55,550,514 downwards.
TCTGTGTGCAAAAAATCGAACTTTGATCTGTTCCTTGGACTATATACAGAAGTTAGCTTAAAATGGATCACACTGAAATATAATAAATTTAAACTATAAACCTCTAGAATAAAACAAAAGAGAATATTTTTGTTACCTTGGATTAGGCAGACTTAGAGATAACATCAAAAATATAATCCATTATACACTGCACTTCCTCAAAATTAAAAAAACTGTTCTTTGAAAGATACTGTTATAAGAATGTCAAAACAAACTGAAGACAAGAGAAAATATTTAAAAGTAATATACCTGATAAAGGACTTAAAGTTATAATATATAAAGACTTCAGGCAAGGAAACAAAAGAAAAAATAAGGAAATGGGACTGTATGTATAGCAAACTAAAAAGCTTTTGCACAACAAAGGACACCATCAACAAAATGGAAAAACAACCCACTGAATGGGAGAGTGTCAGCAGTGATACATTTGATAAAAGGTTAATATCCAAAATTTATAAAGAACTTATAAAACTCAATACCAAAAATACCAAACAATCTAATTAAAAAATGGTCCTCAAACCTAAATAGAAACTTCTCCAAAGTGGACATACAGATGGCAAATATACATATGAAAAGATGCTCGACATCACTAATAATCAGGGAAACACAAATTAAAACCACTATGATATATCACCTCACACCTGTAGAATGGCTATCACCAACAAATCAACAAATAACAAGTATTGGCAAGAATATTGAGAAAAGGGAAGAACTTCCTGCAGATTGGCACAGCCACTGCTGAAAGTGGTATGGAGTTACCTCAAAAAATTAAAAATGGAACTGCCTCTGACCCAGTGATTCCACTTCTGGAATTATGTTTGAAAAAAACCAAAAGACTAACTCAAAAGAATAAATGGACCCTATATTCATTGCAGTGTTATTACAATAGCCAAGATTAGAAGATAGCCCAAGTGCCCATCAGTAGATAAATGAATAAAAAAGCTGTGGTACATTTACACAATAGAATACTACTCTACCATAAAAAAGAAGGAAATCTTACCTTTTGTGACTGCATGGATGGATCTGGAGAGTATTATACTAGGTGAAATAAGCCAGTCACAGAAAGATAAATTCCAGTGTGATTTTACTCATATGTGGAACTTAATGAATGAAATAAAATAAAAACAAAATAGAAACAAACAGATAGAAAACAGACTGACAGCTGTCAGAGGGGAGAGGGGTTGCAGGGCTGGGAGAAAAAGGTGAAAAGGTTAAGCCAAAAAACCCAAAAATCTCAGAGTCACAGAAAACTGAAAACTGTATCATGATTACCAGGGGGAAGGGGTGTGGGGGAGGGTAGAAGACGATAAAGGGGGGAAAATAATGATAGAAGGAGATCTGACTTGTGGTGGTGACACATAATACAATATACAGATGATGTGTTATAGAGTTGTACACCTGAAACCTATGTAGTTTTATTGGCCGGTGTCACCCCAATAAATTCAATAAGACAGAAAAAGAAATACATTAAGCCAAAAATTAAAGGATATTAAAAGAAAGAAAGACCTCTCAGATATCAATGATGAGAAAGCAAACAACCAATGTTTTATTTATTTATTTATTTAAATTACTTTAATATTGTTCAATTACAGTTGTCTGCATTTTCTACCCACCACAGCCAAACCCACCTCCCTCCTTTGCTTCCACCCTCCCCCTTGGTTTTCCCATGTGTCCTTTATAGTAGTTCCTGAACATCCTTCTCCCCATGGTCTCCTCCCCCTCCCCTCTGGCTATTATTAGATTGTTCTTAATTTTGATGTCTCTGGTTATACTTTATTTTCTGTTGTTGATTATATTCCAGTTAAAGGTGAGATCATATGGTATTTGTCCCTCACTACATGACTTATTCACTGAGCATATGCTCTCCAGTTCCATCCATGCTATTGCAAAGGGTATAAGCTTCTTCTTTCTCTCTGCTGCGTAGAATTCCTTTGTGCAAATGTACCATAGTTTTTTGATCCACTCATTTGCTGATGGGCACTTACAAAGTATTGTACCTACACTGCTTGCAAAAATATAAAAGGTACAACCACTTTGGAAAGGAGTTTGGCAACTTATTAGGAACTTAAAAGTATACCTTGTCCATGAGCCAGCCGTTCCACTAATAAGCATTTACCTAAGAGAAATAAAAGCATATGTCCATTCAAACTCTTGTACATGAACATATACATGAAGGATTTGGACCACACATCTAATACCCCAACTTCTAAGGCTGCCACTCAAGAGATGAGCCCCAAATCACATAGCTCTGACAGCCAATCCACCTTTCGTTCATGACTCAATACGACTGTAGCAAACAAAGAAGCTGTTGTTAATGGGTATACAAGCACTCTCTGTGACTCTCCAAGTCTCAATGCAGAGGGAGCAGGCAAAAACACCTATCGCCCAGTCTTTCTTTGAAAGGGATTTTACTAACCGTATCCCAAGCTGTTTTGCCTGAGTGTCCACCTTCTAATTAGCATGCATCTATGTGATGAGTGCATGACTGCAATGGGTCCTCCTAGGGCCCGAAAGAATGGTGCGCACTTCTCCTTCTTCCCCAGGACTTGCTTCAACAATAAAACCAAGCCACCAGTATCTCTCTGAAGGGAGATTGTCTACAAATCTAGCTCCCTAATTTCTTCTACTGTCTCCCAAGAAATAGGCCCTCAAATCACACAGCTCTGGTAGCCTACAGTGCTTACACTGCAATCCCATGGCACTAAAGCAAACAAAGCAGTATTGTTTAAGTGGTGCTGGAGCATCCCTTGAGGTTATGCACCTTAATATTGTCCAAATGTCCATATTAGTCAAAGCAATCTACAGATTCATTGCAATTCTACCAAAATTCCAATAGTGTTTTTAACAGAAATTGAAAACAAAATCCTAAAATTTATATGGAACCACAAAAGACCCAGAATAGTCAAAGCAATGTTTAAAAAGAAAAGCAAAGCTAGAGGCATCATACTGCCTGATTTCAAAGTACAGTACATTACAAAGCTATAGTAACCAAAACAGTATGGTATTGACATAAAAATAGGCACATAGATTGATGAAACAGAATTGAGAATCCAGAAATGAACCTATGCATATATAGTGAATTTTTGATGAAGTAACCATGAACAAACACAGGGAAAGAACAGTATCTTTAATAAATGGTGCTGAGAAAACTACACAGCACATGAAAAAGAATGAAACTGGACCCCTTTTACCACATAAGAATATCAACTCAAAATGGGTTACAAACGTGAACCATTTATGACCCGAAATGATAAAACTCCTAGAAAAAAACATGGGGATAAGCTCCTTGAAAGGAATCTTCTTGGTGATGGTTTTTTGGGTTTGATACCAAAAACAGAGGCAATGAAAACAGAAATAAATGGGTAGGATTACATTAAACTAAAAAGCTTCTTCTCAGCAAAGGAAACCATTAACAAAATCAAAAGCAGCTTATAGGATGGAAAAAATATTTGCAAAGGTTATATTTGTTAGAGACTTAATACCCAAAATAGACAAGGAACTTAGTAGTCAAAAGTGACCCAATTAAAAAATGGGCCAATGCCCTGACCAGGTAGCTCAGCTGGTTGGAGTGTCCTTCCACACACCCAAAGATTTTGGATTCAATACCTGATCAGAACATGTGCAGGAAGCAAGCAACTGATGTTTCTCTCTCACATCAAAGTTCCTCTCTCTCTCTCCCCCCTCCCCCATTCTTCTCTCTCTAAAATCATTAAACATATCCTTGGGTGAGGATTAATTTTTTTAAATGGCCAAGGACCTGAATAGATACTTTTGCCCCCCAAAACATATAAATGTCTAACATGTACATGAAAATGTGTCCAACATCACTTATCATCACAAATGCACATATGAAAACCACAATGAGATGTCACCTCACACCTGTTGTGTTATATATTATTAAAAATCAAGAGTGGTGCCCTGGCTGGTGTGGCTCAGTGGTTGAGCAGTGTCTTGAGAACCAAAGGGTCAGTGATTCCACTCCCAATCAGGGCACATGCTGGGGTTGTAAGCCAGGTCCCCAGTAGGGGGTGCGTGAGAGGCAACCACACATTGATGTTTCTCTCCCTCTCTTTCTCCCTCCTTTCCCCTCTCTCTAAAAATTAATTAATTAATTAATTTTTAAAAATCAAGAGTGGTGATGGCAAGGTGAGGAAAATAGGTGGAGGTGCAAGTGTGTATGGGGGCATAAATGGTAATGGATAAAGTACATTAAAAACTGAAAAAATTACTTCAGCAATTTCTTTATTTACTATAGTCAGATTTTCTATTTATTTATGTGTCAGTTATGTGTGTTTTAATCTTTCAATAAATTTATTTTTTTTCTGTTTTCAAACTTGTTGGCATAAAGTTTTTCATGTTATTCTTTTAAATGTTGGTAAAATGTGTAGCGATATCCCTGCTGTTATCCTGATATTGGTTATCTGAGTCCTACTCTTTTTCTCTTCATCAAGCTGCATATTTATAAATCATATTGATATTTTTGAAAATTAAAAAATCAAGAGATAACAAATGCTGGTGAGGATGTACATAAAAGAGAACCTCTGTGCATTGTCAGCGGGAGTGTAAATTGCTAGAGACTCTCTGGGAAACAGTGTGCAGGCTCCACAGAAATTAAAATTAGAACTGTCATATGACCCAGCATCTCCTTCTGTGTATATGTCCAAAGGAGACAAAATCATTATCTTGAAAAGACATCTGTACGCTCACATTCATTGACGGATTATTCACAATAGTTAAAGTACAAAAACAACCTAAGGGTCCATCAACAGATAAATGGATAAAGAAAATGTGGAATATTCTTCAGCTTAAAAAAAAGAAGAAAATCCTGCCATTTGCAACAATATGAATGAAACTGGAGGGCATTGTGCAAGAAAAAAAAAAGCTGAACTCACAGAAACAGAGCAAAATGATTGTTGCCAGAGGCTGGGGGTAAGGGAAGTAGGGAAAAGTCGGTAAAAGGGCACACACTTTCAGTTAGAAGATAAACAAGGTGTGATGATCTAGTGTAAAACATGGTGACTATAGTTGAAAATACTATTATATAATAGAAATTTGCTAAGAGAGTAAAATTTAAGTGCATTTACAAAAAATAAATAGATAACAAACTATAGAAATAAAGGACACATGGACAAAACCAAAGGGGTGTAGGATCAAGGGTGGGAAGTGGGGATGGCTGGGGTGGGGGAGGTAGTGGAGACAACTGTACTTAACGATAAAAAAAGTTTAAAAAAATGAAATAAATATGTGAGGTGATGGATGTATTCATGAACCCCATGAGGGAAGGAATCCTTTTACAACATATACATATATGTCAAATCATCATGTTGTATGCTTTAAATATCTTTTAATTTTATTTGTCAATTATACCTAGATAAGGCTGAAAAAAAGAGCACATACTGTATGAGTCAATTTATATGAATCAATTTAATCTAAAGTGGCAGAAGTCAAGACGGTTGCCTCTGAGGTAGGAGAGTATTGACTGACATTTGGCATGAAAGGAACTTTTTGGGTGCTGAAAATGTTGTGTGTGTCTATGAGGGAGCTGGTTACATAGATAAATACATATGTAAATAGTCATCAAGATGCAAATTTAATATTAGTGCACTTCATAGTACACATGCCACATCTCATTGAAAAGGCTTTTAAAAAGTCATGTTTGCTGAAGCCCAAATATCTATTTACCACTACTGGAGAAAGAGGAATATTCCCTGCCTTCCTTAACACCTTCCAAATTTCATTGTGTCTCTCTTTGGTGGAAACTGGAACCATACCAGCAAGAGATTTGGGGGAATTCACTTACCATGATTCTGATGCCCACAAAAGAGGGAGCAGTATACAAGGACGTAGGAATAAATGCTGACTATTCTATACATGTTTTTATCTTATGGAAAGTTAATGAAAAGCAAGGAATACAAAGTGTTCTAGAAATGGTACTACAGATGATATTTTTAAAATATTGCTCTTGGAATATATATCGCAGGATCTATCATTGAAACCCAAGATTGTGTGTGTGTGTGTGTGTGTGTGCTTCAACCAGGATAGTAATGTAAGAGAAACATTATAACACATGGTTAGCTAGGAACTAGAATATTAAAATTATGCATCCCTATACAGTTGCGTGATTAAAATTTAAATATTTTTAGAATGTAGTAGGAATAACCATTTTAATTAGGCTATTCATTAACAGAACAAAACAGAAGCATTGGTTCCCTAACAAAAGAATTTTTACTGAAATGGCACAAAATGCAACAAAATAAAAATAACACATTTCAATAACATTATAATATGATATAAGATATATGTACCATATTCATGTTTTTACTTTCCTTTTTTTATTTGCTTTGCTTAGAGTCTAAATCTTTGAATGCACTATGTCTAGCTTTGAGCTGATCAATCACATTTTATGACTTTTTTAATTAGCACATTTTACTACAGAGAGAAATTGTTTGCATACTATAAAGTGAATTGCTGTTAATGGTGTATTTTCCAGGTTTTCAGATTATACATGCTGCAAGCCAATAGTTCAATGTTTTATCACACCGTATTACAACTACAACATATATTCCATTGCAAAGAATCATAAGTGTTGTAAGGCTTGCAAAGTACAGTATCTTTCTAAAGATTTGTCACCTACTTCTCTTCTAATTTTCATCTTTAATACTATCCCGATTGCTACAGTTTGTCATGTGCTCTTTCTCACCCTCCTGTTACTGCCCAGACTATATCATCTGACAAGCAGAGCCAACCTAACACTTTTCCAATGGGAAGGCTCCAACTGGAGTCTTAGCTTAGTATAAATCTGGCATGTCTCCTCATGAGGAGGAACATAGGCTTACCCGCATAATAAAGATACTTTGCTTCACTGCACCTGTCATTTGGCTTTTCCCACTACTACTGAGTGTGGGCACCCCAGGTTCATTTGAATGCAGTGTTCTCACATATCTCAGCAGGTCCTGAAGAGGAAAACACAGTCTATCTAATCTAAACTCAAGCGCTCTCCCTACCTTCCTCCTGTAGCATATTTCGTAATTTCAAGTTCACTGGTCATTTCCCTCTGATTTATGGTGTACCACTGTGCTGCATGTGTCATTCAATAAACTATTCATGAGAACATTTGCAGCAGGATTACTGGGGGGAAAAAGGCAACTTGAAAACCACATTCACTGAGGCCAATGTCCTCTCTCTTCCCATTTTCTCCTTAAAGACTTCATCAGCTCCTTATTTCAATAGCATGGTCATTTGACTTTCTCCATGCATCTCGGAAGACTTTTTTGGAATTTGATGAGAACATTTCAATCACCTAGAATTCAGCACTATGGCTCCCAGACCTTCCATTATCTGTAATTTTTCTGTGTAAGCTTTTGTTTCTTCATCTCTTCTTAGATGTCCAGGTGCTATTGGGCATTCTTTCCCTATTTCTGTTTCAATTCTTCCCCTCTTTCTTGTTTCACTCATCTAAATCTAACCACAGTTCTCTTTAAACATTCAACACACTTTGCTTGAATGTTCTAGTATATGTAAATTGTACCTACTTCATTTTTTTCTTTTTTCCCTATCTTAACCATATTTCTCTTTTGTTCATTTAGCAATTTACATTTCAATTTCCACTCTCACTTCTTTCTATATATGTTTACAAGATGCCCCATGATACAGTGGGAAAGCATTAAAGGGGCAAGAAATCTGAGGTTGATCCTGGCATATTAATCCTCTCTTCAACTTTGGGGAAAACACTGACCCTCTCATGGCCTCCCTTGGTCACCTGTAAATGAGAAGGCTAGTTGGAGCGCTCTGAGGATACTGCTAATGCTAGAAATTCTATAATTCTAAAAATCAGCAACTACATTTATATCTACATTTCTTTATCTATTTCCCTGTTGCCATCAATCTATTTCTTGGGCTAAAATATAACCAAACTTTTTTCTCTGTTTCCAGTTCTAAGTTCTTCAATACCACATTACATTACTTATTTTGCTTAATCTTCTTTTAACCTATACTTTATTTTTTGAAAATCTACTTCCTTCTCAATTTTGGTCTGAACTCTGTAGAAATCAGACTGCAAAATTTGTATATAGTCTGCTCTGTACATCTCAAACCTGGCAACATTCATTAAGCGGCTCAGTGCATGAGCACATGTACACACACACATGTGCTAGAATGTATGCACTCACACTCACACAGTTTGTTGCCTTTGGAACCCTATTGGTCCAAGTTGAAACCCTAGTTATATACTTCCCTCTCTAAGTCATAGATTTTTCAAATGTGACAAGAAGGTAATATCCCTACTTTACAGCTCTCTAGTGAGGACCGAATATGATAAATATGTATAGTGTACAACACAGTACCAGTACATAGTAGGTCTTAAGTTCTCCTCCTTCTTATTATTTTAATAGTATTTCAAATGTAACATGTAACAGAGCTTCTTGAGGCAAGTGAACTTCCTTTCCTCTCCACATTGAACACCAGAACTACAACTCCGGTGGAAAAGTGGAGTCCCTCAAACCCCTGGATCTATTTTTAATAACACCTAGAAGGGTTCTTTATTTGAAGATTTCCTGGCAATGAAAAAAGGATTTGTTGGCAATAATAAAATCTACCCTCTGTAAAGAAAACTATATAAAGTTTATTAGGTGGTGTGAATGTCAGGTTCAGTACTCTTTGTCTTCCACGAGGACGTGACATATCATTTGGCCAGTGTCAAGGAGATGATATGTGTTTTGGGCCTGAGTGGAACCTCTTCTGGATTGCCACAGTTGGGCCCCAGATTCCTCCTTTTTTTGCCCAGATAGGAACTCTTTTGTCCTCTCACCAGGAAAGTGATGAAGCTAGCTATAGCATTACCCTTATTCTTTGTCTTCTCTGTTATAAAGGCAGACATGCCCTGCCAGCCCTCCATTTGTGCTCCAGATCCTATTTCCATTCACCTTCTCTGAGGCTGTGTTTCTGCAGTCATCCCTTTCTCTCCTGCATTACTGATCTTGTCTTCTCAACCATGATGTTCCCGTCTGTCCTTGATATGTTTATGTTCTAGGGCATACTGTTTTAAAGTATACGCCTTCTTCCTCAATCCTAAATGCTACTGTAGCTAATATTCCACCTCTGATCTCCTTCACACAAAATTTCTCAAAACTGTACTCTCATGGTTTTCACATTCTTACCTTCCATCCATTCTTCAACCTCTCTGCCTTTCTGTACTTCTGAATCTTCACTGTTCCTTCTATGGAAGTTGATAAACTGCCATCTGGTCAAATCCATACTCACTTCGCTGATCTTCTCCGCCATGGCCTCCCAGTAGCATTCACAGGGCACTCAATTTTTTAAAAACATATTTTGTTCTCCCATGACAATAGACATTCTTGGTTTTCCTTTTATTCTATCCTCCATTTCTTGCTGGATCATCCTCTCTCTGACTTCAGAACATTGGCAAACCTGAGGGCTCAATCCCTCAGGTTTAAATTTATTCGTAATCTTTCTGTACTTAATCTGTCTCTAATCCCTTCCAGCTCCATGGATAGAGTTGCTGTTACTGAATTGACTTTCCAAATCTTATTTCTCCCCCAGGGGGAGAGTCAAGTCAAGGAACATATGAAGTACCCATGGACAAGGACAATGAGGAGGGGAGGAGGATTGAATGTGGGAAGGGGGGAGGGCAAGTCAGGGAGAGCAATAAAGGGAAAATGGGGGCAACTGCAATTGAATAACAATATAAATAAATAAATATTTTAAAAAAATTTTTAAATCATATTTCTAGTATGAAGCTCAACCCTTAGGTTTTCTGTATCTCTAATTACATATGCACAAGCATCTAATACTTGACATGTCCTATATAAATTTCTCAATATAAACCCCTCAGTTCTTCCACTATTCCCCGGGTCATTAAATGGCATCACTGTCTTTCCTGTTTTACAAGCTAAAACCATAGCCTTACTCTTGACTCTTCTCCTTTGTTTTTCCCCACCAAATTTAATCTAGGTAAGCCCTGCCTGTTATTTCTGCCAATGAAATATATCTCAAAATAATCCATTTCTCTCTACCTCAGATATCACCAGGCTCAGTTAAGCCATCACCATCCCTTCACGTTACCTGAGCAAGAACCTAGAGGGATGTGTGATTAAGTCATAATGCTGATATGTTTACATGGAAGGTGTCCTCTATTCTTCAGCCTAAACTGTTCAAGAAGGAATTTTAATAAGATTAGATAAGATGGTTTACACTTAGCTCTATTAGAAGAAAGACTGGAGTAAAGATGAAATGGTATTATAAATATAAAGAGCACATCTCCCAGCTAGATATGTAGTCCTTTTTTTGGAAAGTCCCTAAAGACTGACTAGGGGAAAAGCATAATGATATTTAAAAAAGGAAATTATAAATGAATCCATTTTTTAATGTGTTAATACAAAATAACTTCAAAATACATCTGCTTTATTTTTCTAATCTGAATAAGTTTAACATGCAACTTGTTTAAAGATCAGCATCTTTGTGTTTTCAGTATGCTGTGGCAATAAATACCCTTTGATAAAAAATATCTCTTCATGTGTAAAGCTGAAACTTAAAATAATTCTCATTTACTCCTCTTTTATCCCCACATCCCCAGCTCTCACAGAGCCCAAGGAAGAGTCCTTTGGGACATTACTAAATACTCCCTTCATGCTCTAAAGAAATAAACTAGTGGCATATAAACACATAATTTAATATTGACCTAGTCACTTTCATTGTGGAATCTAGCAAATATCTCTTTCCATTTTTCTTAACCTCCCAGGTCTCTTGCGGTCACTTCATCCTGGGGAGCAGGCTTCTAATTTTCCTGTGTGTTTTGCCTAGATCCACAGCTCGCCACCCTCTTTCCAAAGCCTGGCATGTAATAGATGACGCAACACAATGAAGGAAAAACTGCCACCCTCTCGGAATCCTCTGCTGTGTTTACAGACTACGGACATCTGTGTTTGTTCTCCTGGTTCTCTAGAGCAGACCACGTCTCTGCTGTGATCTTCCCAAATGTTTTAAGAGGACTAAAAGCTTGCTTTGACTTCTCCCATTACCATCCTTATTTCCTACCTCCACCAGCCAATGATCTTCCTCCTGTCTCCCACCGTCCAAAATAACTTCGTTCTCCTCAGCTATTCCTTCAAATATTTCTTTGCTAATCAGAAATCTAACACTACCTTCCTCTATATTATGTTCTCACTGCAGTTTCGTTAAATACATTTGTGTTGCTTTACTCTCTCAAGACTTCCTTTGAACTGTCTCTTGCCATATGATCATTCTGACTATATTTTGCAATTGTATTTCCCTCCTATTCTATATTTTCACTTTTGTTAGAGCTTTATATGTTTACTTCTATCAAAATCACGGTGTCTTTTAGCCATACCTTTTCTGACCTTGATTTCTTGTGATACTCTTTATTTCTGGTTTATTCTGAGGAATCACTAATATCATTTCAGGAGTCCTGACCTCTTTTTCCTCACTCATTCTCTAAAGACTCCTCCATGTTTTCCCTGCCCAGTTAGAAGCTCACAGCAAATGTATTATTAACAAGGATATTAATTATCTTCAACGTGACTTTTGTGTTCAATTTGACTGAGTTTCTAATCAGTGTTTCCTGGTTGAACAACTCTTCTCAGGCCTCTGTGGCAATTCTTTACTGTGTTTCTTCCCTTGAAGGCATCACCAGTGACATTTATATCCTCTTAGAAACTGAACAATTTCTTTCAAGCTTACTCTTAAGCTCCTCTCTACACTAGTTCTTATTGAAAAAAAAAATAATCCAATAAGGTGAGTTTGCTTTCCTTTTCCTTCCCCTTCTTTTGTTTCCCTTTTCTACACTAACTCAGCTTCTCACCATCACTCCTCTCTTTCAAAGTCTGCATTTGCAGGTGGTCTGGATGCTGACAGTGGACCTGGCCCCAGTTGCTGAAGGAGCTGGGAACTCCACTGAGCGCTCATGCAGGCAAACTCCACCTGCTAAGCTCCTACGGTGGTTTTCTCTCTTCATTAGGACCACGATAGCCTGAGCATATTTTGCACTGTTGCTTTCCTCTCACTTTTCCAGGACCTTAACTACCTGAGTCTTTAGCCCTAGACTGAAAACTAGAAGAATTGAACTAGGAGTTTTTAATCCTGATACATTCACGAATTATGTGCTTTGCTTTCTTCACTCTCTTCTTCCTTTACCCCTCATCCCAGGGACATACATGATATCTTGTCAGAAATATAAGCCTCTTATACAGGTATAAGATGCTGTACAAACAAAAATTAGTAGGAAATCTATTTGAGCTATATTTGCTCTTGTATATGTAAGTACTTCTGACCTGAAAGTTAGAGGGGTCCGCTGTGATCTAGTCTGGTATGGCATCATATTCAAAGAAACATAGTCAAACAAAAGTAAATAAAAATACTTCAAATCCTCATTTATCTCTTAAGAAAGGCCAAAAGACAGAGTAAAATATCTTTAAAATCTTTCCTAACCATCACTGCTACTCTCAATGTTCTCCACACAGATAGAGATCCTCAAAAAGACAAGTCACATGGCTCTTCTCTCCACATTTTCTCTCTTATGTCAATGGCTAAAAATTACTCTTTCATTAGCTCATTAGTGCAGCTCCCTTTGTCTATACACTACTTTCCGATTTCCCTTCCTGCATGCCCCTGTGATCACTTCTCCAGACCATGCCTGCCCCAGAGACCCAAGTTCCCCATTCCTGAAACAGCCCACAGGGCAGGGGGGAAAGGTGCAGTGAACCCGCTTTTCTCGTAGGAAGCAGCAGAGGCCCCAAACTCTGTACAACAAAGAAGAGCCAATGAACTGATTTAACAATGAATCCTTGCTCTTTTGAAGGGGCACAGGAGTGAGAAAACATACGGATATAGTAAATATGTTATTACATTTTCTTTTTACAAAGTTCAAATCCACATATCCACTCTCTCATACCCCCCCAAAAAAGCTGGGAGAGACATTTCCTGACTGTACTCCTACCTCTGTGATGTGTTTAATGTCACCTTTCCACACAAAGGTCCAGAATTAATCTACTTGATCTAGATCTAATGAACACAGAACCCTTCTGCAATGTGGTAGTGAAAAAGCAGTAGTCTAAGAGTTTCAAGATCTGGAATTAAACGCTCCACTATTGCTGGCTGGATGACTTAACAAATCACTTACTGACTTAGTTTGGGTCTCCCAGAAGCAGACCCTAAGACTAATATTTAAGTGTAAGTAGTTGACTGGTAAGATGACTCCAAGAACCATGGTACTTGAGTGGGAAAATGAGACAGAAAAAAAAAGAATTCATTAACAGATGTATTATATTATGAATCAAGTTACCACTGTGAACAACGGAAGCTTATCCTGCCTGGGAAATCTGAGCGATTACAGAGGAGATCCCCCTCAAAGTTATCCCACTGCAGGATGAGAAACAGCAATTCCTATCAGACATTGTTTGAGAGCTTTATTTTGTGGGGGAGAGGAGGTCTGAATTCCAACCTGTCCTTAGAACAGACAGAAAAGGATCTATTGATCAGACTAATCACTTAGTCAAAGAAATCCTATCCGTGAGAAGTTGTGTCAGAGCGCATGAAAATGGTAAATGTTAAGGGACTGTGGTAGGACACATTGTGTCTTGTCGCCTTCCTCTCCTTGTGCCACTCCCATTCTCCTATATCCCAAATGAAGGCTGCCGTGTCCTGTCACTGATTCATAATCTCCTTTGTAAAGTTACATTAGGGATGTTAGTGGAATAAGATATACTCCCCATGGCTTCAGTTGATTCTGAGACCACAATTGATAGTCATTATCTCTTTTCTTTAATGCTCAGCTACTGACTCAGCTTCCTCAGTTGTTTGCCTGGTAGAGTGATGGAGGCTCTCATTCCTGCGGGGTCTGAGCACCTGGTTGCTGTATCCTTGTCAGGTGTGGAGGCTGCAGTGCCCATTCAGAATTATCAGACACAGACGCACCAAGAGGCACCTCTGAAATTCCAGGGGCTCCAGATATGCTTTTTCTTTCCAATATTTGGTAATAGCAACTCTATCTCCTCTGAATAATCAGGGTCATTATCCTGCTAATATGGTAACTTCTTTGCCCACTTGTCTACTATTATTAGAAGAACAAATGATCACGTGATAGCCGTAGTGAAAGTTTAATGAAACATTTAACATGTTCCTTCACAGAAGACTTACTTCTCATTCCTGGGAATCAAGACCTCAAATCCATCAGAGTTTAAGGTTGTGGGATCAGGTTCACAAATTCTCCAATCACACTGATGTTAAGATGGGTCAGTTCCATCCCTTAGTTCTTTTTCTATCTACCAAGGACACAGCCATATAATGGCAAGCAATTCAAAGTATATAATACCTCTAAAAACAGCACCCTACCTCCTCAGAGCTCCATTTTCCAGCCAGCTTCAAAACCCTGCCTTTAAGAGCTAAGTTACAGAGCCTTTCATCAGGCCAGCAGCTTCTGGGCGATGCATGTAATGGGAGGACTAATGGGTGCCCAGGTCGTGTGTCCATTGTTGAACCTCCATTCCTGTGAGCGTTTTCCAGGAACACGCTCCACATGACATTGCCCGGATCGATGTCACGTGGAACACCAGTATGATAAATCAAGCACTTTGTGGGCCCTCCGACTGTGGTGCTGGAAAGGCAAAGGTCCGTTCCCGGCAGTCTGAAAGGCAGCCGGCCTGCGCAGAGATGGGAAATGCCGAAGGGAGATGGGCAGGGCTGCCACATTACCTGCAGGGGGCCGGAACCTGTTTCTTTCTATAACTGGACCCAATAATAAGCATCTCAAAGGTTTTCCATGGGAACTTGCTTTTGAAGTAAATATTATAGGAACGTTAGCCATAATCAGTTTTCTGATAAAAGCTACAAAAGAGAAAAATTCAACTCTCTAACCCCGAGAAAGTCAGAACCTATCTTGGGTTCTTTTCTTTTACATTCTATTTCATAATTAGCCGCCTGTGGTTAATACATGACTTTAAATCTAACATATAAAAATAAATCAACTAAAAGAAAGCTATCTTAACTTACAAATTAAAAACAAAAAATAAGTTTTACATTTCCAAAAGATTGTTGCTATTAACAACACCTAGAAAAAACTGAGAATAATTATTTAAAAAAATAAAATCTGTAATTCAGTAATTGGGCACTTGATAGAGGAAAAGATTATTTACCTGCCATGTTTGATCAACATTTTAATATAATTTATTATATCAAAGAATTTTATTTATTGTACAAAACATTATCACCAAATGATAACTGTGATGTCTAGGATTAATAAAAATAATGCTTAGTGTATATTTTAAAGTATTATTTCAGAACATTCTGAATTGTTTTCCCTCAATGTTATTGTCTTCCTAGGAGGGTCAACTAAAACTATTTTATATTCAATAAGCACATGCCCATTTTGGTCAAAATTCAGTTTCTGTTAGGCTGTATTATTAGTCTTTGTGGACTCTATGGGGAGAAAATGATGGCACAGCCTTAGGAACACGAGGCCACATTTGAAATTCAAGAGTCAGTCTATTAGAAAGAAAAGGTCTGCTAGGGAAGGAAGGCCAGTAGGCTGAGACTGTAAAGAAGAGAAAGGGAGTTTAATAGCACAGAAAGAGCATTTTTGTACGAAGAAGTTATTTTTATAAGAGAAAGAGCAGCTCTGACCCAGTTGGTGCGAACAGTGATTTTCGTGAGTGAGATAATCTTGGGGAGACAGAAAGAGTTCTTTCAGAAGAATGAATGTCAACTCACCGTCAGATCCGGTTGTCAATTACGTCTTTGAAAATATTATGTTCAAATAGAGACAGTTTCCATTTTCATAAATTTTCTCTGCTTGTCTTTCCTTTTTTATTTGATATTATAGTTAATTGTAATTGCATTAAGTAAAATATTGATATACTGGTATATATCTTGTTATAAACAAATATTAATAACTTTTATAATACTGCTGTACAATCTGTTTCTACATTCCTGAGGCTGTCCAGTTATTCATCTGTAACTAAGAAACTCCTAGTATCTCTTCTCACCCAGTCCCAGCAACATAAGAGTGAGCACAAAATCTTAGCTGCATCTGAGAAGTCTGGTAAGAACTACCTCAGACCTCAAAGTAACAAGAAAAATAAAGGGCAAAGTCACACTTCGTGAAAACACATGAGACCCTTCATATCTTTTCATTGATACAGAGGGCAAACATAAAGAGAAAAAATTCATTAGTCCCAACAAATGCCTGTATTGGGCTTAGGGCTTGACAAACCAGGACTTATGATTATACCAATATTCAAGATTAATGTTCACTTTTGTTCACCTGGAGAACCCTAGATGTGATGAAAGATGCCACGAGACCAAATCTCCCTTTGTGCTCTTCCCACAAACAAAGAAATGCTCTCTTCCTCATCAGCCTTGGAGATGGCCATACCATATTCTCATCCCCACCTCAGGAAAAGTTTACATGATATTGTTAGGCAGATTGACTATGTATTTTATCACATGCAACAATAAAAGCTGGTTTAAAAAATACACATATTTATACATAATCCCCCCAAAACAAAGAGATATTCAAAAAGGAAAAAATAAAATGTTTAAGAACAGAAAAAATATATATGCATACACATATGCAATAAGTTTTATTCTTAACTTCTTGACTAGTTGTATTTTATTCTTCTTTAGTATAAAAGTATTTCCATGTAGTATTTGAAACTGGTGTTCCAGAGAAAATCATATTTTTGGCAATACCTGGGGGAGCAGAGTCTGTTATTTCCATTACAGTGAACAAACGCAGAGAGGGTTATTTTTATACGCCTTTACACTTTGTTGATATTTAAATATTATTTTTCATATTATTTTTTTAATGTGATCTCAAGGTATTTAGTGATAGGTGCAATTCCCCTAAAACAAGGAGATATGCAAAAAAAAGAACAAATAGAATATTTTAAGAAAACAAAAATATTATAAGATTGTTGGGACAAAAATTATTTTTAATTAGAGGGTAATGATTAGAATCAGGATTCTAATCCCCTGGTCTTAATAGTTTTATACTAACATAATTTTCTGGAAATTTAAATACATAGAAATTGGATGAAATTCTAACAAAATAAAAAACTAGATCAGACACTTTGTCACAAATAGATGTTCAATTCCATTAGGAATTTTTTAACTGACCACAAATTAAAACACTTTCCTATTTAAGAGGAATATACAAAGGAATTAAAAGACATTGTTTTGCATTTATAGTATTTGGAGATTTGTTATTTTATGTATTTAATCCATTATGGTTTTTTTTAAATAACAATTTGATCTACACTTAATTTACATAACTGACAAGATATTCAACTAACTTTATAACCGTACTACAGTTTTAAATGTTAACTATAAACAGATATAAGGCAAAGTTCATTTTTCTCTATTTGCTTCAAACACCTGGATTTTCAGCTATAGCAAATTTTAATGCAAAGGGGTTCTGTAAACTAAATAGTCATTCCACCTTTATGTAATACTGCTGTTAAACATCTGTTACAATCATCTGATAATTTTAAAACAATCTGTCTTAAACCACTTTAATTAATTAAGGAATTTTTAAGATGTTTGACAAACATAATGATGCCAATCTAAATTTAATATATGCAACTATCCTAATAAGTAAACTTTTAAGTAAGTGTATTTGAATTTAATGATATGAGTGTGCTTTGAATGTTTTTTTTTCAAAATAACTACATAAAAGACATGAAAAAATGGAGAAAAGGATAGGAAAGGAACTCATTTATTGAATGTTTTTCTGTGTTTGTGTCTGTTTTCAGTATCTTACATGTGCCATCTTAAAGAGTAATTTTCTTCCCTTCTGTATTGTCAATCAAGGGTTGGTGATTTTCTCCTGTAAAGGGTTCAATAGTAAATGTTTTAGGCTTTGCAGGTCTCTGTTGCAACTACTAACTCTCTCTGCAGCATAAAACAACCACAGATAGTAACTAACTGAATGAAGTGCCTCTGTTCCAACAAAACCTTATTTCTAAGATGGAAATTGGAGTTTCATATAAATTTATGTGCCAAAAATATTATTATTCTTTTGATTTACTGAGCTATTTTAAAATGTAAAAATTATTTTTAGCTAATGAATTGTGTACAAGCAGGTGTCGGACTGGCTTTGGCCAACAGGCTGGAGTTTGCCAACCTGTGCTCTAAACATACCCTATATTTTAACAAATTAAAGTGTTGAAATTTTACCAAATAAAATGAAATTGATTGTTTAATAAAAGATCTCTTTTATTCACTTTCATTCATCTCTTATGTCTCATCAGATTAAATTCGTTCACGTATTGATTTTTCAGTGCCCAAAACAATCCCATGAACTTGGGTAGGAATTGATAAGTAAAATCAAGGTGACTTTTGTTATGATCAAAATTAAATGTTATTAATTTTAAAATTAAATTTAAAATATCATGCCTATTGCTTGACAATGAAGGCTAAAGTACTTTAAAACAAACAAAATAAATAAATAAAAATTTTAAAATGTCCACTGTGGCAATCAGAAAACTATATCTTATAGTATATAGAAAAGTATGTTCGTTTAGACAAACTGTGAAAACACATATGAACACAATAAAAACTTGAACTAGTGAAAACTTCAGAAGGTATTTTTGAAAAAACTCTCACAGCTCCTGTGACTCCACCATCTCTTGATTCTTTCCTTCCCCATTCCTGACCACTTTTTCAGTCTCGGTGCTGTACAATCCCTCTCTAGCCACTAACGTAGGTGTGCCCTGGAATTCAGTCCTGGTGAGACTGCTGTTGTCATTTTGCATGAAGATACACTGATGATAATATTTCCATCATGAGACCAGACCGCTTTTCTGAGCTATACACTCCTGTAGTTCACCTTTTACTTGATACATCAAGTGAGATCTCTGACAGGTGACTGTAGCAGTGGGGTATCCATTGAGCGTGCCAAGTGGCCCCTGGAAAATGTCTACTTTTGCTGTGAAGACACATTTCCTAGGCCCTTTTAATCTTGGTGGGACCATATAACTAGTCCCTCCTTCCCCAGAGGAACATAAACAGAAGGCGTATAAGTCACTGTGCTCCAAGTATAAGAAGCAGCATGGGTGCGTTCTCCATACTCTCTTTCCTTTTCCACCGTTTGGGTTCAGAGGACTTTGAGGCATTATCATATGTGAATGCACAGGGTAGAAATAGCCTCAGTCCTTAAGTCAGTGGGTAGACAAAGCCGCCCACTAATCAAAAAATCAACCTTTTACTTTATTATGCCACTGAAATTTGGGGTTCAGTTCTTGCAGCTAGCATGAGCCTAAAAAAATAGAACATCTCAAATTTAACATATCCAAAGGGTATAGCTCTATTTCCCAGTACATTCCTCTCCCAATCTTTGCCATCTCAATAAGTGTATTTATTACTAACCATTCACTCACTTGAGGCCAAATTGTCAGTGTTATCACCCCAATATTTATTTCCAAATGTAAATCAGATTGTGACAATCCCATACCCAAAACCCTTCATTGTTTGTGAATGAACTGAGACAAAAATCCAAATGTTTTATTACAGGCCCTCCCTAAACCCTTCAACATCTGTGGTTATTTTTACCACAGGTCCTCTCAGGCCTTGTACTCCAGCCATGCTGGCTTCTTTCAGCTCCTCACATGAAGTCTTTCCCATCACAAGAAACCTGAGCATGTGTTTCCCTCATTCTAGAATACAGTACTCTTCCTACCTTGCATGATCTAGTTGATTCCGACCTCTGCTCAAATGTAACTTCCTCAGAATGGTCTTTCAAACCTTGCTATATAACTTGGTTTTCCCTTTTTTCTCTTCCTATAACATGTTTTTCTTCACAGAATTTATTACATTTATTGATATATAAACAGTTTCTTTCTATTGATTCAACACTTACCCCACATGGATAAACAGGTGACAACTTCAGGGATGGTACCTGAATATCCATTATTCAAACCTGTATTTATGTTTCTTTCTATCTCATCCTGTCAGCATTTATTTTTGAATTAGTTTATTTTATGTACTTAGTATATTAGTAAAGTATACTAATGTTAGATGCACGCAAATTATAAGTACACATGAATATGGTAATGGTATATTAGGAGATATTGAGGAGATAATGCTAATAGAGCTGCACAACTGAAGAAGTTTTAGAAACATAGACTGGACGAGACCATGAACTCTACAAGAGGAAGGATGACATCTGTCTCCCTGCCCTTCACAATGCCTCACACACGACCACCCCTCAGCAAGTACTTGCTTAATAGGTAAATGAATAATAAATATCTCTATTCACAATCTTTAATAATTAGCTGGAATTATCATATGTGTGCTAGAGTAATAAAAACTGTATTTGTAAAACAATTATTCTAGGCTTGCTGTAATAAGTATGCAATAATCAATTCATAAACAATAGCACCATTTGCATATAAGTAATGTTCTGAATTCTTCTAAATTATGTTGTCTCTTTCTTAAAGGTTAAACACCACCCCTACTATCATCATCTTTAAGCTTTTAATCTATTCGGTTAAAACTTTTTTAAGATAATATGAAAAGAAAGGTCAGCCTTGGTGAATGATCACAAATTTCAAATTAAGTAGAATCTCAGGTTTTATTATATCTCCAACCAATAAAATTCATTATGTTTAAGATCATTACTTTTATTTTTAAATGATTAGCTTTTCAGTAAGTGTGTGTTCAATAGTGAGTGATTCTCTAAGCCCTTTGGTGCATTCATACCTTGAGAATCATGTTTGCAGAACATTAAAATAATTATAGCTATTAAGATTTGTCTTCAGTATAATTAGCGCCAGGTTTTTATATTTTTTAAAATCATGCAATTTCTTTACTACAGCTTTCCAGACATACTAAAAATATAAAATTTTTTCTTATTTTTAATGTAAATTTTATATACAATTGTTTGTGTATACAAAGAAAATTCCAATTTTCTGCCCCAGATTCCATTGTTTTTCCTTCCTCCACTTTCCTTTAAGTTGTAAGAACCCACTTTCTTCTTGCTAAAATGCTATCAGAATAAAATGACAGTTAAGCAGGGTCTTGATCTCCAATCTCTCCCAGTTTCTCTACAATCAAAGCAAGAAGGATAAGATGAAGAATTAAGTTCAGCAGCTGGTGAGATACACTAATGTCCATATATAATTACTAGTACGATTTCTTCTCATTTGGTCATGTAGTCAATAGTGAATATTTTCTAAACACACTTATACTGCAAGACTTATAGACGTGTGGCCGAACAAGAGACTTAGTCCCTGCCTTTATGAGTTCACTGTTAGTTAGTAAGGGAGCTTTATACACGGGAACAGAAATATAAGCATATCCTTGCAAATTATGATAAATTCTAAAAATAAAAAAAACTGGTATTCCAATCACAGTCTGCCCACAAGCTGGTGATTTAATAAACACAACTAATCACAAAAAAGAAAGAAAGAAAATTTCATTCTGAATATTGGCAAATAGATGAGAAGTAGCTGAGACTCTCCTGGTTAGAATTCAAACACTGCTGTGCTGATTCATTCTCAGTATTGTAACCATGTCACGCCCTTGCTTTCCCTACCAGCCTTTATCTCAGTGTTCTTGAATCTTTCATGGTTACTCTGTATAAGCGAGTTATGAAGGGCAAGGTGAGGTGTGGGGGTTAGAGGAAGTCAGAATTTAAATTTTTTTACCTTATGTGTGGAATAATAAAATGTTTACCATGGTAAACATTGCAGAACATTGAGATAAAGGCTGGCTAGGAAAAACAAAAGGCAGTTAAAATGCTAATGATGTAATGGTCAATCTTAGGCACTAGTCAGAAAGTAATATATACATATAGTCTCTTTCATTGGCTATGGAATACACACACACATATACATATAGAGATCTGTCCTGAAAAATACAGCCATTGTTAGTATAATGAGAATGGTTTGTGCAGCATTGATGTAACCTGGCAGCCAAGGAGAGTGGACTGGCATGTGCATGTGTGAACAATGACAACTACACTGTACGAATCAGTGGAGGCATTAGATGTCATTGAGTGGGCATGTGTACTGTGTGGCTGTCGCATTCAAAGTGACTGAGTGAGTAGAGCAATGAATCTGCATCTAATTGTGCATTCAGCTTGAACATTCCTCCATGGAAACTATTCCAATGATTCAGAGGGCCACAGCTATGGGCAACTGGTGATTGGCAGCTTTATCACAACAACACACCCACTCATGCATCACGACTCGTGCAATTTTTTGGCAAACATCAAATCACCCAGGTAACTCAGCCCCCAACAGCCCAGATTTGGAGTCCTGAGATTTTTGGCTTTTTCCAAAACTAAAATCACTTTTGGAAGGGAAGAGATTTCAGACTATCAATGAGATTCAGGAATACATGATGGGGTAGCTGACGGAGATTCCAACAAAGGATTTTGCAGAGTATTTTGAACAGTGGAAGAGATGCTGGGAGAACTGTGTGAGGTCCCAAGGTGCCTACTTTGAAGGGGACTTAGGGGTCATTGTCCTATGTACAATGTTTCTTGTACCTTGTATCTTCTTCAATAAATCTTTCTCTTTTCCATATTACATGGCTGGATACTTCCAGAACAGACTAAAATACGATATATTTCTTAGTCAAATGTTACAGGCCCGTTCCTTATACAAAAATACTGGTATACTGATACATTATTTGTACATGTTAGCTTTCTCAAGGTAAAATTGCTGGGTCATATTTAGGTGCACTTATTGTAATAATTTGTTCTAATTAACATTATAAGATTATACTACTTTCCCAAATATCTAAACAGATTTTGATTTCTCTAATTCAATTTTGTGATGGTTTAAGCACATCATTTTTACATGTATCTATAAATTTCTCAATGTTAGAGTTTCAGAACCATTGCATTTCTTTTATCATCTATTGTCTAATCTGATCTTCTGTCTTTTTTTTCTGGTTGTTATCTATCTTTTATTTATGAGGGAGGATAATTCTAACAGCTAAAGAATTTAACAATTATACATTACATTACGTTGTTATAGGGTTTTCATATATTTAAGGAATGAAATACACTTATGTTTCATGGTATGTTGGATTTCACTTTTACTAGGAAGATATTTCTCTACCTCTACAAGTTGAAATGGACATTTCTTTCCATTCCTTCTTTTTTAATCATTTTTTCCATTGAACTTTAAGAAAACACCCAGTCTAGCTAACTAGCAGCAAACTCCTGATGGACTGCAGCCATACTCACAGTTGCTGAATACATAGCGATGTTTAAAAAAATAAATAATTAAATAAACTGTGACCAAATACCTCATTCTTCCACCAAGTCCAAGCACACTGTGGTTCTGAGTTCCAATACTTTAGTCTCTTAAGAAAGACTTCAGACTAAAGTGAGGCCAAGACTTGAAATTAGACCTTCCTCTGAGAGACACTTCAGTTCCAGAGGTTGCCTGGAACATTTCCGCCTCAGCCATCTTTACCTTGGTCCACAGCCTCTGTAGTGATGCTACATAACGCGCTGGGAACACTGCACTTTCTGTCTGAAGCAAGTTTTAATTCCTTTCAAGAAAAATGGCATGTCCTTCCATCAGAAGAGAAAGGTGCAGGATGCGTAAAACTTGAGTGAGAGATAAAAGAACATAAAGGTACCTTCATCTTTTAATGTAGAGAGTAATTCTGTCTAAAATTGAGAGACAAGAAAAATAAGTAAAACAGAATTTTTCACAGTAGTAAATGCAAGTAATAGATGAACTGAAAATGACAATATAATTGTTACTAAAGAATTGCTACATTGGGAGGCATGAAGTGGAGATGTGGTATAACTGTGTTATGCCCTTGTCTATCCTGCTTTAAACATTATGCCTAAAGTTGGTAAGTCAAGAAAGATGAGTATAAGCATGTTATTTAGAGGACTAGATGTAATGACAAGAAGAACTAAAAATAGAAATAGCTAAATTTAGGACTGATAATAGTGCAGAGGAGAGCAGAAGACAGGGAGAATGTGACCATATAATACTTCTGTGAAATTTTATATTCCAATCATGTGCATGTACTACTTTAATAAAAATTAAATACATGCATAAAAAGGAAAAACAAACCATATGACCAGTTTTAGCATCACCAACATTCTCTCCTTATAATGAAAACAATAACAAGGTTTATCAATGACTATGAATTATTTTTGCCTTAAAAAACCTAAGTGTAGTTGAACATTTACTGTAATTGAACACTTTATTGGAAATGCATAGAATAAAAAATTATTTCAAATCTTAACAAGATGAGAAAGAAGCATTCAACCAAATTCCAAAATGTTGGATATTCTAAAGGATAAATAATCTAGTTTTCTAACAAATTAATGGCAAATAAAAAGTGTTTGTGAGCCCTGGTTAGTGTGGCTCAGTTGGTTGGAGCATCATCCCATAACCTGAAAGATCACGAGTTCGATTCCTGGTCAGGGCACATACCTACATTTCAGGTTGAGTTCTCAGTTGGGCTGCTTACAAGAGGGAACAGATCCATGTTTCTCCCCCTCTCTCTCTCCCTCCCTTCCCCTCTCTCTAAAATCAATAAGCATGTCCTCAGGAGAGGATAAAAATTAAAAAGTGAGGGGAAAGAACTACTATAGCATAAAAAGGAATTAAGAGACAAAGTACAAACCAATATGTGAAACATGATTAATCCCTGATGTAAACAAACTAACTATAAAAATGCATATTTGAGAAACAAGAAAATTTTAATACAGACTGGGTACCAGATGACATTGAGGAATTATGATTAATTAGAATAGGTGTGGTAATGGCACAATGAATTTGTTAAAATATTTTTGTAATTAGAGATGAATATGAAGTATTTGTAGGTAAAATGACCTGATACCTTGGATTTGCTTTAAAATTATCTCAGCAAAAAAAATATGTTGGGGTAGTAGTAATAAATGAAAAGTGATGAAAATAAATGGTGATTATTGATTCCAGGTGATAGGTACATTGGATTTTTCTATAAAGTACTATGTTCTCTATTTTTGTGTATATTTGGACACTTCTGCAATGAAAAGGTGTTTAAATTATAAGTGAAGGACTCATATATACTGCATTACTTTCTTTTGTAATGTATGATTATGCAGAAAAGTGAAAAACATACGTAGATAAGCAAAGTTAAAATTGAAATCACAGAATCTCATTGGGATATATACCATAATGTGTGTGTCTAAGAAACTGGTGGTATCCACTGAAAGAAATCTGATTTAGCCTGAAAGATAGGAACTGAGGGCAAGACTAAGAACACTGAGCTGATTTTAGGGTCACTTTGTAAAAACATGGAAAACAGTCTCGACCCAGCTAGTGTAGACTTGCCTTGGACCCGTTAGTTTGGGAGTCCATCTCATCTCTCTGAAGTAAGTTGGGCAATTAACTTTAAACAGTTTAGATGGAATATAACTAGTCAGTTAATGGGTCCATACTGCTTATATAATGGTTGTTACTAAATACTTATGTAATGATACATGTAATGTATAATCTCCCTGCTAGACAGTAAAATCTGAGAGTGGGAATCAGCTATTGCACTCATCACAGAACTGAAATACCATATAGGCATGTACGACCCACCTCCATCTCCATGCATCTTACCTGGAATGTTGGCTTAGACATTCAGGATTATAATTCAAAAGCCAAAAAGTGGCATACTCTCTAGACAGAATGTCCAGTAAATTAATAGTCTATGACTGAGGGGATTAAAAGAACTTTTGTTTTGTGAAAAGAAATATACTGAAACTTGGGACCTCACATAACTAAATTCTACCTGTTGTGGTGATAAAGTAGAACATGCAAGCAAGAGCTAAAGGGCAAATTCAAATAGAGATTCTTGGCCATGTTAACATCAGGAATTCCTCCCCAGTTGCTTCCTTTAGCTTAAAGCTTTAATCATATTCTACCTGGGTTCTGCAAAGTTTGAAGCAGGGTCCTTTGCTTTTAAAGTGGAAGAAGTCCATCTTCCAGGGGCTAATTTCCCAGAGGTATTATCCTTGTTAAATAAACGAATCTCTAACAGATGGAAATGTAGGCAGCTGTGGTTTTCATATTCTACAACTTTCTTTCTTACAATATACTCTATTGGTAGATGAAAGGTGGGAGGAGAAAAGGAAAAAAAAATGGGCCCCTTTCTCTCCTCTCTTAGTACTTGTTTTCTTCATATAAGGTTTTTGTAGGCCCCTTTACAATATGACTTGTACTATGAAGCACTTGGATCCTGCTTCATATATATTCTATATTTTCAAGTGAATGTCACATTTTTGAATTATTTAATAAGGTATTTGATAGCATGTCTTTCCTAAATAAACTAGAAAAAATAACTGAGATTTTAACATCTCCCACTTATTAGTTATAAAGAGCCCAGAGAAAATTATAATATCATAATGAATTTTATTTTTATAATTCTGACTCTATGGAAATTTTATTATTTGTTTCTGGTTTTGCCCTGACATATCATATAAAAATAAGGAACCTCATTAATTTAGCTAAAAAATATATATATGAGTAGAAGTCTAATTTTTTGCTAATATTACTTTAAATAATATTCATAGTAAAACTAAAAATTTTAAGCTAAATACAGTCAAAATATCTCTTGCACATAAATGTTTCACTTCCTCTCTTTCTCCCTCCCTTCCCCTCTCTCTAAAAATAAATAAAATTAAAAATAATAAAAAAAAGAAAAATTTTTAAAAATAGACAAAATGAAATCCATTATGGAAACAACGGTTTGCACAATTACTTGTAATGAAATAAAACAAAGGGCAGAGTGGCATGTATGTGTAACTATTCAGAAGCCTAAATCAAGGCTGCCCATCCCTGGGACACTAACAACTTGATGTGCCACCTCTACAGAGAATTCCAAAATAGAAGAAGGGAGATGTCGTGATGGGGCAGAATAGAGGGAGTAAAGAGAGGATCAGCGGTATGAGACTTTAGGAGAGGTCGGCAGGGTTCGTGAGCATTTTCCAGAAGAGATGTAAGAAAACTGAGTCAAACATGTGATTTGATCTATTGAGTCAACAAACATTTGAATGCTTACAATACGCTAGGGAATGTTCAAGGCATCATTATGACATTGATTTCAAGTAATTAAAATAATACCTTCAAAGACATAAACCACAGTAGGCCTTGCCAACATATTTCATGAGTGAAGCAGTGTAAGAAATGTGTGTGCCAAGAAATGCAGAGCAAATGGCAAGAATTGACATAAGCAAATGAGTAGAAGTATTATCTGCCAGGTTCAACCATCACAACTAAAATGCATCATCAGTTGAGGGATCCCAAAGGACTCATGGTTCCTTTGTTCCTGTTTTCTATTTTGATGGAGAAGTATGTTTTTTCCCCACTGTGGTTTTGATTTGCTTTCCCTAATTGCTACTGAAGATACCATCTCACACCTGTAAGGATGGTTATTATCAAAAAGACAAGCAATAACAAGTGTTGGAAACATTATGAATAAAAAAGGAACCTTCATACACTGCTGGGAAATATGTAAATTGGCACAGCCACTATGGAAAACAATATGGTAATTCCTCAAAAATTTAAAAAACAGTTACCATATGATCCAGCAAAACTTCTGGGTGTCTACCTGAAATTTTGAAAACATTCATAAAGATATATTCATCCCTATATTCACTGCAGCATTATTCATGGTGGCCAAGACATAGAAACAACCAAAATGCCCCTTGAAAGATGACTGGATAAAGATGTGGTACATGTGTACAAATGGAATACTACTCAGCCATTAGAAAAGATGAAATACTGCCATTTGCAATAACATAGATGGATTTTGAGAATATCATGCTAAGCAAAATAAGTCAGGCAGAAAAAGTTAAGAACCATAACATTTCACTCATATGTGGGATATAAAACTGAAAGCAACCAAGAAACAAATAAGATAACAGACCAACAAAAGCTCATAGACTCAGACAACAGTATGGTGGTTACCAGGGGGAAAATGGAGGCAAGGGAAGGTGGGAGACAGTGGAGGGGGTCAACTACATGATGACAGAAGGTGACTTGACTTTGGGTAGTAAACACACAATGCAAATACAGACATCATTTTATTAACCAATGTCACCCAAATAAATTCAATAAAATGTTAAAAAATGGGTTTATTTAGCAAGTTGTGTATTACAACAATTCAAAGAGTCAGTTTTAAGTATCATTATTTTGTCTGGTAGCATATGTGGAACACATGTGGTGCCCCCAGAACCCTGCCTGACACACACCCTCCTGATGTTCTTCTTATTTGAATTTGCAATTTGGACCAAGATTTGTAACAACAAAAACCATGAATATAATGTTGACTAAAGTTTTATTTGCTTGACAAAATTAACAGTATTAACAGCAAGATCTAAGAAAAAAACTTACTTAGGAACATACAATATGCCAAGCCTTCAGGACCACCTATACCTGGACAGTGAGTGTCAGCGACACTCCTTTGATGAAACTCTATTGGAAAAACTGCTGTGGTGTCTTCTTTCCTTATCTGAGTTAAGTATCACATTTATCCTCTGGCCTTGTCCTCAGTGAGAGGAGCTAAAGACCCGGTGTCCTGCTTCTGTCAGCTGCTTGCTGCTCTCTGTTCACTGAAATAACAAGACTCAGATAAAACCTTAATCTGATTTACTCCCATCCATCTGAGGGGAAATTTCTTAGGGAAATACCAGGTGCCTTGTATAATTTTAGGAATGGTAACCCAGTTGAAAAAAATAGCTAAATGGTTATTGTTACAAATATCCAAAATATATTTTCTAACATATTAAACAAAATAGAAGTTCAATAAATATTGTTGAGTCAGTGAATGAATGGATAATAAAGCAAATTAATTGGCCTTTATACTCACTAAAATATAAAGTTCTATTACATACATCTCATCTATTTACTTTTACTACATAGTATTTTTCATGATTTTGATCTTACTGTTCCATTTTCTAACTTATGAAATACTATATTCTCAATTAAAAACATATTTTAATTACACTTTAAATATGTTTTATTTATATTTACATATATTTTATTTAATCTATAAAATGATCATTTTAAATATATATGTATATATTTTTAATTGCAAGTGGCAAATTTGTAGCCTGGGGTCTTTCCCCTCAAAAAAAAGCTATTTGGACCAGAATATAACAGATCCAAAGCCACTTTAATTTATTTGGTCAATGATAACTGACCTGAAATGTCCTAAATTAGGTCATAGCACAGGAGACCATACCAGTTAAACAAGTAATTAAGCTTTTAAAGTTCTACTTTTTTGGACTTTTCTAGATAATTATAAGAATATTTTTTTAAAGGAAGAAACTCTTTTTACATCTTCATGCAGACGTGACATTTAGACCTTTACAGTTCATAATTTCCACAAAAGCCAAATGGCTATTACCAGTTACCCAGAGCTATCATAGGTTATAAAGCAATTAAGACCTTTTCAAGAGTTCACAATGACTATTTTTTCTTAAAGTTCTATGGCAATCAACAAATGACATTCAGCTGCGTAAGTCATTATAATGGTTTGATTGGATCACATTTATCACTTGGACAAAAAACTCAGAAGGCACATTTTTCATAATCTCTCTGTGCAAATGACTGCTGTGCATGCATTACTTAACAGACTGTTCTCAATTCAGAGCTACAAGGCCAAAACTGTAGTCTTGAAATTTTAGCTTTACCTCTATTACCTTGAATTGGTACATTAAACACTATGCCATATCCTCGGTATTTTACTGGAACTCATTCTGTTGCCTTCGGGTCTTCATGCCTACATATTTTTATGTATGAGAAGATAGACACGGCTATGACCAGAAGGAACCATTTTTGAAAGCAATCTGTAATCATAGTGAAGTCTTCTAAATGATATAGAAGACAAGTGCAATGTGCAAAAATGTGTACTGGCTGGAGTGATAGTTGCAGACAAAGTCAAGTTCTGGTTATCAAGAAAGGAAAGAAGGAAGCTCAGAGCTAAAGAAAAGAGAGCAGGAATGTGCTGCGGAAGGATGCGAAGCAAATGCTGAGTCTGGAATGACAGCTTCCATTCTCACTTACTGCTTTCAAAGATTGATGACAAGCGGTAGACAAGGAAAAACAGAAGAGCCCTGATCCTATATATACACAGCACATCTCAGCAGTTTCCTTGGGAACAAAGTTATTGTTTTTATATCTAACACCCAGATTTATTTACAAAGAGTAATTAAAAATCTAACCCAAATTTCATCTACCCATGGGAATTGAAAGCATGAAATAATGAAAGCTAAAAAATGCATGCAAGTACAGAGGTCTGAAGTCTAAACTAGTCGTGTAGAATATTACAGCTGTGATTGATCTCATGCATACGGCTAACTTCATGGGATGTGAAATAGTATGCAGTGACATTTTATTTTTATTAAACTTAAGTAACCACACTTTTTTTGGATGTTGAAATCATTCCTTTTTGATAGCACAAATGTATAGGTCAATAATCCAGTCAAAAATTAACTTTCCTATCATTTCTGAAATACAGGAGAGACTATCAATTGACAGAGTGAGTTAGTTATGGTTTGCCGGTCTTTGTAAATTTTTTATGTCCGGGTGTATCCTCTCTTTCTTTTAATAATCATGTCAATTGGAGTCATCATCATCATCATAGTCATCCTCCTCATCATCGTGCAATTTCTACCACACATCAGCTGAGTAAAACTTGCAGCTTTCCTTCCCCCAGCAGTGAATTCTCCGGAAGTCCCTCACTTTCAGGCAGGTCTTATGCCCTATCAAGATGCCACTGAGACGTGCTTTTTGGTTTTGATAAAGGATGCGGTTCCAAGTCTTGGAGTGAATGAAGTCTTTAAGTTCCCCTCCCTCCCGTTTTTCCTCCCTGTTTTTCTACATCTCAATGCTGAAAAGAATCTATAATTTTAATGTTTTCAGTTTTAGAAGTATTTTCATTTACCTCTATTTAAAAAATCTGATTGTTACTTAAAAATTGCTTTCTTTAAATTATAAATGTGATACAACCTATCACAATACATTACACGTAAAGGTGTGGAAAGTATAAAATCATGTGGAAAGCCTTCCCTCTGTGTCTTTCCCCAATCCTAATATTTGGGTGTGTTCTTTCAGAACTTTATCCATGTTTTAAACCAGCATACCTATGTGCACTGAAACTCACAGATAAAGATACATGACTTTATTATAAGAAATGGATGAAGTTATCTCTGTGACTTTGTATTTATTTAAACATTTAACACAACAATATAGTGTGCACTTGCACGTGGTCAGATTGTTTAAACCGAGTATCAGGCAAATCCTTATTTGCCCCAGGGAAGGATCCAACGTTTTTGGAAGGCAGCCAGCTTTAACATTCAAACTTAGAAATGTAGATAAAATATTCAATGTCTGCTTATAATACTGAATTAACTTTGGAGTAATACAAGCTGAGGAATTATAGGCATACCTTGGACATATTGTGGCTTTGGTTCCAGATCACCACAATAAAGTCAGTATCACAATAAAGTAAGTGATCATCTTTTTGCTAGTGGAGTGCCTTGTCTTCAGCTTGTAAAAACAAGTGCATCATCTGTGAAGCACAATAAAGTGAAATACAACAAGGTATGTCTATACTTACAATGTCACTTTCTTCCCACTCTCCAATTTCATGAAAACATTTAGTAAAACTCCTCAGACATGTGTTGGATAATATCTTTGTGATCCCTAGAGCCAGTTTTGGAGTCTTCTAACGTATTTTTCCAAAGTCCTTCATCTTCAACTCCATCTAATTGGGATGCCATTACTGCAAACTCACTTAAAGCCATAAAAGCCCAATTATAAAATACTACAATGACTTGTATTTTGATAATTGTGTTAATTCATCCAATAGACCAGTGGTTATCAAAGAGTGATTCTGTTCTAGCAACGTAAGTATCACTTGAAACTAATGTCAAACCTGAAAAATGCCAGAGCCTACACCTGACCTATGAATCTGAAAACTTTGGGGCCAATAATCTGCATTTTAACAAGCCTTCCAGGTATTTCTGATGCACATTGAAATTTGAGAACCACTAGAGTAAATATTTATTTTTATTGTCCATAACATACTCACTTGCATCGCTTTTTAAAATTAATATTTAAAAATTGTTTACAAACAGTTCCCAACACTTCTATTTGTGAAGACCTATACACAGGAATAAATAACCAAACCTTCACTAAACTCATGTGAAAACTTTTTATTGATCACCTCTGGTGACCTCCACAAGAAAGCACATAGGGCATTGATTGAAATTGTGTCATGCACTTATGTCTTCCCCCAACAGTGTTTCTCTAGTTTAAACAGGACATTTGAGACAGTATTTTGTAACATGAGAGATTTTAACAGGTCTCAAATATAAATTAATTGTGTTTTTTCAAGGGATAATTGGGCAAAAAAAGTCTTTCCTTTTATTAAGCATATATACTTCCACAGCCTCATCAGATTTGCCTACCGTATTTATGAGCATGGATTGAAACTAAGTTCTGGTCACAGCACCTTACCAGCATTTCATTAGCACCACACAAAATGCCAGTGACCAATGAAGAATATCAAATTTACATGTTTATATGATCTAAAATGGGATGGAAAGTTACAGCAGGGTCTAGTGTTCATTAGTCACACCTAGAAACAACATATTAGGACTTATTAGCCTAAAGCTGAATTTTCACCACTCATTCCACTTGTTACCCTCTGTAGGACTGCCTGCTGCCCCTCCACTCTTCTAGGTCTGGAAGGTCAAGTCTCTAGAAACCACTTGGCTCTGACCAGAGATTTTGGCATTACCCACGGTGGTAACCTACGTAGGCACCAGGAACAGAGACTACAAGGGGACTGAGGTTAAGGTACTGTGGCGAAAGCTTTGGTATCCCATATAAAGTCTGCATTTAGGACCAAGGCCCGTATTCCCCCAGCTACCAGGAGCAGCTGCCAACAATGGTTCACAGCTGTGTCCTGCTACATGCATTGGTCCCAACCAAAGAGAGTGGCTTCACCCAAGTTTATCCACTCCCTGGGGACAAAATGCATCCAGTGACTGGTCAATGAGGTTGTAGGAAAGCCCTCAAGCAGGGAAAACCCTCACCAGCCCCAGGGATCCTCAAGGGATCAACTGCAAGTTGCAACTGTACAGCATTTCAAGCATCTCCTCTGATGAATCGACTTTCCTTTCTCCTTCATAGACATTGTTCCCAAAAGCACTCCTGCAAGCGTCCCAGAGTTCCAGTCCCAGGGAAACTGGCATAAGACAGGAACTGCGGCCTTCTGCCCATGCTATCTCCTCCAGGAAAACTGTTGGAGAACGAGGTTTAATTTATAGAAATTAAATAATTTTATGTTAAATAATGTTTTACACAGTGGGTTTTTGTCTGCAGTTGTTTTGCTACTTCCCTCACACAATTTTTGAGCCAATTGTTGAATATTATTCAAATATATGGAACTACTACAATCTATATAACTACTTCACTATGCTTTTATATAATGTAAATAATGCCTCATATGCTAGAAAAATAATTGCCATACAGAAGAATATAAAATAAGTAACATCTCTCTTACCCATCTCCCTGAGTTCTAAATCCCTGATTTTTGGTCTTTTGGAACTGCCATTACAATTCTAAGTAATATAATTAAACTCCTTTTTCACAGTTTATGACATTAAATAGTGTCTATTGATACCTTTTATTAAAGATGAATATTTATATTATATTTTATTATTCCTGCCACTTTTTCACTTTGTTTCATTATATTATTACATGTAGTTCTCCTAATGATTTTCCTTTTAAGTTTAAATAGTATCCAAATGCCTAAATTCTTGATTTATCTTTGTGAGACATTATTTATTTATTCCCCACTATTTTTGATAATAGTAAGTACTGTAACTGAAACTTAAATAAAATAATTATAATTCCCTTCCCCTTAAAAGAAAAACAACTATGCATCTAGTTTTAATACACTATCTTTTAATTTTTTTCTGATTTTCTTTACTTTCCTTAGATATGTTGAGCTGCATTTATTGTATCCTGTTGCATTTTTTGTGTGTGTTCATTTAGGTGTGTTTATAATTTTCCTGGAGTACTTCCTGAGAATATTTTACATATAGAGGACACAGATGGTAAATGTTCCAAGTACTATTATGTCTTAATGTTTTATTTTGCTTTTATATTTTATTGATTACAGAGTTGGATATAAAATTATGATTTTAATATCTTCAAAAGTTTTAAGAAATACCCTGCCTGGTGTGGCTCAGTGGATTAAGCACTGGCCTGCGAACTAACGGGTCGCCAGTTTGATTCCCAGTTAGGGCACATGCCTGGGTTATAGGCCAAGTCCCCAGTGTGGGGCATGGAGAGGCCACCTCACACTGATGTTTCTCTCCCTCTCTCCATCCCTTCCCCTCTGTCTAAAAATAAATAAATGAAATCTTTTTTAAAAGTTTGAAGAAAAATTTTCCATGTTCTTCTGATATCCATTGATGCCAGAGTAATTCTAATTCCTTGGTAGTGACCTGCTTTTTTATGTTTTTCCTCTTCAAAAAGCTTTAGAATTTTCTTTGTTCTATAAGTCTTAAATTTTAGCAGATTATACTAGATAAGCATTGGGGGTTTATTTCAATTATATTTTTCTTTTTATTAAAGACACTTGAAATTTTGTGGATCCTTTCCATTTACAGACTATTTCTTTCTTCAGACCTTGGTGGGTGTTTTGTTGTTGTTTTGTTTAACTTAGTGGTTCATTCCTTCATCCATGTATTTTAGCTTTTCTCATACCTTAAAAAAAATCTTTTTATCGCTTAGCTCTATATTCTTAGCTTTTTCAAATAACAAGCTTGGTAACCTCACAAGTCTATTTTATTTCTCAGTAATCCACTGAACCATTTTTGTTTAAGTAAACATATTTTTAATTTCTCTCCTGTCTGTTTCTTTTTTCTTCGAAGCTTATTCTTGATTTTTGGGTACAAATTCTCCTGTGATTAAAAATTAGATTTTTTATATGTATTTCTTATTTAACTGAAATGTCTCTGTTTTTGACAGGTTTTTCAGTCTTTATGAGAATACTGTGGTATGCTGCCCAGCTTCCCATCAAGGAAGAGCTTACTGCCCTGTGAGTATAGTCAGCAGGCAGCCTGTCAGCAGCCAGCCCTGTCAGTTCCAGAGAGCTCCATTCCATACACTCGTGTCCTTTCCCACAGTTTCCCACATCTCATGCGTGTTTGAGGTGTCCTAACCTAAGACAATTCTAAAGGGCCACTCCAGTTCCAGATCTCCCTTTATAAGTGGCTGAGGCTCTCATTAGAACTACATCACAGCAAACATCTCCTTACACCACTTATTCCCCCCTCTTTCCCCCAGGCGTAAATCTAAGTGGCACTCCTTAATGATATGGTCCCGGTTACCCCTGTGTCAAAGTCTAGAAATTTCACAAGCATGTGGAAACTCCTGAATGACAAGACTGTCAAAGAAGATATCAAAACGGAAATTTTAAAATATCTCAACAAATGAAAATGGAAACACAACACACCAAAATGTATGGAATGCTACAAATGCAGTTCATAGAGCAGGGGTGTCAAACTCATTTTCACCGGGGGCCACATCAGCCTCGCGGTTGCCTTCAAAGGGCCGAATGTAATCTTAGGATGGTATAAATGCGACTACTCTTTAACTGGGGATAAGGAGCTCCATGCTGCCGCCATGTAGAAACAAGGTGCCGGGCCGGATTAAGCCCATGGGCCTTGTGTTTGCCACATGTGTCTTAGAGGAAAGTCTATGGCAATAAATGCATATAAAAAAGAAAAGAGAAATATACAAGCTAACTTTATTCCTCATAGAACCAGAAAAAGAAAAACCAACTATACCTAAATTTAGTAGAAGGAAGGATATAACAAAGACCACAACAAAAATAAAATAGAGACAAAAAAAAATCCCATAAAAAGAGATCAACAAGAACCAAGATGGCAACGTAGGTAGACACATTGCGCCTCCTTGCACAACCAGAACTGACAGAGACTCAAATGGCAAGGGGGTCTGACGCCAAGGAAATAAAAAATAAACATTCATCCAGACCGGTAGGAGGGGCAAAGACTGGCATTGGGGTGGAGAAGACTTACGTGGCTGTGGCGAGACCGAGACTGGCGGAGTGTGGGACGAACGGAGCAGGCAGTCCCAGCACTAGCAGACCCTGCGGCCCCACATTCACCCAGATAAACCGAGAGGGCCGGACTCAGAGTGGCGGAGAGTGGGGCAGGCAGAGCAGTGGGTAGCACCCCGCGGCCCCACATTCGCGCACAGATAAACCAGATAAACAGGACGAACGGCAGGCAGCGAAGCAGACCACGCAAACGAGGGCTCCAGCTCGGGGAAATAAAGCCTCAAACCTCTGATTGAAAACGCCCCTGGGGGTTGGGGCGGCAGCAGGAGAGACTCCCAGCCTCACAGGAGAGGTCATTGGAGAGACCCACAGGGGCCTAGAGTGTGCACGGGCCCACCCACTTGGGAACCAGCGCCAGAGGGGCCCAGTTTGATTGTGGGTAGCAGAGTGAAAGACTGAAATCCAGTGGAGAGTGGAGCGGGTGCCATTGCTCCCTCTTGGCCCCTCCCCCTGTACAGTGTCACAGTGCAGCGACCAGCGTTACCCCGCCCCAGGGAACACCTAAGGCTCCGCCCCTTAAAGTAACAGACGCACCAAGACAAAAAAAAAAAAAAAATGGCTCAAATGACAGAACACTTCAAAGCTCCAGAAAAAATACAACTAAGCGAGGAAGAGATAGCCAACCTATCAGATGCACAGTTCAAAACACTGGTTATCAAGATGCTCACAGAATTGGTTGAATCTGTTCGAAAACCAGATGAAAAAATGAAGCCTATGCTAAGAGAAACAAAGGAAAATGTACAGGGAACCAATAGTGATGCGAAGGAAACTGGGACTCAAATCAAAGGTGTGGACCAGAAGGAAGAAAGAAACATCCAACCAGAAAAGAATGAAGAAACAAGAATTCAGAAAAATGAGGAGAGGCTTCGGAACCTCCAGGACATCTTGAAATGTTCCAACATCCGAATTATAGGGATGCCAGAAGGAGAAGAGGAAGAACAAAAAATTGAAAACTTATTTGAACAAATAATGAAGGAGAAATTCCCTAATCTGGCAAAGGAAATAGACTTCCAGGAAGTCAAGGAAGCTCAGAGAGTCCCGAAGAAGCTGGACCCAAGGAGAAACACACCAAGGCACATCATAATTACATTACCCAAGATTAAACGCAAGGACCTACATCCAAGATTACTGTATCCAGCAAAGCTATCATTTAGAATGGAAACGAAGATAAAGTGCTTCTCGGATAAGGTCAAGTTAAAGAAGTTCATCATCACCAAGCCCTTATTATATGAAATGTTAAAGGGACTTACCTAAGAAAAAGAAGATCAAAAATAGGAACAGTAAAAATGACAGCAAACTCACAGTTATTAACAACCACACCTAAAACAAAAACAAGAGCAAACTAGGCAAACAACTAGAACAGGAACAGAACCATAGAGCTGGAGATCACATGGAGGGGTGTCAATAGGAGAGTGGGAGAGGGAGAGGGGGGGAAAGGTACAGAGAATAAGTAGCATAGATGATAGGTGGAAAATAGACAGGGGGAGGGTAAGAATAGTGTAGGAAATGTAGAAGCCAAAGAACTTATAAGTATGACCCATGGACAGGAACTATGGGGGGGGGGGAATATGGGAGGGAGGGGATGGGCAGGATGGAGTGGAGTGGGGGGGGGAATGGGACAACTGTAATAGCATAATCAATAAATATATTTTAAAAAAGAGATCAACATAACTAAGTGCTGTTTTTTAAACAAGATAAACAAAATTGAAATCTTTAGCTAGACTAATTAAGAAAATATTAAAAAAATGAAAATAAACAAAATCAAAACTGAAAGAAATGACATTACAACTGATGCCACAGAAATACATAAGATCACCAGAGACTACTATAAACAATAATGTGCTAAAAGTTGAATAACCTAGAAGAGATGGATAATTTCTTAGCAATATACAACCTAAAAAGACTAAATCAGGAAAAAATAGAAAATCTGAACAGATCAATAACAAGTAAGGAAATTGAGTCAGTAATTAAAAACCTCCAAACACAGAAAAGCTCAGGACCAGAGGGTTTTATTTAATTCTATCAAACATTAAAAGAAGAATTAATACAAATCCTTCTCAAGCACTTCCAAAAATTAAATAGTAGAAAACACTCCCAGACTAAGTCATTTTATGAGGCCACATAACCCAGATACCAAAGCCAGACAAAGACACTACAAGAAAAGAAAAATATAGACAAGAATCCCTGAAGAATATAGATGTAAAATTCTCAACAAAATACTGCTAAACAAAATTCAACAACACATTAAAAGGATAAAATACACCATATCCATGTGGGTTTTTTCACTGGGATGTAAGGATGGCTCACATACATAATTCAATAATGTGATAGACCACATTAATAGAATGAAATACATAAATAATATGATTATCTCGGTAGATGCAGAAAAATAATTTGATAAAATACAATATTATTTCATGATGAAATCCCTCAATCAATTGGGTATAGAAAGAACATACCTCAACATAATAAATAGTGTATACTCCAAATCCATAGCTAACATACTCAGTGGGAAAAGTTTGAAAGCCTTTCCTCTAAAATCATGAACAAGAAAAGGGTGCCCACTCTCACCACTTATATTCAACATAGTACTGGAATTTCTAGCTATGGAAGTTCTAGAGGAATGAAGCAAGGTAAAGAAATAACAGGTATACAAATCAAAGGGAAGAAGTAAAATTGTCATTATTTACAGATGATATTGTCTCACACATAGAAAATTCTAAAGACTCAACCAAAAACTGTTAGAATTAGTAGATGAATTTGGTGATGTTGGAAGATATATAATCAACAGAGAAATTAGTTATGTTTCTATACCTTAACAATGAAACACCTATAGAATTTATAAAGAAGACTATCCCATTCACAATAGTATCAAAAATAATAATGTACTTAGGAATAAATTTAACTAAGGAACTGAAAGATATTTACAATGAAAACTACACTCTGATAAAAGAAATTGAAGAAGACACATGCAAATGGAAAGATGTCCTGTATTAATGAATCAAAAGGATTAATATTATTAATATGTCTACACTGCCCAAAACTATGTATGGATTCAGTATGACCCCTATAAAATTGCAATGGCATTTTTCTTGGAAATATAAACAACAATCTTAAAATTTGTATGGAACCACAAAATACCCTGAATAGCCAATGCAATCTTGAGAAAGAAGAACAAAGCTGGAGGCATCACACTTTCTGGTTGCAAACTGTACTATGAAGCTCCAGTGACTAAAACAGTGTCTGTACCAGCATAAAAACAAACACACACAGACCAATGGAATAGAATCAAGAGACCAGAAATAACCTCCCACATACACAGTGAACTAAAATTTACAAGAGAGCCAAGAATACCCAGTAGGGAAACCATAGTCTCTTCAGAAAATGATGCTGGAAAACTGGATTATCACAAGCATAAAAATAAAATTAAACTCATCTCTTACATGCACTAATAAAAATTAATTTCAAATGGATTAAAGACCTAAACCTAAGACATGATACCAAAACACTGCTATAACAAAATATAGGAAAGAAGCTCTTTAACATTCTTCTTGGCAATGATTTTTTGGATATGTCATGAAAAACAAAATACAACCATAGCAAAAATCCACAACTGGGA
This sequence comes from Desmodus rotundus, assembly GCF_022682495.2. Lineage (NCBI taxonomy): Eukaryota > Metazoa > Chordata > Mammalia > Chiroptera > Phyllostomidae > Desmodus > Desmodus rotundus. Next base: position 55,510,715 of record NC_071397.1, on the reverse strand, counting down.
CTACATCAAACGAAAAAGTTTCTGCACACAAAGGAAACAACAAACAAAATAAAAAGGCAACCTAGGAAATGGGAATAGCATATTTGCAAACCATATATTGAATAAGGGGGTTAATATCCAAAATATATAAGAACTTATACAACTCAATAATAGAAAAAACAAACAGTCCAATTAAAAAATTGACAGATGACCTATATAAATATTTTCCAAAGAAGACATACAAATGGTTGACAGGTATATGAAAAGATGTTTATCATTAATAATCATCAAGAAAATGCAAATCAGGGTTCTTAGGGTATAATCGCAGCAGTGGAATTTTCAGGTCAAAAAGCAGTTCATTTTTAGTTTTCTGAGGAAATTCCATACTGTTTTCCACAGTGGCTGCACCAGTCTGCATTCCCACCAACAGTGCACTAGGGTTCCCTTTTCTCCACATCCTCTCCAACATTTGTTTGTTGATTTGTTTATGTTGGCCATTCTGACCAGTGTGAGGTGGTATCTCACTGTGGTTTTAATTTGCATCTCTCTGATGACTAGTGATGCTGAGCATCTTTTCATATGTCTCTGGGCCCTCTGTATGTCCTCCTTGGAGCACTGTCTGTTCAAGCCCTCTGCCCATTTTTTAATTGGGTTTTTTGTCTTCCTGGAGTGGAGTTATGTGAGTTCTTTATATATTTTGGAGATCAGGCCCTTATCTGAAGTATCATTGGCAAATACATTTTCCCATATGGTTGGTTCTCTTTTCATTTTAATGCTATTTTCTTTAGCTGCACAGCAGCTTTTTATTATGGTTGGGTTCCCTGAAACACCAATCCAAAAGAACCTACGCACCCCAATGTTCATAGCAGCATAATTTACAATAGCCAAGTGCTGGAAGCAACCTAACTGCCCATCAGCAAATGAGTGGATCAAAAAACTATGGTACATTTACACAATGGAATTCTACGCAGCAGAGAGAAAGAAGGAGCTTATACCCTTTGCAACAGCATGGATGGGACTGGAGAGCATTATGCTAAGTGAAATAAGCCAGGCGATGAAAGGCAAATACCATATGATCTCTCCATTAACAGGAACCTAACAACAAAACAAACATGCAAGCAAAGAACAGCCAAAGACATTGAAATTGAGAACAGGCTGACAGTGATCAGAAGAGAGAAGGGAGGGGATAATGAGGGAAAAGGGTGAAAGGTTTACAGTAACAATTATAAAGGACACATGGACAACAACAAGGGGGGGTGGAAATGGTGGAGGGAGGTGGGGAGGGCTGGGGGGAAAAGGCAGAAAAATATACTTGAACAACAACAACAAAAAAAATTTTAACACTAAAAAAAGAAAAGAAAAACTTTTAAGCTAAAAATAAATAAAAATAACATTTTCTGGAGCATTAAAAAAAAAGAAAATGCAAATCAAACCCACAATGAGAAATCACCTCATACCTGTTAGAATAGCTATCAAAAGAAGAAGAAGGAGGAGGAGGAGGAGACAAGAGATAACAAGTGTTGGCGAGGATATGGAGAAAAGAACCCTTGCTGCAATGTTGGTGGGAATGTCAATTGGTTCAGCCACTATGGAAAACAGTAAGAAGTTTCCTCAAAAAATTAAAAATAGAACTACTAGATGATCCAGCTGCCCACTTCTGGGTATCTATCCAAAGGAAATGAACAAAGGATACTGAAAAGATACCTGCAATACCATGTTCATTGCAGCATTATACACAATAGCCCAGATACGGAAAAAACCTAAGTGTCCATCAGTGGATGAATGGATAAAGATGATGTGGTAAGTATATATGGTAGAATATGCATATTATTTAGCAATGAGAGAGAGGGAAATCCTGCCATTTGTGACAACATGGATGAACCCTGAGGATGTAAAGCTAAGTGAGATGTCAGAAAGAGAAAGACAAATACTACATGATGTCACTTATATGTGGAATCTAAAAATGTTTAACTTGCATAAACAGATAGTAGAATGATGATTACCAAGGGCTTTGAGGAGCGAAGACTGGGGAGATCTTATTTAAGGGTATAAACATTCAACTGGTAGATAAACAAGTTCTGGATATCCAACGTACATCACAATGACTATAACCAGCTATACTGTCAGAAACTTCAAATTGCTAAGAAGATAGTTCTTAATTGTTCTTACCACAGAAAAAAAGATAAATTATGTGACATGATGGAGGTGTTAGCTAATGCTATGGTGATGATTATATTGCAATGTGCAAATTAATCAAATCAACACTTTGTATACCTTAAACATAGAGCGTTAATGTCAATTATATCTCAATTAAAAAATGAATTTGTCACCTCTGTTTCTTAAATGGAAAAAGGATTCATATAAGAGGTGAGATTTTATAGATGTCATTAAAAGTACCTACTTTGTCTATTCTATCCATTCTGAAAATGATTATCCAAATAGCAGATCTCAATGCATATTGTGTACATTGCAGTAATTAAATGAAAGTCACAGTATCCACTTTTCCCCTTCTAAACTTTATGCCATCAAGAAATCTGCACAGAGTGGTTTTGAAATAAATGTTATTGACTGACAAAGCAAGAAATTTTCAGTGTTTTCAACCATTGCTTCATTTCTATTTTTAAAAATTAAAGTTTATTGAGCTCCTCTGAAATCCAAGCAGCTTGGAAAGTATGCGAGAGTTGAGGGCAAGCCAACCACCTGATCCAAAAAAATACCATATGCCTGAAAGAGACATGAAATTCCTCTTAACACTGTAATGACACAGTTAATCCTACTCACATGGAGGGGGAAATGTGAGATAAAATTGCTGTAAACTTATTATCTTTCTTCCTTTCCTAAACTCAGGCTTTCTTCATTTTAAGTAGTGAGTAATGAAAAAGAATAGACTAAACCCTATGTTGTCTGAATCTTACCATCTGCTTTTCAAAATTATTTTTAAAAAGGACGCATAGGGACAAAGCAGTCATAATCTCTTCTACTGCAAAGATTCTTTAATTTTTTAAAAAAATATTTCCCTTAAATAGTAAGAATCTTGGAAGAAAATAAATCTTGAAAATTTAGTCATTCACTTGACCATGAAAACAAAGCATTGAGACATTTTTAATAAAAATGCCATCTTGGTTTTGGATTTGAACCTACTGCTTTTGAAACATAAAGTATTTTAAACTGTTATAGTAACATTTTTTTGTTCGTTCATTTGTTTTAACAAGACTAATATATATAGCTTTTCTGAAAAGCCAATGATAGAGTAATGAAAATTTGGTACTTCTAGTCATAAAAACACACACACATGTGACAACTTCACAGCTACACAGACAAAAGTTAAATTTTGACAATGTTTATAGCACTTATCTCTTCTAAATGTAGCAGATTGGAGAGGGGTATTGCCATAATTATGCACCTGTATTTCCTATGTCTAATTTAATTAGTTCTTCTTTTTTACATTGAAGTAAATCACAGTCATAGATAACCAAAATAGTGCAGAATCCTCACACACACACACAAACTTTGTCGGAATATATTTCTGTTCCCTAGTATCAAGAGGTAGAATGTGAAATGGTGCAGCATGTGTGCTTAAAGTCAGACCTCCTGGGATGGGTCGGCAGCCTCACTGTGATGACCTTGTGATTTGGAGCAGGTTCCCTAATCTAAGTCCTGATGTCCTCATCCATATAACTGGAGATGCTGATAATACCTATCCCATAGGCAGTTGTGTAGATTGAATTATGTGATGCATATTCAAGTCCTTTGAACAGTCTCTAACACACAAGTGATTAATAAATGTCAGCTAGTAGTAGTAGACACAGTGGTACTGGCATTCTAAAAATTCAAACAAAATTATAAAATCACAAAGAGGAAGAATGACTTCGGAGGTCTTACCGACCAGCGTTTACCATGCGGACACCCTAGAGAAAAGAATCCCACTCGCATGTAAGAGTTGCACAGGACAAGGCCCGAGAGCCGAACGCCGGCCCCAGGCACGGCAGCACTCTCACAGCCGGGGTAACAGGTCCTCCTTCCCCGGCGGGGCTCTGGGCGGCGCGCCACAGCATCCACTGTAAAGACTCAAAGAGCCGTTACACAGAAACATTGGAGTAAATAAGAAGTATGAATGTCCGTATGTTTATAAGCTTAATTATTATCCTCACTGTTCTCCTTATCGCCCATAAACCAAAAGTAAGCTTCAATGGAAAGGAACAATCAGAAAGGAAACGCACTATCCTCCAGGATGCAGTATCTGCATTTGAACCATGGCCTAACAGCTGGAATGCGTGCAGATGGAATTAGGAACCCTTTCCTCCATCACTCCCAGAGACCCCCTAGCAAAACCTGTGCTTTCTGAAACTAAAAATGTAAAGTTAGAAACCCTAAGCCTCCGAGTAGGGGTGGTAACTCCTTCTGTCAAGGATATATTAAAATTTCCTCAGAATTGGAGGCTGTGGCAGCACTTAGCCAATTTGAACTCCTCGTGCCAGTGGACAAGGAGGGGAAAAAGAGAAGTGCAGCATTTTAGGAGTTAACCCTAATTAACATAGCAAGCTACGATGACAATGCCACTGGCCAGACAGAAGTGCACCCAAAGCCTAGGGAATTCATTGGGACTTCTCTCACACTTTCCTGTCCAGTGACAACTGTCAGCGGGCAAGAAGCAATCACATCCCAACAAGGCAAAGTAATTGAGAACTTAGACCCCTACTTTGAGGAGGGTCCTCAAGGTAAGAAACCCTTAAGAAAGATAATGAATATCAATCACAATGGCAGGAAAAGCAACAGCAGAGAAGACTGTAGTTCAATTTACTAAGCCTCTTTTAATCCTCTTCAGAGATTGTGGTTGGCTGCCATATTTAAGGAAAATCTATAATTGGCTAGATTTATACTTCCCCTCTATGACACCTCTCGAAATGAGGGTATCTTATTCTTACAAAAATGGAAGTTCCGTGACAGTATCACAAAGGGGTAAGAGCAGATCTGAATGATGGCAGGGGAGGACTGTCCTGGACCTGATTTGTGTGTTTCCCCGGCTTGCACAAATTCACCTGCGCTCTGGTCCCGCAGCTGCTTGAGAGCCTTGTGTTGCCTCACCTTACAGCACGACCAGCTTCTTCTGCCACTCCCCTGTACCCTGAGTGTTAGGGCTAGGCTGTGCCAACCGCTATTGTGCCCGCTGAGGCAGGAGCTGCTGCAGCTCCAGGCCTCAAGCCCAACTCAAGGTTCTGGCTTCTCCCATTCTTTCTTACTCAGATGGAGTGCCATGTCGTGGGTTGTGAGATCTAGCTCCCCCAGTGGTTGCCAAAACGTGTCAGGTGGCATGACCCGGAAGTGTAGGAGATGACAATGAGAGACAGCTAACAGATTCCCTCTTCCTTCCTCCCTCTGTGAGACTGTTCTCAAGTGTTGTGGTTCTTTACAACTTATCTCATCCACATGATCAAGCAACTAGCTGTGATTTTGCTTGAAGTCATGCCATTTTGGTAATGAACCACCTAGTATTTGCTATTTCTCCTTCCCTGTCTCTCCTTTCTTTTTCCTCACTACCACCCCCCTTCAATTACACTTCCCAATAAGGCATTACCCTGAAAAGTTTTGCCACCAGCTCTGTTTTCTGGAGAACTCTGGTTAAGACTAAATATTGGGTTAGCCAGAAAGTTCATTTGGTTTTTTTCCATAAGATGGCTCTAGTAGTACTTAGTTGTCTTTTTTTTTTTTTTTTTGCATTTTTTTTTAATTTATTTATTGTTATTTAATTACAGTTGTATGCCTTTTCCCCCCATCCCTTCACCCCACCCCAGGTGAACCCACTTCCCTCCCCCCTCTCCACCCTCCCCCTTGGATTTGTTCATGTGTCCTTTATAGTAGTTCCTGTAATCCCCTCTACCCACTGTCCCCGCCCCCACCCCCCACCCCCGCCCTTGCTATTGTTACATTGTTCTTAACTTCAATGTCTCTGGTTATATTTTGTTTGCTTTTTCCTTCTATTGCTTATGTTCCAGTTAAAGGTGAGATCATATGGTATTTGTCCCTCACTTCCTGGCTTATTTCACTTAGCATAATGCTCTCCAGTTTCATCCATGCTGTTGCAAAGGGTATAAGCTCCTTCTTTCTCTCTGCTGCGTAGAATTCCATTGTGTAAATATACCATAGTTTTTGGATCCACTCGTTTGCTGATGGGCACTTCGGTTGCTTCCAGTACTTGGCTATTGTAAATTGTGCTGCTATGAACATTGAGGTGCACAGATTCTTTTGGATTGGTGTTTCAGTGTTCTTAGGGTATAATCCCAGCAGCGGAATTACTGGGTCAAAGGGCAGTTCCATTTTTAGTTTTCTGAGGAAATTCCATACTGTTTTCCACAGTGGCCTCACCAGTCTGCATTCCCACCAACAGTGCACGAGGGTTCCCTTTTCTCCGCATCCTCTCCAACATTTGTTTGTGGATTTGTTTATGTTGGCCATTCTGACTGGTGTGAGATGATACCTCATTGTGGTTTTAATTTGCATCTCTCTGATGGCTAGTGATGCTGAGCACCTTTTCATATGTCTCTGGGCCTTCTGTATGTCTTCCTTGGAGAAGTGTCTGTTCAAGTCCTTTGCCCATTTTTTAATTGGGTTGTTTGTCTTCCTGGAGTGGAGTCGTGTGAGTTCTTTATATATTTTGGAGATCAGGCCCTTGTCTGAGGTATCATTGGCAAATATGTTTTCCCATATTGTTGGTTCTCTTTGTAATTTGGTGCTGTTTTCTTTAGCCATGCAGAAGCTTTTTATTTTGATGAGGTCCCATTTGTTTATTCTTTCCTTTATGTCCCTTGCTTTAGGGGATGTGTCTGTGAGGATGTTGCTGTGTGGAATGTCTGAGATTTTCCTGCCAATGTTTTCCTCAAGGACTTTTATGGTGTTACGGCTTATATTTAAGTCTTTTATCCATCTTGAATTTATTTTCGTGTATGGCGTAAGTTGGTGATCGAGTTTCATTTTTTTGCACGTAGCTGTCCAGATCTCCCAACACCATCTGTTGAAGAGACTGTTTTTGCTCCATTTTATGCTCCTGCCTCCTTTGTCAAATATTAATTGATCGTATAGATTTGAGTTTATTTCTGGGCTCTCTATTCTGTTCCATAGGTCTATGTGCCTGTTTTTATGCCAGTACCAGGCTGTTTTGATTACCGTGGCCTTGTAATACAGTTTGATATCAGGTATTGTGATACCTCCTGCTTTGTCCTTCTTTCTCAAAATTGCTGCTGCTATTCGAGGTCGTTTATGGTTCCATATGAATTTCTGCAATGTTTGTTCTATATCTGTGAAATATGTCATGGGTACTCTAATAGGGATTGCATTGAATCTATAAATTGCTTTGGGTAGTATGGCCATTTTGATGATGTTAATTCTTCCAATCCATGAACATGGTACATGCTTCCATTTGTTTGTATCTTCCTTAATTTCTTTCTTCAGTGTTGTGTAGTTTTCTGAGTACAGGTCTTTTACCTCCTTGGTTAGGTTTATTCCTAGGTACTTTATTTTTCTTGTTGCTATATCAAATGGGATTTTTTTCCTGATTTGTGTTTCTGCAGTTTCGTTGTTGGTGTACAGGAATGCCTTTGATTTCTGGGTATTGACTCTGTATCCAGCTATTTTGCCAAATTCATTTATTAGGTCGAGTAGTTTTTGAGTGGAGTCTATAGGGTTTTCCATGTACACTATCATGTCGTCTGCAAACAGTGACAGTTTCATTTCCTCCTTTCCAATTTGGATGCCTTTTATTGCTTTTTCTTGTCTGATTGCTGTGGCTAGGACTTCCAATACTATGTTGAATAGGAGTGGTGAGAGAGGGCATCCTTGTCTTGTTCCTGATCTTAGTGGGAAAGCTCTAAGTTTTTGTCCATTGAATGTGATGTTGGCTGTAGGTCTCTCATATATGGCCTTAATTATGTTGAGGACTGCTCCCTTTATTCCCACTTTGCTGAGTGTTTTTATCAGAAATGGGTGCTGTATCTTATCGAATGCTTTTTCCGCATCTATTGATATGATCATGTGATTTTTGTCTTTGCTGTTGTTGATGTGATGTATTATGTTTATTGATTTGCGAATATTGTACCATCCTTGCATCCCTGGGATGAATCCCACTTGGTCATGGTGGATGATCTTTTTAATATATTGCTGTATGCGGTTTGCTAATATTTTGTTGAGAATTTTAGCGTCTATGTTCATCAGCGATATTGGCCTGAAGTTTTCTTTCTTCGTTGTGTCTTTATCTGGTTTTGGGATTAGGATGATGTTGGCTTCATAAAAAGAGTTTGGGAGTCTTCCATCAGTTTGGATTTTTTCGAATAGTCTGTGAAGGATAGGGGTTAGTTCTTCCTTAAATGCTTTGTAGAAATCTCCTGTGAAACCATCTGGTCCAGGGCTTTTGTGTGATGGGAGTTTCTTGATGACTGCTTCAATTTCCTTTGCTGATATTGGTCTGTTCAGGTTTTCTGCTTCTTCTTCAGTCAGTTTTGGAAGATTATATTTTTCTAGAAATGTGTCCATTTCATCTAGGTTTTCAAATTTCTTAGCATACAGGTCTTCATAGTAATTTCTTATGATCCTTTGTATTTCTGTGGTATCAGTGGTAATCTCTCCACTTTCATTTCTAATTCTGTTTATTTGGATCCTCTCTCTTTTCTTCTTGATAAGCCTACTTAAAGGCTTGTCGATTTTGTTGATCTTTTCAAAGAACCAGCTTCTGGATTCATTGATCCTTACAATTGTGCTTTTAGTCTCTATGTCATTTAGTTCTGCTCTGATCTTGGTTATTTCCTTCCTTCTGCTTGCTCTGGGCTGTCTTTGTTGTTGTTCCTCCAGTTCTTGTAGGCGTAGGGTTAGGTTGTTTGTGTGAACTGTTTCTAACTTCTTAAGGTAGGCCTGTATTGCTATGAACTTCCCTCTCAGGACTGCCTTTGCTGTGTCCCATAGGTTTTGGGTTGTTGTGAGTTCGTTTTCATTTGTTTCCAGGAAGTTTTTGATTTCTTCCCTAATCTCGTTCTTGACCCATTCATTGTTTAATAGCATGCTATTCAGTCTCCATGATTTTGAGTGTTTTGGGTTTTTACCCTTGGGGTTGGTTTCTAGTTTCAGACCCTTGTGGTCAGAGAAGATGCTTGATATGATTTCAATTTTCTTGAATTTGTTGAGGGTTGCTTTGTGTCCTATCATGTGGTCTATCTTTGAAAAAGTTCCATGGACACTTGAAAAGAATGTGTATTTTGCTTCTTTGGGATGAAAAGCTCTGTATATATCAGTTAAGTCCATTTCCTCTAGGGTATTGTTAAGTGACACAATATCTTTGTTGATCTTTTGTTTGGAAGACCTGTCCATTTTTGATAGTGGGGTGTTAAAATCCCCTACTATAATTGTGTTGCTGTCAATATCTTTCTTGAAATCCTCCAAGATTTTCTTTATGTATTTGGGTGCTCCTATGTTGGGTGCATATATATTTATAATGTTTATGTCTTCTTGGTGGATTCTTCCTTTGAGTATTATGAAGTGACCTTCTGGGTCTCTCTTTATGGCCCTTCTTTGGAAGTCTATTTTGTCTGATATGAGTATTGCTACCCCTGCTTTTTTTTCCTGTCCGTTTGCTTGGAAAATTTGTTTCCAGCCCTTCACTTTCAGTCTGTGTAAGTCTTTTGTCCTGAGATGGGTTTCTTGTAGGCAGCATATGTGTGGGTCATGTTTTCTTATCCTTCAGCTGTTCTATGTCTTTTGATTGGAGCATTTAATCCATTTACATTTAAGGTTATTATCGATAGGTAGTTATTCATTGCCATTATTTCCTACCTGTGTTCCTCTGTCTTTCTCTTTTCCTTCCTTTCCTTAAAGCAGTCCCTTTAGCATCTCTTGCAGAGCTGGTTTGGTGGAGCTGTATTCTTTTAGACTTCTTTTGTCTGGGAAGCTCTTTATTTGGTCTTCTATCTTGATTGAGAGCCTTGCTGGGTAAAGTAGTCTTGGTTGGAGGCCTCTGGTTCTCATTACTTGGAATATTTTTTGCCATTCTCTTCTGGCTTGGAGCGTTTCCATTGAGAAGTCAGTTGCTAACCTTATTGGGGCTCCCTTGTATGTTACTTCTTTTTTCTCCCTTGCTGCCTTTAAGATCCTCTCTTTGTCTTGGAAATTTGCCATTTTAATTATGATGTGTCTTGCAGTGGGTCTCTTTGGGTTCCTCTTGTTTGGGACTCTCTGTGATTCCTGGATTTGGGTGACTTTTTCTCTCCTCAGATTAGGGAAATTTTCCATCACTACTTTTTCAAACAAGTTTTCTATCCCTTGCTCTTCTTCTTCTCCTTCTGGTATTCCTATTATACGGATATTGTTACGTTTCATGTTGTCCTGCATTTCCCTTATTGCCTCTTCATTCTTTCTGAGCCTCTTTTCCTTTTCTTGCTCCTTCTGGGTGTTTTTTTCTACTTTATCCTCCAGCTCGCTGATCCGATCCTCTGCTTCATCAAGTCTGCTTTTAATTCCTTCTACTGTGTTCTTCAATTCAGAAATTGTATTCTTCATTTCCTCTTGGCTCTTGTTGATATTTTCTATTTCCTTTTTCATGTTGATATAGTTTGCAGTGAGTTCATTGTAGTTTCCTTGTAGTTTCTGGTAGTTCTCTTTAAGCTCAGAGAGCTCAGTGAGCTTCCTGATGACCATTGCTTTGAACTCAGTATCTGATAGTTGACTTGCCTCTTTTTCGGTTAGTATTCTTTCTGAGACTTCCTCCTTTCCTTTCATTTGGGAATTGTTTCTTTGTCTTCCCATTGTTTGTGAGGCTCTTCTTGTTGGCCTCTGTTTCTTAAATTGCTTTGTTCTGAATCCCTGGGTTTATGATATGAACTTCTATGGTAGAATGCCAATGGGATTCGGTGGTGCTGTCTCCTTACTCTCCTGTGCTCACTGGTCTTGAGCTGACGTTTATGTGTTTAACACGGTCTAACTCTAGTCTTTTCAGCACTCCAGGTTTTGTTGTCGCACCGTCAGATCTTTCAATGTCCTCTATCTTTGGTCTCTAATCTTCGTATATGCTGGAGTACTGTTGGCTGTTCGCTCTGCTCCTCAGATCAGCTAGGTATTTCCCTGGCGCTGAGGGGAAGTGGATTCCGCTCCCACCTATGTTGCCGCCATCTTCCCTCTATTACTTAGTTGTCTTTAACTTCATTCAAAACAATTATGCATTGTGACAGCTGTCCTATCAGCATGCATATAAAAAAATCAAAATTGGTGAATTTTTGTGCAGCCATTTAATATTGAACATGGAAGAAAAGTAACATTTTCAGCATATTATGCCTCATTATTTCAAAAAAGGTAAAAATACAACTGAAATACAAAAAAAAAAAAAGACCTGTGCAGTGTATGGAGAAGGTGCTATGGCTGATTGAACAAGTCAAAAGTAGTTTGTGAAGTTTCATGCTGGAGATTTCTTGCTGATCAATGCTTTATGGTAGAGCAGTTGAAGTTGATAGTAATCTAATTGAGTCATTAATTGAGAACAATCAATGCTATATCACACAGGAGATAGCCGATATACTTAAATATCCAAATCAATAAAGTTATGGGTTAAAATGAAAAATGTGTCTTTTATTGTGTGGAAAAAACTAAATAGACTTTTTGGCCAACCCATTATTTCCAGTCACTACTGCAAGAAGGTACTCCACAAATTACAACACATTTATATGTGCAAAAAAGAGTATAACCCTGCCTACAGATTATATTTCAATAGATGGTCTCAATGTACACTCGCAATACAATGAACAATGAGTATTGCTTTAATACTGTGTGTTCTTATATAATTATCAGATATGCATCGCACTAAAATTTTATCTGTGTACTTGGATATTTTTTCTTGTTATTTTACTTTAACAAACATCTTTTTATAAGCTTTCATTTTAAAGTATATTGTTTAAGCTTAAAATATTTGCAGACTTTAAAAAAACTTTGATGGCACATTGCTATGGAAAAATATACATTTAAAAATTTTCTCTCCATAAGTCAAGGTTTTAAAAAGGAAGGAGTGTTGATCTTAAAATTGCAGAGTATGAGTATATAAAAGAATAGAATGCCTAATATCTTACAATTCCTCCTTTATCTAAAATAAACATGTAAGACATATTTTTGGAGGATAAAATATAAAAAGAAATGACAGTTGTTAAAATACAGTTTCATCACCTCTAGATTGCTGAGTAGAGGGAAGGTCACACCATCAAAAGAAGAAAATTAATGCATTAGCAGGGAAGACTGAAAGGATATCAAACTGTAAATATCTAACTTCCAAGAATTATTTGGGAGGTTTTGTTTCCATTGATTTAATTGAAGCTTTCATATATATTTACTAATATTGAGCTCAATGATTGTGATATACTGGAGATGAATTACTTCTTCTTAATAGAATGTTCAAAGGATCCAGAGAGACGGACTAGGTTTAAAGGGGTTTATTATAGACATCAGTCTTCACGTGAGAACAAGGTGTTTAAGCAATGGAAGCTTGTCACAGGTCATTACAACTAAACCAAGTAAATGAAGAATTCACAACAGTATAGGTTCTCAAAGAAGAAAAATATTGGGCTCCCCTGCTTTTTAAAATAAATTCTCTATTGGATTTTTTTAAAGTTGTTTTTTCCTGAGACACAGCAGAAAGCTAAAGAATGCTTTCATTAAGCAGGTTTCAACACAACAAAAGGAAACACTCCACTGAGAGAATATCAATAGAAATCTCAGCACAGAGGTGGTGATGTCTTACCAACAACAAATAATAGACCTAAGACTGAGTGAACAGATGTCTACCACTTAGGGAAGTAGTTATACATCCATCTTGCTTTTCTCTGTGGAAAGTTGGGTGGATTACAGTGTGTGCTCTCTTTTTCAGTTTTGACACACTGGCATTTGGGAAAGTCACCAAATCCCCAAAAACATGAATTTCCTTTCTGCCAATGCAACCTTCATTTATATGAGGCAGGAATAGTAAATATTACAAAAACTCTTCTAAATGTAATCGGCTTTAGGAAACTGTGATTCTTTTGCTTGAATCAAGTAAAATACAAAAGCTCACACTCTTTTTCAGAAAATGAGATACTCCTGATCTCTATTATTGGTGAATAGGGATAATAAAGAAAACACTTAGAAATCATTCCTTTTTATATAAACTGTGTTTGTTATATTAAAAATGTGTTCAAAAGGGTAGGAAGAAGAAAGCAATTTTGAAATCAGTCTACTTGCTTCAGTAAATAAAACAATTTTATCTTTAGGAGCTAATGATAAGGAGGGAAAAGGAAGGGGAAAAAAGGGAGGAACTGAGCTGGGTGGCTGCCTTGGCCAGGATAAAAATAGAAACATTCTTTGATAGAAGCTTGGAAACATATAACTATTGCTGATTGGAAGTTTGGCATCACAGGGAGACAGGAGAGAAAAAGAAAGAGAAGGAATAGCATATTTTCTATTTTTATCTGAAATCGGCAATATCAAGCAGTAGCCCTTCTAAGGACTGTGCTGTAAACCGGCCTCTGGGCTGTGAGCTCCTGGGGAACAAGGTCTGTGCCTCCTTTATACCTTCATGACCAGCTCGTCGCACAGTATGTGACATAGAGAAGATGTGCAATAGATGTTTATTGAATGAGTAAATGACTTTGCAGCTATTTAATAAGAAAGAAGCTCAAGCTAGCACAATACAGAAGCATAAGGAAGTTAGCATGTGGAGGGTGTTATCTGTTCGTGATTTCCACATACATAGGAGCGCAGAAATGGATGCAGATTACCAGAGCCCTTTTGTCTACTGTCTCCACCATTCGAGTTTTCTGAGATTCCTAATAGAAGCCTCCTTATGAAAAGAAATTAAAGGTGTCTTTGTATTTCTTACAATTTAATCACTGCTGAAATCTAAAATTCTTTGTTGAAGTATGAGATTATCTCCTGAAATGGTGCCATAGGAGACCAGGACACCCATACCTCACCCGTTGTCTCACTTTTTTTCGCCATTCACTCTGAGTAACTTGGTCTTTTTACCCCTATATCATAGACATGCCTATTCAGAATCACGTTTACTTTATTTACTTGTTCAGCTCACAAATTTATGGTAACCATTTGATTGTGGAATGGCTTGAGAATGTATTCTAGTCACATTTTATGTTTATAATTAAGAAAAATATTGGCTCAAATCCCAATCTGAAGGAATAACTCTTCCTCATCTACCACGAAAATGCATTCAGTGGCTATTTGTTTGGGATGTTTTTATGTCCCCAAACACCAATTCAGAATAGAACACAGGGTAAGTCACTACTTAAAGCACAGCTACACTTTAAATTGAGTGTTTAAATGACCTTGTGAATTTCTAGTTTATCTCGGTGACATTCACATTAAGTTTTATTGTGTAACACACCAGCAAGTGATTCTCCTTGATACTAGCATGGAAAAACACTGCTCGCACTACTGGACATTCGCCATGATGTCCTCTTATAGCAAGTGTGCCTGTCCCAGGTATACACGCCAGTCAGCTTATACAGGGGCATCCAAACCCAAGTCATCTTTTGCAACTGACACCTGAGCTAGATGACACCTTGGTTTGACACACAGTCCTGTCACTCCTAGATCTGACCGTGGCTGTTCCTTATTTCTTTATGGCTCCATCTCTCCATTTTGGCAAATGCTGCTAAAAACGAAGCCCCTTTGTTTCTACCCACACCAGAACCCTTGGACCCATATGCCACCCCAGGAGGTAGTTTTTATCTATTTTGTCCCCACCTTGCAGAGAGAATTTGTACAATATTTTTTATCCACAATGGACAATACCATACAAGCCATGACATGCATTAATGGATTATGTTTACACTTTATCGGCATTACAAATTATCAACCAAATAGATATATGAAGCTCGTCCTTTCAACTCTCACCTTTTGCCAGCTGCAGCAACTAAATATGATAGCCATAAAAATATATACAGCACCTGTGACAACCGCATCCTGATTTACTGTTGCGGGGACTCGCTGACCTCAACCAAAGCATTGACCTCATAGAACAACTCCTTTGATCAGATTCCCACTCTTGAGGCTTAATGTCTCCTGAAATTTTTCTTTTGCTTCATTTTGACCATCTCTGTCTCATTGTGCTACTGACACCTACTTATCCTCTGAAGGGTAGACTCCCCTACCAAAACTCATACACACTAAGTGGCTAATGCTAGGAAAGTGTATTATGAAATTAGGTCAATTGTTTACTAATGGTAAAATCTCAGTCATCAACAACAAAATTAAAAGGAGATATTTCAGGGAAGAAACCTTTCTCATAGAAAACTATTTACTTCCTCTATATAAAATAGTTACTTTTTACTGATTTCTCAGCCTACCAAAGTTTAAATGATCAATATGACCAAACCCTGTGCATCCCCAGAAGACACTAATTGAATAATAGCCTCTCCTATAACTGTCAGTAATTACATTTCCTATCAGGTCCTACTGTTTCCTGTTAACTGAATGTCAATTTTACCAATTCAATAAAATAGATATAACATTATCCCAGGATGTACCTGATAAATTCTACAGTGTTCTGCATTCAATAAAATATCTTCTTGAACCCTAAAGTCAATTATTTCATTAAAAATCACTGATTTGATTGAGCAAAAATTAGCAAATTTCATTGCTACGACTTTTATTTATGTGCCATTAAATGATCAGGCCATGATATTAAACAAGAAGTTCTCTTTGTAGATTTGACCTCCATACCACAGGCTATAAAACTTCTCTCTCAAGATAAAAAATAGTAAATCTTCTCCATTAGGTCAGAAAAAAAAGGAAAACTTGATTGGTAGGAATGACATAAGTAGCAAAACCTATATTTAGCAAGAGTATAGAATGTTTCAGTCTCAAAAGTAATTATCCTAAAAGTAATGGTGAATGAAATTGAGTTTAAAATTCAAGCTTCAAATTGAAGGCCATTATCTGTTCCAAATCTGAGATGAAAAGGAAAACAGAACTTGTTTTCACATGCCCTGTGTGAAGATTCTATGCCTCTGTGCTTGCTCCTCCTTCCCACTGGATGCACCACTTTCCTTAACCCTTGACAAGGCTTCTTTCAAGACCCCATTCAAATGCTACCTACCTCAAAAACAATGCTACCTCAATGACACAGCAATGAAGTCTTTCCAAATTATGATGAGACACTAATGATAAGATAATCGGACATCATGTGCTCCTGATGTGGATGCTTTACATTAGGAAACATTCACTTCTACCAATAAAAAATTATCGTGAAAAAGTAGAACCTCCATTTAATGAAGCCCGTCAATCTAACCATCAGTTTATAGGAAACTTATGAATAAAAGAACCAGTTAAAGGACATCACAAAGAAGCAATTAGCCAAATCCACACACAGGATGTTCTCCAGGACCAATTAGTGAAATTTTAAAAAATGGGGTGTTATTACAGAATAAATACCCAGCAGTGATATAATAATAATATGCAATGGGTATGAATCTTGTTTTAGGCCTGATCCCAAGAAAATAACTCCAAAAATACATTTTTGAGACAATTAGGCAAATTTGATTACGGTCTGAGTATTAGATGCTATTAAGGAATGATAGTTATTAGGTGTTATAACAAGGCAGTAGTTAAATAAAAACTATTTTCTCTTAGAGAATCATGTGAAGTGGAATAACATGGGATTAACTTTATAGTACTTAAGCAAAAATAAATAAATAAATAGGTGATACTTGAAATAAGATTGGCAAAAAAGATGGAAATTATTGAAACTGGTGATAGGTAAAACAGGGTGCATTAAACTACATCCTCTACTTTTGCCTATCTTTTAACATTTACATAAAAAGGGTTGTGAAATGCAGATTGTGAAAGGGCCACCCCTAGGGTCTGTCTGCCACGTGTAGGAACTATTCACATCATCATATGACTGTAAAGGCCATTCATTGGCTTTTTAATTTTTACGATCAACCAACAAAGTATACAGCATTAATAGTTACAAAGTTCTTAACAGGAAAGAAGAAAATATCAAAAGGCCTGTTCTAAAGTGGATAAAGGAGCAAATGCAGAGTACATTATTTAAAGTCATAATGGTAACCGTTGAAAAAACTAAAAATAAAACACAACTGAAAAATGGAAAGTGAAGAATTTACTATCAGTTTAAGTGGAATAGATTCTTCATCTTATTAAAGGGATCAATATTGTCTAGTGGTAAAACTAGAAACGGAGCCAAAGCGTGCTGTTTGAACACGATCACGGAAACTGCTACTGCTTGCTTCGAGGCTTGGAGGAGTGGTGGGAGCCAGGTGGAGGGAGGCTTGAACTTTTTCTTGAGACCCTGTGTACCACTTGAGTCCTTTTTACCATGGCATTATTTTCATATTGTTTTTAACTTGTTTTAAAAATAAGACATTTTAGGAGGTGTGTGACAATATTTGCATGAAATATAAAAGCTGGAAAGGAACGTAAAGATCATAAATACCTCACCTTTCTCTAGCCACAGAAACTAAGTCATAGAAAAAATCAAATTTTTGATCTAGATCATCCAGCTGACTCTAGAAAGAGCCATGAGTAGGGCCTTGGTCTCCTGAATCTAAAACCAACCCTCATGCCTATTCACACGCTGCTAAAATTCTAATGAAAGGCAGGAAAGCTGGGCTCTGGGTTCCAGTTTCAGATCTGCCAATAATTTGGGCGTAAGTCATTAACTGAACTTCACTTTCCTCATGTATGTACTTCAGGACCACATGTAGATCAGTAGTTTTCAATTTTTCTTAAAGCCAAAATTTATTTTTCAAATGAAATATTGGAGTCTCAGATTTGACAAAAGTTCTAAATGAGAGGGAAAATGTCAAACCTGAGCTTTGGTTGGAGAGGCAGAATGAATGCTTAAGGATATTTGTAGCCCTGATAGACCCTCTTTCAAATGTCCAGGCTCTCTTTGGTTCAAGTATGTGAAAGCCATCAATCTGGATTCCCACAGGTGGTGCTAATGTTGCTGGTCTTTTAGCACCTCGCTAGATAATCTCAATGTCTCTTCTAATGGCTTTGCAGGTTTTCAGTTTTTTACTACTTAACACCCATTTTGATGAGCCCAGTGACAGCAGAGACCAATTACAAAGAGCACTGGCTCCTGATTTACTAGTGCAGGAGCTGAACCATCTGAATCCACATGGAGGCTACAGAGCACGGTGACAGAGAACACAGCCTCTGAGCATGACAGAACTGGACCTGGTCTCCGCTTTCTCTCTTCCTGATTGAATGGCCTTGGCAATTAACTTCATCTCTGAAAACTTCAGATTCCTCATCTGTAAAATGAAGATAAAAGTAGCTGACTTCAAGGTTGTTGGAGGATTATAAATTTTATGCTTTAAGGTCCTTAGCGCAATGCCTAGAATATAATAAGCATTTAATAAATGGTAGTGATTAGAGGGGCATAAACGATATTTTAAAGAATTGTTCACAAAACCTTAACTCCGCTACCAAATTACCTAAGTATAAAGAATTGTAAGCTGTGGTTTGTAGAATCAAAGCAGAGAGCAGGAAAACACGAAGGTTTAAGCAGCAGAAATAGACAATTTTCACCAGACAATAGCCCCATCGACTGTTTATAGCCTATCAGAACAAGTGCCATCATGCCATTGCAGTTACCCCATGTATTGTAGAAAGGATGGCTCATTCCATGTGTCTTTGTAAGAACAAGTTATAAATAAAATGCAAAGCAAGAACAGATCTTTCCTCAGTTATAACTAATTACATTTTTTGTGAAACATTGATTCTACCACCTTAGCTTTTGTCATTTTTTGCTAAAACTCTACTATTGTAACAAAATATATATTTATAATCATCCTCAAAATGAAGTATTAACATCTCTCTATCATATCAAAAACATTCCCTTTAATATCTCCCCCAGGCCAACATATATACATTTCTAAAATAAAATTTTTTGAAGATTTTACACTGTAGCATTCTATATATAAATAGAGAAGACTGTATCACTTTACTGGAAAACATACTCAAGAATGCTCTGGTTCTTCTGATGTCCATTGCAGTGGTATTTCCCATGACAATATCACTCATTGTATGGGACAGCTTACGAGTTAAGTCATTTGGGACCGAGGCATGATGCTATGTTTTGACAGAACATTGTGCAATGGTAATCTACCACAAGGTATTTTCACAGTAACCTGCAATAATCCTAGTATTCCAACTGAGGCCAAGATGTACTTCCACAAAGCTTAGCCATGCTAGTCAGTTAATTAAAATATAATCAAAGGAACTTGATCTGTTAGTAGAATTGCAAGAGGGAATGAATACTTTTATAAAGCTACCCATATTAATTGTAGGAAATATTAAACCCAGCTTGTTACTCTAACCTGATTTTTCTCTAAAAGCTAGAGTTTACATGTCAAAGTGTCTTTTCTAAGTATACTTTACCAGAATCAACAGGTTCGGTGTAAGCCTAAGAAACAGTCTGACCTCGGAGTCCCACCAATTCAAGGACACTGACCATAAAGATCCATGTTGGGACCAGCAAGGACACTGCCTGCTTGTCCACAACCCTGCCCCCTGATCTCTTTGTTCTGCTTTCCCTCTCTTCCCACCTTGTAAAAACCTCTGCCTGCACTAAGATGTTAAGTTGTAGCCATAATTTAGTATCTCCCAGCTAGTAATCAAAGTCATGTCAATGCTGTGCTTCCATTATGGTTGCAGCCCTGAGATAAGGTAGCACCAGCCATAAACCACAGGTGTCCAGGGAAGGGAGAAATGGTAATGCAAATAGAGAGATAACGCCTGACTGAATGGAGGGAGCTTGGGAAGAAGCTGCATGACTCCCCTGTCAGTCTCCCTTCCCCTTACTCCCAAGAGAAATGGCAAGTCTGGGCTTCCCCTAGGAATTTCCCCCCTCCAGAATTCCCATCAACTCCAAATCTCTGGCTTGAACAGAGATGCTAAGATGGGCTTTGAGACATGAGTTCCCCATCTTCCAGGTGGCTGGCATCTGAATTAACCACTTTCCTTTTCACCAGCCCCTGTCTCTATAGTACTGGCTTTCAAATCTACAGGTCGTCAGACAC
Organism: Desmodus rotundus; assembly: GCF_022682495.2. Lineage (NCBI taxonomy): Eukaryota > Metazoa > Chordata > Mammalia > Chiroptera > Phyllostomidae > Desmodus > Desmodus rotundus. The sequence goes on along the minus strand of NC_071397.1, from coordinate 55,490,679 downwards.
ACATTCAGTTACAGAATGTGAAAGAATTAAAAAAAAGTATGCTAAAGCTTCATTAAACAACATTGACGACGGGCTGCACATATTTTCAAAAACAAAGATTGGTTTTTAAAAGCATATATATATATATATATAGCAGAAGGACAAGAATGTAAGGCAAGGAAGGGATTCGTTGAGCCTTAGTGAGGCCCCCAGACAATACTAGAGAAAAGAAATTGGGAGATGACACTTACTCAGATGCTCCAATATAATGTATTTTTGGTTTCTCATATTCAAGAAGCAATATATTGTAATTTTATAATCCCTAGATTAAAAAGCAAGCAAAATTGATTTTTTCCCCACTTTCTCTCTAGTCAATCATATGACTTTGGGCAAGTCGATTAATGTCTCTGGACTTTGAGTTCTTAATTTAATGAAAGGATTGACCATTTCAATTATTGATTTTATTATAAATATTATGTTATATTTATTATAATATATGCATATTTATTATTTATGTTTATTAAATATGTTTATAATATACATATAGGAAAAGCATACACTTCTAATTTTTCTCTATTATCCTGTGCTTATTAATGTAACCTTTAACCTACCCATCTTTTCTTGGTTCCAACTTTTCATAAACCTGGAGTAACAACATTTTAAACAGTTAAACTGAATTGTACTTGAGAAGGAGGAGTGTGTATGAGAGAGACAGAGAGCTCATGCCTGAGAGAATACACATGTGTTTGTGACATAGTGACTGCGTATAGTGCCTGTGTATGCTTTAGTTTTATTTAAGTCGTGTATTTGCACTGCTGCCTCCGGAAGGAGAAGGAATCCAGCTTCAAAGTGATTCTGCACAGTATCTGCCATGGTCTCACAGGCATTTAGGAAATTATGAAGCATCATGCCCCTTAGAATTGTTTCTTCCCTAAAGCATTACTCTTCCTTCTCTTCCATGACATTTCTTTTTATTTATTTCCCAAAAGGCACAGTGTCTTCTATGTGATGGCACTCAATAAATGCTTGCGTAATGGAATGAATGCTAGCCAAAGTGAAAGTAGAGCAAAAGGAGCAGTTTCTCCTTCTGAACGTCTTTCTCCTAGTTCAGTGAGCTTTTTCCTCTTACTTTGATATCTCAGTGTCCAACATACCCCTGAAGTCTGCCCTTTCTCTAGTTCTCAGCTTGGAAACCTCCTGCAGCTCAACCACCTGCTTCCTGATAGAGTTAACCAGCACATACCTCCCACACCAGATGGCTCCCTTCCCCTGTCTTTGCTTGGCAAGAATTTACAAACATATTTCTGCATGTCCAGACTGGGACATGGATGGACGCATCCAAGGTTTGGGACCCTGTGTGAGCATTAGCAGAAGAGACCTAAATAGCCTAAATGAACTTGGAAGATCTGTGCCTCTATACCACTTTGCACTCTCTTCCTATTTACACAGTGATTTTCCTTCCATACAAATACTTTGTTCTAGAAGCTGTGTTTCCCTCAGTTGCTTTCAGAATTCCTCACACATTTTCCATGATCCACGCAACAAGGCCATATCAGAACTGAAAGGATTTCTTTAATCTAAGTATTACATTTGACCTCACAGTTTTGTGTAACCTTATTATCAATCCCAACACCACCATGACAATGACGTTAACAACAGAGTGCTTCCTTGGGGCAGCTAGAATTACAAGTCTAGGAAGGGGAAGTGTGTGCAAGAGGTAGATTTTGCAGGCTGCTTGGAAACACAACTGGCAGTTCACTTTACAGTACAGACTATAAAAACAGACTTTGTTATCTACATTTCAGAGACGTCATCACTTCTTTCCTTCTGTTGACTTAAAATGTTCAAAAATGAACACAGTGGTCAAAATGGGAGTGTAAACACTATTGAATTCATATTAAAAGCACTTTATTTCCTCTTGGCTCTCTGCTTTGGAACACAAGGAAGAAATCAAGTCTTATTTATACCCCAGTTTCTCCTATTACATTTTACAAACTAATGTATAAAAGGTAAACCGAAAATGGAACACAGTATCCTTGGAAGGAACAGAAAGAAGAATTTAATTCTGTCCCTCTTTAACAACCACCTTTCTTCACTGAAAAATCAGTGACATGTCTGAGCCAGTTACACCGATGTTTAGATCCATGGTCTCAAAATTACAGGTGAGGAATAGTGAATCCTCAAATTATACCAGGTGAACTCTAGTGTGGTATTATCATCACGATATTTATGATATTGCAGAGCCTAAGCTAATAGCTGTAGGTTGCACTAGTAATTTGTCTACAAATTTTAGTAGAAATCTTTTATTGATAACATTTAAAAACCATCAGATTGTCCCCTCTGTCCAGGGACCTTCCTTGGGTGGTTCTGTTGTTTGGGTGTTTGCTTACAGTATAAGGCAAAAGTTGGTTTGATGGTTCTTGGCTGTTTTTTGACATTACCAAGGCCACTGTTTATAAATTCAAAATACAATGTATTTATTTGCATATCTTTCAACCTCACAAAGTTATCCTCCACCCACTTGGAGAAGGAAATAAGAAAATCAAGAAGGATGATGTCCTTGAATAGTTTCCACTCCTACACATATTTTTCTCTCCTTGAAATAACAACCATGGGAGAGAGGAAAAAAAAAAGAAGCTTTACCATCAATCAGTTTCACAACTGGTGGGAGGGAGGAAATCCTGCACATCCATCATTTTCTTAAACATTCTCCTTTAATTTAAGGAGATCTTTCCATTAAAGTTAGTCTGCACTGAGCCACGCACAGGGTTAAAACAAAGACACTGGGCAGACTTCTAGTGTTTGTAGCTGTTTCACCCCTGCCCTCCAGTGTTGTTGTCTGTCTCTACTATTCCTCACTTGAACCAGTCTAGCATAATGCTGTAGACCGAAGGTCCTAAAACCAAAAACCAGAAGCTTGGTAAAAACAAAAGGTAATGAATATAAATATCAGTGTTCAATCACTTTGGTTGCTTCCAAAAGCATCGACACATTCATTTTTATTACTTTCCTAAAGATACTTTCCTTAAATTGCTCTCAAGATATAGCTGAGGGAAGAAGTCTGGGAAGGAGGGAAGAAGAGAGAAAGAGAGGAGGCTGAGCTGAAATGATGATGTTCTGAGTAGGCGATGTCTATGGCTGCCGATCTCACCTCCTTTCAGAAAGACTACCCTGCCCCACAAATTTCCTTACCTATCAGTTTTCTCAGGTTTCAAATGCCATCATTAGACTTACATGAGTTTGCATTAAACCGCTGGCTCCTATTAAAATACAATTGCAAGCCCCAGGAAGCCTTAACTAAATAATTTATGAGATCCATTCACAAGAGTAGATTTTGATAGCAGTAATAGAAGGAGAACATGAGGAACCTGAGGATGGATTTATTTTAAAAAAGAGGGAGGAAAACACCCTGAAAAATTATTTTTTAGCATGTTATGGGTCAACTGCCACTGCCTGACTTTGAGGTCAACATTAGTTTTCAGTAATGAGGAGGAGAATTGCAGGTTATTGTAATACATTCACACTATTTTCCTTCTCTCTCACCAAGTAGTAGTAAAACCTAGAGACTCTGATACCAGAGTGCCAGCTGTGACGTCTGGTTCTTCCACTTACAATCTATGTAACTTTGGGCATATCATATAGCCCTTTTCAGTCTCAATTTCCTTATGTAAAATGGGTATAATAATAGTGCTTATGCAAATGAAGATTGGTAACATATTGCATATAAAACACTTATTCAGTGCCTGCTACATTAAAAAGGTCTAAAAAGTGTTTTTCATTATCATTATCATTATTATTACATGAAACATCATGAAGAAACATGGAAATTGTGTAAGAAAATTAGGTAGCAAAAAGGTTGCTAAAAAATATTTTTACAGTAATAAAAATCCTCTGCAACGACAATGACAAATTGCGATTTGCTTATCTTGAATAATAACAGCCATCATTTCTTGATCAACTACTAAGTGCAAAGTGCTGTGTTATTTACTATATGCATCCATTTAATCTAAGACACAGTATCCCCTGAAAATATCCGCCATGCAAGATAAGTTCTGGACAACACAGGGCCTATAGTTAATAATAATATATTGTACACTCAAAAACTGGCTAAGAAGATAGAACTTATGTTAGTGATCTTACCACTGAAGAAAACAGTAGATACGTATTTTAAATAAATAAATAACAAGGACAGAAGGTAACTTTTGGAGGTGATAGGTAAATGTATGTATGGCCTTGATTATACTGTTAGTTTCACAGGTATATACTTACCTCCAAACAAATCAAGCAGTGTGCATTAAATATGTCCAACTTTTTGTGTATCAATCATACCATGATAAAGTAGTTTTAAAAATAAGACACAGTACTCTGGAGAAAAGCGAATTTTTCCAAATAACCAGATACAATTATTAACTTCCTTTTTACACAGCAATTTGCCTCCTAGGACTGTTCCTAAGGAAATAAATCAGACCTGTGCACAGGAGTTTATGTGTGTGTGTGCTCAGCAGCCTCACCTCTGAGTGTCAAAGCAATAAGAAGAAAACCTGGATGGCTGATGATGTCGAATTGGGTAAAGAGAGAATGTTCACCCTTGTGATAAAATAAAATTAAATTATTTCAAACAGAAATATTTAATGCCAAAAACATCATTCAAAACCTGCAAGCCCAAAAACAAAGTTTTCTAAAATACGATTTATATTATTATTTCACCTGTATAAGTATTGATACAAAGTATCTATCGAAGTACCTACATCAAAAGACACTTGTTACATACACATAAATCCATAGAAGACAGAAAGGATGTTTAATGTTAGTAATGGTTATGTAGGAGGGAAGGGATTATAAGTGATCTTTGATTTCTTCTGTATATTTCTTTGAATTCTCCAAATTTTATATAATAAACGTATTACTTTTGTAATTAAAAAAAGACATTCTAAGAAGCTTGGCAGAGGGGAAACATTTATAGAAAACAAGAAGGAAAATCCTACAAAGCTGGTGAGGTAAGGCTTTAGAGACAGTGCAGAAAGCAGAACCTGGACGGATCTCATCAGCAGGACAAAGGGGAGCTGCCCCTGCTGTTACGTGCAGCAGGCCTGAACCAGGAAGTAGGCGTTAATGGCTCCAGTCCACCCGGACTGTCGCTGATGTCAAAAAGAAAATCAATGGCAACCATAACCACTTAAAAGCTATAGACAAGTTCCATCATGTTGTCCAGTGCCCCCTATATGAGATCCCATGTGGCCAATTCTTTTTAGAGTTTGGCGCCAAAAGGAACTTTGTCTTCTCTGAATAAGCAGTATAAATGAAGGCTGTGCAGCACAGTCATAAAAGAACACAAGCTTGGGTCAGAGTACCCAGTTCTAAACATACCTCAAACAATAACCTTAGTGATCTCAGCCAGCTCCTTGCCCTCTTTAGTTCAGGTGTCTGCGTATGGAAACTACATATGATAGCAGTAACCACTTCGTGGGCTTCAATGCTGACTAAATGAGATATTACCTGTATAATAGAAATCACCATCCACATAAGCTGTTTTTATTATTGGTATCAGAGAATGAAGTTTTGTGACATGCAGGCTTTCCCTATTTGCCTTGGCTTCCAGGTGTCCTGAATAAAGTTTGATCTTTAATTAAACCAACTAAATTATCTCTCATGGATAGACTATTTGTTTACTTTTCTTTCACAAGATTTTACTTTTTTATTTCTATGCTTAGACAGTGACATACATTTAAAATTTTCACAGTGACTTGAATTATTTTCTGAAGAAAGTAACTCCATTTAAAAAAATATATATCCCACTTCTTTTCCTAGCTATCACACTATCTCACCTCCTTCATACTCAAAGGATTTAGTCTTGTAAGGATTTATTCATGTCTCCTAAGGATTTAGACAGATAACATAAGTAAGTGCTTAATGCCTACTCTCCTTTCTCCTCAACCCTCTGTAACCGGACTTCGATCCACTGTGACCCAGTCACACTGCTAAAGTGCCTCCTCTCTGTAAGGTCCCCAAAATGGCATCCAAGTGACTAAATTTGATAGATATTTTCAGTGCTCATCTTACCTGACCATTCAGCAGTGCTTGCCAATGTGGATCACTTTTTTTTAAAAAAAAAAAACATTCTCTTTTCTTTGTTTTCACAATGCCCCTCATTTCATTTTTCTCAAAAATCATTAGCCGATAAAAAAGAATGAAATCTTACTATTGGACCTACAGGGTATTATGCTAAGTGAAATAAGACAGAGGAAGACTAATACCATATAATTTCACTTACATGTGGAATCTAAAGAACAAAATAATTAAACAAACAAAATAGAAAGAAACTCATAGACACAGAGAACAGACTGATGGATGCGGTGGGGGTGGGGTGATGGTGACAAGATTAAGAAGCACAAATTGATAGCTAAAAGAATCCTGGGGATGTGAAGTACAGCAAAGGGAATATAGTCGATGATACTGTATATAATAACTACGTGTGGTGCAAGTGAGTAGTTGAGATATCAGGGGGACACTTTGGAAAGTATTGTCTAACCACTGTACTATGTACCTGAAACTAATACTAAACAGTGCTGAATGTACATTGCAATTGAAAAATAATATTTAAAAATATCTCCGGCCCTTCCTTCTCTGTCTTATTTACTGTCTCACTCTCCCCTAACTGGCCACTGAATATAGATGTTTTCAAGTGCCACACTTAGTCCCTCTTCTCTTTACACTCTCTATATTATGCATTTATTGATCTCCCTCGTGATTTCACCATGCCTGTGTTATAATTCATCTGAGGTTTCCTAAATTATCTCCAGCTCTAGGCCTGAATATCCAACTGCTTACCAGATTTCTCCACTCAGACGTCTCAGAGGCTATTTAACTTCGTTTTCTCACAAACAAAAACATAGTTTTCCCCTTCATTTTTGAATGGCTTCATAAACCAAAAAGAATTTTCAAAAAAGTTTTAAAAAAGAATTCCCTCTCTCCAGCCCCTATGTGCAGTTTATTAATTAGTCTTACATAATTGACTTCTCTCTACTCCCCTGCAACCAACTTATTTCAAGCTACCATTCCTAGTCTTCATACTTGGACTTGTGTAATAGCCTCTTCATTGGCTCCCTAGAACCATTTTGCCCATCTCAGGGTCATTCTCCATGTATCTGTCAGGGTATTGAGCTTAAACTGTAACCATCTCTCCGCTTAAATCCGTTGCTCATAGACTAAAGCACAAAGCCTAAATCTGCCCTGTGAGTCCTTGAATAATCTTGCGCCTACTGTAGCCTCACTCTCTTTTCACATTACTTTCCGTTTTCCTCTGTTTCAATTTTACTGGACTCCTACCAGTTGCTTGCACTTAAACCAGGTTCTCTCTCACCTTTAGAACATGCTGGTACTTCTGCCTAGAATACTATTCCATGTCCCTGCCCCTCTTTTATAGTTAATTCATACCCATCTTGATTTCATGTCAAATGTTACTTGTTCAGGGAATTTTTCCCTGCCTCCACAAGCTTGGGTCAGATCTCCCACTATGCGCTCTTCTAGCACCAAGTACATTCCCTTCAGAGCCCATTCTGTGTTTGCAATTACATAAGATTATTTTAATAGTTTCTTGCCCACTACTATATTATAAACTTTATGAATGCAAAGGCCATTCATATTTTGCTCACCAGTATTAGTTCAGAACCTGGCAGAGTCTAGAGTATCCAATGTGTTTCAAATGAATGAAGGCACAGCATATTTCACTCATCCACTTCTTTCATTCCTACTGCCTCTCCAAAGTCAGACCCGCATTATCACTTTCCTAGGCTACTGCAATAACTCCTCAAATGGAATTCCCACCTCCCAGACTCTTCTCTCTTTAGCACACCTGCAACTCACTGACAGATCAATCTTCCAGAAGCACAGCTCTGATCATTTCATTTACAGCTCAAGATCCTCAAGTGGTTTCCCATTGCCCACAGAACAAACGTAAATTCCCTTTGGCCTGCAACTATCCTATCCAATCTTAGTTTCTCACTAATCCTCCCATGGCCTATGCTCTGGTTAAATTCAACTGCATGTAATCTGTGACACTACAATTTTTGCCACACACTGGATCCTTTTTTGTAAAATAGTTTATTTTTATTGTATTTTTTTCTATTACCATTTATCTCCCTTACACTCTCTTCCACATCCACCTCCAACTCCCTACCCCCACAATCACCGCATGCATCCTATTTTTCCACACAGTTTCTTCTACCCAGAATAGTTTAAAGTGCCTCCACCATCTTCACAAATGCAAATCTTCATGATTTTCCAAGTTTGGCCAAAATATAGTTTCTCCAAGAAGTTCTCTTTGATTTCTTCCAACTAGAAATAATCTCTTTTGCTTCTGAATCCCCAGCCTTTTTTCCCAATGCCTCTTGATTCAAGGTTGTCACTTTCTGCTATTTATTATGTGCAAGCTCCACTAGACTGCAGGCTCTTTGGAGACAGGACTGGAACACTCAGTCAGTACCTTGCACATTGAAAAAGTTGCACAAATAGTCATTGAATTTTTTACTTGCACAAATATGTGAATTATTTTAGTAAGATGTTCTTTAAAGATTATTTCACAATCAGAAAGGGAGAAAATCTATCTCCATCACCTCTCTTCGAGGACAGAAGTTGGCTTTCATTGACCCAGTAGGTAATTCTCTTTGTGCCCAGGCTTAATCTCTCTAATCACTGAAGTGGCAAAAAATGATAAAGGAGAAAATTATACTTTTAGCCATTTTCTTCTTTTTTGATGGTAATTTTAGGAAAAGTCTGCTAGAGATCCTTTTGACAGAATATAATTATAATCTATAGTTTTTATCTGTTTCTTGTTAATTCCATTTTGGGGCTCATGCTGGCAATCAAAATTCAGTTTTTCTTTTTGCCTGAGCTACTGTTTCCAGGTAGCTCAGACGCCTCCTGCGGGGCACCCAACCCACCGCTCTCAATGGGCTCCTGTGTCCTCTTTTGAAGTAAGGAGATAAATCAAGGAGGAAAAGTATCTTTTCTTGACAAAAATAAAATATTTAAATGCATAAAGAGGAAATTAATCTATCAGCATAGTGTGGACTGTTGTCACAACTTGGTCCTTGAAAATTCAGAATCAAGTGAATTCAAGGGAAATGAATTCTAAATAAATTTCAGAAAAAATGAATTCAGATGGAAAGATCTCATAAAATGGCTTTAAACCTGTTCTGTACATTTAGTGTGGTTATACAAATATAAGGCATTATTTTTAAATTATACATTATTGATTATGCTATTACAGTTGCCGTGATTTCTCCTTCTTTGCCCCCCTCCATCCAGCACCCCCCACTCCCTCAGGCAACTCCCCCCACCATTGTTCAGGTCCTTGGATCATGCATGTAAGTTCGTTGGCCACTCCATTTCCTACGCTGTACTTTACATACCCCTGGCTATTCTGTAACTACCTATGTGTACTTCTTAATCCCCTCACCTCTTCACCCATTCTTCCCTTCCTTCATCCCATCTGGCAACCATCTGGTAACTAACTTCTTTTCTCTTGCTGCTTTTAAGATTCTCTTCTTATCTTTAACTTTTGGCCTTTTAATGATGATGTGTCTTGGAGTGGACTTCTTTGCAACCATCATAATTAGGACTCTCTGTGCTTCCTGAACTTGCACGTCTATTTCCTTCATTGAATTAGGGAAATTTTCTTTCACTGTTTTTTCAGATATATTTCCAATTTCTTGATTTTTCTCTTCACCTTCTGGCATCCTTATGAAGCAAATATTGGACCTCTTGAAGTTGTCCCTGAGGTTGCATTTGGACTTTTTTCTTCTTGTTGTTCTATGTGGTTGTTTTTTGCTTCCTTATGTTCCAAATCATTGATTTGATTCTCGGCTTCATCCACTCTACTTCTACTGTTGTTTCTTTGTAAATTGGTCTTCGTTCATTTAGTAAAACCTTCATTTCGTTTTTTTTATTGTTATTCAGTTACAGTTGTCATGCCTTTTTCCCCATTGCTCTTTTCTACTCCATTCCCTACCACTCCCACAGTAAACCCCCAACCACTGTCTGTGCCCATGAGTTTTCTATTCATGTTCCTTCCCTTGCCCCATCTCCTTCTTTCCCTCATTGTCCCCCTCCCCCCTCCTTTGGTCACAGTCAGTTTGTTCTTTATTTCAATGTCTCTGGTTATATTTTGCTCATTTATTTGTTTTCTTGATTAGGTTCCACTTATAAGGGAGATCACATGGTATTTGTCTTTCTCCACCTGGTTTATTTCACTTAGCATAATGTTCTCCAGGTCCATCCCTGCTGTCATGAAAGGTAGGAGCTCCTTCTTTCTTTTTGCTGCATAGTATTCTATTGTGTAACTGTGCCAGTTTTTTGATCCACTCATTTACTGATGGGCATCGGCTGTTTCCAGCACTTGGCTATTGTAAATAACACTGCTTTGAACATTGGGGTGCATAAGTTCTTTTGAATTAAGGATTCAGGATTCTTAGGGTACAGTCCCAGCAGTGGGATCGCTGGATTGAAAGGCATTTCCGTCTTTAGTTTTCTGAGGAAATTCCATAGTCTTCCACAGTGACTGCACCAGTCTGCATTCCTACAAACAGTGTACTAGGGTTCCCTTTTCTCTACACCTTGCTAGCACTTGTTATTTGTTAATTTATTAATGATGATCATTCTTACCAGTTTGAAGTCATATCTCATGGTTTTAACTTGCATCTGTCCAATGGCTAATAATGTTGAGCACTTTTTCATGTGTCTATGAGCCCTCCATATGTCCTCCTTGGAGAAGTGTCTGTTCATGTCCTTTGCCCATTTTTTAATTGGATTGTTTGTCTTCCTGGCATGGAGTCATGTGATTTCTTTATATATTTTGGAGATCAAACCCTTGTCAGAGGTATCATTGGCAAGTACATTTTCCCATATGGTTGGCTCCCTTTCCATTTAGTTGATGTTTCCTTTACCTCTGCAGTTTATTAGTTTGATGTTTATTCTTTCCTGTATATTCCTTGCCCTAGAAGGTATATTGGTGAAAATATTGCTGTATTGAATATCTGAAATTTTCCTGCCTATGTTTTCCTCTAGGACTTTTATGGTCTCATGACTTATATTTAGGTTTCATCCATCTTGAGTTTATTTTTGGTTTTGTTGTAAGTTTGTGGTCTAGTTTCCTTTTTTTTTTTTTCTTTTTGAATGTACTTGTGCAAACCTCCCAACACCATGTATTGAAGAGGCTATTTTTACTCCATTTTGTGTTCCTGCTCCCTTTGTCAAATACTAACTGACCTTATTGACATGCATTTGTTTCTGGGCTCTCTATTCTGTTCTGTTGGTCTATGCATCTGTTCTTATGTCAGTACCAGACTGTTTTGATTACATTGGCCTTGTAATATAGTTTGATATCAGGTGTTGTGATTCCTACTATTTTGTTCTTCTTTCTCAAAATTGCTGAGGCTATTCAGGATCATTTATATTTACATATAATTTTTTGAAATGTTTGTACTGTATCTATGAAATATGCCATTGGTATTTTGATAGGGATTGTGTTGAATATATAGATTGCTTTGGGTAATGTGGACATTTTGTATCCTTCATTTCTGACTGGTCTTTTTTTATGCTGCTGAGGCCTTCACTAAGTTCCTTAAGCATCCTTACAAACAGTGTTTTGAATTCTGAATGTGAGAGATTGCTTATCTCCATTTAATTTAGCTCTTTCTGAAGTTTTTATCTGTTCTTTCGCTTGGGCCATGTTTCTTTGCCTCCTCATTTTGGCAGCCTCCCTGTGTTTGTTTACATGTATTAGGTAGAGGTGCTTTGACTCTGTGTCTTGGTAGTGTGGCCTAATGTAGTAGTTGTCCTATAGTATCCAGTGGCACAGCCTCCCCTATCATCCAAGCTGGGTACTCAAGGTGTGCCTTTAGTGTGGGATGAGTAAACCCTCCTCTTGTAATTAGTCTTGGTTGCTCTTAGCAGATCAATAGGAGGGATTTACCCAAGCCAGTCAGCTGCAAGGACTGGCTGTGACCACTGACCACCAACCTCCATCATCCATGGAGGATCCGTGCAGGGGCAGATTGGTGGTGCTCCAATGTGGTCTTTAGCTGTGCACTGGGTGCCTTGCCCTGGGCTCTCCTGGGTGGTGCAGACCACTTCAGCCTCCACCTTTGTTTTGCCCAGGGTACCCTATCTGAGCTTTAAAGCAATCTGAGATGGCTGCTACTTGTGCTAGGCTTGGAGATTCACAGGTGAAACCAAGCTGTGACTTTAATCTGGCTGCTGCTAGGGCTCATGGAAGCCAACTGTTGCTTGTTTGATAGGATTTAGAAGCCAAGACCAGCCATTCTATGGAAAAACATCTTGGGTGGGCCCATAAGTTGGGTGGGGCAGAGCTTCTAGGGATCTCCAAGGCAGGTCAAACGTGTTAGTCAGGTTGATGGAGTCTCAGATATGACACCAGCTTACCAGCTCTATGGGGGAATGGTTTAGCAAAGGGACAATGGCCTTTGCTCACCTTGATGCCAGATACTTCAGTTTTTCCCTGTATGCCACTGGTGACTTCCAAGCTGCTACCCCAATGCTGGAGCTTAGAGGGAGTGAGACTGAGTGGGTGAGTCATGTGTGGGTTCTTTAAGAGGAACTGCTTGAGACTCTAGAAGTTTCTTGCACTTACTCAAGACCCATTGGTTTTTGCAGCCAGAAGTTGTGGGGACTTACCTTGCTGGCACTGGAATCCAGGGCTGGGGGTCTGGTGTGGGTCTGGGACTCCTTGCTCCCAAGACACCCCTCCCAGATTTTTATCCACATGGGCTTTATCCACATCCACCAGCTTGTCCCATGTCTATGCTCCTCCTACCAGTCTGGATGGATGTGGTTTCTTTAATTCCATAGTTGTCAGACTTCCTTTCAACTCGTTTTTATAGTTGTCCAATTTCCATTCAGCTCAATGTCTGATGTTCCTGAGTGATGTTGTTCTATATTTTAATTGTATTTTTTATGTGGTTGTGTGAAGAGGTGAACTATGTCTGCCTATGCTACCATCTTGACTGGAAGTTCTATAAGGCATTATTAATAGTAAACAGATATGATCTGAAAGTTCAATACAGATACATTTAACTCTACAGAAAGGATGCATTGCATATTGTTCGAGAACATAGAATTTTAGACTGGGAAGTGATTCCACTTCCACCTCTCGGGCAGGGTAAACTACTGAAAAGAGTGCTATAGTGGAAGTCAGGAAACCTGAGTTCTGTTTCCAGCCGGCACTTACTGATCATGAGTCCTGGGAAAGTGCTAAAACTGTCTGAACTATAGGTTTATTTACCCTGAAATGAAAATAATATCTCTTCTACCTGCCTTTTTGAATAATGTTGAGAATTAAAAGAGAAACAATGAAATAATGTATATAAAAGCATGTTGTCAACTGAATGCAGATGATTTTCAGTCCAAGTGTTAATATATGATGTGAAATTCAAATATGTCCAGAAATATTTAACACAAACCCAATTTTAACTTTATTCACCTTATGAGAGAAGGTGCTAAGGTACACCTCCATACATAATTGAGTGTAATGTACCCTTACATCAAATATTCATCTTAGGTGAGTAAAAATACTACCTTAAGCCTTTTCTCACAAGACTTATTCCTTCAAATTTAAAATTATTCTCCCATTTCTCTTCACCTTTTCAAATTTCCAAAATGTGATTTAAAATGCTTATCTCAGGGGTACTGAGCCAATGGATAACAGTTTGTGGTTGACCTTATTACATTACCCCACAGTTCTTTCTTCGTGCTATATCCCAACACCTTTTCACTTATATTAGCATCACTCATTCAGCAGCACTTAATGAGCACGTATTATGTGTAAAGCACTAGAGAATGTTTCAATTTAGAAAATTGTGTTTGATTGTTACTTGACTTTCAACTCCATAGCCACATCAACTTTATCACATTAATTTGTATATCCAAAGGTGGTGTTAAGATTATTTTATTTCTGTAATGGAAGAGTACAGAGCTCTGAACACAGTCTAATTTGTGAATTCTAGAACACTAGGCTTGTTATTTGGACCCTGGGTCATTCTATGGCTCTGCTAAATCCACATTTATCTCAATATTAATTAAATCAATTAACATTTCTGGGTGAGAATAATAAAATGTGTCACTCTTCTACAAGTGGGAGTAGATGGTAATTATCTACAATATGTCCCAAGTAGCCTATGGACAGTAGTATGTAGAACTACACAAAACTGAAGGAATTTCTAAAGAGAAATGGAATAAGGGAGGAAAAATGAAAACAAAATTATGTACTAGCTGAAATGCAAGTTGTAGAAGATGGTCAAGATATTTATCCAATAATTTGTATAATTTTAATGCATTTGATACAAAAAAATACAAAATCATTACTAAATGTTTCACGTTAGACAGATGGTATTCTCTTAACAGTATAGCAAAAGTTCATGAATGGAAGTCTAAGTGTTATTTGTGTTGGCAGGGATGCTAAAAAAAATATGGATACTTCCTATTTAAGGCAAACATCTCCAGAACAGACCAGATTGCTCAGTCTGATTTTTCAACTAAAATGAAAATGAACAGTGGGTGCTTTCATTTTTCTTTGGGGAAGGGCATTGGTCAGAGAGCTCCCATCATTCCTTTTTTTGCTCAAGATTCTGCTTTATTTTCTGGGCTGAACTCTTAGATGTCACTTATTTCACAACTTACTATGATCGCATCATGAGTAATTGGCAATATCTTGATTTATATACTTTAAATTGAACAATGAACAGGGCAGATCATAAAGCATCTAGAATTATGTCATCCATTTCCTTGGGGTGACAGCAGCAACAATGACATGATAAACATCCTACTCTAAAGATCTTACAAATAAGATATTTACCTTCACTCTAACATTTGCATTATGGGAAATATTAGTAATTCATCTAATATTTATATGGTAACATTTTAAGGGAAGTGTTTTCATGACATGATTATTTTCAGAGCAGTTAAAAGCACACTTTATTAAAAAAGAGGTTTCATTGTATTTAGTACCAAGGCTAGAAACAGAACCCAGGTTGCCTGTCTTTTATGCAGTATTCTATGCCACACTTCATTCATTTTTTCT